>NC_138885.1:76220707-76866956 GCF_965194825.1 Balaenoptera physalus
CACTTGTGCAATTGGAGAATAATTTCTTCCTGGAGCAGGAAGGTCCTGGTCAGGAGAAATTTACTGATGTCACTTACATAAAATGTTGACGAATCATAAGAGTCCAGTGTTAAGTACATAGGACTTGCCTTATACATATCCTGATTGTGTCATTGTGAGTCTAATCCTTATCATTTGACTTAGATGAGATTATTCTAGGAGTTCCATATTAAACCGGAATATATATGTTTTCACTTTACCAGAGAGTCTTACGTTGGGAAAGATAGCAAAGAACCATTTTGTAGCAAAGAATCATTCTGTATACCAACATGTAGGCTAGGTCTAACTCATGGTCTCTTCTGATTCAGGGTTTTTAGCTATGTTCTTTTCCCTGCTTGGGATGCCCTTGAACTTATTTGGATTCCCTCCTCCCTTTTTTCCTTCCTCCTTCCTTTCCTCCTGTCTTCCCTTTTACAGTTGTTCAAAAGTGATTTCCTCAGAGAGGCCGTCTCTCACCTTGAAGACTAGATCAGGTCTTCCTGCTCACGTTTTCGTTGCTCTATTTACTGTTCTTTCATAACACTTACTGTAGTTTGTAATCATATTCTTTTGTGATTATTTGGTGAAGGTCTGTCTTCCCCACCAAACTGTAACTGTCATGAGACTGAGTTTATGTTTGGTTTGCTTATACTTTATGCTCAGAGCTCAGGCACATCTATATGGCTCGAACAGAGGAGGAACTCAATAAATATTGAGTAAATAAAAATTATACATAATTTTAATATAGTAAAACAAGGGCAAATAAAGGTTATACCAATAATAGAGAAGTCTTTACCAGGGATTTAAAATTTGAGCTATCTTCAGGGACGCGTACAAGCTAACTGTGGAAGGGAGAGGAGGAGCAGTCTGTAAAGCAAGACCTGCATGTTGGCAGAGACACAATGTGTAGCAGAAGAAGAGGAGCAATAGTTGTGTGTCTGACGTACTGAGGGCATGGAGGGACGAGGCGGGAGTGGCCTGCAGGTCCGTTAATGAAGGCCTTGTGATTCCCTTGTTTTGGTATTATCTTCCAGAAGGTTATGGGGAATGGTTGATGAATTTTAAGCAGAGCCTATATGATCACATTTTTGCTTTAGAAAATTCATGGATTTGAAGGAATGAGCCTGGCATCTGGGACCACAGTTAGAAAAATATTGCAGGCTTTCAGGCCAGAGATGAAAACAGCATTAACTAAAAACATGAAGTGGAACTAGAGAAAAGGAGGTAAAATTGAGAAATATTTCACAGGCACAATCTACAGGTGGCTGATGGGATGGAAATGGGGAACTGTGCTCAACAGACACACACTATCGAGGGGGCAGCCTGCCCTGGGTTCAGCCTGCCCTGCGTTCAGCCCTGAGGAGGGAGGTGGGTAGGTGTTAGGAAAAGCCAGGCAGGGGAGGGTTAGGACACTGCATTGGTATCCTTTTACATTCCATAAATGCTTATCACTCCTTTTTCTTTATTTTCATGTGGCTTTGAGGCATGAAAGAAAAGTCACAAAATTAAGCTAGGAAGGTTTTTGATTGGGAGTAAAGCAGTAAAAATAAATTTTACTTAGGCCTTTTAATTTTGACCAGGGCTTTTCCATTGTCGGGGAAGAATATTTAATCAGAGATACAGGCAGTTTCTCTGGCTGTGGTTTTCTCTGACTATAAATTCTCTGAGGAGAATGAATAAATTATGGAAAATAATTGAGATGTGAGGTTATATGCTAAGTTGCATAAAAGGCTGAGAGGCCATAGTAGGATGGATGGGAATGATGTGTTCTTGACTTTGGCATGTGTATTTGTATTAGAACAACATGTCATTCTAAGTATTGAGAACTTGGTGGATGATTTATTGTATTTTAAATATCACATGAGACCTAAAATAGTGCTAAGAGACTCTATAAATGATTGACTTTTGTTTTATCCCTGTTCATGGAAGAATGGATAAATATCATGATTCCAATTTGAAATAAGAGGTACAACAAATTGACTAAATTTGTCAATTCCAAAGTCTGCAGAGAGTCCTAGTCCTAGGAATGTAAACGTTAAGCAAATTTTGGATCTGACAGGGTAACTGCAATTTCTTCCCTTGTGCTACAGGCACAGCATGTACCTTCTAATAGCCATCCTTCATTTCTGATTCAAATCCTTCAAATTGATATAAAAGCATTTAATGGGCTTTTAAAGGAGTATCCCCCTTAAAACAAGCTCTCTAATGAGTAACAAAGCTAGCTTACTATTTAAAAGAAAGCAGATTTTCCTGAGACTCGAAAGACCTGAATTATTTCCTCAGCTCTCCAGGGACAAGGAATATAAAACCTTGCGCTCTCTCTCTGAGCTTTGTATGTCATTACTGGTGTACAAAATCTGGTTAATCATCCTCCCACTGGCATCCCTTGCGGGAAGGTTGTGCAGACAGATGTTATCGTATCTGAAAAATGCTGTAAAAGAAACTCTCTTCATGAATATAAAGGAGTAATGCTGCTGCCTTGGCCCTAAATGCTCTAATTTCATACTGTTGGATACAATATGATTTCAGAACATTCTTTCTCCAATGCTTGAAAACATCTTTCTCAAGATTTCAAGCGAAGGAGACTTGTTCCTGAAATGGTTTTATGAGTGTAGGTGTCACGGCACCCTCTGCAAAGAGGTGAAGGCGTGCTGATGTTGAAGCAGTCATTGTGCTTTAGAGTGAGAAGGCTGTGCTGGTGCCTGCCCAAGTATCTGGCACTTAGAAGCAAGAATTTACGTCTACTACCAGAGCAGATGCTGACTGACTCTGCCCATAATGATGCATCCATAAACCAGCTGTGCTCAGCTTGGAGCTAAGCCATCTGACTGTTTAAGCATCCCTGTCTTGAATTTATATCCAAGGAATATCAAACCTTTAGGACAATGACAAATTGAAGTGGACCTTCTTGGGATTAACTGATGCTGGCTTGTCAGGCGGCTATAAGCATTGTTGTAAAAGGTTGGCAATAATCAGTCCTTCTAATGGTAAGTGAAAGCATTTAATTGGATACTGAGATGTGATTGGGATGAAATGTCAAGGGGAAAGTGAGAAATTCAAGGTTGTTGGTCTGCCCAGTCTTATTTTAAAAGAGACATATGCTGGAAAGATCTGTGGTTTAGCATTCTGGATTTGGCATTAAAGAGGAGTTTCAGGGCTTGATAGTTTTAGCCATGGTCCCCAAACTATATCAAATTTAATTACCTCCTTTTCTTGGCTGGACTAAGAGAGATACTTGAACAAATAGAAACTTGCTCTGGGGAACATTAAAGTTATAGTTATTTCAGTTTATTGGAATATGAATCATCGAACAAAATTGAGAAAAGAAAATTTTAGCATGGTATACATTAGATTAAAAAGCAAATACAAGTAACTATTATTGTTATTATTATTATTTGTATATTTAGCCTAATGTGTAAGAAATTTAAAATGGAAATTTAAAATTTTGATGGGCTGTTTATTAAATTGATATAGATAGTCAGCCTCACAACACTTCAAGTATCATACATGTCCATTAAGGTCATCTTCAAACTACTGCACTTATTTCTAACTGGGGAAAGCTGGGGAAGCTGTTACAATATGAAAATAGAATTATTTTTTTACTTTAATAGCAAACACTGAGAGGTTACATTCTTATGCCTATAGTACTGCTTAAGTTGGTTGTGATAAGAGAGAAAGTTTTTTCATTTGTACCTGATTTTATAGCACCATTAGTATTATGTTACATTTGGGTACCGAGCAGTGATTCTTGGGTGCTGCAGGGAAAAAAGTCACTAATAAAGTGTTCAATGATGGTGTCAGAGATTACTAAGTAACCAAAAGCAAATTATTAATTTTTCTTTCTAGAAATTCAGGGCTCAGGAGGACCACCAAATAGATAAAGAACTCATGGCAATCTTTGAGTGGGTGATGGAGATACAGACTGATGCCCTAAATCATCCTCTCTTCCTGTACAGGGAAAATTCCCCTCGCATAGACTGGTGAAAAGATGGAGGTCTTTGGGTTGAAGACAGCTGGATTTCTGCTTCAGCTCTATCTTTCACAGCTGCTCCCCTGGATAAGTGATTTTGTTTTCTGTAAAATAAGGCTAGTCTTACCTTTCTCACAAGGTCATTGTAAACATTGATTAAGGCAGCTTTTTAATGGATGAAGACAGTCAGTATAGATCTGACATATAGTATTTGCTAAATAAATGAGACTTCCTTTCTCTTTCATTTCCCCTTCCAGCTTTAGTATTTAAGGACCTTATTCAATCCAACTCCCTCCTCCTATCCCCAAGTGTGGCTGTCAGTTGCTTGGTCATGAGCTCTTTTTGAGTTATTTTTGAGCCCAGGCTTAGTGACATTGAGCTGGGCTCCGAGATTGGCCTTTTTAAAATTGAAAAAAAATTTTTTAGTTTTTCTATAATTTGTTCTGTTATAGACCCAAAATGTACTAGTTATGTAATTATTACAGTGATTATAATATTTGGGTTTGTTTTTTCCCCAAATACCAGACCCAAAGTTACAGAGGACTTTGTTTTAGGCTTGACAGGCCTCCTATAGCCAATAGCCAATTAAATGGCAGATGAACAGCATGAAAACATGATGACACAGATCTTTCTCAAACTAGCTTCTTAAGATAATACTCACAACGGTTCATTCACATTAATAGTTTGTGTTCCTTGGTGTAGAATAGTTCCAACCACGACATTAATAACAAAATCAGAGTCCATTTCTACAAAGGAACAAGATTAGAACGACATTCCTCCATGAATTCTGATAGTTGCACTTTGCATAAGCTGGTTTTAGTTCTTTGGTTGATTAACATTTATAGCAAAATTATTTCAGAATAATTTTTTTCTGTGAATAAATCTAAGTGTGAGATGATTTATAGTAGTATTTTAATGTAGTAGATACGCAAATGGTTGTAGATCAAAGCTAGTCTAAGTAATATTGGAAAGAATATTTTTTATAAATAAACCTGAATGCTAAATTCTGGTATATTTCTAATTGGATATTGTGGCTACATTTGAGTTTTGGAAAGTTTCTGAAGAGTTGAAGTTACTTGATAAATTAACTTTCAGAGGTCAAGATATGAGATCAATATTCTGGAAGTTCCGTAAAAAGAACTTTATATCAATAAATAATGTTTCAGTATTTTTACTTCAACTTTTGCTGCCTTTTGCAAGCTGGAAGCTAGCAATTCTAAAATAACACATTTTAGCCTATACTAGCAATTATTATCTTTGCTTTGGCGATAAATACCTTCCTAAATGTCTATATTTTATTTACTGAAAACTCAACAAATGGTATCCTGGAAGGGAGAATTTTCAGGATGCTATTGTGGGTCATAGCATGAGATTTTATATTATTACATAGTACCATGTAAAGACTTTCTCCTGAGAAGGAAGGAGCAGTAATTACTTCATTAGTTGCATAAGAGAGTCATAGGTCTGAAGCATAAATTGATTCTGATTCACCAAGGATATTATTAAGCTGTCAAAATCTGTCAATATGGAGTGTGACAACATCATGTAAAATACCATTAAAGGGTCATTAACAAGGTCTTCAAGCTCATGCTTAGCATTTTCTCTGAGTTCCTAATGGAACTTTTCTCAAAACAGGATTTAAGTCAGATGTCTCATAAACTTTAATGCTGTTAAAAGTTTGCTATTGTAAAAAAGTGTGTCTTTTTTTGAGTTTTTGAGTCCCTATGTCAGCCAAAATGGAACAGCAGTTAAGTACCAACCACAGAAGTTTTCAAATCTTGAGATTTACACCCATTATTTTTAAAATCTGGTAAGCTCTGAAGATGGGCTGCAGTTGGTACATACTGGTTTGTATGTAGAGACTTAATACATTCCTTTGCCAACAACAGTCATTGAATTTTTGCCATTACTTTGATAGATTTTTTTTCTGTAGCAGAAAAGGAAGTACAGTTTGTAATGAAAATTTATTTTTTTTCATTACACTGTCAATTACTGAGATCTGTGGTATTTGCAAATGAGTGTCCAACAAGAAAGTTAGCGCAATATTTTTTTCCTTTCTGTAGAAATATCTGACAACCACAGAAAAAAGAAGTGAGTCATTACCATTTTTCTTACTGCCATGAATATAACTCAAAATGCCAAATTGATTGAGTCTCAGCATTGTAGGTGATGGCAGCTATGATGCAAATAACTTAGTTCTTCATTTAAATGGCAGACAGTTAGAGATTAGAGCTATTCTATCATTTTAATGAACACTAAGAAAAAGTTATCTATGATGCATGGAATAATAAGTCGCATTCTTTGAAAACAATAATAATAGTTGGAGCTGTCAAAAAACTTTATGAAACTTTGAATAACTAAACAAAATTTCATATACTTGTTCCTAGCATTTAAAAAAAGATAACTAAGATATAGATTGGAAAAAAAATAAACACCTGATGAGAATACATTGACCTGGGATGATCCAGATGGAATAGGCCCAGATATAATTTATTTGATAAGATTCTGGGAGTTGAGACCATATTCACCTGATAGAAGGAGAAATTGGGAGGATCTATACAATTGTCAAGTAAGGATTAATTATGAGTGCTGAGTCAAATAAAAGAGTGGAAATTGTATGATAACCTTGAAAATCAGAGTGAGCTGAGCTGGGAAGGTAAGAGAGCTGTATACAAGAGTATAGGAGGAGATTTAAAGCAATTAATAAGATATTATATAATGGCATAAAAATTTAGGTGTGATCTAATTTTTGAACATAAAAACAGAGCATGATTCCTATCCTGAATGGTATCTAATAAGAAATTAATTAATTGATTTAACAAGACTGTACTGGTGTCATGACCACTGATGTTTAATTAGAAGCTGATTGCTGATTATGCCAATTTCATACCTGGGAAGTTTCCAAGGGGATGCTCCTACCTTTTGAAACTTATTTTCACTTTGAGAGTGATAATAATTATTTGCTGGCAGACTAAAAAGAAACTGGACTAATAAAATAAAAATCTCTCTCTGCTCTGAGAAGAAATGAGAGATCTTTAGCACTGACTGTTTATCATTAGGGGCTAAGGTAGCCCATGTAAAATTTGAGAGGAGGCGTTACCAAAACTTTTTCATGTGCTGTTGATTATTAAGAGAAGGGCTTGCCTTGGCTGATCACATGCTGCGGGGATGATATTAAAACTATTCAACAACTTGTGCAATATGCTTACCAACAACTAGAGTAATGCCCACTGTAGACAACCACTGTGGTCCACTGATGCTTCCAGACTGAAAATCAGTTCCTCATGGCTGGCCCAGTATGTTTTAGGGTGTGGTCTGGACCAAACATAGGCTCCATTCTAGGTGAGTGAGTGTAAATTAAATGTTGTTTTCCTATCACTAAAAAGGTGAGCATCACTGAACATCATACCTATATTAAGACAACACCATGTCCACCTGCTTACTAGTGTCTGAAAGTGCTTGAATATGTGATAATTTCTGAGATGATGCTTATGAGGCAACATAAAAGACAGTGGCTAGCACAGAGCCTGCTTAATATCACTTAACATCACTTGTTTTCATGCAATAAACAGGAGTGTAGGCAATATGCTCCATTTTGTCAATTAAATTATTTTGTTAGTTGGATTATTTTTGCCAAAATTTTAAACATGTAACAAGTCAAATCAAGTAAAAATGAAATCTACCATGAATTTGTACCTTCCTGTTCTTAAACTAGTAAACTTGAGAAGATGTCATTCTTATTTTGTATCAGTAAAAGAAGGGATATTTGTATATATAGTTTATTTGGGTTAATAATATTTCAAAAATAAAACTTAAAAAATTTTGAGGATTGGGAATAAGAAGCGGTTTCTCATGGAAAGGAGGAGGGAAAGAAGAAAATAACAATAGACAACATCCATGAAACTAATGGACCTGAAAGATGGTAATTATTATGGAGAAAAAGTTTGAGTTCTCAAAAGTCAGAGTTTTGGAAAACGATATCTACAGAGTATCTGGGATTTATTCCTTTGAACCAATGATTCAACTTGTCAAATTCTCTGTTTTGAACTCCATTAAGGTCTCTCAGAAATATTCTTATAGGTTATTACAGACTGTTTTGGAGAGTTTCTCTCCTTTAAATTTCTTTCTCTTTTTTTTTTTTTTTTTAATAATACATTTTATTTAACTCAGTATATAGAAAGTATTATCATTTTATCATGTAATCAAGTTTTCAAAGTATTAATAACTGTTTTCTTTCTTTTTAATACTGTCTTCAAAATTCAGTGTGTGTTTTATAGCCCATCTCGATTAGGATGCTAAGTTTTCATCAGAAATACTTGATCTGTATTTAGATTACATAAAATTCAATGTTGAAGAAATGGATTCATACACCCAAGTTGTTCAAACATATTTAAAAGTTTTCCATCATGTTTTCCTTTATGTGCATCCACACTGACAAAGCTGCGTCAGCATTTTGCCATGGGCATAGAAGGGAAAATATAAAATAGAAGGTCTCAGGGATGAGTGGATAGTGGGGTGGAGTGGGGGGGTCAGAACAGGTGGGATTTGGGTCTAGGTCCACGTTGTTGGCCCAGGGAGCTGGACCGGTTATAGGCTGACCCTGCCTGGCTTTCTCTAGTTTCTGAGCATTTACACTTTTTATTCTTTTCCTATCTCCTTTTCTCCCCATTCCTAGCTTTGATGAGATGAAGTCCTACAACTGTTTCTGAATATTTCACTAGAAATCCTTCCAGGTCTATAATAAGGGTCCTTCTTATGAACTTCCCAGAAGTCTCCACACGATAACATAATACCATATTTTATTAGGTGAACCCAGTAAAAATGCCAGTATTCAGTATTACTGACATCAGCTTTGGTGTGATAGATGCAGTAGTCCAGGGCAGAGAGTGGTGTGGAGGGAGAAAAGGGTGGTGGGAAACCTCCTGGGCGCTAATATTAAAGAAACCTTGTGCGAAATAACTTAAGTAGGTATAATTTTTATATTGTGGGGTTCTTCTGAGAATTAAAATACCTGTAAAGAACCTGGCAGAAGGTAATTGCCAGATATTTTAAATTAGTATTATTTATAACTTGAACAATTTTCATTAATAATTGCTATTATAATTGTTGTTATAGAGGGATAACTGCAAATAACAGTGTGATCTCTGGCTAGTTACATCACCTTTCTAAGTGTTACACTTCTCACCCAAAAATAGAGAAAATTATAGTACTTCCCTCGTATGTTTGTTATGAAGGTTCATTCATTTATTTCACATATTGACTGTAACGTGGAGACACAAGCTGACGGGTGTGTGATAAATGTGATTTGTTATTATCATCAATATTTGGTGATGATCATACTCGAAGTGAACTTGGAATATTCCCCAGAGGAAGGGTGGGGTTTGAGTGAGGCACAGAGAGGGAGGATCAGAGGGAAATACAAGAGAAAGAGGAAGGAAACCAAAGAGCTTCGAAGGGGTCCCGAAAAAATTTCTTTCTCTTGACTTCCAAAATATTCGGCACTTTTTAAACTCATTACACACTTGTGGTCACTGACCTATTTATTGCCCAGGCGCGGATGTGCTTTGGCCGCCACAGACACTGTTCACTCTGGGGACCTTGAGGGATCCAGAGGTATGACAAAGGCCCACAGGGGCCGATGTGGCAGGGGGCAGTTCAGGGAGCATGTGTGGTTTACATCATCCGACTAAGAACGTACATTTCTTGTTATAAATAGAATGATGAGACATTTCATTTGTGTAGTAAGTCACAGTTTCAAATGAGCTAGTTCACATGTCACCTTTGTGAAGGCTTTATTTTTTCCTTCTTTAGATATCTCCAATAATTTACACATACCATTTTAATGGTATTTTTTTCCATTTTACTCTATTCATATGTATCTTCTCCTCCACTGGGCTATAGTAAAAGGGCCCAAGACATCTTTTAGTCATTTTTATATCCCCATATCTAGTATGGTACTTGGTATAGTGGTACCTTATAACATTTTGTTTGTTGTTTCTTTTGTGTGTTTTGAATAATGAACATAAGCTTTGCAATAGATAGAGCTGTTTTTCATAGGCTCTCTTGCCCACTTAAACATTAATGATTGTAACCACCTAGAGGGGTGGGAAAGGGAGGGTGGGAGGGAGATGCAAGAGGGAGGAGATATGGGGATATATGTATACGTATAGCTGATTCACTTTGTTATACAGCAGAAACTAACACAACAATGTAAAGCGATTATACTCCAATAAAGATGTTAAAAAAATACAAAACATTAATGAAACTTCATATTCCTTTTTTTTATGGTAATTCTTTGTATTGCTTTATTGTACAATTGCAATGCCCCCTTATCATCTTCTCGAATCTTCTTCCAAGTTGTGCTCACTTTAGACGCACTGGAAAAGTAAATGATTATAAAGCAAACAATTAAAGCACTACAAAGAGCTAAGATGCATATGTTACAGAAACATTAACAGTGCAAAAAAGAAATTTCTATTAGCAGTGCTTCTCAAACCTGGCTATACATTAGAATTGCCTGAGGCATGCACTTAAAATTTAAGGATGGCCCACGCCTAGTCACTTGGGTTTAATTGATCTAAAATGGGGGCCAGGGCTCTGTATTTTTTTTAAAAGCTCACCGTTAAGTAATTCTAAGTGGATCCAGGCTTAAGAACCACTACACTTCGTACTTCATTTTTTCACAATATCCACAAATATCAAATAAGAAGCCCCATTGTATATATGGCACCATCTTGGTTATTTATTAACATTAGACAAATTTCAAAGAACTTGAGGACACACTGCTATTAGGAGAAATCAATTTAAAAAATCCATTTTGTTAACAAAAATGTTGTGATGTTGATTATCTCTCACGAAGCTGGCCAATAATAAAAATCAATACTTACTTATGTCTGTTTTGCTTTAGCTATATTCCATGGACCAGTGTAAAGTAACACAAAGAGTACCTCTAAAAAATTTTTCAAAAAGCCGAAAATGAACCCAGTTGAGTTGGAGACAATCTAATTCAATAGATTAGATAATCATCTTAATTCTCAGTTACCTCATCCTAACAGGTTTTCTGTGGTGGAATGAGAAAGGGGGGTCAGGACAAGGTTTCTAAGAGACAGTAATAATCAGACCCATTTGTGGGTTTCTGTATTTTCATCACTGTCAGATTTACTGTCAAATTTGAAAATGGCCTAACAAAACCAGAAATTATTTTATACTTTCAAGTGTGACAAAAATCATAATGCCTGGGATTCCCTGGTGGCGCAGTGGTTGAGAGTCTGCCTGCCAATGCAGGGGACACGGGTTCAAGCCCTGGTCTGGGAGGATCCCACATGCCGCGGAGCGACTAGGCCCGTGAGCCACAACTACTGAGCCTGCGCGTCTGGAGCCTGTGCTCCGCAACAAGAGAGGCCGCGATAGTGAGAAGCCCGCGCACCGTGATGAAGAGTGGCCCCCGCTTGCCACAACTAGAGAAAGCCCTCTCACAGAAACGAAAACCCAACACAGCCATAAATAAATTAATTAAAAAAAAAAATCATAATGCCTATGGGACCTGTACACCAGACCTAGGCTGTTGTTTTATAGTTAAGACTAAAAGATGTAGCTTACCTATGAACAATTTCAGAACCAAAGGAACAAAGATCCCAATCTAACAGAAATAGTTTTCTAATAGCATAGATATGAAATTTGAAATAACTGGATTAAATGCATACTCTAAAAATTATCTTTCTTTCCTCTTAGTGACACATAGGTAGTAAAATACCAGCAACCAGACAAAGGTCATCACCTCAATTGAACAATAGTGCAAGACTACCCTGCTATGTCTTTGCATGAGCTGGTGGTGCTGAGCCACCTAACAAAAGTGTTCATGGCTTACACTAATGAACTCAAAACAACAACACTTACTTGATTAAGTCCATATCACTGAGCTGTGTTAAAATATTTGCTAAGGGATGTCTGAGTCCCCTTTGAAAGAGTTCACTGAGAATATCTACACACTTTAGGCCTGTTTTCCTGCCAATTATATTCCGTAGTCTAAAATTTCCACTGGATATAAATTCCCTCAGCTTCTCCCAATCTATTTTAGGATTTTGTTTACATTTTTGTTTTAATGTTGAACAAACCACTTTTTCAGAATGAAGAGCCGGCAGCAAGTTTTTGTTGGGATCTTGGTCTGCGCTTTGTGTCCATAGCGGGCAAGATTGTGGACTGTCACTGAAATTTTCCACCAGGGGAAGGCTACTGTCTTCATGTTCATCGAGGCCACTTTGTTGGGAAAATGAAGAGTAGCCACTGTCTTCATAAGGTCCACTGGTCTCTAGTTCTTCTATGTCATTTGAACTGTTAAGTGTCGTACATGTTGATTTTCCTTATTATGCCAGGGTTTGCTTTCAGTTTCAAGTTCTACGAAACTGGGGCTCACAATCGGTGACCCAAAATCTGATAACCTTTCATAGTCTTTAATGCAGTCTATATAAGAACCTTCCAAATATGCAGTAGTGTAGGAACCTTGTCTTCTGTCATCAGGCTTTACCGGTTTAATTCCAGAATGAACGTGGTAATAGTTAAAATCCCACTTCATTTTGACGGAGAGAGTGGGACTTTCTTCTTTACAACCGTCCGAAGGGCGAGGGCACCGTAGCTGCAGTGGCAGGAACCGGAGGGCGCCGTGGGGAGCAGCTGCAGGGGCGCCGGCTCACGCCAGGGCGAGTGGGGTCCGCCTCAGGTGAGGGAGCTGCACCTGCGGCAGAGAAGCAGGCCACCCACTTCTCAGAGCTCTGGAGACTTCACATTTCTGATTTTGATTGTTAGTTGAGTAATCAAAATATAACCATGTCATGTTCTAAGGTCAGTTCTTTCTGTTTTTAATTGTATGCTTTCCTTAATTTGTGCTCATTTCTAAGTTTTTGAACTGTGTTTTTATGTTTATTCTTTTAAAATTTTCATTGTGTTTTCTTTTTATTAAGACTATAACCCCAATAACTCTTGCTTATTCCCCCAGATACAGAAATATGTGATGGTTATGTTCTAGTTTGTTGAAATTTTTAGTTAGTTAAAATTAGATTCTGGTGAAACTATTAATTGACATGGGGTAGAACTAGCATGTTGGAAATTGGGGTGTCTAATGCCTGCGTTGAGTACAAACCTTGATTTTTTTTAAGCATAGAAGCAGCCTAGGGATGTGCCTCAGACACAGGAAGACTTTGGGCTTTATCACCCGGCTAGACTCACAATAGGGAGGGTGTTGGTCCCCAGGGTGAGTACTAAGTCAGTCTAATGGCTACCCCCCTCGCTACTGATATACAGGTGGCAAAGGAAAAAACTGTGAGCTATAATTGCAGAGTGCCCTCTTTTCCTCATCTTTTATGGAGAGTCTTCCAAACAGATATGGTGCTTGTTCTTTGCAGGGAGATATGCCCCCACTGGCTATCGGCGTGTGTTGTGAGCTAATTTAGGTTCGCTGAACATACCTGAAAATCTCTGTAGCTAAGCCCCTCATTTCTGTGTATGAGACTTTTTATTTTGTGAAATGGATACAGTAAGCAGGAAGAATCAAATACTGCTCAGGTAAGATTTCTACTCAGAAGCTTTTTCAAAGGAGGCTATGAATTATAATGCAAAAGGACATTGCACTCACTGCATGGTGATCTGGTTCTGAAAGCAAAGCCTTTCTTTGATAGCTAGAGGACAAGTAATTCTAAAGATCAAAAAACTTGTTATCATACCAAGAAACCTAAATCTGTGCCTGTGTATGTATTATTTTCCAAAATGTTCAGTTATGTATTATTCTCTGTCACCTCAGCGTTCAAAAACTAAAATGAACCATGGGATGGGGGGACAGTAATATCACTACAGCCCATCCTGGGCAGCCAGGTGGATTGTTTTTAGGCCACCTCAACTTATCCTTCATTGTCCTGCTAGCTCCTTTGAAGTAACTCTTAGGTTTCTCTTTCTCTCTCCAGTGCCTGGAGCTTCTGGCAATATGACAAGGTAAACAATTGACTACAGCAGAAGCAGCAAACTGAGGCCTATGGGCCAAGTCTAGCCCTGGCCTCCTTTTGTACTGCCTGTGATCTGAGCATGGTTTTCACACTTGGAAAAACAAAAAACCAAATAAGAATCTGTGACAGAGACCATAGGTGGCCTGAACCTATGCCTAAAATGCATACTGTCTGGCCTTTGACAGGAATGTTTGCCAATCATTGCGAGCCATCTGAATTTTATTCTGCAGTGGCCTTGCCATCCCTGCCTTCTTTCACAGACTCTTCTGACCTCCTCTTACTACTTCCTGTGCACATCTTGACGTTTAGTGCAGCATCAAACATCCTTCAGTTTCTATCGATACAGGCTGCATCCTCCCTCTCCCGGATGCCTCTGTGTCTTTGCACATGCTCTTCCTGCTTTCTGGAATGTTCTCCACTCTACCCTACATCTTTTGTGATCTGTATCTGTTGTGCAATTTATCTATTTTATCTTCATTTCTCTGAATAGAACAATGTACACAATGCTGATAACTAATGAATATTATCTAATAATTAAACCTTATCAAATAAATAATGTTTAGCCAGAGAGAATATTATAGATACTGGACAGAAAGCCAGTGACAAATTTGTGTTCCTGTTGTCATTGGTCATGTTGCTGTTGATGACAGCTCTCTTCTCACCCTGCCTTGGTTATTTACTATCAGCATAAATAATGCAGTGTTTATTTTTTTTATCTTTCTTTTCTCATTTGTGTTTTATTGATATATTTTTTTCAAAGCACAGAAAAAAGATAAAGTCCAGGGTCTTGAAGATTAGTGGGCTAGTACACTAAGCAATGGTAAGGAAGGAAGATAACATTTCAGGAGAGAAAAAGCAATAGTAACAGCAAGTGATTTTGCAAGGGGATATATGTATCAGATAGTGTGTTTGTTATGGAAAAGAATTAAGATCACTAGCCACAGTTGGCCATTTTAAAGCCCTGGGTGTTGCTATGGCTACACTGAGGAACCTGTTTCGGTCACCCTTAGAGTATACACAATGATAAAGGGAATTTAGTGCTTTTAGATACAAATATGAATGATAAAAAGTTTGTTTTTCAAATCAAAAGAAGGAAGTGAAAATGGATTTTTTTTGTCTCTACCGGCTCTGGGAATTAGAGTTTGGAAAAACTAAGATAATTGGCATGTGTTAGGTTACAAAAAAGATGTGGTAATTTAGAACTAATCCCGAAAAAATGATATAATATTCTGTTGTGAAATCTTGATAAGAGGGGCAAAAGGTAGTAGGGAATAAAGTAAACCTACTACCATAGGTAAACAATACCCAAATTCTTAAATGACGGTTTAGAAATAATAAAATACAAAAGTGAGTAACCTATTTATTCCTAAGCTTAAATCTTATGTTTGGAACATTCTTATAATTTTAAGCTGTTCAAAAAGCAGTTCTTGTTCATTGCCTGCTTTCCCCTGACCTTTAAGGAATCTGTGATTAAACTCCACCTCCATATATTCCCATTTTAGAGCTATCCAGCAGAGCTGTTCTTTAGTCAATATATGCCTTCATCTCTTATTCTGACTTGACCTGAATTTCTTTTTCTCCTAGAAAAGCCTATTTCAACCTTTGGTATCAAAATCACTCCTTCTGTGGGCAAGTAAAATACTAGCCAAGTGTCAGATTTCATTCACGTTACTCTCCTTGAAACTCCAGCTATCTCATTTACCTGTTTATCTCTTCAAAGTGGGAAGTGATCAGTATGGTCATTTTTATTATTAAGATTCACTTTTCATTATCATTTAAAAAACATCTAAAAGGATATATCACTCACTGTCCTTTTGAGATGTGAGGTCAATAAGTTATTATGGGGGCTTCCCTGGAGGTCCAGTGGTTAATACTCGGCACTTCCGTGAAAGCGCGGGTTCGATTCCTGGTCGGGAAACTAAGATCCCGCGTGCCGTGTGGTGTGGCCAAAAAGAAAAAAACCCAAAAAGTTATTATGTGGTGAGCACTAAGATAACACTGCATATTTTATTTATTTTATTTACCTGACTTGGGAAACTTTTGGTCTCATTTAGAGAATGTGAAAAAACCTTAACAAGGCTGCGTAAAACTCATTTTACTCAATATTTTGGTTCATATGTTTGCCAAATTGATACTGTCTAATTCAAAAGGAAAACATGTCCAGGTTTTCATTTTAAGTCCAATGGACCTTTACTGGGTACTAATCTTATTTTTGCTCTAAGTAATTTTATGTGTTTTGAAACTTTGAACTTTGCATTTAAATGTGATTCTAAAATTCCTGGTGGAATTTAGAGAAGAAAGTTCCAAACATTATCAATCACAGCTGTCTATATACCTTTTGACAACTTCTATTGTTCACAATATCAGTTAGGCTTAGTGAGCCAGGAAATGCTGCCCTTTCTTTAACACTTACCCTTTCGGGGGTGTATAAATAAGGCCGTCAGTGAGCTTGCCAGCATGCAGGCTCATAACCATGGTCTGGGGCAAACCACTGATTCTTCCCTCTCTAGTCACTCTCTTTCAACTGACTGACCAAGAGTGGTCACCTTGAGCAAAGGTCAGCTGGTCTGGGTAGTAACCTTTGCATGCAATGACAGGAAGAGATGAGTTTGGAATATCAGATTCTTTCCCAGTACTTTTCATTATAAAGCATGGGTGATCCTTGCAATTAAAGATGGAGGATGAGATGAAAAGGATGCAAAGAGGGGAACCACATGGTAGGGTTGGGACCATGAGGATTTATGAAAAAGTGAAATTATAATCTAGGACACAGATTTTTCCCAGAGATGGAATGAGAGACCATGTGACCTCTGGGCGTGACTGAAAGGCCAGCCCACTAAGCTACCTCTATGTTTGAGGCAATAGGTTTACAATCCTCTCTCCCCAGCCATTTCCCCCCCCCCAGAGGTTACCTTGAGTTCCTTACAGGCTAAAGAATTGACCAGAAACAAATAAAATTCTTGTCGTCTAGACCTCCCTCCCTGAGTAGGATATCAATGTGCTCCATCTTACGCTACCGCTACTGCTCTGTGCAGTCAGTGTGCGCCGTGAACAAGGATCTGACAGGCGGCCATTATCCGTTCAGGGAATGTCATGGGCTTGCTGCTTTTCCTTGGACAGCTGGTCCCCAGAGAATTGTAGCACTGTCAAAATTTAAACATGGCTCAGCTCTCCTTAAATGTGCTTCTGTGAGAAACATAACAGTCTCTTTGTTCTAAATAGGCGATCAAACTGTTTCTGGAATTGAATTGGATTCCATGTGTATTTCATGCTTGGTTTCTCCTGTGTGAGGAAAACACCACCAGCTGAGTGTGCTTTTGGGGTATTTGAGGGGCAAAGGCCCTGCTCTGTCCCCATCCTGATCGCTAACCTCCATGCTGGTACCTTGCTTGCTTGAAAGATATAAGCCCATATTGCTCGAGATACTTAAAATTGTTTAGGGAAGGTGTTGTCTTCTAGCTTACTACCCTCCAAGACATGGGCTTACTGGCTTTTCTTTCCTGTCTCCTGACACTCCTGGGCCTTTCTTCAGGGTTGTGTGATACTATGATATAATAAAAAATAGGATATTTGATCTTTGTCCCTAGCTCCTGGCACAGAGCTCCTAAAACTCTTGTAATTTCCTAAGCGATGTGAGTGTCTTTTTGTATGCTAGTGAGAGGACTGGTAGCTGGCAGCGCCTAGATAGCTTCAGGATGAGGGCTGTTCACCAAAATGATCAAGGCACATTTAGAGGGTTGGAAGTTTCAGCCACACCCCCTGACTTCTGGGAAGGGGAGAGGAGCTAGAGATTGAATTAACCACCAATGGTCAATGATTTAATCAATCGTGCCTGTATAATGGAACCTCCATAAAAACGCTAAACCACAGGGTTTGGAGAGCTTCTGGGTTGGTGAACACATCCACATGCTGGGAGGGTGGTGCACCCCAACTCCAAGGGGACAGAAATTCCTGTGCTTTGGATCTTTCTGGATCTCACCCTGTATACTTCATCTGGTTGTTCATTTGCATCCCTTATAGTATCCTTCACAATAAATGGGTAAATATAAGTAAATGTTTCCCTGAGTTTTGTGAGCCATTCTAACCTGGGGGAAGGTTTGTAGGAGCTCCTGACTTTGCAGCCAAGTTGGACAGACACTTTTTTTTTTTTGCCGCATGACATGTGGGATCCTAGTTCCCCGACCCGGGCTCGAACCTGTGCCCCTTGCAGTGGAAGCACTCTCCACTGGACCACCAGGGAAGTCCTAGACAGACCTATTACTTGTGACTGACATCTGAAGTGAGGGCTTTTAGACTGAGCCCTAAATCTGTGGAGCTGGACACTAAGTCCTGGTATTGAATTAAGTTATAGGACACTTAGTTGGTGTTCAGAGAGTTGGAAAGTTGATCGACATGGGAAAAAAACCCCCACACATTTGACTTCGGAAGTGCTGAGAGTAGAGAAATAGTTTTCCTTTAACAGTGAATATTTCTAATATACAAGTGGTTCTGGGCACATGGCAGACAGTACTAAACATGAAGAGGAAATCAGGTGGCAATTATATAATGAGCATTTTTATTAAATTCAGGAGTTGCATTCATCCTGTGAGCTTCATTTTTCTCAGGAGGATTTCATTTTCTAGGTGCATTTATTTCATGGAGAGAGGTACTTGGTAAATATATATGTATAGGGATATAAATCATATAATCATAAATTAAATATAAATGCCCTTAAGTAGACATTGTGCTCATTTAATTCTTATAAGAATACTACTGGGTAGGTATTCTAACCTGTATTTTCTGATGAAATTGAGGCTTAGAGTCATTAATGGACACTTCTCGAGGTCTGCTAAGAGGCAGATTTTTTTTTTTTTAAAGATTCACCGCTGCCCCTGCCGGCAGCCTCCCTGCCGCCCCTGGGGCCTCTAGCCCCACACAGACAACGCCCGACGCATCTGTCACTGACCTGCATCAGCAGCACTTTGTCACCATGACACAACAATCTCTGTCCTGTCTCTGGGCTCGTTTCACTAAGAGGCAGATTTGAACCCGCATCTGAGTTTATTCCAAAGCTTGTAATCTTTCCAGTTACCATAAAGATATGGGAACACAAAAGAGTTATCCTAGCATTAGTTTGCAGTGTCTTTAAAACTTCCATTTAGTTTCTTTCTTCTTTTTTGTAAAGTTAATAAAAAACTTAAAAACTCATGTTCACCAGAAGCATTTCATTTCTTAAAACAACAACAACACCTGCACTGGAGGCATTGGTGATGAGTAACAGCAGGCTTTTGAGGGCACAACTCATTGTTCCTAATCGGGTGGTAGAAAGGATTTTTTCTATTGCCTTGGCTCAAAGTAATTGCATATTTATCTATTTATCTGAGAAATTATTCAGAAACCCAAGTAGTCAAAGCAGCAGCTGGAATTCCCATGATGGACTTCCATGTTACATTCACCAATTCTCAGCACTTTAAATGATTTCTTACCCAAGCAGTGTAAAACCCCATGAATCATATGACCAAGTACTAGCTATACTAGGGACTATCTACCCATCCTGGAGAATGCATTTCAGATGACTTTGCAGGAAATATAAAGAAAAATGATTACAGTAAAGATATTTTAAAACTGAAAAAACATTCAGTAGTTTATGTCTCTACAATGACTTTCCTAGGCCTTACATTTATAGTCTAAAAATAACATTTTATAGAAGCAACAGGCGTAATGTTCTATTAATTTAATAAGAAAGAGAGCTCTGTTAAAGCATCTTTGTTTAAAAATGTGCATTTTTAAATGAATCAGAATCAGCATAATGGCCATTTTCCTCAGCTGTCTGTGGATGCATAGGAAACAATGACAGACCCATGGTGCCTACGAACCTAGATTTGAAAAGCAGAACTGCCTTTGACCAAAATGTTGAATGGCAGGTTTATTGTGAATGGAAAACTGTTTTTGAAGACTCAAAATGAATTACATTTATCAGTAATTAAAAATTCAGTTATTATTGAGTTTCCTAAAGTATCCATAAGGACCAAATTTGCTGAAGTTCAAGGAACTTGAATTTTGGAAGCTGTGAGCAAGGCTTGAAAGGCTACCTCTTTCTTTTTTTTATGTTTTTATATATATATTTTTTAAGTGGAGTAAAATTGCTTTACAATGTTGTGTTAGTTTCTGCTGTACAATGAAGTGAATCAGCGATATGTATACCTATATCCCCTCCCTCTTGGACCTCCCTCCCACCCCCGCACCCCACCTATCTAGGTCGTCACAGAGCACTGAGCTGAGCTCCCTGTGCTATACAGCAGGTTCCCACTAACTATCTCTTTTACACATGGTAGTGTATTTATGTCAAACTTAATCTCACAATTTGTCCCACCCTCCCCTTCCCCCACTGTGTCCACATGTCCATTCTCTACATCTGTGTCTCTGTTCCTTCCCTACAAATAGGTTCATCTGTACCATTTTTCTAGATTCCACCTATATGTGTTAATATATGATATTTGTTTTTCTCTTTCCGGCTTACTTCATTCACTCTGTAGGAGAGACTCTATGTCCATCCACATCTCTACAAATGACCCAATTTCATTCCTTTTTATGGCTGAGTAATATTCCATCGTATATATGTACCACATCTTCTTTATCCATTCATCTGTTGTTGGACATTTAGGTTGTTTCCATGTCCTGGCTATTGTAAATAGTGCTGCAATGAACTTTGGGGTACATGTGTCCTTTTGAACTATGGTTTTCTCAGGGTATATGCCCAGGAGTGGGATTGCTGGGTCATATGGTAGTTCTACTTTTAGTTAATGAAAATAAAAACAAAAATAAACAAATGGGACCTAAAGAAAATTAAAAGCTTTTGCACAACAAAGGAAGCCAGAAACAAGATGAAAAGACAGCCCTCAGAATGGGAGAAAATATTTGCAAATGAAGCAATGGACAAAGGATTAATCTCCAAAATATGCAAGCAACTCATGGAGCTCAATATCAAAAAAACAAACAACCCAATTAAAAAATGGGCAGAAGACCTAAATAGACATTTCACCATAGAAGACATATAGATGGCCAAGAGGCACATGAAAAGGTGCTCAACATCACTAACTATTAGAAAAATGCAAATCAAAACTACAATAAGATATCACCTCACACGAATGGCCACCATCCAAAAATCTACAAACAATAAATGCTGGAGAGGGTGTGGAGTGAAAGGCTACCTCTTATATGTATATTGTGTTAGGCCTGCATGATGTTTTATAAATAAAAAGTCAGTGGAAGGATTTCACATAAAAGTCAGGATTTTTGGCTTCTCTTAAAAAAAATATCAAACGATGTGGCAACACAGGGTCTATTGTCCCTTTCAGTTGAGGTGTATGCTTTCCATTTCTTATTCTCTTGCACGTAGCATGTATGCAAATTCTCTTCTACAGCTGACTTAACTCATTTTAAGTTACCTGACTAGCAGTGTAGGCATTTGAGTTTCAGCCTATATTCTAAGCTCTGCCTGCTGCTAGTTCCCAAACCACATGACTTTTGCCTTTTGAGATACTCTCTCAGTCCTCAGGAGATGATGATGGTGATGATGATGATGATGATGATGATGATGATGATGATGATGATAATGATGATAATGATGATGGCTTTTGAAATTTTGTTCTATTGTTAAGATCCCAGAGGCTTTTTGAAATCATACAAACTTTAAAAGGAAAGAGACATTGACTTAAATAAAATAGAAAGTATTGATGTTAAGATTATGAAATTTGGTAACATTATTTGTGTGAGAGATTTATGTGTTAAGAAAGGTTTGGAATATATGAGGAGAATCCCAAACAACCTCGGTTATATAAAGAAATTAGCTGCTATTAAGGTTGGCATTATAACGGGAAATTCTATGCTATAGTTTTGTCTTCCTCAGCCCCTCCACCCTTTACTGTGCCCCCCACCCCCACCCACCAAATGAATAAGGCCAAAGAAAAACAAGACCCATAGTAATGGATGCTAAAGTAGAAGTTCATCTTCCTATATTTATCATGTTAGAACTGGATTAGAATAGGGTAGGTTGGTAAGATTTAGCAAATAAAAATACAGGATGTCTAGTTATCTGAATTTCAGATAAACAAGAAACACTTTTGTAATATAAGTATGTTCCATGCAATATTTAGGGTATATGCTATGGTCTGAATGTATCCCCCCCCAAATTCATATGTTGAAATCCTAATGCCCGGAGTGATGGTATTAGGAAGTGATTAGGTCATGAATGTGGAATCTTCATGAATGAAATTAATACCCTCATAAAAGAGGCTCCAGAGAGCTAGCTCATCCCTTCCATGTGAGGACCAGAAAGAAGTCAGCAGTCTGCAACCTGGAGAGGGTCTTCACCGAAACCATGCTAGCACCCTGGTCTTGGACCTCCAGCTTCCAGGACTGTGAGAAATAAATTTCTGTTGTTTGTAGCCACATAGTCTGTGGTATTTTGTTAGAGCAGCCCAGATAGACTAAGATAGTATACTTACACTAAAAATGTTCATTTCTTATCTGAAATTAAAAGTTAAGTTGGTCTCCTGTACTTTATCTGGCAACCCTAGAAGAGGGGAACGATGCTTCATCAAAGGCTTGGTTATTTCTCCAATCAAGGTTTAGTCAGCAGATGGAAGGCCAGAGGGAGCCTGTTCCCAACCTGAGAACCTGAATATCAGATAAGCCAAGTAGAGAAGGCATTTTTGGATATTTCAGGCAGCAGGAAATCAGACTAGGTTCAGACTAGTAGGCAATAGGTTGAGAAGCTTGCAGGTTTTAGAGATAGATGTGTGTTAAAGGCCTGCCTGGAACGATAATAATGATGATGATGATGGTATCTAATGCATGAGCTTTATTGCATGCCAGGCATTGGTCTGGATGCTTCATATATTAACTTAATCTTCATAACAATCCTGTGAGATAGATACTATTATTATCTCCTTTTTATAGGCAAGGAAACTGGGTACCAAAAAGTAAATTAATTTGCCTAAGTGACCAAAATGGCAAAACCTGGGTTTGTGTTTCATTACTTACGAGGTAAGTGATAGAGAATATCATATAATTATGTATTGCATACTAAGTACTTTATAAATATGTCACGTAATTCTTGCAGCAACCCCATGAGGTAGACATTATTGCCAAAGATTAAAAATAATATAAGCATTGTTTTTAGGGGTAGAAATTGTTAGAAGTATTTTTAATAATACAAACTTCCTACAAACCACTGCAGTGGAGAGACGCTCAGAGTATATTACTTTTCAAGCACCAGAAATTACACTGAGTTTTCTACTTTTAGAAAAAAGAAGATAGAGATGGAAAAAGGAGGAAGAAAAAAAAAAAACCAGAGCTAGTTTATATCATAAATGATTTTCAGTTTGCATCAGGTACAGATTTATAATGTGTTGATATTTTTAATACCAGTCATGTATTATGATTCCATACTTTACAAAGCTCAAAGTTCACCCAACACTTCTGTTTATATAAACACATATATACACATACATATAAACACATATTTATAAACTTATTTTTTAATATGTACTATATGTATATATATTCTAGTATAAAGACAGTTCTGTACAAATGTGAGAGTGCTCTTATCTCCTTGACCTTGTATGCCAAGAAACTTAGGGAGGGTGAACACCCATGAAGAAGGAAAGATGGGAGAGTTGAGACTAGCTCACAGGTGGTAGTCCACCAAAGAGCTTGGTAACCCAAAATGGCATTGTCAGTGGTATTGCCAGAGGCAATATATCCCACTGCCTCTGGATAAACAAAAACTTCAGGTGGGTACCTCAGAGTCTACTTTTATTAAAACTGACTAATTTCTTAAAGATAGAATCGTATTTCTGATTCTATATTTTTTTCATCTAAAAGAGCAGGGTTTTATTATTTTCATTTGCCATTATGCTGTAGGATCTCATGAAAATTATGAGTGACTCCCTTCTCTGGGCCAGACTGGGATCCTTTTAATTGCAAAGAGAAGTAAGTATCAGGACAGGAACAGATAAAAACTGGTCTTCATATGACCTTTGATTCCCTCTTTTTAATGAATTACTCAAAGCCTACTTTTAGCTATCTACTAGGAAGTGAAAGATTTCAACTGTCTGAGGGTCCTATGTCAAGCCTTGTTAAATGCTAATGTTTGCAGTGGAAGTCAGAGGGCAACACAGAAATGGACTGCTGGATACTTGTGGAGAATTTCTGGACTCTCTTTCTCTAGCAACTTATTACAACCTTTCCAAGGTCCAGAGATGGTAGAGGCTGTGGCCAATGAAGAAATCTTGAGACTCTCTAGGTCTTAATCCTACTGGCTCTTTCTGCTGGGCTCAAAAAAAGGCAAAGTGCATTGCCTTAAAAAAAGGACAAGCATTTGCTTATATAGTTTGGGGCAACTGATGTGTTATTGGTGAAGTATGACTAAGTCAGGGTGTGGGATTTATGTATGTCATTCATTCGCCCTCAGGAAAACATGTAAAAATCTTAAATGAGAGAATGTAGTAATCTTAGGCAATTCATTCCTGGGGATAGTAATTATAAGTTACTAATATTTTCTTTCCCCTTAATGAGGAAAGAAAAATTATATGGCATGGTCATAGGAGGTTCAGCTCCACAGGTGAACATCTCCCTGCCCCCCACCCTAAACTCCCTATAATACTTTAGTATTCTTGTTTTACTCATGAGAAAATTCAGGCTTAGAGAGGTCAAATGAACTTGCTTAGGATCATATACTTGGTTAATGGTAGGACTCCTCAGATTTTTTTAACTCCAAGGCCATGTGCTTTTCCTGTATATCATCTCCCAGGACAAACTGCTCAATCTTCTCAGCTCCAGCTTCTTCACCAGTAAAACAGTGATGCCATTACCTGCCTTGATGGGCTGTGGTGAGGATTAGAGATAACTGGTATAAAGTTTCCAGTGCAGTGACAGCCCTAGGTTATGCTCAGTAAGTTAGAGCTTTTACTGTTATTAAGCAGGGAAAAAGTAAGTGTCCCAAAGGTAGGTGGGCAAAACACAGTGTCAAGAAAGTCCAGTAGGAGGCACTAAATAGAGGTCTACGTAGGCAATAGTTTCATGGAGTGTGAAAACTATAGTAGGAGCATTTAGCTCCTCATAGAAGGGCTAGACTGAGAATAAAAAAGGGAATGGCCTACTTTTGCAAGAAATGAAGGCAGAAACCTAGAAAGGAGATGACTAAACTTACTCAATCCAGAATGAATTTGACCTTGAATGAATTTTCTTGGAAAAAATGGGACACACCCCTATAAATCCATTGATACTGTGATATTGTTCAAGTATTTGCTAAATAATTGAAATGATTAAGTTAAAATATATTTGCTAATAAAATAATCTAATTGCTTTTTAAACCACGAGCATGAGAACAACAGAGGTCACTGGTTTTCTTTTATCATGGTCTGGATTTGGGATTGAAATCATTTTTAATTTGTTATTTCACATGCAATCAGGACTAGAATTTTCCTTTAGTTTTTTTATTCAGTGTAATACAGGTTTGACATTAAAAAGTAATGATGATGTATGACAGCAGCAAGAATACTTTTGTATGTGACTATATAATGTGTCAAAGAATTTGCATCAGGCCTTTCTGAAGTGCTGTCATTCTCATTCACAATAAAGGCCCTCAAGCCCCTCACTGTCCCACAGTAAAGGCTGTCACCCAGTCAGCACAAATTTCATCTGTGTATGAGTCGGCTTTGATACTGCTGATGCATGTCAAACTCTTGTTAAATTCACTGTGGGTCAGCTACCTAAATGTTTCTTCTCAATGATTCAGTCATGAAGCGCAAGGCCCTGAAATTCCTGAAGAAGTGTGGCAACCAGCATCCTCTTGATAGACTTGTTAGGAGCCTGATGAATGGGGGTAGGAGTTGAATTTAACACAAATACCAATAAAATTGAAGTAGTGAAGATTCTTATAAGTTTATTTTATATATTTGCATATTATTCAAAAGATACTTGGTTTGATTTGTTACTGGCACTTTTCTGTATAAAATGGGATGGTTTTAGAGACTTATTGAAAAGATTCAAATTGTTATTCGTTTATTCATTCGTTCATTCATTCATTCATCCATTTGTTCATCAAACTTCCTTGAGCCACATGCTTTGCTAAGCATTGAAAATGAAAAGACAACTGAGACTAGGCCTCTGTCCTCCTGGGTCTTGCAGACTATTAGAAAAAGAAATTTCATTGAATTTAAAAAATTAGCATTATTCTGTTTTTGAAGTTTTCCTTTTCCTTGATTTTTTAAAACAATTTTCCTGGCCTTGCTGAAAAGGCATAATGGGTGAAATGTGGAGTGCTTTAGAAAGACTGGAAGAGCAGAAATAGCAAAGATAATGTTTATTCTCTTCTATTCTATTCCTAGACTAGATCATGCTATTCCCTTCCACTCCTCTTAAGTCTCCCTATATATATTTTTGAATGAGAGTCAGAGATTGGAGGCTCTATTTGTGTTAGGGTGATGTTTGTTGGCTTTGGAATTTTTTTTTCCACTAGGAATTGTTGCTCCTCAGTTGCTGCCTTCACCACTTTGATTAGGAGTCTCCCTTTACCAGTTCCTAACTGTAGGGTCTAAAGCAACGCATCTAAAATTAACTCTTGCCTCCTTGGAACCACAGAATAATTAACAAGAGACATAAAACTATGATCAAGTTTTCCTGACACCTGTGTGTATTTTCACTCTATTGCCCTTTCAATTGTTATATGAGTGTATTTTATTTTATGTATTATAGAATTAGTATCTGTTTATCAGAGAAGATTCCAAAAAAAATGAAGAAGATTAAAACAGAAAACAAACATTTACCTGTTTCTTCGATACCCAGAAGGAATAAGTTGGTACTCTGTAGACTGTTCATCCAGCCATTCTTAAAGCACTTAGAGACACATACGCTTTTCCTTTAAACAAAAATGTGATTTTCTAGATGTAGAAATGCATGGTCAAAACCCTGAACATCTTTAAACATTTAAAACATATCATCAAATTGCTCTCCTAAATCAGTGTAGCAATTTGTATTCCCATCAGCACTATGTATAAGTGGTTGCATTTCTGAATTTGCCAAAATGAGATATTATCATAAAAAAAAGTCAATATGATAGGTGAGCTCTTTCAATTTTACAGATTCTTGGTATAATCCTTGGATTTCTGATTGCCTCTTGGTTCTCTTTTAGTTAAGATATTCTTTATCTATGATGCTTATCTTCCTGCTTGCCACCCCTTTGTTATCCAGAGTTGTTCTGGGTCCTTGAGATCTGCTTTCGTTGCTGTTGGTAATTGTTTGTCTCTTGGTTTTATCTTATGCATGCAGTAGATTTTTCCCTCACTTGCTCCTTTTTCTACTCAGAAAGAGGCCTGCTTATAGGAAGGCCACCATAGCTAGACTTCTACTCTATCCTTTCATTAATCTGTTAAAGAGTCAGTATTTAATGCTCACTAACTTGTGCACAACTTTCTAGGAAAGTAAAATCCTGTCCCTACAATCATTCAGTTGATTGTCCATAGCCTTCCTAATTGGAAAAATGCAGTACAATTATTTTGATCAGGAAAACAGAAACCATTCTAAGTATTTCAGGCTGGATGGGATTCAGTTCAGAGATTTACAAACTCACATAACTGTTAGAAGGATTAGAGAAGCAAAGGTAAACGACCATATAGAATATATAGGAACCATGTTTTCTATGTAGAATATTTCTATTTGATGATACACTTGGTTAGACTAAGGTCATTTCCATAGTGAGTTTCCATTTATTTTTTTTTTATTTGTCTGTTTGCATTGTAGATAGTGCTTAGTTCTTTTTATGAGTCACATTTTCTCTTAGAGGCTGTAAGCATTTTTGTTAAAAAACAAAAAAAGCCACTTCACCTCCTGGCACACTAAGGTTGGCCTCTGTGCTGCTATTGCTATTTTCTGACAGGCAACAGCAATATTATGTTTCTTGAAGTTGTCTTCGTGTGCTTTTATGCCGCTCCTCCAGTCCTTGTTTTCTGTCACCCTGATTCAAGTTGCTGAGCCATAGCTTCTTGATCTGGCTTGAGTCCATCCTCCTCTAACATACACCCTCTGATGGTGAGTTGCAGTGAGCAAATCTTCAGTGCCATGAACTGGCTGTGCTCCAGGCCTCAGCTGCTGATAAATCTGCCTTGGCATTTGATGTTAAGTATAGCTCTCAGATGATAACTACATTTTTTGAAGCGGCATGCAACATTTTGATAGGCTGTTATTATAAACCAGCGCCTAAGACTAGAAACAGGAATGGGAAGAAATTTTCCATGCATAGAAGCCCGTTAGCAGTGGTTGTCCTTTTCTGCACTCATTAATAGAGTCTAAAGATTTTTAACAGAATGTGATCCCCAGATCAAAAAAGACAGGCTAGGGCATAGTCACCCCTTAGGGTGACTTAAATTTGGGGGCCTTTGCAAGCAGCACTACCAGGAACCTCAGACAGCCTTTGACTAGGATGTCCTTGAAAATATGGGTAGTGGTCTATTATGGATGCCCTTAAAAGAAAGTAGTGCCTGATGCAGACATACAGGAAACAGAGATGCTAATTGACCCCAGCAGTTATCAATACCCCTCACTTTTATTAGCTGCAGGTCAGTGTTTCTGAAAGTGCTCTTCAAACCTTGAGCCTTGAGAGGTACTCCAAAAAAGTTTTTATGGTTAAAGTAATTTGGGAAATGATGTAAGTTTTACCCATACCTTGAGAATCACAATTGACATTTTAAAATTTATGACAAGTCCTGTAGTAACAAAATCTACTTAATTTTGTTTAACCCAACATCCGCCCCTCCCCCCCTTTCATTTTGATTATGGACACTTTTTCTTCTGCAGCCTTTTGATAAAAGCAGATTGAAAACTGGGGTTTTTCCCCCTCCCACTGTGCCCTGTGGTCGGTTATTTTATTCTATATGACTATGCCTGAGGGTCTTCAACTTTGTTCTGTGTCATTGGACACTGTGGCAGTCTAGTGCCTGAACTTCTCAAAACAAATTTTTTTCTTGCTGATTTCAACATTTTCTCCTTGTTTTTGACTTTTATACCATAATGTATTTGTTTGTGTTTTCTTGCTTAGAGTTCATTTTGCTCCCTGTATGTATAGGTTATTATTTTTCAGTAAATTTGGGAAGTGTTCAGCCATTATTTCTTTGAATATATTTTCTCTTCTTTCGCCTCTCCTGCTGGTACTTCCGTCAATGAGTGTGTTGGTATGCTTAATGGTACCCACATTTCTTTGAGGCTCCATTCATTTTTCTTCATTCTTTTTTCTCTCTGTTCTTCATCTGGCATAATCATTACCAATCTATCTTCAAGTTCACTATTTCTTTCCTCTGCTAGTTCAAATCTACTTTTGAGTCCCTACAGTGAATTTTTTATGTCAGTTATTGTGCTTTTCTATTTCATTTGGTTCTTTTTTCTAACTTCTATCTCTTTATTGATATTCTCTATTTAATGAAACATTGCCATCATCCCTTTCTTTACTTCTTTAGTCATTCTTTCCTGTAGTTCTGTGAACATATTTATAATGGCTACTTTGAAATCTTTTTTCTTTTAAATCTGACATCTCTCACTTTGACACTCTCACAGGCAGCTTCTGTTGCCAGCTTTTTTTCTGGTGTAATACTTTCCATGATTCATGATTTTGTTGTTGGAAACTGGATGTTTTTGATACACTGTAGCAAATCTGTGTATGGTTCCAACTGCCCACCCCCCCCACCCCCACCCCTTTCTTCTTGTTATTCCCTTGTTTATTTGTATAATGACTGCCAGGATTATTTTAATGAAGTCTATTTTCCTCTCCCTCTCCACCCCCACACAGTGTTAAATCTCTGATACTGCACCTCAGGGAGGTGCAGATTGGGTATGCCAGCAGTCATTCTGGGATGACAGTGGTCCCAGTAGTTCACTCTTTTCCCGAACCATACCCAGTTGTTAAATTTCACTAGTTGGTGGCTGATTGCGCTATTGTTTCCAGCAATGTCCTGGGACATAACTTGCTACAGAAACGAATCTAATCAAATTGTGGCTCCTTTATAGTTCCTGAGGTCAGTGTTTGATATTTCCTGACCCTGGTTCTCTACTGCAAATTAGCCAATTTACCATCTAGGTTGTATTTTCATTAGATGCACACATCTCTTCTCAACTGCCTTTCATCACGACTTCTACTCTTCTTGAGAGTCCTTTTAGGCTTAAACTCCTTCATTTTCTGTCTCAGATGACATTTGTTCCTTTGGGAATAGGAGCTTTTTAAAAAAAAATTATTTAATTATACAGTCTGCTTCTCCCCACAGGCAAAATCTCTGAATTAGGGCTCTGGAGGTTGGCTTGAGACAATGGCAAGCTTCTCTCTGAGTGACATCCCTGCTCTAGGAGCTAAGTACTCAGTGGAGGGGGGTGAGCATCCTGAGGTCCTCTTGGTTTGCTTTTCCTGGTAAGGAGCCATTACCTCATGAGTAGGGGAAAGGGCTAATGGGGTCCCAATATTTTCAGTGTGCCATACCAAAGGCAGAGCCTCCATTCCATGAGTAGGGTTTGGACAGAAAAAAAGAGAACCCTCACCTCTTAGTAGTACTTACCTGGGGCTGAACATCAGCAGCAGGCAGCTGGGGACAGGAGGAGAAACACTGAAGTCCCAGCCTTCTGACCTGGAGCTGGGGAGAGAGGGAGTCCTATGTTCTTGACTACAGCAGTCTGGATGGAGTCTCCACCTTGCTGAGCTGGGAGAAGAGAGGGAAGGAACAGTCTCAATTCAAATACCACAGACTCTCATCTTTTTTAATTGAATTTTCATAGATTTTATTGAATTGATTTTTTTTAAAAAAATTTTGTTTGTACTTAGGATTATTTCCAGAGTCTATGAATGATTGTTTTCCAAAAATAATTTTCACCAGTTTCATTGGGGAACAGGTTAACAAAGCTACTCCTGTTGTCATAGAATAATTTTTAAATGCATAAAGTAAAACATATAGGATTACAAGTAGAATTTGTAATTCTGTGTCTATAGAATAATTTTTAAATGTATAAAGTGAAACATATAGGATTGCAAAGGAAATAAATTATATTTAAATGTAGTCATAAAAAGATTTAAAAATTGTGGATTTTATAATAATAATTGTTACCTGAAAACTGGGTTCGTCTCTTGGTGGGTGTTGAGCTAAAAGACACAGCCAAGCCAAAGATCAGGAGAAGAAAGGATTTGTTTCTTGCAGCAAGTCTGGAGAACACCAGCAGTGTCTCCTGGAACAGCTAAACTGGAGAAGTTTTAAGCCAAGGGTACATGCATATTCACATATGAGCTGGGCTGATATATGCATACTCATGAAGGGGCTTCAGCAGAGGAGAATTCAGCATAGAACTGGGGCAAGTCTGGAGAACACCAGCAGTGTCTCCTGGAACAGCTAAACTGGAGAAGTTTTAAGCAAAGGGTACATGCATATTCACATATGAGCTGGGCTGGTATATGCATACTCATGAAGGGGCTTCAGCAGAGGAGAATTCAGCATAGAACTGGGACAAAGTTTGACAGAGTCCAGACTTTAGTTGGTTGAAGTCACGAGGGCCAGAAAAGGTCAACACCATCATTCCTCAGGTTCCCACTGACCAGTCTGAGGTCTTAGCTGGTAGTCTCCATCCTCCACCTGGGTGGGGACCTTAGTTACTACAGAACTCAAAGATATGTATCAGAATTTTATGTATGTACCTCGAGGAGGAACTAGGACTTTATTTTATCTCTGAACTATTGTTTCATGACTGCTTTTCCTTTGTTCCTGCACTCCTTTGTTCCCTTACGATCATTAATTACTGAGACCTGTTCAGGGGCAAACGTTGTGGCCAGGCTTAGGTCACGAAATGGCTTATGTCTAAAATGGCTTCTCATGTCAAGAAAGCCATCCCTGGTTCTCTTTCTCTAGAGACCCCCTACTCTATCAGCGTACATAACTACCCTACTTTAAGGTAGATATGAACATAAATGAATCATATATTTTAGAATATCTGCAACAACCATATTGTGATATGGAAATATCTATGATTTCTATTGGTGACAAAGTCATAAGGACTTTAATACCGTTGTGGTTTGTTGCCTCATAATTTCAGGAAATGATAAATTTCATTTAGAGGTCAGTGAAAATAAAAATGTTACTTTTTCCAATCCACATTCACTGATTCCCTGAATTTTATCCACAGTCCCCTTGGGGGTCTGTGTATCCAGGTGAAGATTGCACATAAGTATCTGGACAATAACAAAATCTAGAGAAGGTCCTTGAACAGCTCATGTGTACCATGACCTAGGAATTGCTCTGATTCTTCTTTTCAATGGCAAATGAAATGACCCTTAGGAATTTTGAAGTCCTTTGAAGTTTTGCATAAACTTTTCCTAGAAATCCATGACCTCTATCTGTCACCAACCTTGTCACTTCTCTGCATCCTCTGTTTGGAGTAACCTTGGAAACGGTGGCACAAGCATGGGCAGGGAATTTTAATAAAAGGTACATCATATTGTAACAAGAAAGCTATTGGTGATTTAAAAAAAAAACTGAGTCTGGAATGTGCAAATCTGGGAGCTAAACTGTAAATATCAGGCAATACAAACTTAAAGAGATTTAAAGTTAAGAAAAAGTATTTAAATAATTGCCTACTAAAATTTTAGTCTGTAAAAAACATCTTTGTGAAAACATAATACCCCTTTTAGAAACTATAATTCACTTACATAATCCCTTTAAAAGGGAATATTGTCCAAGTCTTACATGATGGAAAGAAAATTATTCTTCAGTTATTGCTCAGTTCAGTTTTTTATTTAAATTAATTCATTTCTTCTACCACTAAATATAACTATTTCTAAGATACAAAGTTGCCTCTAGAATTACTTCCTCCAGGTTTTATTAACAGCATGTTGTGTAGGAGGCTTAGTTCATGCTGTTTGTTTATATCATCCTAAACAATGATCTGTTATTTTTAAGAGCCAGTATTAAATATTTGGAAATATAAAGCTATATAAATTATGAATTATATAAATTATACATATACTTTTCCCACCATAGTCATCAAATATGTCATTAAGAAATTAACAATATGTTATGAAATAAAACAAAACTCTTATGCTATTTTACTGTTGCTCCTTAAAATATTTTGGTTGGATATAATGGCATTTCTTTCTTCCTTTCTTCTTTCTTTCTTTCTTTCTTTCTTTCTTTCTTTCTTTCTTTCTTTCTTTCTTTCTTTCTTTCTTTCTTTCTTTCTTCCTTCCTTCCTTCCTTCCTTCCTTCCTTCCTTCCTTCCTTCCTTCCTTCCTTCCTTCCTTCCTTCCTTTCTCTCAGCATTGTTAAATATTAGAAAGAAGGAAGATATATTTTTCTTTAAAGGTCATTAAAATCCTCTTCTATCCTAGGTGATTTGAGAGTCCCCCTCTTAATGAAGGTAGTGAGTTGTACTAGATCACTTTTCGGTGCCTTGCATGGCCAGTTGATTTATGATTCTAGGTCCTGATGTGCAAAAGCAGTTTGGTATGCTGATGTGCAAATGATCTGGCTTGAATGAATTGTAGCAAAGCATTCTCCATGTTTTAGTATTTTTTTCTCTTATAAAAAGGGATTCATTTTCAGAGAGAGAATGAGGGACAATTATTAGTGTTTGCCCAATATTTCATGAAATGAAAAGAAATTAAAAAAGCAAATTTCATACTTACTGTTGAAAATTTCTCTGGTAGTATTGGCATGTTATTTTGTCTTTCCCTCTATTATGGAGTTTTGTTTCTTCAACAGCATTAAAAGTTACCAAAAGAGTAATTTTGGTGTTAGGACTAGAGAAACACATCTGTTCTTCTGGGACCAGAACTCTAAGGAGATTAGTGCTCCAGGGATGTATGAAACCAGTGTAATGGTTTGCTTTTGCATGAGAAATCACCTTCTTCTTCAAAACCTGAAAATCCCTACAGAGTTATGACTAACCTAGCCCACTGGGAGGGCTGTGGAGAAGATGGTATCACACTGGGAAAGAGATAATTGTGAAGGCCAGCAAAGTTTTAGAAGACAGACTGCTTGGGTGGAAAGAGAAACATTAAACAGAAATACAATGTAAATGCAATAAAAATATCTCTGGATAAACTGAAGAGTAAAATCATAATAGGCTAATGGCTCAAGACTCAGGAACAGACTGAAAATTGGGGGATGATACATTCTGATCCAGGCACTGTGATTAGCTCACCATATGTGCCTGTACAGGCAAATCACTTCACATCTGAGATTCAGTTGCTGCATCTGAATGAGTTCAGAAGGTGACAGCATACCTAATGGGCATAGGCATATTTGCTTTCCTCTTATGGAGTCTCTCACTTAATTGGGAAATCAGGAGAAACACCATTACTTCCTTACAGCTGTCTGTGTTCATTGCTACTACCTCCCCCAATCCCATTCACATTTGAAATTTCAGGAACTGAAACTAGAGGCATCTTACATAATAATTATTCTGTTGCAATCTATTCACCTGGATAAGTTGGAATAGAAAACATTGCCACCTTCAATCACTTTGACCTCACCCAAAACTTCTGGACATCAAGATAGACTCTATGTCCAGACCCTCCAAGAGACAGGTTCTCACCATGTGGCTACTTTGGGAACCAAGTCGATTCCTGGCAGGTACAGTGATGCCTTTATTCCTCTTTTTCTCAAATTCTTAAAATGCAGCTTCCAACTGGTACCATAGAACAAGCTGGAAACTCATGTGTATTTGAAATACGAACATCCATACCCTGGCTTCCTTATTCTCACAGGGCCAGAAATACTTGGCAAAAACAAAACCCCCAAACCAGCCAACCAAATAAGCAAAGAAGGCAGTGGGGATAGTATAGGGACGATGAATATTCTCTTGAGTTTTATCTGTAGCTTCTGTGCTATGTGACTTTCTTCCCCTTTCTGCTCATCAAAGATTTCTTAGATTTTCCAGCTTTTTCTTCTTGAGTCAGGATTAATTTTTCTTGCTTTAACTTTCAAGCTTATTTATTTATTATTTAAAATATTATTTAAGATCACACAAACTTTTTTGAATGGGTGTTTCAAAGCTGAAAACAGAACACTCCTGATATAGTGACATAATTCTCAGATTACCTGTGTTCTACTTTGGAATAAAGAATATATACTACCTATATAGGTTAGTATTTATTTTCTATATCAAAAATTCTATAATGTGACTTTTTAAACTCTTCAAATAAACCACTGGGGATAATTAGATAATAAACCACTATTATCACCACATTTAACCCTTCATCCTATTCCTGATCCTAATCCTTCACACATCCTCCAGGACCTTGCTATACCAATTTCATTTTCCCTCATACCATTTTTAAACCTTTTCTTGAACCTTAAAATATTTGTATTAAGTGTCTTCAGTGTGTTAGGCAGTGGGTTAGTTGCTGGGAAAACAACAGTGAATAAGACACAGCATCTGCCCTTGATTAACTTACAGTCTAGCATGGAGGAATGAGCAGTAAACAGGCATCACAAGACAGAGGAATGAGTACTTTGAGAGTTTGTGACATTAGCACAAAGAGAAGACCCCTAATTCTTCCCCTATGTCAAAAGAATGCTCAGGATTTCCTTATCCTAAGTGACCCCATTCCACTCTCTTAGTGGTCACCTTTTTCTACCAGATTTTCCCATAGGACATTAGTTCTTTCTCCTATTTTACAGTTTAATTTATTATCTCTACCATTTAGGCTTCTGCCCTTACCCATCCCACTGGTACTGATATTTATCATTGAAGAACATTTTCTAAAGGCCAAATCCAGGGTCTTTTTCTTAATCTTATTTCCTCTTGACTTAATGAAGCACTCATTATTGCTGACTGCCCCAAGCTCACTGACTGGATCCTTGAACAGCTGCCTAATGTGTTTTACATTTGTTTTTGTCCCTATTCACTCCCAAGATGTTAATCATCGTCTCTAGCTCCAGTTCCTCTCTTGAGTGCCGTCTTTCATTTTCAGCTGTGCATTTCCCTCTAGATATTCTGCCAAAACTTAAATTCATGGGTATAAGTACTAACTCCATATTCAAACTCCAAAAAGCATATCTTTGATATAATACAGTTTCCCTTTTAAAAAGTCTTTAATGGTTCCTTGTTGCCTACTAAATTATATACAAGATCTCCAGTATGACATTCAAGGCTCTATATATCCTCAAGCCATATTTCCAACCCTTTTCTTCTTCTTTGTTACTTTTCCACACATACTCTATCATGAAGACCAAGTTAAGAGATTGCTGCATTTTAAATAGTCCCATATTTTTCTGCTTCCAATTTTTTGCTCATTCTTTTTCTTGAACTGGAATTCTATCTACTTCCATATCCTTCTGTCAATGTGCTGGTACTCTCTGCAAGGCCCTCACAATAGGCACGTACTCCATGATGTTTCCCTATGCCCCCCAAAGAGATGTCATCTTTCCTTTTTAGAATGCTGTAGCATATTACTTTCCCCCAGCATCATCCTCTATCATATTTATATATTTATAATGTGCTTTTCTAATATACTACATCATATTTTTGAGGGCTGTACCTAGCATCTTGCTGTGAACATATGCCTTAAAAAATATCTGTTGAGTTGCGCTTAACTCCTCAAATCATCATCTTTTCTTGACTTGCCTATTTCTGAGGTATATTTGTCCCAATAACTTGTATATAGATATAAAAATACGTGCAATAAATTTGAGGATTATCTAAATTTGTGACTGATAACATGTTGAATGACAAAATAAAGAGCCAAAAAAGAAGACAGGGGTTAAAAAAAAAAAAAAGCAGGATTAATTATAACATTGATCTAATAGAAACCGTTGGCCCAGAAATGGATGAAGGGGAAATGGATGGGCAGTAGCCTATGTAGAAAGAATACTTAAGGATTTGACCCTGTGATGAAATCGAAATGAGTCAACAGTCAACAGCAAGTTGTTCAGCTCTATCATTTATTAGGAGTCAGAGGTGGGGAAGTCACTTAATTTCTTAGAGTATTTACTCTTTCAACTATTAAACATTATTAGGCACTAGAACTATGTACCAGACATTTCCAAGTGCTGGAGTTACAACTGTGAAAAAGAGTACATGGTCTCTGTCCTTATGGACTAAAATATTAGTGAAATAATAATATTTGTCTCACATTATAGTAAAATAATAACACTACTGATCTCAAAAAGTTACAGTGAAGATTAAATCAGAGAAGGACAAGAAAATTAAGAGTAGAGAAATAGGGACTTTCCTGGTGGTTCAGTGGGTAAGACTTGGAGCTCCCAATGCAGGGCACCCAGGTTTGATCCCTGGTCAGGGAACTAGATCCCGCATGCATGACACAACTAAGAGTCCACATGCTACAGCTAAGAAGTACGCATGCTGCAACTAAATAAAGATCCCGCATGCCACGACTAAGACCCTGTGCAGCCAAAATAACTTAAATAAATACATAAATAAATAAATATTTTTTAAAAAAGAGTAGAGAAATAAATACTATGCGAGAGATTTAAAAATACAAGTAATAATGTGGATAAAAATGTCTAATGTATTACTTGGGTATGTTTTTGATATGCTTTCACTCCTGATGTTATCTCACTTTCACCGTAATGCATCAGGGTGTGAATTCATTTATTACGCTTGGTACTAGCAGTGCATTTTTGATCTGAAGATACATGTACTGCTTCACATTTGAAAATTTCTTAGTTATTGCTTCTTCAGATATTTCTGCTCCTATGGCCTATTCTCTTTTCTTCTGGAACTCCTCTTATGTGTATACTGGAGATTCTCAATGTATCTTCCGTATTTCTTTTTTTTTTTTTTCTTTAAAATGATTGAATTTATTGTATGTAAATTATCCCTAAATACAGCAGTTATGAAATAGTTATCATGGCCGGGACTGGTTCTTGTTCTTCTGTATTTCTTGACTGGTCTTTCTTTTAAAAAATGCCTTCATCCCTTTATGCAGCATTCTGGGCAATTTCCTCAGTGTTTGAGTCTAAACGCTTTTGCCTTTTTGTTTCATAATTTCTTCTTCACCTTTTTCAGGCAAGTTTTTCTTTAATACATCTCTTTATGTTTTTTTTCAACATCTTAATTGGAGTATAATTGCTTTACAATGGTGTGTTAGTTTCTGCTTTATAACAAAGTGAATCAGCTATACATATACACATATCCCCATATCTCCTCCCTCTTGCGTCTCCCTCCCACCATTCCTATCCCACCCCTCTAGGTGGTCACAAAGCACTGAGCTGATATCCCTGTGCTATGCAGCTGCTTCCCACTAGCTATCTATTTTGCATTTGGTAGTGTATATATGTCCATGCAACTCTCTCACTCCATCCCAGCTTACCCTTCCCCCTCCCCATGTCCTCAAGTCCATTCTCTACGTCTGCATCTTTATTCCTGTGCTACCCCTAGGTTCTTCAGAACCATTTTGGTTTTTTTAGATTCCATATATATGTGTTAGCATAAAGTATTTGTTTTTCTCTTTCTGGCTTACTTCACTCTGTGTGACAGACTCTAGGTCCATCCACCTCACTACAAATAACTCAATTTTGTTTCTTTTTATGGCTGAGTAATATTCCATTGTATATATGTGCCACATCTTCTTTATACGTTCATCTGTTGATGGACACTTAGGTTGTTTCCATGTCCAGTGTATTGTAAATAGAGCTGCAATGAACATTGTGGTATATGACTCGTTTTGAATTATGGTTTCCTCAGGGTATATGCCCAGTAGTGGGATTGCTGGGTCGTATGGTTGTTCTATTTTTAGTTTTTTAAGGAACCTCCATACTGTTCTCCATGGTGGCTGTATCAATTTACATTCCCACCAACAGTGCAATAGGGTTCTCTTTTGTCCACATCCTCTCCAGCATTTACTGTTTGTAGATTTTTTGAAGATGGCCATTCTGACTGGTGTGAGGTGATACCTCATTGTAGTTTTGATTTGCATTTCTCTAATGATTTGTGATGTTGAGCATCCTTTCATGTGTTTGTTGGCAATCTGTATATCTTCTTCGGAGAAATGTCTATTTAGATCTTCTGCCCAGTTTTGGATTGGGTGGTTTGTTTTTTTGATATTGAGCTGCATGAGCTGCCTGTAAATTTTGGAGTTTAATCCTTTGTCAGTTGCTTCATTTGCAAATATTTTCTCCCATTCTGAGGGTTGTCTTTTGGTCTTGCTTATGGTTTCCTTTGCTGTGCCAAAAGTTTTAAGTTTCATTAGGTCCCATTTGTTTATTTTTGTTTTTATTTCCATTTCTCTGGGAGGTGGGTCAAAAAGGATCTTGCTGTGATTTATGTCATAGGGTGTTCTGCCTATGTTTTCTTCTAAGAGTTTTATAGTGTCTAGCCTAACATTTAAGTCTTTAATCCATTCTGAGTTTATTTTTGTGTATGGTGTTAGGGAGTGTTCTAATTTCATTCCTTTACAGGTAGCTGTCCAGTTTTCCCAGCACCACTTATTGAAGAGGCTGTCTTCTCTCCATTGTATATTCTTGCCTCCTTTATCAAAAATAAGGTGACCATATGTGCATGGGTTTATCTCTGGGCTTTCTATCTTGTTCTATTGATCTATATTTCTGTTTTTGTGCCAGTTCCTTACTGTCTTGTTTACTGTAGGTTTGTAGTATAGTCTGAAGTCCAGGAGCCTGATTCCTCCAGTTCCATTTTTCTTTCTCAAGATTGCTTTGGCTATTTGGGGTCTTTTTTGTTTCCATACAAATTGTGAAATTTTTTGTTCTAGTTCTGTGAAAAATGCCATTGGTAGTTTGATAGGGGTTTCACTGAATCTGTAGATTGCTTTGGGTTGTCTAGTCATTTTCACAATGTTGAGTCTTCCAATCCAAGAACATGGTATACGTCTCCATCTGTTTGTATCATCTTTAATTTCTATCATCAGTGTCTTATAGTTTTCTGCACAGAGGTCTCCTTAGGTAGATTTATTTCTAGGTATTTTATTCTTTCTGTTGCAATGGTAAATGGGAGTATTTCCTTAATTTCTCTTTCAGATTTTTCTTCATTAGTGTATAGGAATGCCAAAGATTTCTGTGCATTAATTTTCTATCCTGCTACTTTATCAAATTCATTGATTAGCTCTAGTAGTTTTATGGTACCGTCTTTAGGATTCTCTGTATGTAGTATCATGTCATCTGCAAACGAGACAGTTTTACTTCTTCTTTTCCAATTTGGATTCCTTTTATTTCTTTTTCTTCTCTGATTGCTATGGCTAAAACGTCCAAAAGTATTTTGAATAATAGTGGTGAGAGTGGGCAACCTTGTCTTGTTCCTGATCTTAGTGGAAATGGTTTCAGTTTCACCATTGAGAATGATGTTGGCTGTGGGCTTGTCATATATGGCCTTTATTATGTTGAGGTAAATTCCCTGTATGCCTACTTTCTGGAGGGTTTTTATTATAAATGGGTGTTGAATTTTGTCAAAAGCTTTTTCTGCATCTATTGAGATGATCATATGGTTTTTATCCTTCAGTTTGTTAATATGGTTTATCACATTGATTGATTTGCGTATATTGAAGAATCCTTGCATTCCTGGGATAAACCCCACTTGATCATGGTGTATGATCCTTCTAATGTGCTGTTGGATTCTGTTTGCTAGTATTTTACTGAGGATTTCTGCATCTATGTTCATCAGTGTTATTGGCCTGTAGTTTTCTTTTTTTGTGACATCTTTGTCTGGTTTTGCTATCAGGGTGATCGTGGCCTTGTAGAATGAATTTGGGAGTGTTCCTCCCTCTGCTATATTTTGGAAGATTTTGAGAAGGATAGGTGTTAGCTCTTCTGTAAATGTTTGATAGAATTCGCCTGTGAAGCCATCTGGTCCTGGGCTTTTGTTTGTTGGAAGATTTTTAATCACAGTTTCAGTTTCAGTGCTTGTGATTGGTCTGTTTTTATTTTCTATTTCTTCCTGGTTCAGTCTCAGAAGGCTGTGCTTTTCTAAGAATTTGTCCATTTCTTCCAGGTTGTACGTTTTATTGGCATATAGTTGCTTGTAGTAATCTCTCATGATCCTTTGTGTTTCTGCAGCGTCAGTTGTTACTTCTCCTTTTTCATTTCTAATTCTATTGATTTGAGTCTTCTCCCCTTCTTTCTTGATGAGTCTGGCTAATGGTTTATGAATTTTGTTTATCTTCTCAAAGAACCAGCTTTTAGTTTTACTGATCTTTCCTATTGTTTCCTTCATTTCTTTTTCATTTATTTCTGATCTGATCTTTATGATTTCTTTCCTTCTGCCAAATTGGGTTTTTTTTATTGTTGTTGTTCTTCTTTCTCTAATTGCTTTAGGTGTAAGGTTTAGGTTTTTTATTTGAGATGTTTCCTGTTTCTGGAGGTAGGATTGTACTGCTATAAACTTCCCTCTTAGAACTGCTTTTTCTGCATCCCATAGGTTTTGGGTCATCGTGTTTTCGTTGTCATTTGTTTCTAGGTATTTTTCGATTTCCTCTTTGATTTCTTCAGTGATATCCTGGTTATTTAGTAGTGTAGTGTTTAGCCTCCATGTGTTTGTATTTTTAACAGAATTTTTTTCTGTAATTGATATCTAGTCTCATAGCCTTGTGGTCAGAAAAGATACTTGAAACGATTTCAATTTTCTTAAATTTACCAAGGCTTGGTTTGTGACCCAATACATGACCTATCCTGGAGAATGTTCCATGAGCACTTGAGAAGAATGTGTATTCTGTTGTTTTTGGATGGAATGTCCTATAAATATCAATTAAGTGCATCTTGTTTAATGTGTCATTTAAAGCTTGTGTTTCCTTATTTATTTTCATTTTGGATGATCTGGGCATTGGTGAAAGTGGGGTGTTAAAAGTCTCCTACTATGATTGTGTTACTGTCAATTTCCCCTTTTATGGGTGTTTGCATTTGCCTTATGTATTGAGGTGCTCCTATGTTGGATGCATAAATATTTACAATTGTTATATCTTCTTCTTGGATTGATCCCTGGATCATATGTAGTGTCCTTCTTTGTCTCTTGTAATAGTCTTTATTTTAAAGTGTATTTTGTCTGATATGAGAATTGCTGCTCCAACTTTCTTTTGACTTCCATTTGCATGGAATATCTTTTTCCATCCCCTCACTTTCAGCCTGTATGTGTCCTGAGGTCTGAAGTGGGTCTCTTGTAGACAGCATATATATGGGTCTTGTTTTTGTATCCATTCAACCAGTCTATGTCTTTTGGTTGGAGCATTTAATCCATTTACATTTAAGGTAGTTATCACTATGTATATTCCTATTACCATTTTCTTAAGTGTTTTGGGATTGTTATTGTAAGTCTTTTCCTTCTCTTGTGTTTCCTGCCTAGAGAAGTTCCTTGGTGGTGCTGAATTCTCTTAGCTTTTGCTTGTCTGTAAAGGTTTTAATTTCTCTGTCGAATCTGAATGAGATCCTTGCTGGGTAGAGTAATCTTGGTTGTAGGATTTTCCCTTCATCACTTTAAATATGTCCTGCCACTCCCTTCTGGCTTGCAGAGTTTCTGCTGAAAGATCAGCTGTTAGCCTTATGGAGATTCCTTTGTATGTTATTTGTTGTTTTTCCCTTGCTGCTTTTAATATTTTTTCTTTGTGTTTAATTTTTGATAGATTGATTAATATGTGTCTTGCCGTGTTTCTCCTTGGATTTATCCTGTATGGGACTCTGTGTGTTTCCTGGACTTGACTGACTATTTCCCTTCCCATATTAGGGAAGTTTTCAACTATTATCTCTTCAAATATTTTCTTAGTCCCTTTCTTTTTCTCTTCTTCTTCTGGGGTCCCTATAATTCAATTGTTGGTGCATTTAATGTTGTCCCAGAGGTCCCTATGAATGTCCTCAATTATTTTCATTCCTTTTTCTTTATTCTGCTTTGTGGTAGTTATTTCCACTATTTTATCTTCCAGGTCAGTTATCCGTTCTTCTGCCTCAGTTATTCTGCTATTGATGCCTTCTAGAGAATTTTTAATTTCATTTATTTTGTTGTTCATCATTGTTTGTTTGCTCTTTAGTTCCTCTAGGTCCTTGTGAAACGTTTCTTGTATTTTCTGCATTCTATTTCCAAGATTTTGGATCAGCTTTACTATCATTACTCTAAATTCCTTTTTAAGGTAGACTGCCTATTTCCTCTTCATTTGTTTGGTCTGGTGGGTTTTTACCTTGCTCCTTCTTCTGCTGTGTATTTCTCTGTCTTCTCATTTTGCTTAACTTACTGTGTTTGGAGTCTCCTTTTTCACAGGCTGCAGGTTTGTAGTTCCAGTTTTTTTGTTGTCTGCCCGCAGTGGCTGATGTTGGTTCAGTGGGTTGTGTAGTCTTCCTGGTGGAGGGGACTGGTGCCTGTGTTGTGGTGTTTGAGGTTGGATCTTGTCTTTCTGGTGGGCAGCGCCATGTCTGGTCTTTTTTTTTGGAGTGTCTGTGACCTTATGATGATTTTAGGCAGCCTCTCTGCTAATGTGTGAGGTTGTGTTCTTGTCCTGCTAATTGTTTGGCATAGGGTGTCCAGCACTGTAGCTTGCTGTTCATTGAGTGGAACTGGATCTTAGCGTTGAGCATGAGATCCCTGGGAGAGCTTTCGCCATTTGATATTATGTGGCACCAGGAGGTCTCTGGAGGACCAATGTCCTGAACTCGGCTCTCCCACCTCAGAGGCACAGGCCTGACATCCGGCCGGAGCACCAAGACCGTGTCAGCCACACAGCTCAGAAGACAAGGGAGAAAAAAAGAAAGAAAGAAAGAGAAAAATAAAATAAAATAGTCATTAAAATAAAAAATAAAAGAATTAAAAAGTAATAAAAAAAGAAAGAAAGAAAGAAGACAACAACCAAACCAAAAAAACAAATCCACCAATGATAACAAGCACTAATAAGTATAAAAAAAAACAAAACAAAACCCAGACAGACTGAACCCTAGGACAAATGGTAAAAGCAAAGCTATACAGACAAAATCATACAAAGAAGCATACACATACACACTCACAAAAAGAAAAAGGAAAAAAAAATCTATATATAAAAAAATAAAGGAAGAGAGCAACCAAATCAATAAACAAATCTACCAATGATAATAAACTCTAAATACTAAACTAAGATAAACATAAAACCAGAAACAAATTAGATGCATAAAGCCAATCCCAAGTCTACAGTTGCTCCCAAAGTCCACTGCCTCAATTTTGGGATGATTCGTTGTCTATTCAGGTATTCCAGAGTTGCAGGGTACATCAAGTTGATTATGGAGATTTAATCTGCCGCTCCTGAGGCTGCTGGGAGAGATTTCCCTTTCTCTTCTTTGTTTGCACAACTCCTGGGGTTCAGCTTTGGATTTGGCCCCACCTCTGCATGTAGACTGCCTGAGGGCAACTGTTCCACCCCCAGGCAGGACCGGGTTAAAGTAGCAGCTGATTAGGGGGCTCTGACTCACTCAGGCCCAGGCCCCGGGGGAGGGCGGGGTGCGGAATGCGGGGGAAGCCTGCGTTGGCAGAGGCCAGTGAGACATTGCAGCAGCCTGAGGTGCGCCGTGTGTTCTCCCGGGGAAGTTGTCTCCGGATCACGGGACCCTGGCAGTGGCGGGCTGCGCAGGCTCCCAGGAGGGGAGGTGTGCATAGTGACCTGTGCTTGCACACAGCCTTCTTGGTGGCTGCAGCAGCAACCTTAGCGTTTCATGTCCGTCTCTGGTGTCTGCGCTGATAGCCACAGTTCACGCCCGTCTCTGGTGCTCTTTTAGGTGGTGCTCTGAATCCCCTCTCCTCGTGCACCAGGAAACAATGGTCTCTTGCCTCTTAAGCAGGTCCAGGCTTTTTCCCCGACTCCCTCCGGGCTAGCTGTGGCGCACTAGCCCCCTTCAGGCTGTGTTCACGCAGCCAACCCCAGTCCTCTCCCTGGGATCTGACCTCCGAAACCCGAGCCTCAGCTCCCAGCCCCTACCTGTCCTGGTGGGTGAGCAGAGAAGCCTCTCAGGCTGGTGAGTGCTGGTCGGCACCAATCCTCTGTGCGGGAATCTCTCTGCTTTGCCCTCTGCACCCCTATTGCTGCTCTCTCCTCCGTGGCTCTGAAGCTTCCCCCTGCCACCCCCCCTGCTCCCCCCACCATCTCCGCCAGTGAAGGGGCTTCCTAGTGTGTGGAAACTTTTCCTCTTTCACAGCCCCCTCCCACAGGTGCAGGTCCCATCCCTATTCTTTTGTCTCTGTTTTTTCTTTTTTCTTTTGCCCCTCCCCATGTACGTGGGGGAGTTTCTTGCCTTTTGGGAAGTCTGAGGTCTTCTTCCAGCGTTCAGTAGGTGTTCTGTAGGAGTTTATCCACATGTGGATGTATTTCTGATGTATTTGTGTGGAGGAAGGTGATTTCCACTTCTTACTCCTCTGCCATCTTGAAGGTCTCCCTAATACATCTCTTTGAACAACCTAAACATACTTATTTAAAAGTCTTTGCTATAGTACACCTTGACTATATACAATTAAAAAAAAAGTTTTTGCCACACTATTTCATAAAATTAATTTTGATTGATTTATCACTTGATTTTTGAGTTTTTTCTGGCTCTATGCATCTTCATGGGATTCCAGAATTTTGTTTGGAAAGATCAGGTTTTTTTTTTTTAATATAGGCATAAAGATACATATCTTTGTTTCTTCCGATATAAAGTCATTATAAAAAAAAAGTATAAAAGGAATATGTAATAGAAAGCAAAATTTCTAGAAATAACCACTGGTGTTAGCTTGGTTATACTTCTCTAGATGTTTTTCCCCCTCTCTGGCTAATAACATGCAATAAAATTGCAAAAGTGAGTGGTAAGATCAGCTTTTGTGGGAGATTTTTACATTTATTTTTTTCCTTCTCTCTACTTCTGGATCATCCCTCATAGTCTTATTTTTGCAGTTGTTTCCTACCAGCTCTCTGGTGTCCCATCCCAGATCCAAGCCTCATAATGGAACGATTGTCACTATCTAGTAGCAATAGTGCACATCCAGCCACTTATCCTAGAGAGGCTTGGCTTGACTTTAATGAGGCTGTGCTGTTCTTCTCTTGCCTCACTTGGTCCAGAGCTTCTTATAAAACTAGACCTGCCTCAAGAACAAGTTGTGGGAGTTACAACACTCCAGCCTTTGACTTCCAGCAATGACTCTGACTTTGTCACATCTCCTCTCTAGGGGAACATTTAGTCCGTATTATCCTGTAGGAGCAACACTCTGAGCCACTAGTTGCTGCTTCTGAGTCAAGAGTAGAGGACGCCTATGATTGTACCTGCACACACTGTCTTCAGTTTTCATTCTTTTTTTAGTTCACAAAGATGTTAAATATTTTTGTAAACTTTCTTTTGTCTTTGAGTAATTTCTTCCACGTACATTCAACATGCATGATCACTTTCAGAATACCAGAATTAGTTAGTTTAAAACCAGAAATAAAACAAGGCAGCTGATGTCCAGCTATACTGGCAGTCACCTAGAGAGAAAGCAGTGAAAAGTATCTCTATTAGTACAAATACTACAGCTTGAAATTCTTATGTACCTATCACTGTAAACCTCTAACCAACAGCAAGGTTGACTGGCCCTTATTTTTTCCAAACATCTTCTTTTGTTTTCTTCTTTGGAGCCCTCTCTTTGAGTTTTTATTGAAAACTCATGTTTTTTAAAGCTTAATATAATACATATAAACATACTGAGTAACGGGGGGGGGGGAATAAGAGCAAGATCACAGGATGATTTATCTCAACCCCACAATGCCTAGAGACAAATATACACCCTCAGTCTTACTAGAGAGGCCATGATATATGGTTCAATCCATATCATATTACTGATTCATTAAGTATACTTTAAAAATCTCTGGCCTTCTTCTTCTCATAAAAGTAAGATTTCTCTAGTTTTCCAGCAAAAATGGAGGGAGACAATTGCTACTCCTTATCTCTGTGTCTCTAATTTTTAGTTCTTCACATATATCAGAATTCAGTAAACATTTGTAGACGATCACTTGCAAACAGATTGCTTTCACTGTAGGATTGTAAGAATGTGATATATGCATTTTAAATTTCTAAAGACTTTCTAACATTTCATGAAATAAGCCAGGTAGCTGGAAAAGTTATCTCTGCCATATCTCCCTAGAACTAACCATTACAATGACACCGCACAGTATTATATGCTCAATGCTAGACCTAATGACTACTGTTTTATTTTTTAAATTTTACTGAAGTATAGTTGATTTACAATGTTGTGTTAATTTCTGCTGTACAGCAAAGTGACTCCGTTATACATATATATCCTTTTTCATATTCTTTTCCATCATGGTTTAGCACAGAATATTGAATATAGCTCCCTGTGCTATACAGTAAGACCTTGTTGTGTAACCATCCTATATACAATAGTTTGCATTTGGGATAGTTTGCTAATCCCAAACTCCCAAACCTTCCCTTTCCCACCCCGCTTCTCCCTTGGCAACCACAAGTCTGTTCTCTCTGTCTGTGTGACTACTGGTTTTTGGTGTCAAATTCTGTAGACTTATTTATGGAATGTCATTTACTGTGTTATTATTTCCATATCTATTGCAGTACCACTAGTTTAGTCCTTTCTTTATTTTCTGTACAAATTCAATTACTTTTAACTGGTCTCTCTACCTTGAGTCTAATGGCACTTAATGTTTATGAAGTCCTGCATCTTTCTGAGAATCTGACGAGAACTGTGGAACTTCTTTCTTGAAAAAACTTCTTAAGTATGTATAGTCCACATTTTATGTAAATTTCAGTGGGGTTCATAAATCCCTGAAGCTGCCATCTAGACTCCTAACAGTGCTTCCATTTGAATTTATCATATCCATCTCATTCATCCATTCATTTATCCATCAAACACTTCTGCATCTGCACTAAATTTGGTACTTTTGTGCTAAGCTCTGGATATGCAAAGATATATAGGAAATAAATTTTCCTCTTAAAGAACTTCTAGTCAAGACTAGAGGGAAGAACTATGTCCAACATATATAACAAAGTGATATAGGCATTTGTGGACTACAGAAGAGGTCCAAAGACAGAAAATTTTGATTCTGTTAGGGAAATATTAAGTAAAACCTTCAAGAATCAGATCAACCCTCCTAAAGCAATGCCTTTATCATTCTACTCCTACATTAAACAAACTGCAGTGGTGCTCTATTATGGAGGAAAATGAACTTCTCAACTTGAAATCTAAGAACTTGGTTAATCAGACTCTAGTCTATTTTTGCTCTGTCAGTTACCAGCAATGTCACATGGGGAAAGTTAAATAAAATCTCTGGATTTCAGTTTTCTCATCTGTAATAGTAATGATAATAGCGAGAAAAACAAGAATAACGAATAAAAACCATCTTATAGAATTTTGGACAGTAATGATAATATCAAGAGCAGGCATCGTACTATCTGCAGGCTTTGTACTGAAGTCTTGCATTTATTATGTCTAGTGTATCAGAGTGGCTAAGACTAAGGACTTTGGGGTCAGCAACACCTCTGATCCATCCTTGCTTTGCCAATTTTTGTCTTTATGGTTTGGGCCAACTAATTTGACCTGCTTATCAATTTTCTCAGTGCACAAAGGAAATAATATATACCCTGAAGGCAGCTGAGGATTAAATAAGGTTTAAATGAGTACAAATGATCTGAGCATGGTGTCTAACACAGTACTAGGTATTATTATTACTATAGATATGTACGTACTACCATGTGTAAAATAGAGAGCTAATGGGAACCTGCTGTAGAGCACAGGGAGCTCAGCTCAGTGCTCTCTGATGACCTAGATGGGTGGGATAGGGGTGGGTGGCAGGGAGGTCCAAGAGGGAGGGGATGTATATATACATATAGCTGAGTTACTTTGTTGTACAGCAGAAACTAACACAACATTGTAAAGCAATTATACTCCAATAAAAAAATAATAAAAATATAAGATTTTTAAAAATAGATGTACTTATCACCATTCATATATAAGGAAACTGAGGCCCAGATAGTTCAATAACTTTCTCAGGTTATACAGGGACTGAGAAGTATAGTTGGGATTCAAGTTTCTCTGTCTCCAGAGGCCATGGTTAATTCAGAGTTAGGCAGAGGGTGGTATGGGGTATGGGGAGAAGAAGAGAGAAATGAGAGGGAAAGAAGAGCTCTGGTGCTGTCCTTAGCACATGGCCATTCGTTTCCTTTTCTTTTCAATCTTCCTGTTTGAATTTTCCACTTCAACTGGTCGTATCTAGTCATTGACCTAGAACCACCTCACCTCTGTGCCTTTGTCCATGCCACGTCCTGTCTCTTCCCTCTAGGTTCAATTCCTACTCCATCTGAAAGGCCCTGGGGAAGATCCATTGGCTTTTGGAGACTCTCTAGACCACATCTCTCGGGAGTCATCTTTTGTAGACCCGAGGTTCCATATCACTTATTTTCTGTATCACTCACTTGGTGCTAATGTTACCCACCTCTTTATTGTTACCTTTTAGGCCCATATGTTTTTATGACTGCACAGAGGTCATACCTCCTTGTAAGCAGGAGCTGTGCTTTGAAATCACAGTGCCTGCAGTGCTGTCTCACATGTACTAGCATTCCATGCATATCTCACTGTTGATTGAGTGTGTTTCATTTTGAAAGATAATTTTAAAGTATGTCTTGCTTCAGAACTCTGAAATCATAATCTCAATCATAAGGAAAATACAGTTCTATTTGTACACTGCTTCATTAGAAATATAGCTAATGTGTAAAGTAATAAACACTTTTATTCTTGTAGCTGGAAGATGGATGACAAGATAATAGTGTCATGGGCTTGAAGAAAATCGTCGCAGCAAGGGAAATGTGATGAAATGCTAGAGAGTTTATCATTTTGATCTCTTCCTTTTTTTTCTTTCTTTCTTTTTTCCTGTCCTGAGAAAAATGAGTTACTCTAGCATTTTAAGAGTCCATCATCCTTGCACCCCTGTTAATGTAACAGTAACGTTCTTAACATTTATGCCGTTTACTTGCCATATGTAACACATAGGTGTCAGACAGTGGGTAAAGTTCTTTTTTGAGAGTGTGTGATTCCTTTTGCAAGTTCTTCATATTGACTTGTTCTACGATTTGGTGAAAAAATATACTTAAAGATAAGAACTCAAAACAATGTTAAGTTTTTTTCTCAGTGGAACTTTTATTTTAATCTTTGGGATGTTGCAGTGTTGCTCTTACAGTTTATGGTTAGCTTTTGACTTGTATTATCTCTGTTTTTTTTTTAAATTTTCTTTTCTTTTACTCAGATCATTTTCTGTAGATAAGGAAGACTAGGGAAAAGGAGACTTCAAAACAGATGGTTACTGGAGCCTCGTGTCTGATCTTAACAGCAGGCTGTGTCCTGCACTGTAGGAAATGCTGTTATTGAGGTAACTAAGCATAAGGCATATGGTCATGCCATGTTGATTTTGGGAATCAAAAAATAACATTTGCACTTGTGTCTGACAGAAAACCAGTTTACTTAATAGCTTTTCCCTTAATCTTAAGTAGAAGAATATGGGACTAGAAAATTTAAATTTATATGGTTATTAGGGCATGATTAGATGCTGTCTCACAGGGCAGTTTGACATTGTGCTTGTGAAATAATGCGTTTTGTTTTTGCTTTGTTTTTTAATGGTCAATTCTCAGTCTTCTTTCTACTTGACTTCTCAGAGCATGTGACACAGTTGCTCACACCCTCTTCCTTGATACCCTTTCTTCACATAGTTTTGTGGTTTTCATCTGGATACACTGGCCAGTTCTTCTCAGTTTCATTAACTGATGCTCCCTTTTCTCCCTTTCCTCTAATTGCTCAAGTATTCCAGCACACTCACTCCCTTGGTGATTGCATCCATTCTTATAGCTGATATACCAAGTAGATGCCAACAAATCCCAAATTTATATCTCCAGCCCAGAGCCTGAACTACAGAAATCAGTATTTAACCACTGACTTGACTTCTCCACTTGGATATTTAACAGGCATCGCAAACCAGATTATGTCCAAAACTCTTCCCTTTCAAAGCTGTTCCTGCTCCAGTCTTCCCTATCTCATTTGATGGCATTTCCATCATTCCATATGGTTTCTAAAGATCAATCCACCATAGTCCAATTACTGTTGACTCTTTTAAAGAGAAAGGCTCTTGGGGCTAGTCAAGACTTTAGTATATAGGAAGGGTACTTTAGGCATATAACTTCTTATTCTTCTTCCTCTGGGGACGGGCTTCCATTTTTATTTCAATTTTCTTTTCCTTCTATCTCTTGGACATCAGAAAGGAGGTTATTGGGGAAGCAATATCTTCATACTTTGGTTGTAAATTTGAAGTGGTACTCAAAAGTAGGAATTGATACTGTAACATCATTTTCTTTCCAAACATGCCTATACCCTGGCAAGACTTAAATAATTACTGGGGGATGAAAACAGTGTAAGTATTAACTAAATATTAACATAGCTACCAATGCAGTAATAGATACTCCTATCTGATCTGTGGTTTTGGGAAAAGTGCTCTGACTCCTTTACATAGCGCCTGTTCAAATTCCTGGACCTCTGTGTTTACTGCAGTAGGATACGACTAATTGCCATTGAAAGCAAGCCAAGGGGCTTCCCTGGTGGCTCAGTGGTTAAGAATCCTCCTGCCAATGCAGGGAACACAGGTTTGATCTCTGGCCTGGGAAGATCCCACATGCCGTGGAGCAACTAAGCCTGTGCGCCACAGCTACTGAGCCTGTGCTCTAGAGCCCGTGAACCACAACTACTGAGCCCGCGTGCTGCAACTACTGAAGCCCATGTGCCTAGAGCCCATGCTCCACAACACAAGAGAAGCCACCACAATAAGAAGCCCATGCACTGCAATGAAGAGTAGCCCCCGCTCGCCGCAACTAGAGAAAGCCTGAGTGCAACAACGAAGGCCCAACGCAGCCAAAAATAAATAAATAAATAAATATATTAAAAAAGAAAGAAAGAAAGAAAGAAAGAAAGCCAAGCTGGGAAAGCTCTGGTATAGCAGTGTAACTCTCATTAGTTACTGCAGTGGTATTTTTACTAAATTTTAGTAATCATGGAACTGAGTAATATTAAGAATAAAAGAAGCATGTCATGCTGTCCTGATTTTTAAATATCATAGCATTAAACAAAAATAGACTTTTCTTGACATTTCATCCTTGTATTATTTAATGTCTGTTTCCTACGCTAGCAAAGAGTTAACAAGTAAACATATGTTACCCTATTTTTTATTAAAAAAATTTTTTTTAACATCTTTATTGGAGTGTAATTGCTTTACATTGTTGTGTTAGTTTCTGCTGTATAACAAAATGAATCAGCTATACGTATACATATATCCCCATATCCCCTCCCTCTTGCATCTCCCTCCCACTTTCCGTATCCCACCCCTCTAGGTGGTCACAAAGCACTGAGCTGGTCTCCCTGTGCTATGTGGCTACTTCCCACTAGCTATCTATTTTACATTTGGTAGTGTATATGCCACTACAAAATTTGGTAGTCAATGCCACTCTTTCACTTAGTCCCAGCTTACTCTTCCCCCTCCCCGTGTCCTCAAGTCCATTCTCTATGTCTGCATCTTTATTCCTGTCCTGCCCCTAGGTTCTTCAGAACCTTTTTTTTTTTTAGATTCCATATACATGTGTTAGCATACAGTATTTGTTTTTCTCTTTCTGACTTACTTCACTCTGTATGACAGACTCTAGGTCCATCCACCTCACTACAAATAACTCAATTTCATTTCTTTTTATGGCTGAGTAATATTCCATTGTATATATGTGCCACATCTTCTTTATCCATTCATCTGTCGATGGACACTTAGGTTGCTTCCATGTCCTGGCTGTTGTAAATAGTGCTGCAATGAACACTGTGGTACATGACTCTTTTTGAATTATGGTTTTCTCAGGGTATATGCCCAGTAGTCGGATTGCTGGGTCATATGGTAGTTCTATTTTTAGTTTTTTAAGGAACCTCCATACCGTTCTCCACAGTGGCTGTATCAATTTACATTCCCACCAACAGTGCAAGAGTGTTCCCTTTTCTCCACACCCTCTCCAGCATTTATTGTTTGTAGGTTTTTTGAAGATGGCCATTCTGACTGGTGTGAGGTGATACCTCATTGTAGTTTTGATTTGCATTTCTCTAATGATTCGTGATGTTGAGCATCCTTTCATGTGTTTGTTGGCAATCTGTATATCTTCTATGGAGAAATATCTATTTAGGTCTTCTGCCCATTTTTGTGTTGGGTTGTTTGTTTTTTGGATATTGAGCTGCATGAGCTGCTTGTATATTTTGGAGATTAATCCTTTGTCAGTTGCTTTGTTTGCAAATATTTTCTCCCATTCCGAGGGTTGTCTTTTTGTCTTGTTTATGGTTTCCTTTGCTGTGCAAAAGCTTTTAAATTTCATTAGGTCCCAGGACACCTTCTCTTCTTCTTTAGAGGAATTTTCGTTCAAATTGTGCTTAGGATGTGATAGATAGTCTCCCAAGATAGCTGCACAACAATTACTCCTTTTCCTATATATGCATTCCACTCCAATCAAGAGTTTCAGTCTATCTCCTGAACACCGCTCCCGCCTTGAGCTGGGCTGGCCTTGTGACTTGCTTTGACCAATAGAATACTGAAGACAAAAAAGTGACGCTGAGCCAGTTCTGGTCCTTGTTTTGAGGGAGTGGCAGTTTTGCTCTTGCTTTCTTGAAATCCAGCTGCCATGATATAGGGAACTCCAGGCCATCCTGATGGTGAGAAGGACCATGTGGGGAGGCCCTGGAAGGTGAGTCACCATATGAGAGAGAGGCCACATGGAGAAAAACTGAGTTGTCCAGCTGAGGACTGCACTAAGTCCTGGCTATATGAATGAGGTCTTCTTGGTCGATCCAGCCCCTGCTCAGCTACGAAAAAAATGCAGCTGCATGAGGGACCCCAGCCAACACCATGTGGAACAGAAGAACTACCTTCAGAATTGTGAGACATCATAAATTGCTATTTTGAGCCACTAAGTTTTGGGGTAGTTTGGTAAATTGCAAGAGATAACTGATACAAAGGACTTTTGGGGACCAGAGGATTGTATTTTGACCTTTAATTTTGGACCTTGCTTGAAGTTATTTGGTGTGTTTCTACAAGGTTAAGAAAGTGGTTTATTCCATTTGGTGGACACTCTTACAGAGGTACTGGAAGAGTAGCAAGTATTGCTGAGAAGTCAAAAAATGGCAGTTCTTCTCAGGGGAGTCATGGAGGTGAGGCCACAGGTTCCTACTTCTGTCACAGCCCTGCATGGCCCTGTGCCCACAAGATGGAGAGGGAGATGCCCATAGGTAGAGGGAAGAAGGCAGACGAGGAATGTAATTATTTTCTTAGGGCAGGTATAGGTCTACTTGACTGCTATACTGACACATTAAAATGACAACAACTCTTGGTAGATTGAAATCTGTAGATAACAATACCCTATTGACTGTGTGTCAGTGATGTGTTGAAGGCAGATGTTCATTTGGTAGGCTTGAATATAAATTATAAAATTTTTTAAAAAAAGAAATGGTGAATACTTGAAGTTGCTGGATGTATGTTTCTGAGCTGTTTTCAAGAATTCTTACCTTTTTATAGACTCATTTCAACTCTGCATTTGAAACCAGATGGTTTATTCTTGAACTGCAAGACTGAATATATTAACCTTTAATGTAAATGCATTTACTCATTGAGCAGTTGGTTACTCCTACATTTTTCTGTGTGACCTTGATGATAACGAACCACTTTTTGATTCTTATTTTTTAAATGCTTACTAGGAATTTTTACTTGAGAGTTACTGAACCATCTGATTTGGGTGCTTTAAAATGTAACAGTCAGAAATAAATTGGCATTGCTAAGGTACTCTGGATGAAAGGGTTACCACCACTCTATAATCTCAAGTTGTAAAGAAGCAATTTGAGTTATTTTCTATGTGGGTTGACAAGTGAGCTTTTTTGTGGGGTAGAGTTGGTAAAACAAAGACTTATTCAAGCTGTGAAATGCATTCAAGAGTAAGCAGCAATAAATGACAAGAGGCCTGTTTTGTCAGGTATGTTTTTGACTATTGTACAGGCTTCTGATTAGGGAAATAAAAGGGCTGTTTGAAATTTTGGAATGATGGATCTTCCATAATGGGGATAGGTTTGTTTGGCTGCAAAAAAGAACAGATGGAAAGCTTTATCTTGAACTAGAATGCCATCAGTCAGTTTCTCCTTATCTTTTAAATATCATATGTTCTTAATATTTTTTAAAGTTCAATTTTTTTTGTGGTTTTACAGAATCTTTTAAAAATTTTACATAACTACTATTTTCTGATTCCGGTCTATTCTAAAAACTACACTTGAACCCATCTGGAACTGTACAACATCAGAAATAGTATGAACTGGTTTTTGAGTTGTGTTAAGATATTCAGCCCTATATAAAAATGAACTTGATGGAGTTCAGTGAAGTTTAATAAAGCTGTGGCTAAATTCTATTAAATGTCAAAACCTTCATTTATTATTATTCCCTAAATACTCTCAAAGAAAGAAAAGTGAGGCAAAATTACACACTCTTATTAGATTATTATTATAGAAGGGAAGAAATATTAAAGTGCTTTACAGGGAGGTGGGATGAGCTGGCTTGGGATTGACTGTTAAATATAAAAGTGGAAGGTTAATGTAGAATTAGGTGAAGGGGAAGGCATCTTTGCAATTTGATTTTTTTTTTTTTTTATGTTAAGGTGAGCTATAGTTCTAGCATATAAATCCAGTATGTTCTTTCTCGTTACCACATTCAAAACTTGTTTACATAAAGAACTCAAGGACATTTACTTCAACTGAGACTTTTCCTTTCAGTGTGCATTAAAAAAATTATTCTTTCTAAAATGGTGTTGCATTTTAACCTCAGCAATTTTGCATAGTGTAGTTTTCACATTATAGGGCTGGAGTTGAAGAGATTTTCTGACAACTTAATTGATTTGTATTTAGTGTTCTTTGGCTTATGTGTTTGGGCTAAAAATAACTATTTGAGGTGATCTCATTGTAACTATTTAAGATTTCAAGTATATCCCATGCATGGGTCTTCATCTTCATTTAGGTTTCAGAGAGTTCCTGTTGGTGATTACAGAATTTGATTCTGATAGTATGTGTTATTATTTCATTGCTTGTCAGAAAGCAGATTTAGTAGAGGGAAAACCGTCAATAAAAGTTGCTTGCTTTTGTGATTTGATTTCATCTATCAGTAAGAAATATTGATGTTTGTGGACAGAAACTGCTTAGATTTTTCTTCCTGACCAAATGAATATGAGGTGGCATTCATTACTGTAATGGATAAATGGCCTAGTGCCTTTTAGTATTATTCATCGGTTTGTTCATTCAGTATGTGTGAACTTTATTTCTTTTAATATGATATCTGAGGTAGTATTAAACTTGGCATTGCACTATCTGAAGCATGAGCATTTATTCATTTTGTTTTTAAAAAATATTAGTTATTTAAAATAGTAAATCAGTTTAGTAAAAACTGATTTAACCTGTATAATAAAAGCAGTATTTCCCTTACTGTTTATGATTTAATTGGAACATTTCAAAATGCACTGTAATCATTAAAATTTCTTCACCCTTAAAACTAGCAGTAATAAATTCTTTAACCAGGATTTTAAAAGTTACTAGAATTTCAAGCATTTTGGTTAGGTATAAATTGTGGATAACCTTGAAGTCTCTCAAATTCCCATTTACTCAGATTATGGATAGGCACAGTGTGCTTATGTGGTTTGGGATATATTGATGCATTGTAATAAGATGTAAAATTAAGGTACAAAAATCAATATGTATTGATGTATATGATTTTTGTATTTTGGCTAGATTTGATGAAAGAGAATTTCATCAAATTTAAATTTATATTTAAATCTCTGATCCATTTTCCATAAAACACTAGAATAAACTGTAAATGGATCAGAGATTTAAATATAAAAAAATGAAACTATTCATGTTCTAGGAGATAACATCAGTGAATTTTCTTATAACTTTGGTGTGGGAAAAACTTTCTATTTATGACTTAAAATTCAGAAGTAATAAAATTAAAGATTGATAAATTTGACTACATAAAACTTTTGCATGGGGAAAAAAATCATCAGCAAAGTCAAAAGACAAATGACCAATTGGGAGAAAATATCTACAACATATAATAGACAATGAGCCAATTTTCTTAATATATAAAGGGGGTCATAAAAAGTGAGGGGAGAAAAGGCCAAAACCTGATAGAAAAAAAATGGGCAAAAGACATAAACAGTTCACAGAAAAAGATATCTAATGGCTCTTAAATATATGGAACGATTGAAAGACTGGCAAAAACATAAAAGCTTGACAATATACTTTGTTGGTAAGGCTTTGGAGCAACATATGTTGTCCTGTTGGTGTGAGGGCAAAATGCTACAATCCCTGTAGAGGGGAATTTTGCAATATCTAATAAAGTTAAATATGCATTTACCTATTGACCATTTTTAGAGATTTACTTTGAAGATACACCTACACAAATGTGAAATTAAAAATGTAGAGGGCTGTTGACTGTGTCATTGTTTGTAATAATAAAATGTGGGAAATAACCTAAATGCCCAACTACAAAAAATTGGTTGAATATGGTACCACAACCAGTGGACTACTATGTGACCATGAAAAAGTCTCTATAAACTGAGAGCAAATAATTTCTGCAATTTATTCTTATGTGAAAAAAAAAAAACAGTTGTAAAAAGAGTATAAATATAGTTGTAGTAGGCAGCTTCTGGCATGGTTTCCAGTGATCCCTACTTCCTGGTATTCTAGCCCTCCCCTGAGTGTAGCTGAACTTCGTGACTTGCTTCTCAAAGATAGATTACAGCAAAAGTGATGGAATGTCGTCATAAAAGACTATGACTTCTGTCTTGTTGATATCCTCCCTCCCTGGATCTCCTCATATGCTAGCTTTGATGGAGAGGGTTATCTGGGCAGCCTCCGGTGAACAGCCTTCAAGAAAGTGAGGCCCTCAATTTAGTAGCTTGGGAGAAACCAAATCATGCCACCAACCACTGAGTGAGCTAGTGGATCCTGTTTCAGCTGAACATTGAGATGACTTCAGCCTGGGCTGCCCCCTTGACTGCAGCCGCGTTAGGGACCCTGGGCTGACACTGTGATTGCAATCTCATGAGAAACCCTGGAGCAGAGGATCTACTTAGTGAAGCTGTGTCTGAATTCCTGATCCCACAGAGACTGTGAGATATTAAATGTGTATTGTTCTAATTGTTTAGTTTTATAGTTATAGGTTATGCAGCAATAGATGACTAATAGTATATGTCTTTTATATAATAAAGAAGGGAAAGTAAAAATATATATTTATTTTTACACAAAAAGACTCATGGGAAAGAAAAATTAGCAGCAAAAAGGTAAGTTCTGAGTATCTGAAAAATTATTTTGAAGTGAATTCAAACCTCATGACCTGCCTCCCCCTGAGAAACCTTAGTATTCAAGTATACAAATGAATTTTTTAGCATAGTTGTAGCCTTATCGTAATGAGATTGCATATAGGTTTACTGGACATTATTAATTCTAATTCATGATAGAACTTGAAATATATACATGTTTCTGTTGAGATTTTGGTCCTTAACTCTAGAGAATTTGCTTTTGGAGATACTCTGAACTGGAAGGCTGACTTGTTTTGTCTTATAACGACTTGACTTTGGTTACTGAAAAATGGGGTGCTAAAGGAAGTCCCTATTTATATTCAGCTTTTGCTAAAACACATTTACTGCAGAAATTTAACAAGTCTTTGAGATAATTTGAGTGTTTTTAAAGAACTGTGAACTACCTCACAAAGGAAGTGATTCTTTTCTTTTACTAAAGCTCCCAATGAATAACACAAGTATTCAATTTGCAAATACTAAGAAGCTTGTAAATTTCAATATTCCTTTCACCAGCTCTGACAGCTTGCTGCATCATTCTAGTTGTTTGGGAAAGAGTTGGCTAGACATACAGACTGAAAAATAATGGGTCAATGAGGCTATTCTAGAGGAGTCAGAGAAATCCTCCACCCTTTTAATCTCTGAGGGAATTTATAGCATCTTTGTATAAAGTAGTAATCTTTTGAAAATTCTTAACATACTTCAAAACATCACTGATTCTATCTTGTTTTCTTTTTTCGGCAGAGACATTGCAAATCCAGGTGAGTTAATTACTATAGGGGGAAAAGTAATTTTCTCTGGTTTTATCCTTGGATTATTCAGTTATAGCACCATTTCTATGCACTTGGGGATCTATCACAACCATCTTGAAACTTAAGTTCCTATCAAACATAATCTAACTTATTCAAGGTCTTAACCAACCATAAGAGAATAGATACACATATCCATGTATTTTTAGCTTTTTTTTTTTAAGTGATAAGATGGTTCCTCCAAGGAAAAGGAGGTGTGGTATTATTGGCATTACTTGGTAAAGGTACCATTTTTTTCATGGCTCAGCTGGCTCTCTTAATCATCAGGGCTTGTTAAAGGCAGTGTACGGGCAGGCGAGGGATGACTTAAAACAGTAATCCCAGCTTCTCAAACACCTGAGGGAAATGCGCCGTAGAGGTAATCCAAGGCTCTGTTAATTTAAGTCCACGATATAAAGAAAGGACATTCCAGGGTGCAGTGAATTGAGTATGAAATATTGGATAAAATACCTATGTGTTTTAGTTCTGGCAAATTGGAAATTTTACCTCACTCACCTGTTTTCCTATTGGTTAGATAAAAAAATTCCTTTGATGGAATTTTCCTAGGGAGAATAGAATGAGAAAAAAAGAGTAGTAATAAGCCTCTGAAAACCCTCAGCCTGACTCCTTAAGCGTGAACCTCAGCATATACTAACCCTAGCTGAGTGCTTCTCCACTTGGACCCCAACTGAAATACAACACTCTTTCTTATAGGTAGAAGAGAATCTTTGAAATCTGACATGTATTAAAGTTAGATCTGGGACAGTCTACTGCTCTACTGGGGAGTTTTCACTAATTCAGGTTGTTGAATTTGGGACTGGACCATTTTGTTGTTATTGTTGTTTTAATCTCCATTAATAAATGAGGCTACAAATGTATCAGGGTAAAACAATTGGAAATATATAGAGAAACAACATTCTCCAAGCAAGAAGAAATGACGAGAAACTGCCGAGGGTGAAATGGACAGTGACGGCTGTGTGGCTGGAGAATCAGGCTCATGTGAGCTTTGGCTCTTTGGAAGAGAGAAGGAAGTGAGAAGGAAGTGAGAAGATCATCGAGAAAGAAGGCATGAACGTGTCTGAAATTTTGATGTGTTAGACAAGTAAATTAAGTCTGTGGTGGTGTGGGCAGGCAGCACAGATGTGAAACTGTAGCCCTTCAAAAAGAGGAAATACAACATAAGGTTTTTGCTATATGTGTGATTAAATCTCATGGGTCTATGGAGAGGAAAATTGAGATGCCGGAGAAACAAATGATGCTGTAAAAACTGAAGCGCACTGACTGAGGCAGAGGGTGGAGATCCCTGAAGGAGATAAGGTTGTTTTAATGATTTCTGTTTGGAGCTAACCAGCTAAGAGGATAAGCTGCAACTTCCTACCATTGAAGAATGTAACTATCAACCTGTACTTATAACCACATGTAGCCAGTATCCTAGTCAATACTAGCTGCTGATTCCTCAGTGAAAAAAAAATCAAGCAAACCAGCAAGTTCTTACCGCTAAATAATTCTACTGTATTTGGGTACTTGCTGGGCGCCACAGTAAGATTTATGCCTTTATTGATTGATTTTCTTGTATTCTTTCTATCCCTCGATTTCAGCCTCTTTTTTTTCTTGTCCATATACCTATAGTAGCCTGAAACTTTATTTTAAAAGTTTCTAGTAATTGAGTAGTGTGTGTGTATGTGTGTGAGTGTGTTTATATGTATATGTATGTTTTTAAGTATAAATATTGAACATAATTATGAGTGCTTGAGAAGTTAGAATTGCAACAGATAATGGAACATTATTTTTAAATATTAAAATCTGAAAAATTAAAGTTATTTTAATAATAATTAAATAATTATTAGCATTATTAAACTTTATAATAATTGTTTATTTTTAATAAACATTAATTATTATCTTATGAGCTTTGAGAAAATGTTTAATCCTTCCCATACCATATATTTTATCATTTATTTAAATAAAGAATGGGATGAGAAAGTTAGTATCATTTCTAAAGCCATTATCATTAATTTTTTGTATGTATCCAGGAAACCACACAGAATCAATTGGTTTAGAGGCTTAAAAAAATTAGCTTTATTAAGGTATAATTAACATATACAATCATAAGATATTTGAAGTGTACATCATGGTGATTTGATTTATGTATACATTGTGAAAGGATTTCCTCCTTCTAGTTAACTTACATACCCATTACCTTACATACTTACCTTGTTTGTGTGTGTGTGTGTGTGTGTGTGTGTATGTGTGAGAAAATTTAAATTCTACTCTCTTAGGAAATTTCAATTATACAATACAGTGTTGTCAACGATAGTCACCATGATTTGTATTAGAGCCTGTGACCTTATTCATCTTGTAACTGAAAGCTTGTACCCTTTTACCAACCTCTCCCTATTTCCCCCACTCCTTGCCCCTGGCAACCACTTTTCTGTTCTTTGTTTCCATGAGTTTGACTTTTTTTTTTAGATTCCACGCATAAGTGATATCATGCAGTATATTTGTCTTTTTCTGTATTACAATCTCACTTAGCATAATGCCCTCAAGTTCCATCTATGGAACTTGATGGAAAATGGCAGGATTTCCTTTTTTTCTCATGGCTGAATAATATTCCATTGTGTGTGCATACACACACACACACACACACACACACCATATCTTCTTTATCCGTTCATCCGTCAATGGACCCTTAGGTTGTTTCCGTATCTTGGCTGTAATGAATAATGCTGCAGTAAACAGGGGAGTGCAGCTGATACTATGTAACACAAGTTCCTTTGTATGACAGCAGCTGCTGATTGATATTTTATCAGTAAATTCCCTGTCTCTCCAACTGTCTACTGGCTTCCCAACACCTGCTCCCCCACTTGTAAGTCCCTACCCTGCCTCTGGTATGCTGCTTGAGTGGTCCATGGTGTTGGTGGGTTAGCTGTGGAAAAGGTGTTATGAAGGAAATACCATGCTGTCTGCCATGTTTCTGTGGAATGGACCTCAGTCAGCAGCAGCACATACCCATTTCTGTCATTCCAGGGCAGGGCAGGGAACAGAAAAGACAGAACTTAGATTGCATAGAGTGTTCAGGCCTAAAGACAGAGCTCCAATCAAAACATATTTAATGGCACATATTTTGCAGAGTACGTGGAGGAAAAAACTTTCATAAGAATCTGTTGAAAAATAGTAGGTATTTAAAATCAAGTTGGAGCAATTGCTGGCAAAAGCTGAGAAAGTCTGCAAGTAGTACTAGTAACTTTTTTTTTTTAACTTTTATTTATTTATTTATTTTTGGCTGTGTTGGGTCTTCATTTCTGTGCGAGGGCTTTCTCTAGTTGTGACGAGTGGGGGCCACTCTTCATCGCGGTGCGCGAGCTTCTCACTATCGTGGCCTCTCTTGTTGCGGAGCACAGGCTCCAGACGCGCAGGCTCAGTAGTTGTGGCTCACGGGCCTAGTTGCTCCGCGGCATGTGGGATCCTCCCAGACCAGGGCTCGAACCCGTGTCCCCTGCATTAGCAGGCAGATTCTTAACCACTGCGCCACCAGGGAAGTCCAGTACTTCTAGTTTTGTTTCAAGTACATGAACATCTTCATCCCTATGAAGCATATAGAAGAACAGGAGAATATGGAACACACCAGAGGAGAGATCCAGAGCAAACGAAAACGGGAATAGTTATCTTAACCACTTTAAGAGTTTCACTTTTTTTTTCTTTTTAAATTTCCTCTGAGGAGAATTAGAAACTGATATCAGAATCCCACGGTATATTATGTACAATGTACTATATACACTCTAAAATTAATATATATTGTAGAAAGCTGCTTATTGTTCTCATTTTATCATGTGAGTTCAGTAATTTATAACTTTTTGTTGTTGTTTTTATAAAGATCTGAGTTAAAGGACCACTTCGGGTATTCTAATGATTAAAATTTGTAGTTACAAGTATACCATCTGACTTTTGCAGTAAAGATTCTGATGACCAGAATAAACAAAATAGGTAAACAATATCATTTACCAAAAATAGCTTAAATATGACATGAGGTGCATTTATCTAACCTTTTCACAAATCACCTTCCAGTTTCAGCCATTTTGGTGTAGAAAGTGGGAATTTAGATGGGGTAGTTTGTCTTCAAGGCTGTGAATCATCTAATTAGTGGTGACTTTGTCCAACCTTAGGTAGAGTAGTGGAGCTACCAAAAAAATGATGGCCATTCATTTGGTTGTTAATTAATTAGGCCAATGTTTACTAAATATGTCCTAGGCACCGGGTACTGTGCTAGGCACTTACATTAGTGGTTCAAACACTTATGTTCCCTGCCCAGGTGGAGTTCTAGAACAGTGCTGTCCAATAGAAATTTTTGTGATGATGGGAAATTCTTTTTGTGCTGTTCAGCAGTATAACCACGTGTGGCTTTTGAGTGCTTAAAGCATGACTACTGTGAGTGATGAATAGTATTTAAAATTTTATTTAATTGTAATTAATTAAAAAATTTAAATTTAAAGAGTCACATGTGGCTAATGGCTACCTCTTTGGACAATACAACTCTAGAATATGAGGCAGTTTTATGGCCCAGGTATCTTGTTTGTCTCTATTCTTAGATTAATATTTATAAAAGGGGTCTATTTCCAGTGAAATTTTCTTCATTGGGGGGTCCTTATAGTAGTGACAGATCCTCCCATGTAATCTAATTTTGCTTCTACTAGAGCTCTTTCTTTTGCATCCTGCCTCTGAATCCAGTCTTGTGGAGGAAGTATCACATTAAATGAGTTCAAAAGTCACTATAAATACAGCATATGTTGTTGATTTTTTTGCTAAAATACACAATTGAACTAATACTATTTGACAGGTTACTCTCCTTGATTTAGCACATAGGTTAAGTCAGTTTTCAAAAATGGCTTTGAGAGTCACTGTTTTCTTTGCATGTATGTTTTTTAAAAAAATAAAATACTCACTAATGGGCAATCTCAAAATGGGAGAACATTCTTTTTTTGGGCTATTAAGCATATGGAGTGCTTGCATTTTCAGAAAAAAAAAATGAATTAATGGAAAATAAGATTCTGTTATGCACTAGTGCTGCAGCTTTGCAACATAATGTATCATAGGCTGATTACAATTCAGTCTTTCAGCAGGATTATACATGATCAAAGCTTTTGGATTCAGAATTATTTGGCTTAAGTGATTTGAAAATAATGTCACTGTTTAAGTTATCCCATCTTCTCTCTGTTCATATAATGATGCTAATGTTTTGCTTAAGTGGGGCTGTCCATCTCTGATTATATCTAATTAATTATGCATATATTCATTTAATACCTAAAAATCTCAGAAGCTTACCATAAGTTTAATTTATTATCAGGATTAACCATTTTACCTTACAAATATTAATATTTAAAGATTTGGCTCTGTTCTCTCTTCTTGGAATTCTTTTGCAATGGATTAAGCATAAAAGAGATGACAGAGAATTTCTCTGTTTCATTTTTCTCAAATGAAATATAGTCCTGCCAGACTCCTTGTCAACTTATTTTCAAATCCTAAGGAATAGAGATGTATTTAAATTCTTTCAACATAGTGGCCTTTAGCCTATGACATTGATCTTAATTATTGTCAATAAATATTAATTAAAGTGATAAGAATCATGATAAGGGTTGATCATCAGAGAAGACAAAGAATGTTACACATGTCTGTTAGTTACCTCCATCTAAAGCCCTTTCCATTGCTTTTCCTTCCTACCCGTAAACCATCAGGAGATATTCGAGAGTTCGATTTTGATCTTCAGTAGGATGTTAACACCTTGGCAGGAATTTGTATATCTGATCCCTTTCTGAATATTTCAGCTAAGCAGCACCTTTTGGAACAGAGAGGTCTGGACATCCCAAGGAAAAATGTTATAGGATGAAGTGAGCAAGGAGAAAAATTCTCAGAGAGAGTAGGAGGAATCAGAAACAACCTTTTCTTAGTTCAAATTTTGCCTGCCTAGTTCTGATGTTGCAAAGAGTATGATATGAATAAGAGACTGTCAACTGAGCTCAATATTATTTTCTTCGAGAATTAGTTACTTGAGTGATTCACTATTCACAATTTAACTGGAATTTTGACTGCACAAAATTTTTTATAATTCCTAAGTAGATATACAAGAAAATCTATGACACAACTTAAAAAATTAAGTTATTTTTCCTTAGTAGGCACATGCACACATATAAGTATGTAAATGTATAATATGTATATGTATCAACTGAATAAAATGTGCTCCAATGTATACTTATATATATATTAATACCTATATGCTTTCATGATATTTAATTATTGACATTAAAAAGCAACTTGGTAGATTTTCCCAGAATATAAACTCCCTTTGATTTCTCGGGTACTTAGAGAAAAAAAAAATTAGCTGATTAGTAGAATTCTGAGGTAATATTTAAATTTTCCTTGTTTACATGGTTTTACTTATTTTAAACCACATTATGCTTATTTGATTTATGAATATATAATAGTATGAAATTATTAGGTTACTATTTAGCCTTTGTTCATTTCTGTTTTTTTGTATTTAGAAGTTTTTTTTTTTTTAAGCAAGGGTTTTATGCACTTATTTAAAACTCCTGGCAAAACCAATTCTTCCAGTGACCCAGATCACAGAGCATAGTATACAAAGTTACAAGAACTCATTTAGACATACATGAAATCATCATGTTGCACTTTAAAAGTTTTTTTTCAATTACACCTCAATAAAACTGAAAAAAATGTAGAGGGTACTATTCCAATGTAAGACAGGATTTTTGATTATTGTTACTCGATTTCTTTGAATATATTTTAAACAAGTTGTTTATTTAAAATGTTATTTTGTGCCTTCAGGGGAAAAAAGAATTCATTTAGGATAAATGGTACTGCAGTGGGGGAAAGTAGACATCTGGGAGCAGAAAGACTCAGGGTCATGTCCTGGCTCCCTTTCCTAACATATCTGTGAATTTAGCAGTTCGTTTAAAAATCCCCAAGCTTCAGTTCCATCATGTAAACTGGAGATAAAATGCCTTCCATTTCTTCTGCATTGACAAAGATTATATATGAAAATGCATTGGAACTAGAAAGTGTTAGCAAATGTCAAGAAAAACTATAACTCACAGAGTGAATTCATTCTTTGAAACAGTTATTTTAAGGCCAAAATATTTTGTATATAATAAGAAAAGATACCAATTTCTCAACTTAAGTAACAGACTGGTCTTTTGTGAGCTGCCATGGGTTTAGAATAATCTTGGATGGAAGGATCAAGTTCTTTTTATGGTTACATAGTCACATAGGTAAGGTTACCATAACCTTCCTATGGTTTAATAATAGCAATGACAATAATAAGTAGAATCATAACACTAGCTATGAGATGTATGTGCATATCTCATTAAATGGAATGCTGTATTATTATCTCATTACATAGGATCTTGTATTACCCAGTAGTAAAATAAGAATAAATTTACACCATGTTTCAGAGCATTTCCATCAGCCTAAAAGTTCTCTTCTATGTGTGTAGTCAATCCCTGTTCCCATCCATAACCTTAGGTAACCACCAATCTGCATTCTGTCTCTATAGGTTTGCCTTGTATAGAAATTTCAAATGAATGGAATCATACAATATGTAGTCTTTTTTTGTGTCAGGCTGTATAGTGTTTTTGAGGTTTATCCTTGTTGTAGCATGTATGAAGAGTTTGTTCCTTTATACTGTTCATTGTATGGATATAAAATTATTTTGCTTGTCCATTTACCAGTTAATCTATTTTGTTTCCCATTTTGGGCTCTTTTGAATAATGCTGTTATGAACATTTGTGTGTGTGTGTGCACGAATGTGTGCACACATTCTTATATATTTATTTATTTATTTATTTATTTTTGTGGACCTAAGTTTTTATTTCCCTTGGGTAGATACCTAGGAGTGGAACTGCTGTGTTGCATGGCAGGTATCTGTTTAACTTTTTAAGAAATTGCCAAATTGGTTTTCAAAGTTGATGTATCATTTAAAATTCTTAACAGAAATGTATGAAGGTTCAATATTTTTGTATTCTCATCCACATTAGTGTCATTAGTCTTCAGAATTATGGCCCCTCTAATGAGAGTGTAGTGATATCTCATTATGATTTTAATATGCATTTCCCTAATGACTAATAATGTTGAACATCTTTTCATGTGCTTATTAGATATTTGTATATCGTCTTTCATGAATGCTTACTCAGATTTTTGCCCATTTTTAAACTGTTTTTTTTTTTAATGTTATTGATTAGTAAAAGTTCTTTATATATTCTGGACCTTACAAGTCCTTTGTCAGATATATGATGGCATATGATTTGAAAATAATTTCTCCTAGATTGTGACTTGTCTTTTTATTTTCATTTTCTTCTTTGCTCTTCTTTTGAAGAACAAAATTAAAAAGAAATTTTTTTTGGTATTCAACAATAAGCATATATTGCTTGTTCATGCATCTATGGGATAGTTGGGTGGGTTTTACTGATAAAGGCTGGGTTCCATTGTGATTCAAAGGTAAGAGTTAGGTCCACATATGCTCCATGTATCCCTCCTCCTTCTTGAACAAGGAGCTCTCCAAAGCATATCTTCATGGTGAAAGGCAAGAGTTCAAGGGGGGCAAAACTAATTACATAAGCACATTTCAAATCTTTGTTTGCATCACATCCACTAACGTCCCATTCACCTGCACAAGTCACATGGAGAAACCCAAAGTCAAGGGGCAGGGAAGAAGTCTCTTGTCTCCCATGAGGCCATGGCAAAGAGATTAAAGAATGGAGACCAGTGATCCAATCCACTACAAACAGCACATGAATTTTACAGTACTAAGCAAGATATATTCTTTTTGAAATATACAGAGCAAATAAAGACCTATCCCTTGAAAGCATTTTGTCTACCAGGAAGCCACAAGATCAGAATAGCCTATACCATTCTTAAAGATTATTTTGTTTAGTGCTATGAGTGTTAGTATACCAAACAGTTCAATACAAATTATCATGATGGTATAATTTAGCCTTTATTATTATTTTTTCAACTTTTTAAATTTTATCAGTTTTTTAAATGGATCTTGTTTTGGTGTCATATATAAGAAATCTTTGCCTAATCCAGCATTCCAGAGATTTTCTCTTATGCTTTCTTGTAGCCGTATTACAGATTTACATTTAGCTTATGATCCATTTTGAGTTAATTTTTTTGTATGATATGAGGTTGAGGGAAGCTTTTAGTATAATTTTTTGGGGGGCATATAGATTGGCATTGCCTTTCAATATTTATTGAAAAGATTATTCTTTCCCCATTGAATTGCCTGGCATCTTGTCAAAAATTAAATGACCATAATTTAGGGGTTTACCTCTGCTCCATTGATTTATGTGCTTATCCTTATGCCACTACCACACTGTCTTGATTACTGTAACTTCATAGTAAGTGTTGAAGTCAGGTATTGTAAACCTAATTCATTTATTCATTTTCAAAACTGTTTTGGTTGTTCTAGGCCCTTTATATTTCTATATAAGTTTTTTTTTTTTTTTTTTTTATATAAGTTTTAAGTTTAGATTGTCAAGTTCTAAAAAAATGGCTGCTGGGATTTTGATTTTTATGTTGAATCTGATATGTTGAAGTTGAGAGAAATTACCTTGTTAACAATCCATGAACATGATATATCTTTCCATTTGCTTGGGTCTTTAATTTATCTCTGCAATGTTTTCTAGTTTTTTGTTACAAGTCTTGTACTTCTTTTGTTAAATTTATTCCTAAATATTTAAATCTTTTTTATAGTATTATGAATGGAATTGTCCCTTAATTTCATTTTTATATTGTTTGTTTGTTTCTAGTATATAGAAATAAAGTTAACATTTTAATCTTGTATTCTATGACCTTTGCTAAACTTTTTATTATTTCTAGTAGTTTTTTTTCTTCTGTAAATTCCTTCGGATATCTACATAGACAATCAGATCATTTGTAAATAAGCCCAGTTTTACTTCTTCCCTTGCAAGCTGTTGTTTTTTATTTCTTTTTCTTTTCTTACTGCACTGACTAGAACTTCCAGTACAATATTGAATAGTAGTGGTGAAAGTTGACATCCTTGTCTTGTCCCTGATTTTAGGAAAGAAAACATTTAGTCTTTCATCATTAAGTATATGTTAGCTGTAAGTTTTTTGTAGATTTTTTTGAGGTTTAGGAAGTTCCTTTCTAATCCTTGTTTGTTGAGAGACCTTTCCTTTTTTATCATATATTGTGATTTTTGTCCTTTATTCTATTGATATGGCATGTTGTATTAGTTGATTTTTGGATGTTCAAATCAGTCTAGCATTCCTAGGATAAATCTCATTTGGTTGTGATATATAATCCTTTCTGTATATAGCTAGGATAAATCTTACTTGGTTATGGCATAAAATCCTTTTATATATCGCTATATATATTTGGTTAAACATTTTAAAATCCACATCCAATATATAAAGGATATTGGTTTGCATCTTTCTTTTTTTGGGATTCCATTTAGTGTCCTTTGCCTCAAAGTCTACCTTTTCAAAAAATAATAATGCCACACTCTGGCAATATTGTTTGTTTGTTTCCTTATTGGTCTTATTATAAATCATGGCCCTGCCTTACACTATCCTCTGCACTATCACAAAGGCCTCAATTGTCCATCAGGCTCAAACAAAACAAAGTCTTACCTAGCACAAAGCTGCAGTAAGGATTGTGCAAAGGATTTAAGAAGGGAGCCATGCTCATCATTAAACTGCTGTCCTGGAGTGACTGAATCAGTCAGATGCTCCTAGCTAGACAAAGATCTGGGATTATTTGGATTTGGAGTGCCAGGTCTAATTCTGTGCCAGATGAGTTAGCACAGGCAAGCTGCTCAGTTTGGAGATCTCTTAGTTAGCCATGTAACTAGGAATGCTATGTGACTAACTGCAACTTTCCAGTAGAGCTTGGGATAATCAATTTAAAATTCAGGCTTATTCATTAGAAAAAAAAAATCCAGTCAGAGCAGATATATCCTGGTAGAAGGATTCTTTACATGAGTATATAGAAGCCACAGGAAGAGCCTCATTTTTTTTATGGTTATTAAATTCTATCAGTGTGATAAGGAGTTCTAGTTGAGGTCAAAGGGCCTCTGGTGTCCCTGAGGAAGGAGGGACTGAGTTACAGATCTGCCGTTAACCCTTTCCTTCCCATACTCTTTCTGTATTATTTTGTTTTAGCTGTGTGTTTTGTAAGTTATATAATTGGCATTTGTTTCTTTTTTAAAACTAAGCTGAAAGCCATTAAAAATATATATACAGAAGCGTTTAAGCCATTTATATTTGCTGCTAATAACAGATATACTTAACTTTATCTCTATGATTTTGTTGCATGCTTTCTATCTTTTGTGTGTTCTGACCATTTCTTCTTTTTTTTAAATTTACAAGTTCTATTATTATACGTTGATCTTATTTTTATTTCTTCCAGAGATTACTATTAAAGTTGTGTAGAATATATTTTAGCTTTAAAAATAAAATAAGAACATTAAGAATGAAACTGTATTTTATTACTTTATCTTTTATAAAAAGAAAGTTTTTAACCCAACCCTCCCCAGAATGAGAATGTTGAAAAAAGATGAACTTAATTGTAGCTGAAGGGAACAAGGAAATCTTTGTAGAAGAAGTGGCGTGTAAGTTTTTGTCAATTATGTAGTTATTCATTCCATAGATTATTTTAGGAGAATGGTTGACTATTGGCTATTTTCCCATATAACCTTTGATTCAAAACCTGAATATAATACTCAGAACAAAAATCCTTCCAGCAGCAGCTGAAATGTAAGTTTTTGGTAACAGGCAAAGGTGGATCTTTCTGAAACAGAGATGTAGGGGCAGCTGTAGCAGGCCCCTGGGGAGCGGCACTCCCAACCCTGGCTCTGCAGTGCAGGTACCGAATTGCAGCGTCTAGAAAGAGTGTAAAATACAGGACATATCCCAGTTTTGAATGGATAACATTTTGCTTCAGCCAAAGATATCAGTGCTATTATATACCTTCTTTGTAAGCTACATTTTTATGATTCAATAAAAAATATGAATCTGCTTGTGAGAGTATTGACTTTTTCTATGCTACCCAAAATGAAACTGCCTTCTATATAGCAAGGCTTAATAAATGACTGTTGAATTGAGTGAATGCGTGGATAAACAGAGTTGTCAGATATGGCCCTGAAGAGGTGAAACGTTTAATTTAGTATGTATATTCACTTTCCATTTTGTTAATAAGAAACTACAGACTGGAGCTGCAAGATAACCTTTACTAATGAGAGTGACATTGTATACACAAACAGCTGAAACCTCTTTACCAGGCTTGTAAAAATGCTTTTATTTTACAACCAGTTTGATTTGTCCTTCCAAATTTGCATTGCTCTGCTCATTATTATCAATAGCAGGCTCTGTCTTTTTTTACCCATTTCCATTTAGATCATGGACTAAATTGTAACTTCTTGAGCCAAAGATTTTTTATTTGTAAAGTAGTGATGGTAGTGATAATTCTGTCAGTAAATGAGAGTTCTGAAGCCTGTAAATCTGAGGACCAGACCCCGGGTCATGGTAACTTTAGTAAGGCTATGACAGGCTGCTTGGGAAATATCTTATTAGCCTTGGAGTTATCTTTTGAAATTTTTGCATTTGCTATGAGCCTCTTGTCTTTCACATTTATCCTATACCTTCTCACAGGTTCATGGTGAGTATTATTTTAGGCAATGAATATGGAAATATGCCATATAAGTGCTTTTTCTTGTTATTATAACATTATGGCCAGTGGTGGTCTTCCTTTAGAGTCAATGCTACTTCACAGATGAGGACCAGATTGGAAAAGATGTTTCACAAACTTGTTGGTGGCTAAATTGGGACAAAACCCAATTCTGCTGACTCCTAGGCCAACCTGTCTCCAGATTCAAGGGAACACAACCAACTCTTTGATATAAACACTGTATTCGACTCTCAGCTTCTGGGCTCATAATTTATAGGTTGTCATTAGCACAGATCCACCAACAACTAGAACAGGATGATAGAGACCACCATGTTTGACCTATAAAGAGGACTGGAGCTCTGTTCTGATAATTGTGAAGTCACAGTCATCTTTTTCCATGGCTGAGTTTGAACTTTAACTTGAATTCAACTGTATATATATATATATATATATACACACACACATATACATACACACACATATACATATATATATATATATATATATATATATATATGGTGTATCATGTGACAGATTCTTAAGCTTAGTGTGTACTCAAGAGAAATATTTTAATAAACAAAAGCACATATGATGTATGCCCCCTGTTTTCCTAAATGACAAATGATTAGTATTTTTCTGGGCATAGTTTATCACCTGGAAAATGATTCTCTCAAGGACAGGCATCAGGTAGGAGACACATATTACAAAAAAAAAAAAGAAAAATGATGTCTCAAAACTAATCTTCACACAACTTAAATGGTAATTAAAAACATCTTGATCCCAATAGTAGGGAACTAGGTGTCTCCCAAAGCAAACTAAGGAGGAATTGAATTAAACTTACATGTGTCTAAAAGTTTATTATTCGTATAATGAAAATAGATGCTTAGTATAACTTGAGTAGAAAAATTAAATTTTGGACTTTATAGTTATCAACTTTAAAATGATTGTAATTTTTTGCATTGTTTCAGTTTGAAGTCAAAAGAAAAAAATGAGAAATGCAATTAATATGGCTTAACTCTGCAGGATAAATATTATTATTTAATGATGTATAAAACAACTCTATTCTAACAGCTTCATGTTGGGCACAGAAATGAAAAAAACAAACAAACCCAGATTTATGTTTATGTAAGTATGTAAGTAAGTATGTTTATGTAAGCATTTAGGACATCCAGTTCTTTATTTCAAGTATGAGAACTCATTTAACTTTGTTACCTATCAAGTAAATATTTTGGGAAGCATTATGCATGTCACGTATTTCTCAAAACTCTATAAATGCCATGCAGAATAAATGTAAGAGATAAAGACTAAAATCTAAATGTATCCATTTACTTATGGGTCATTTCTTTTGCCCACCTCACTAATTCTACTAATGTAAAAGATATGTCATAATAAATAATGATGCAGTTGGCATCACTGATTGAGCACCTGCTATGGCCTAAACACAGTCAGAATTCAGTATACCTGTACCTAGTTTAGATGACCACGGCCTCTATTACATAACTTAATTCAAGTTCTGACTCATGAGCCAGGCACTGAAAGTTTTCACAAGTCAAACTCTATTTCCAGTCTAATCCCACACTCTACCCTTCATAATGCTACCAAACAGTGAAATCATACTTTTCTATGTTGCGCACAGACACCAAGGCTTTCATTCCTTGAGCTTTTCCTCACGTTGCCCCTTATACTTGGAATGCTCTCCCTGGACAATTTGCATGTCAAATTTGTACTTCTCTGGAATGTTTTTCTGTTTCTTTTTCTTAGTCAAAAGTAATATATTTCCTTCTCATGGCATTTATTTTCAACTTGAATTATAGTTATTTTTGATTATGTCCTATCTTTTCTATTAGATTGTGAGTTTTGTGAAGACATAGACCATGCATTAATTATTCTTGTGTGTTTTCCTGTCACCTTGGAAAGTAATTAGGCTCCCGGTAAATGTCTGTTGAAGAATACATGGTGCTCCATTGGCAAATTCATGAGAGTGACTAGCAAACACTTGATGATTTCCTTTCTTTTTGTAATTCGACTAGTTTAGGGCCTTGAATTCATCCTTAGCTTGAGTCCTTCCGTATCTCAAAATCTTCTTTAAAAAAAATCTTAAAATATTTGGAAAAAAATAAAGGGAATTGTAACTTAAAAAAGCAGCACTGGTTCAAATGGGCAAAAAGAAACATCTAGATACAATGAATTAAAAGATGGAGAACAAATGCTTTACAGGAAATGTAGAGTGCTTTATGGTAGGGTTAATATTAACTTTCCTCCTGGAACTATTTGGGTATGTTCTCAGGGTAATAATGATGGTGTTAAGAATCTTAAGATGTCTTCAAGGCATTTGTTTAGTCTTTTGTAGTAGCTCTGTATATTATTGTTCTTACCTAGACCATCTTTTAGGTTAGAAACAATACAGTTTTTCATTCATGAATAGTTATTATTAATAGACAGGTAAACAACCTTAAGTAATTTTCTCTGTGCTTTAGATAGGTAATGCAATGTAGCCGTTAAGAGGAGGACTAGATTATCTGGTTCAAAGCTAGTTATGACCTTAAGCAAGGTAATTAACATCTCTGATAGTTGTTTCAGCATGTGTAAAATGAGCTCCTACCTTGGGATGTTGTGTGGTTTGAAAAAGATAGTGTATGTTGTTAACCTAAAACAGCAAAACAGATAGTTATTTTACCAGCAAAACAGGTTTATTAAGGAACAGCAAAGAATTGTAATTTGGGATGGTGCAACTATGGCAAACCACATGCAAGCCTGGTAAAAGAAAGGAGAGGAAACTCTTTTTTCAGAAGAGAAAGAGAAGTTGGGAGGGGCTGTTATAACAGAAAGTCCATTGGAGGAAACTGGGAGTCCATAGTATGGTGACTTTTCATTGGCTGAGTTGTGAGAATCTCTGATTGGCTGAACTGTTTCCAGGCAAAGAGAAATGTTTTCTTCCTCCTGCTGAAGGTAGTAAAGTAGTGTTACTTCCTGCTGGAGATGCAAGGTACATCTCTCTGTTGGGATCTGTATTGTTCTTGAGTGGTACATGAATGAGAGTTCCCCTTTCTGGCCTCCTAGCCTGATTTCAGTGAAGTTTCCCTTTATTAATTTTCACAATGTAAAGCAGATAGTGTTTATTACTATTATTTCTTTACTGTTTTCCTCAATTCAGTGCAAGGGTACAGTTAACAATAATGACATTTATTAGATAAGGAAACAGCTTCCCATTGCAATTTGTTGTGCAAGTTTCTTCTTTTCCTTTTTCAGAGAACTTAGGGAAATGAACCTCCCTGAGAACTCTTTACTAATCCCAGAGCATGTTATTACATAAGAAATACAGCAACTTAATTACCTTGGAGTCTGTGTATTGGAATACATGACATACATATATTTTGGTTTTTAGTAAACTGTAAGCTTCCTATGAGTGTGCTTAGATGCAAGCAACAGAACTAACTCTGATTAAACAGAATACTTTTTATAAAAGGATTTTGGGAATCTCATAGTCATTAAGAGGACTGGAGAATACCCTCAAAGCCTTGAGTCATTTGTATTCCATTTCTTTTAACTTTCTATTCATAGTTTGTCTATTTTCATTCTGTAAGTTGGCTTTTTTCTTTGATTTATAAGGACTATTTATTGTTTAGGGAAATTAATATTTATCTGACAGGTAATTTACAAATTATTTTTGTCTCGCCATGGCCTTCTGATTTTGCTTTTCAAGATTTTGGCAATTGCCTTCTGACTTTACTTTTGGTAAAGTCAGCAAAGTGATATTTGCCAAAAAGAATTTTTTAAAAAAATGTTCTGTGTAGCCAAATTTGTCGATCTGACAAATTATGTCTTCTGATTTATGTGTCACATTAGCAAGATTTTTTTTTTCCTGAGAATATATATAGGAACTCAAAAGCTACTAGATAAGACAAATAAATCCAAACATGGTGTGTGCATGAGAAGATATCTTACCAATGCCCCTTCCATCTTCTGTTTAAAACTCTTCAGTAGCTCCCCATTTTTTCTTAGGATGTAGTATAATTTCAGATTTATACCATGGGCCACATGGTTCTTCACAGTAATTTTCTCATCTAGCACCCCCCCCACACACCAACATACACACACATGCCCTAGTTATCATCCAACTCTTTCAGTTGGATTTTATTTTAGTTCCTCAAATGTTCGAACTCTCTCTTGCTCTAGCCCTTCATAGTGTAAATTTCCTCGTTTGAAATATTCTCCTTGCTTTAGTTATTCTCTTGATTCAATATTCCTATTTAGTCTTCTAATCTTTGCTGACTTATCATTTCTCTGGGAAGTTCTTTTGAAAAAGCCCACCCCCAAGGCAACATTAAATACCCTTCCTATCTCTTCCCATGGCATATTATACTACTCTGGGAGAAAATTATGAGATTGGAATATTCCCTGGGAGCAGGGATTACTGGTGATCTTAGTCACTATGTTTTGGTAACAATTTCATTGAGATATGATTCACATATATAACATTTACTCATTTGAAGTATACAGTTCAATGGATTCAGCATATTCACAGAGTCATGTAACCATTATCACAATCAATTTTACAACATTTTCACACCCCCAAAGGAAATCCCGTACCCTTAGCAGTCACCCATCCATTTTTACTCACTCCCTCAACCCTAGGCAACCACTAATCTACTTTCTATATCTGTAGATTTACCTATTTTGGACTTTTCATACAAAAAGAAATTCACGTTCTTTTGATTGATTGATTGATTGATTGATTGATTGCTGTGTTGGGTCTTCGTTTCTGTGCGAGGGCTTTCTCTAGTTGTGGCAAGTGGGGATCACTCTTCATCGCGTTGCGATGGGATCACTCCCCTTCAGTGTTTTGGAAAACTTTGTAAATAATTGGTATTAATTTTTTATATGTTTGGTAGAATTTACCAATGAAGCCATCTAGGACTGGACTTTTTTCTGTGGGTAGTTTTTTCTATTTTATCTTGAGTCAGTTTTGGTACTTTGCATCTTTCTAAGAATTTTTCCATTAATCTAAGTGATCTAATTTATTGGCATATATTTGTTCATAGGAGGTGAGTATTGGTTTAAATGTCATAGACTTTCTGTTCTTAATGAGTTTTAGTAGATTTCCTTGAATATGTGTTTCTTCATTTTCTCTTTGTCCTTAGGAAAATTTGCAGAGACTTAGAATTTTTATTTATTTATTTTTGGCTGTGTTGGGTCTTCGTTTCTGTGCGAGGGCTTTCTCTATTTGTGGCAATTGGGGGCCACTCTTCATCGCGTTGCGCGGGCCTCTCACTATCGCGGCCTCTCTTGTTGCGGAGCACAGGCTCCAGACGCGCAGGCTCAGTAGTTGTGGCTCACGGGCCTAGTTGCTCCGCGGCATGTGGGATCTTCCCAGACCAGGGCTTGAGCCCGTGTCCCCTGCATTGGCAGGCAGATTCTCAACCACTGCGCCACCAGGGAAGCCCAAGACTTAGAAGTTTTTGAAAGATTTTAAAGACAGAATTTTTTCACCAGTTATCGTTGTTTTGCTAGGGAGTAGGATTGCCCGTCTCCTCCTTAGGCTACTAATCTGGAAGTGGAATTCCCTTTCTTCATTATTTTATCCTCAGCACCTGCCCAAAAGTAGGCATCTGACAATTATTTATTGGATTGGTTCTCAGTAGATGTTAATTCTTAGGCACGTCTTCAAAAGAATATAAAGATTCCCAACTCTGTGATAACCTTGCTATTTTCTCCTTCTTGTGAGGTACTCAGGGCTAGCTGCCACAGAGGAAACTCCACTAATTTATACTATCTTACCCATTAGAGTTGACTCAATTCCCTTATCTAGTCTTTCATACTGATGAACCTGACAAACCATAAGGGTGTTGTGACGCCTCCTTTTAAAAAGCAGACTGGGAAATCTCTTTGCTCCCTTTCTCCTAGGCTCATACTCTAATCTTGACCTTGCAAATCTTAGGTCTTAACGCTCTTGTGGAAAGAACAGTAATTGTCAAATGAATTTGAAAAACAGCATTTCTTTCCATGGACTGCAGTGGAGTAAGATTATGCTATTAACTTCTTCCCAATGAACTTCCCACTTGGGATTTAAGGTACCAATCACATTATTCTATTTATGAATTTAGAACTAGTGAAAACTTGACATAGATACTGAAATATCAACTGGATCTGTAATTAAAATTGGTCCAGATGCCCAGGCTGTACACTATACTAATTAAATCAGAATATCTGGGGGGTGGGGCTCAATCATTCATGGTGTTTAAGCTCTCCAGGTGATTCCAGTGTTCAGCCAAAGCTGAAAAAGTGGGTTGTCCAAAGACCAACTGCATTAGAGTCACCTGATACTTTGCTGGACATGCAGAACTTGGGTTCCATCTCAGAATCACAGTGTGCAATTTAACAATATTCCCAGGCTATTCAAGTGCATGTTACAATTTTAGAAGCACTGCTCTAGAACAGTACTTCTTAAACTTTAGCCATGCATAAGGACCCCCTGGAAGGCTTGTGAAAACACAGATTTTTGGGCCCTAACTCCAGGGTGTCAGATTCAGTAGGCTTGGAATGCAGCAGGACAGTTTACATTTCTAACAAGTTTACAGGTGTTGCTACTACTGCTGTTCATGGATCCCACTTTGTAAATTGGCGCTGTAGGCTCAGGTGTACTTACTAATGAAGAACGGGAGTGGGAGGAGCAGCCACATATTCCACAGCTCAAAAGGCAGAAGGAAGCCCGGGCTGTGTGTGGGTAGTGTTTCTTCTCCTCATTGCACGGTTTGATAAGAGAACCTCTTTGAGGGGGAGAGTGAGGAGGATGGGAGGCAGGTTGGAGGATCTCAGTTACTTCTGAAGAAGAAGAAGCATCTCTTCATATGACAAGGTAGGAACACCCAGAGGGGACAAAATGGTACCCTTCTACTCACCCTGGTCTTCCAGGGATGAGATCTCTCTAAAGAGGGAGGAGTCTGAAGCCTACCTTATTATACCACACATATGAGACAAAATTTAAAGTAGAGAAAAAGACTCGAAAGTGCCCAGGGAGAGAAATTACAGAAGAAATAGATTCAAGAGTGATTCTCAGTTGGTTTTCAAGGGCCCATGCTCTCTCTTGCCTCTGGTCTTTACTTCTGTTGAAAACAACAGTCATGGTGGTATAACCTTTGTGTCCTGAGAATTTTCTAGGGTCAGAGCTCCCTCTCCTCAGAAGTGCTATGAAGTATGTGTGTGTGTTTTGTGTGAGAGAGAACTACTAGGGAAAAACTTTGGCTTACTGTAAATGTTACAGTGTTTGGTCAGCATTGATTAATGGTTACTCTAATAGGAAAACTGCTTCTGGTGATATTGTATATAACGCATAGGAACTTTTACTGGTGTAGCCATCTAGTGGATTTTGCTAGTTTAAAGGCAGCGAAACAATTACGGCGTCTTCTCTCAGTTTGAAAGTCTTCCACTCCCCTACACATATCATGAGGCTCATTATGTTTTCCTCTTAACATTAATGGGATTTAATGTACAGTGGGACAGAATAAACCCCTGTCTTTGCAAGCTGAAAGTGGGTTTGAAATCAATGTTTAGAAATTATAAAATACCTACTTGTCACAGAGATATTTGACAAATTTCCTTAAATTCCCTAAAGATACTCACTTATGTACTTTATTGTTTCAAACTAATGATCCTTAAATCTCAGACACAAGAAAAGAAAATGTCTGTTATACATATTTAAAAAAATGTAACAAGGGGTCTTTCCATTTGACTCTCAAGTCTTAAAACAGGTGTTCTTTAGTAAAGCTCACCTGTTTTCAGTCAAGCTTTTACTTGCAGGCTTTAATTAGAAATGTGTGAGAGAGAACTACTAGGGAAAAACTTTGGCTTCCTGTAAATGTTATAGTGTTTAGTCAGCATTGATTAATGGTTACTCTAATAGGAAAACTGCTTCTGGATTTTCTAATAGGAAATTTTAGGATTTCCTATTAGAAAATCTAATAGAAAATCTACTAGGATTTCTACTAGAAAATCTAATAGGATTTTCTAATAGGAAAATTGCTAAAACCTCAATGAGATAAATGTGTTAGCTGTGGCACAGACAATTCTGTAGGAGTTTAGCCCAAGGAAGGGGCAGAATCTTAAGGTAGCTCATGAATAAGAGAAACAGCAAATGGAGAAGCTTCGTGAGGCAAATAAAAGAACTAAAAATCTATCAGGTAATAGAGATGAAAGATTGAGGCAGAGGGCTAAAAGGAACAGGCAGGTGGGGGGGGGTGTTGTGATAAACACTTACTGATAACTAATGTCAAAGTGACTGGGACTGTGAAAAATAATAAGGGAAGTCAAGGAGATAGAAATGTAGGTTGAAAGGGATTGAAAGGGGATGTGGAGTACGAAAAAGGAATTGGACGGAGTGCTGAGAAACGTATATGCGGTTCATAACAGAAATCAGGCCGTGTCTCAATATAAAATGATATTACTGCTTTGTTGACAAGAATAAACAAGCCACAAGGCGGTGGGTAAGGTAATAGTTCTTGTGATTAGAATATGCAAACACATATATCCTTACAACGTGGTGAAAACTTGAAAGCTGGGTTGGTGAGCATAATTGTGTCTTTAAATATTTTAAGAGCTGTCAAAAAGATGAATTGGGTTTATTCAGAGTGGAGCTAGTGCCAAAGGGAGTGAGTACAGACATAAATTCCTTCAGAATGAAAAACACCTGATGTACCAAAGCAGGGTCTTTCGGCAGCCTACTGGGGCAAATTCCAACTTTGGTACTTACCTGCCTTGCCACCATGGTCAGTTTAATGTGTTTGCGGTTCTGGGGTTTAGAAATGGACTAATAATTACCTTGTAGGACTGTTGTGTGATTTGGATGAAACAGCATTTGTAAAGTGTCGAGCATAGAGTTGTTTGAAAATAATTGGATTTCTCATGAACATCTCAAATGAAGTACTGCACTGAAAATGGATCTCATTTGAATGCATTGCTCTTCCACCTCCTCTCCTGTGTACCCTTCAGATCTTCCCTTAAGTGTCAAACTGCTTGAGTCTCCTGTCCCATAATAACTTGAACTCCCCTAATGCAGCACTTTAAACAAAAACTGATTACTTACAACCATATGTTGATAGTTTTTAAACTCCTTGAAGAAAGGAACAAGGTTTGTCTTAGCAACTATGGCATCCCTAAACGTCCTTCTTAGTCTTCTAATGTAACTCTTTACATGTCTATGGTACTCCTACCTCGAATTCGGTGCATCGTTAAGCGCTTTTAACATTTGTGCATATGTGCTAGGTTTATGCCTTCTTATTTCCGTGCTATCATCCCAGCCTAAACAGGAGCCTTCTTATTTTATATCTAGAAGAGTGAAATCGCTTCTGACTTGCCTCCATCTGTTCACTTATCAGCACCTATCTATTACATCCATAGCTGCTAATACATTTCCTCAAATGCAAATTTTATTACGGACTTGTTATATATTTTGTAATGATAAAAATATCTGATTCTCTATGGTCTTCTAAGATGAACCTTTCTCCTCATTGGATAGTATTATCAAAAGAGTAGTATCTTTTATTAGAGGTGGAAGATGTTTTAGTTATGGTAAGTAAAAATAGAATGGGTTAACTCAATCCAATGAAAACATTTGGAAACATTTTTTTAAAAGCCTCTTAAAAACTTTAGAGTGTTTACATTCTTGATACCACAAAAGTGAGGTGAGGCAAGCAAGAACAGCAGTAGGAATTCCATTAAATGGTGAGGATTTGGCTGAGTGTGACTTTTGTTGATGTCACCCTCAGGTATTTGGTTGGGGGTCTCCTCTTTATGGTAATGCTAGTAAGAGGAGTAACATGTAAAGTAAGTTAACAGTAATTGGAGGCAGAGCAACATGTGATCTAATTAATACCACCTGGTAAGTTCTGAGGACGTGTCTGGGAGATGTTGGATCATGAAGTCTAATATCATGGGAGTATAAACCCGTGGCTGTAATAAGCCTGAGAATCAGAGCTGCAGGGACAGTACAGCTAGCCTCTCCTGCTGATGTGATCTCAGCATAAATTAACTGGATGAGTTTACAGTTACGTTGCCTCAGGTGTGCTGAAGGACATACTCTGCAGGGGAAGAAACCCCGATGTATGATTGACTCCACTGTTGCCCTTTAAATATTTGCTTATGCCTCTATACCTTCATACATTCCTCCTGAGCCCCAAATTCTTTACCTCCCTTTCCTAGTACACTTTCCTAGTACACAAACCTTACTTGCAATGATTCACTCAGAACACAGACACCGCCAGGAAATCCTTCCTGATTAGATCTTCCTGACATTTCATGCTTCTCCTCAGCACCGTTTCATGCCATTTTGTCTCCTGTGGTTTGTGCTTGCTAATCTGTCTTTTGGAATCTTACTTTATACACAATGCCTTGTAACCTTAATTTGATTTACCCTCCTCAAGGGTAGGAACTTTTTTGATTGTCTTTCATGGCATCAAATACCATAGTTGGATCACGTTTGCTTCTTCCATAAATGTTGACTTGTTTGGGTTATACTTGTATTTGTTACAAAAGCCACTTTCACCTTTACAGAGTGTGTCCCTTCAGTTAGGGTATATCTGACATTTGGAAAATAAGTCTTGGAATAATAGACTGTTTTGCTTCAAGGAGCTCTATATTCGTCAAGCCAAAAATTCTTGTTTTCCAGGTGAGGAAAGTCAGAACCAGAGAATTGATGAGTTTGCTCAAGGTCATTCAAGATAGAAACTTTACCAGGGTATCGGGTCACCCAGTCGGGCTCTTTTTGCTGCAGAGTGCTGTGCCACTGATAAGGTTCAGGTGCAGCTGTGTTGGCTGGCAATTAACTCTGCCAGGTCGAATCTGAGCACGTTCCACACCAAGTGCTGCATGATAAAAGAGGAGACAGAATTCGACCGGTATAGGCTGAAATTAAACTGAAAGGAATATGCCATGGCTATTTAAAAATGTTTAGTTTTATAAAACCCAGTAGATCAAAGTAATTATAGAGCAATAAAAGGTGAGCTGAAGCCTCAGATGGAAGCAAGGAAGAGATAAGGCTAGACTGTTTAGAACAGCCACTGTTCTTCCTACAGAACATTTTCTGGTTTTGTTTTCTATTGTCTAGTTCTTATTAAACTGGCTGGGTTGCAAACAAAGCCATGTTAATATGATGTGGATGCAATTTATTCATGAGTACATCTGTCCTTTACAAGGAAAAATACATCTATTTAAACAACACTGATGTTGCCCTAAAATGTAAAAGTTTTATACTTATGTGTGTCACATTATCCTTATAGCATATAGAGAAACTGGAATTTTAATCAATTGATGTTTATAAATTTGCAAGTTTTCTCCTGTTAGAGTATACACTGCAAAAATACGAAGTGAAGAAGAAAGAAATATCAATTGTTAAGAAATCTTACTGCCAAAACTAAATATAATTTTCATATTCTAGATGTAAGAATTATTTTTTTAAAAAGTCCTTTACAGTTAGGAGTGATTCCAAGTGGAAGTAAGGTCACAAAATGAGTATCACATTTCATGTAAGGCAGCAGTTTTGAGAAATGCTGGGAATTTTTTTTTTTTAATTGAGAGTTACTGATATACAGAAAAATTAGTGTTTTTAGAGAAAATTATAAAACTTTTCAATCCTTTACTTTTAGAGACTAAAACTAAATACAACAGGAAAGAGCAATTTCAATTTTATACAATAGCTAGTTAATAAAGAAAAAATTAAGTGGGAGAGGGAAAGGCAGAAAATGTACTTGGAGTTGGGAAGAAGAACTGAAAGCAGTGGTAGAGAGATATCAAGGAGAAAGAGACTGAGATGGAAAAACAGGCAGAAATTCAGAGACACATGGAGGCTAAGATGGATCTTCAGGGAATAAATAAAATCCAGCCTACATAGTTTCAATTCTTTAACCTTTCTAGAATCAATTTTATGGAGAACTAGATTTCAAATTAATGATGATAAAGTATATTTCAGCTTTTATTTTCTGAAGTTTGCTAGTAATACTACCTTTGGGGAGCAGACTCTCTTATAAATGAAGAAAATCAGAATATTATTTTAAATTCTTTTCTGGATCGTCCAACTTCCTAGGAATTCTTAAAATAACCTTAAATGCTTTCTAGTTTCTGGTAGTGGGAGTGTGTGGAAAACCTGGACATCCATGTTGATGTGACCACTAGGTACTTGGTGCAAGGATCAGATGATGGGAAAGCAGAGGTTAGGGCTCGTCTTTGAACCTAGGCTTCCCTCCCCTGGCTCAATGGTGAGCTATGGGATGAGAGCAGGGGGTGGGTCCTGTATGACTTTGCCTTTAGGTAAGTCATTTGCCTCAGTTTTGATGAATGTGAATGTTTTGCCTTTGCTTTTAATGAAGCTGTGGGGAAACAAAAGTGTATTATATCTATTAATATAGATATTTATAACTCTTAGGAAGAAAGACAAGTTAAAACAGGCTATAAATAGTAATATAGTAGTACTTCAGGACTTTTTAAAATTAAGTACTCACTATTGCTCCCTTTTTACTGTATAAATTTCTAATTTCCTTTCTTCTTTCTTGAAAGATAAAGAAAAATTTACCCTACATAATCAATCACCCTTTCCATTCTCTCTGTAATCTATAATGTATGTATTTAAAACATTGAATTTTTATGTATAAATGTATTATATATAGGTGGTATATAAGTAAACTTCTGATACACATATACATACACTTTTTCTGAAAGAGCAACTTGGTGCCAGCTGAGTCCCTTCTGAGATGATCTTGCTCTTTGTTTGAAAGAATTGGCAGTGCATCAGTGAGGGATCAGTGAAGAAATGCTGCACCATCTTTAGCAGGAAGTGGTTTAATACAGAGAACTAGATGTTAACAAAAAGTGGACACTAAGTTCCAGGAATGACTCCCTAGGAGAACTTCTACCTTTAAGACCTCCACTTGTATTGTGGTTTCAAGACACACCCTGCAGCTGTAATCCAGGGATAGGAGGCCAGAATTGATAATAAGGTGCTGCAGCTGCAATAGCCTCTGATCCCCTAGGATGGAGAAGGGATACTAGAGAACTGGACCAAAAACCCCAACATTTCTAAAAATTTGCTTCCTAATAGAAAGAGCTGAAGGGGAAGGCAGAGAACTCTTGTCTCACTTCTACCTTCCAAATCTCACGCATCCTAACTTACATTGAGAACATAGCTTCAAAAGAATGAGGGAAGTCCAGTTTCCCCATCTCCAGCCAGCAGAATGGAATGCAAATGGAGAATATCAGTTCACATTATCTACCACCTAGAGATGCCATTAAATGGCCTGGTGAAGGATGGCTGGTCAGATCACACTTTTATCCTCCATCCTTCCCAGGGATACTCTGGTGTGTGTGCAGAAGTTAGACGAGTTGGTGTATTTCATTTTTGTTCCCTTGAAATCAGAGGCATAACTTTTTTTAAAAAATGAAAGAATGAAATAAGTTACTCCACATACACCTTGGTTTTTAAGCACTTTAAAATCTTTCACAAAATGCTGGCTTTCTAATCAAAATACTGATAAAGGAAAAAAATGATCGGAGAAGTAGATATCAAGTAAATTTATTCCTGTGAGTCTGAGTCATTCTTTCTTAGTAAAGTTGTGAATTTTAGAGTTGATGTGTTTTCTGTTGGTGAAAGTTGAATGGAACTCACATGCTAATGTATAACTTCTCTCCTCTCCCTGCTACCCTAGAGTGAAAGTATCATTTGGAAAGACTATCACATATGGATACTTTTCAAACTATTAACAAAGATGGAACATAATTTTTCATCTCTGTAGCAAAGAAACTTTATAGTTTATCTGAAAAATGACTTCTTTGATCAATGAAGCATCTTAATTATTGCTGGTGTAGGAAACCCTGCCTAGAAGGACTGATGTTTTTGAACAAGGGAGCCCCTAACGTGCTTGTGATAAAGAACAATAATGTTGAGAGAAGACAACATTGTGGGTGGCATGGAATAAAGAGAGCTTTGTTCTTAAGTTCCAGGAGGACCACTAATTAGAGCCACTTGTAAGAGAACTTTTTTACTTATCCTTAATGAGTGATGTTGTGTTTCTGGTGACATTTTCAAAGTGTTTTAAGGTATAAAAAATTGTAAGTTAAGTTACATTAAAATGAGTTTTTATTATGGCATATTTGTATATTTTAATCCCAGCATTTTTTGCTTCCCAGATATAAATCTCTGAATATTAACTGATCACCTAATCAGACAGCTTTATGAATTAGAGCATTAAAAAAATCCTGATATAAATATGAATCTTTAAGCCATATTTCCAACCTCCAACCAAATGAATTCTTGTTAATATTAAAACAGTTTAGTCCATGGCATCATCTCCAATTATGTTCTCAATAATATACCTTAGACACCACTTGACCATCTCTCTGCATCCATCTACTATAATGGAGATAAATGGACAATTGCTCTTGAACAATCAATGATGCTTTAATTGAAGCACTTGCCCTGTTAGTCTAGTTCCAATGTCCCGTTATAGGGTAGAATGAATGTTCTCACATAGGCATAGCAGTTATCCAAGTTGTGATTTTGTTTCCGTATAATAATTTGCAATTGTGTTTGAAATAAGCCATAATGCAATTTTCTCAATTTAATATGAGCTATTTTTAGCGGTGCAAAAGCTGATTACAATTTTTATTTTATCCCTTAGAATAAGATGGGCATCCATGTTTAATCATATTTACAGATTACCTCAATGAATACAAATGTGTTACATTATCATTAAATAAATGAATGTCAATATGTTCCAAGGTAACCAAAGTAATTGCATATTGATAACTGTCATTATTGTAAGCCATGGTCTCTAGGAGAAAATGCACTTGTATTTTTTAATAAGGTGCAATATTATAGTCTATTTTAAGATGATAGTTTTCTGTTTCATATACAGACCATAATATCACTCTAATGTAGCTGGAAGACCCTACAAATTGATAAAAATGCAGAATATAAATCTGAAAGTAACACGATTTTGTAGTCTTTTGAAACTGGATGGATGTTATGAGTACCTTAGCAGAGCTAGTATGAAATTGCCATTATCTGTGACAGACTCTTAGAACTTGCATCCACTCTCCAGCTAAAGAAGATAACAGGAGCTAAGCCATTATCCTGCATTTTTGTAACAAGATATTTTCAGATTTTGTATGGAGGCTTATTGTAGTGTGCAAAATGCTCCAGGAAAAAGCACTGTCCCCTTTTCTATAGAGGATAAAAATTTCATGGAATGGATGGAGGGAATATCAGAGCACTCATTTTTCTGTGATCTGAGTTTTTATCAAATGAGTGGGATGTCATTTAGATCACTATGTTGCACAACTCCGGGTGCAGTGTAAATTATACCGTGTATGGTTAAGGCCCCCATCAACTTGTGCACATCTGTGTGGCCATCCATGGTAGCCGTGGATGTCATAATATTATCTCGGAAATATTCTCAAGGGTGAGCAAGGGCCAGGAAGACATTCTTAGTTGAGGTGATGAAGAAAGTGTCCTAGCATTCATTGTTAAGTGATGGAATGAGTACATTTTTTTCCCTTTTTTTGGCTATAGCATTTTCAAAATCGAGTATCTCATTATAATTGAGTTCTAATCTTAAATATGAGACCTGAATTTTAACCTCAGGTTTACTACTAGCTGAGTGATACTAGATGGGTTAGTACATATCTTGGCTTTACTAGTTGCATCTGTAAAATGTGGGATTTGTTTCCATCAGGGGTTTGCAAGCCTCCTATTACCAGTGTAACCCCTAAGCAAGATTCAATTGGGAAACAATTAGATTGCCTGATTGAGTTTCCTTTGGGTAAGTTCTAGAATCTGAAAGGGAACTTCAACCTTGGTTCTCCTTGGTAAGTATGGAAAAGGATCAGTTGTTGAACTGCCAAAGTGATCTTTTTTCTTCATACTCAGATTATATATAAAGCACTATCTCATACCTATTTTGTATTTATTTTCAGAATATATATTTTTAGATGCCATATTCTAAGAATTTTGAAGGACTCCTAAAATTACTGTTTCAAAGAGGCTCTGGAGTCAGATCTATTTTAAATTGAGTTTTGGCCACTTGTTAGCTGTTAATCCTTGGGCAAGTTAAATTTTCTTCATTTGTATGTAGTGAAAATATAATCCATATCCTAGTATATTTGAGAGGATTGAATAAGATAATACATGCAAAATGTTTAGCAGAATTTTTGGCCCAAAGTAAGTGCTCAAATTATGGCTTTCATTCTATGAAGAAATTACTTGGAGAATATTTTCCTACTCAGCTAGAAAAAGGATCATGAAAGAAAGGAACTTCTTTTATATTTTTAGGACAAGAGCTCCAGCTTCTTAAGACTGCACCAACTTCCTTTCCCCAGGTGGGGCTTTCCAGGAATGGAGCTTCCTTTGACTGGTCAGTCTTACCAGAGTACCCACTGTAGGAAGAAGGAGGATACATGTTAACTTGGAAGAAAGATGCTCCAAGGGATAAAGTGGGGGGAGATGTAAACATTTAACCTTGACCCAAGTCTATTTATAATTGCTTTCCCCTCCTATTAAGTAGATAACTCATGAGTACTTGCTGTTTGCTAGTAGTGTTCTAAATACTTTACATGGATTATTTCATCTAATCCTGATGACAACCATATGAGGTAGGTATTACTATCCCTATTTTACAGATGAGGAAACCAATACACAGAAAGATTAAGTTGCCCAAGGTTATACATCTAAGAAATAGTTGAGGAGGGATTAAAACTTGGATACCAGAGTCCATACTATTTAATACAATACTCCAGTGCCTCTTGTACTTGACATCTTCTTCCATCTTGGAGGAAGAAATAAGAGGTGAGAGAGAGAGAGGAGAAAGACTTGAGGTTCCCACTGAGCTTTGATATATGGGGAAAAATATTAACATATTACCTATATTCCAGAAATGAAAATATCTAGGATAGTGTGGGAAATTTGAATTGTTTTTAGTAGTACTAATATCTATTATAACCCTATGATGGGTAGTATACTTGTTTCTTGACTTTGGACTTCACCGTGTTATATGCTTTGGCCAATGGATGTTGGTGGATGTAATGTGAGAAAAAGCTTGAAAATGCAGTTGAGTTTGCTTTTATACTCCTGTATTTCATCACGAGAGGAATTTGCCTTGGGTAGCTATTGGTGGAACACACCTGAACACAGCCTGCAACTTAGAGTCAATCCCAGTGAGTCCTAGCCTATACAAGCCAAACCCCAGCTAATGTGGGCTTATGAAATTAAACATTGTATGCCATTGAAGTTTGTTTGGTTTGTTAGGCAGGATAGTTAATAGTTGAGTGTAATTTGTAGCTATTACTGTGATCTTATTAAATAACAAAATCCCTTTTCAAAATTTAATGTGAAAACTCAATTTTTTTACACCAAAGTTGTACCACTAAAACATTTACTGAGCTTAAAAACAATTTGTATTTACTTCCTAATTATTCATTTCTAATTTGAGAATGAATGGGAAATTGGGATGATAAAAAAAGAAATGGTCAATCTGTGAGCCTTGAGAAGGCAAAATAAATGTATATACAATATTAAAACCACAAATGATAATTAAAGAAACAAACAATACTGTAAGGATATTTAATAGGCTTAAATTGAATGGCCCAGAAATAAATTGGTGAGAATAGTTGAAAAATTTTATTTTCAATTTTTATTTATTGACCACTTCTCTAACTTTTGCTTTTATAGTTTACTACCTAGAGAATCTGAGTTTGTATGTCCTTTGACTTTTTGTAACCAAGTGTTTGTAAACGTTTAAAATCTGCCTTGAAATTAGAGAATTCAATGGAGGATTCTCATTACCACATTTTATAATTACATTCATTCCCACAACAGTTATTTATGTAACTGTTTGAAAAAATGTCACTTAAAGTTCAAGTTGATTAACATCTCAGTTTTTTTAGGGCTAGGTGTGTGTACAGTGCTGGTGATAGGGGTATTGACATCATCTTTTATGATTTGCATGTGTGTGTGTGTTTGTGCACTGTTCTTTTATGCTAGAGACTGGTGGGAAGAACAGAGACAAAATAAAACTTCAAAGATTCTTTGTGTATAGCCAGACACTGTGGAGGAGGGCTAAGTTGCCCTATATAAAAATGTGAGTGAATTTGATGGGTCAAGATATCTTTAGTAAGAACAAATTAAATAAGACATGTCAGGGTAACCAAAAACTTTGAGGTTTAAGGATGTCTAATATTAAAGGTTTTTGGTGTGTGTATCTCTCAAATATAAAACCCCTATGCCCCAAACCTTCAGTAAAGTCTGCAACTCATAGAAATGCCACTCTGAATAATTTTGGAGAGGGGTGGTTGGGGAGTGGGTGTAAAGAAAATGAGCTAAGATCTATACTGTCTGAGTAAGAGAAGAGTAGAAAGAAGAGGATATCAGTGGGTGGTGGTATGAGACATTTAAAGTTCTGTGGAAACACTGCCTGCCTATGGGGCATTGATTCTTATCTGTAGCTGGATTCACCTGGGGAGCTTAAAAAAAAAAAAAACTGGTGCTTTTGTCCCACCCCCAGATATTCTCATGAAATAAGTCTGGGCTGTAGGAATGTTTAAAAAGCCCCCCTCAAGTGATTTGATTTTGCAACTAAATTTGACTATCACTACCCCTCTCTGCAGCAAAGTTCTCAACCTGGCTACACATTAAAATCATCTGTGAGTAACAAATACTCTGTCTCAGAGGTTTTGATTTAATTACTTTGGGATGGAGTGAGTTACCGTATTTTCAAAGCTTCCCAGGTGATTATCATGTACAACCAGAGTATAGTCAGATGGGGTCCTCAGAACATTGGAATGGCTCTATTAAGAATCAGAAAGGGTGCCCCAGTGAGTAAGGGTGCTGGGGGGATAGAAGGAGGGAGATAAAGACACAGGGCCATTTCCTGGAAGATAAAACCTTTATTCCACTCTGGTTACAGGGTTAGAACTCACCATCCAAAAATTTATGGATGCTTATGAAGCAACAGGTTACTCAATACTGGTGCCACATCTGAATTCATGGATGCTATGAGCCCAGGACTACATTCAGAGTTGCAACTGATCATATGAAAATGAACCTTTGGAAATAATTCCCGTAACTCAGGGATATTGTGTTGCCAGATTTGGCAAATAAAAATACAAGATACTAAGTTAAATTAGAATTTCAGATAAACAAATACTTTTTAGTATGAGTATATCCTTTTCAATTGAGGTATATTTCTACTAAATATTTCTTAGAAATTCAAATTTAACTCTGTGCCTTGTATTTTATCAGTAAACTCTAGGGATAGAGAGCTTGAGTTTGATATTTAAACCTTAAGGGATAATGGGATCTAGGTGCTGACTCAGAATGGGTTTAGAAAGCACCCACTGTATGCAGGAGAACATGTCAAATCCTGTGGAAGTGTCTTATTACTTAAGAATTTTTCCCTTGGCTTTCAGGAGTTAGGATATACTAATTCAATAATAAGTGTAAGCAGTCAAAGTTCCCAAGAGCTCTAACCTACTGTTTAACTTAACATTTGTAAATTGCATGGTTCTGTGTCACACTGGCAACACGAGTGCCAAAAATACAAAAACATGTTGAAGATGATTTTGATCATTTTTTAACTTAACTTTTCAAATCCATAGTTGTTTTTTTCCCTGAATACATATTCAAGTTGTAGAAAAAGTCTTTGGTCTTCCTTAAAAGGTAAAACAGAATTACAGCCCTTATCCTCAGCTTAACTCAGTAACAGTCAAGTTAAGCTTATTGATTTTCATATCTTTCATGGGACCATTCATTTCATCTGTGTAGAAATTCATAGCTTGAATAAAGGCATGCAATTAGTGAACATAACAGATAGTCATTGACTAGAGGAGAGTAACATGTTAAAGATTTAATCTTGGATGTGTTTAAAAAAAAACACACCCTAAAACTTCTAAAACATTGAAAAATTAGTTCCTCCGAACTCTAACAGGAATATAATTGCAAAATATTTTCATATATATTCTTTGCTTCACATGTGTTCCATATATTTCTTATAATTGAAATGATTCTCTTTAGAAAGTAAAATGAATTATAAAGATTAATATGTCAATATTCACTGATACTGAGGACTAAATGACAAGAAAACATTATTGATTAATCCATAGGAAGTCACTTAGCATTTGATATTTACACACCAGTACAATTTTTTATTAGAACTGTTGAAAATATGAATGAAAGGAGAAAAAAACCCTAGAATGTATATGTATTTAGAAACCTGGGTAGGAAATTGAAGGTCTTGGGAACACAGATGGTGGTTTAATTTCTTCTAATTGAAGGTCATAACTTTGGAAGATAAAGAAAAAACTGAAAAGTGAACAGCTGGCTCTGTAGATGGTGTCAAACAGAATTTAGTTTTCTGGACCATAATGCATGATACTAAACTAATGCTCCTGGCAAAAGAAAGAGTACATCTAATGAAGAGTGGGGAGAACATGCTTGGCAGAAGATTTGCTGACCAGAACAAGAAGGCATTGATATATGAGTAGGGTAGGAAAAAGGACCAGACAAGCTGTTAAATTACATCCTATGGAGGAAAATAAGCTGACTTAAGAAGAGTAAAAACAGTGGAAGATGATTAGTAAATCAAGAGAAGGTAACAGGAAAGAAGATAAAGGATAAATATTTGTGGCTTTTTGTATTTACATCCACATTCAGACAATATAGGTAATGATAATATTTAAATAAAAATAAGAATTATTTGAAGTTTTTCATTAGGACTTGACGGGGATGAGAACTTTGGCTGAGGAAAGCTATTTGACCCTGAAATTCCAGTTCTTAGTGCTTCTAGCGAAGAAACTATAGAACACAGAGGAACATAAGGTAGGGCCTAAAGAATTGGCCAGTAAATTCCCTGGTAAGACAGACTCAGGAAAGGACTAGCAGTGATTCTCTGTCAAACAATTAAAAGTACTATAGGAAGAGAAAATTGGCATTTTTCAAAGGAAAATTTTGGTTTCTCCCCTATACCTTCCACTTAGGCTGTGATGTGTCTACAACAAATTTCAAAAAATCCAGGGAATGTAGAACTCAAGATCCCTGTGATAGAGTATGTAGCAGAGAAGGGGTTAATGATGACTGATCCAAGACAGTGGCCACTGGGAACGTGGTGGAAATGGACAGATTTGGAATTAGGCAATTTTAGCTTTTAGATGTCTTTTATCACCTGCTATGGGTTTGGCCGATGTCAAAATCTAGCATGGAAAATTTATAACTATTTCTTCCCATAGCTGAGTTTAATTTCTATTCTGAATTTCTTGCCTTCTCAGTACCAGAAAAATTAGTCTGCTCTTATCCAGGTAGATATAGTCACATCACATTAATGATTTCCCAGTCTTTTGGGGGTGGAAACCACATCAAAGTCAGTGATCAGTCACTTCAGATGTAAAACTTAATCACTTGATGATTTATGAAACCCTGTTCACCTACCTCTCTGACCTTGGAGTTGATTTGCAGGTGTTTGGAATAATCTATTGCTGCAGTGTCAGTGGGAGGAAGAGGCATCCACTTTGTTCCTTTCCTTCCTTTTTCTGATATGCACAATCAACCAGTCATGACCTTCACTTTTTGGTATCTATCTCTACATTGGCATGGATAGCCAATGTTTTAGTCCCAATCTATAATGCCCCTCCTGCCTGCTAGCTTTCTCTGTGTTCATGTTCTTTTATATGCCTAAAGGCATGGGTCAGGTTAAGCTGATCCCCTGTGCTTTTCTTGGGGTGTTAGGTGCATGACCATCAAAACTTTTCTACTTCTGTTAAATTTCATTCATCTCCATTTTTCTTTACTCATGCCATCGTGGGGTAGGGAACATGGATGGATTTTCTTTCTTGCAGAGCTCCAGATACACAGCTTTCTATTCTTGGGTGTCCAAATATAAGAGTTCCCATCCCACCCACAATCCAGGCCTAAATGAGGGAGCATTGTATACCACTATGTACACCAATGTCTATTCTGTTCTTGTTTTCCAACTTTCTTCCTTCTTCCTTTTTCAGTAGCTCACTCATCTTTGTTCGGGGTGGAAAGTAAAACACTTGCTAACCTTTTCCCTCCAAACCTTTCTTCAAGTTAGACTCTTTCTTTAATACTTTAAAACCTAAAATTGATTATCGTACTCCTTTTACCTTGATAACCTTGCTTCATTGAAACAATGCTCAATGAGGATTCTTCAAGTATTGATGATACATACATTGAAGACAGAAACATATTTCATATATCATACTATAACAGGTATATTTTAATTCCAGGTAGATTTATATTCTGATAAATTTATATTAAAGTGATAGACAAAAGTCTTTATTAGCATGCTTGCTTATAATTTAAATATTCCAGAAGGGCATATTTATTGGAAAAACCAACAATTTATTCAATTCTCTACAAGTTTCTCTACCAACAGTGGAGTTACCTGTAAAAGAAATAGTAAACTGTACCTATTTCATGAAGTTTTTCCAATGATTAAATGTTGATACAATATCTACCTTAGTACCTAAAAAGTGCTAAGTCCTCAATATGTGTTAGTAGCCATTTTTATACTATTATATAAAATTATATAATATAATTTTATATAATATTATATAAAATTATATTATACTATTATAATTGAAATCTTGATCTTGGGTAGAAACACATTCTAGATGAATGATAAGAGAAACAAATGAATAGTTTAGGGAGTATTTATAGATTGCTGGGACAAATTGCCTTTTCCTCATCTCTACTAGCCATCAAGAGATTTTGACACACAATAGTGTTAAATGAATGCAAAAATATTTCTTAATCTCTTTTATATTTCTTTACATGTCACATTTCCTTCCATGTCTAACAAAAATAGCTGAGCTTAGAGAAGTCATGGAGGAAGAACACTGTAGGAAAGGAAGAAAAATGTTTGAGTGGTTGTTGACATTTGGGGACTTTATTGTCATACAATGATCTGTGATATACTTAAGGAATAGTTATAGTTTATAGAAGGATAAATCTGGTGGAGAGGCTTCTTTAATGTGCATATGGAATAATGTTTTGGCTACATGCAAAATAAATGACACTAAGATACTCTCTAAGCACCTACTGTTCTCATTCTAATTTTGTGACTTCTCTGCATCTCAGTGATATGGGGCGTTGCTCAAGTAGTGGAGTTTCTGTGTGGAAGTGGACGTGGGTGCTGGCAACAAGTCATTTAGTAGAGCAGGATACCACAGCAAAATATTTCCCTTCTCTGGGAATCCTAGCCATATTGAGATAGCTAGGGAAAACAGCAATAGTGTTGTTGTTGAGATCTCCCAGGAACAACTTTAAATACAATTATAAATATCATGTTTTTGTTGATCAGGAGCCTTTCTTTCAGGGCCTAAGAAGGAATGAGAGGAATTAAAGAATTTTTTTCAAACCATCATGGAGCTTCTGAAGACAAAGTATAACAGGGTTCTAGTATAACAGGAACTGGCCATGGCTAAAAATTGAGTTTGGTGAAAGGATGTTGGGGAATTCATGGAAACTGAGTAGGTGGGAGAAGGTTTGAAATAGGCAGGAACCAATGTGGCCTCATCCAGGACTCTCTAAGGCAGGCACTGTCATGAGAACTGTCCAGCGCCTGGACAGTAATAGATACTGTGGCTGGCGGAAGTGTTACATATCATAGACTTGGTGAACTGAAACACAAAATGAAATCGTAAGACAATTTGAGATATTTTTTCTTTAATTTATAGCCATAATACCACTAAATTATATAAAATTGCCTCATTTAAAAGTAATTGAATTAATTGGGGGTGACTTTTAAAAATTAAAGTAATATATACTATTGTAGCTTGTACCATATAGAAGTATATACTAAAATAATACTTCCCACCTTTAACTTCTCTGTGCAGAAGTATCTTTTATTAAAAACTTGAGCTGTATCCTTCCAATTCATACAAGAACATATAATTTAGAACTATAATATACATGCTGCTCTATAACCTGATTCTTTACTCAGTAGATGATGTACTTTGGTTCATGTCAGAACGTGTTGCTCTATCTGATCATTTTAGAGGCTCCACAACGTTTAATTGTTTAAAAACCACAATTTAGTCAGCCAATCTACAGTGGATATTCAGCTAGGTTGTTTCTAATTACAATTTTGTACTGTGTTTCAGTGAACATTTTTCTTTCACATATATTCTGAAACTTGTGTATGAGTTTCTCTGGGTTAAATTCCTGGGAGTAGAACTATTGGGTCAAAGGGAGAAGCATATTTAAAAACTTGAGTCATTACCAATTGACTTCATAGAAGGTTGGTCCACTTTTCAATCACAGTAACAGGATATGAGAAGGCCAAATTCCCTGTAACTTGGATGCATTTGCTATTGTGTACAGATTATTTTCAGTGGAACAATATTTTTCAGAGATGGCTGATTAGATTTATCAAGCTGTTCTGAGTTTTCCCCTCAAAATATCTGAAAGCAGTAGAGGAAGCTTTAGTAACACTTTCTATATTTTAGGTATTTTTCTAAATCTTTGTTAACTTATCAAAAGAATCAAAGTATGGCACTAAAATGTAGGTGGGAAAAAAAGGTCAATTTTTCAAAAATACTGGAGACTGAATAATTTGATAATCATTGTTATTAAATCAGATAAGTGTTTTCCTCAAGAATAACTCAGTGCTTGAAATTTCAGGAAAGGTTCCTTTTTAATGAATTTGAAAGAACATTAAAACAAAATGTTGCTTTCTTTTCTAAAATGACAAAAGTCTTGAGGAATTTAAGTGTTCTATACAAGTCTAGTTATTTTCCTTTGAAAATGACATGTTGGGTTGAAACTTTCCTGTCTAATGAAAAAGTAAAATGTAGAAAAGTAAATGACGTAACTAGTCTTTATAAGATTTTTAACAAATTGTGAAAGAATAGTTGCATATTGTATATAAGTAGTTCAGCCATTTCTCTACATCAAACATTTTTAAAACCACTGGGTAAACTGGCTGCCTATATTGGTATTTTTTTTTTTGTATAAATGCAGTAATTCTGCAAAAGTAACTTTCTTGACATTGTACTGCTGAAATACAATTTTCATTGATGTAATCAATTATACATCCCACACAGGGCTGAGCATATGTGCTAATTGCATCTGGTATTTCATTTGCCTTTATATTTTAGCAACAAAAATGGGAATTTGGTAAAAAACCAACATGCTCCGGTGGCTACCTTCTTGATTTTAAGTTTCACTTTTCTTTTAAGATAAAAAAGACTGAACATTCAAAAGGACTGAATGTTAGACTGAACATTCGAAAGGACTGAATGTTAGACTGAACATTCGAAAGGACTGAATGTTAGACTGAACATTCGAAAGGACTGAATATTAGACTGAACATTCGAAAGGACTGAACATTAGACTGAACATTCGAAAGGTGACAGGTCATTGGGATAAATATCTCAGTAAACTTGATTGTTATTGTAGTTTGGCACAACTTTTGGGTGCAGTTCCTAAAAGGATAAAAATGACACATTGAAGAGAAGCTCTTTTCAGGGTCACATATCTGCTACAGCTGTCTTGTAACTGTCTTGTAAGCGGGAGAGTAAAGCATGTTCAGAATTCATTTTAAATACAGTATTATGTTGGACATGTTTATTTGACCTAAATTTTTATAAGGCCATACTTAAATTTAATTGACTATTTTGGTGTAGTACAAAGAACATGGAGTTTGGGCTTCATAGGCCCTGGATTATAATTCTGGTTCTTTTGTCACCTACTAGCTGAGTGATTTTGGTCAATTTACTTACCTTGCTGAGCCTTGGTTTCTTCAATTGGAGTTAATAATACTTACTGCAAAGAGTTGGTGTATGTTTAGGGGAAATACATGTAAAGCACTTCAACTAGTACCTGGAAGGTATTCAATAAATGTTAGTGTCCTCCTCTCCTTCCAATATCTACTCTAAGCCTCACTTTACAAGCCAGTGAATCATAAAATTTTTTTGAGCCGAGTGGTATTTTACCATCTATGTCAAAGCAGAGACTCTTACAGAAGAATTACTATATCCTCTGTAAGCCTCAAGGGAAACACTCAAGGCTCAGGAGTTCTTGACTTACTACTTATTTCTCAGCTAGTCATGTTATATTTAAATAATCTTAATAATCTTAATGTTCTTAGTGTGGATGTCATTGCTACTTAAAGAACCTCTTCACATATCATTTTTGTATTCTTACTATGCCGAAGTGCTACCTTAAAAATTATTTTTTAAATTCATGAACATTATTAATTATAGTATGATATTAAGGTAGTATCAACAATTTCCTTAAATTATTACAGAATCTTCATATTTTATGTTTCTAATCTTGTGACTATTCAAGTCTTGAGAAGCAACATTGCCCTGTTCATCTGCTGTGTATCTATTTACTGTTGCTTGGAGAAGTCATTACTGTGCAAAGTAGGTTCCCTAACATGAACTGATTCTTCAGCACAGACTGTCATTTCTTTATTGCTCTCTTGTTGGATCTTGATAGCACCAGTCCACAGAAGATGTTAAAAAATATTCCTTGTTGCCCTCAAGAACTTAGCCCTACCTTTGCCCTCTTTACTCTCAAAAGATCATCCTGCTGCTATGATGACTTGCAAACTGCCTCCATCCTTTCAATCCATCCCATGCCCTACTTCATACATCCTGTTTGGTGGGGTGTTCAGTGAATGCTTACCAATGTTGAAGAAAATTTTCCCAAAGTCTACCTTCCATCATGTCATAATTTGATCAAAAATCTTTGCTGGTTTCCTGTTTGCCACTAAAGCCCCTCAGCCATATATTCAAGACCCTCTCCAAATAACTTTTCTCACTTATTTAGTGAAATGTAAAGCAGAATTTGATGCCCAAGGATTCTGAAAGTTTACATTCTATTCAAAGTTGTAAAACTGTATTGTGTCCTCCAAAAAATTATATTGTTCCCATTCAACCCTACCCAACTCAAACTTTAATGACAGATAAGAGAAATAATTACCAAACATACATCTGAGACTTTGTGTCTATAACATTCTATATTGTTAGATTATAGGTTTTTCCCCTCCCTTAGGTACCTTAATATTCTATTCTTCATTATATTAACTTTATATTGTCCATGTTTATTCCAAAATTGAGGCCAAAGCCCACTTTCTAAGACAGAAAAGGGACTAAGATTTTTCTATCAGGAATGAATTTAAAGAATGGTCTAGAAGACAGGGTACATGTCATGAGCACTTACGTGTCAAGTGTTATTCCATTTCACAATAACTATTTCATTTTCCCAGTAATAGTGATTATTATCCCCCTTTTCTAGAATAGGTCATGGGATCCCTTAGGACCTTGAGTCATTTGCCCAAGTCCACACAGCCAATAAGTGGCAGAAGCATCATTTGAACTCAGATCCTCTTGCCACCAAGTACAAACTTTCTCTTCTACCAGTGCTACAAAAAAATTATTAAAATATTGATTTTCATAAATACTATAAGCTTAATAGATCAGCTGCCTAGGAATATAATAATTGGGAATGTTAGCACTGTAGGTCATGCCCTTCTGATTTTTTTCTACCATGATTTGAAGGCTGGTGAGTGGCTCTTGAGGAATGCTTCACAGCTGTACGCTTCCTTCTGTTACTTTTGACTAGGTGGGTGGTGGTTCCTGGCTATCAGTCTTAGTACCATCCTGAAGAGCTCATACATACCCAGGTATATTCACTCCTGCTATCACCCCACTGCACTTGCATTTGGGGTGATGATTTCTAAGCTACAACTTTGAGAAGCAGGTCTGAACAGGTGACCGATAATGCCTATGCCACAATCCAGCTCTCAGTTTCCCACACAGTAATGTTGATGCTGTGCTGAAACTGTTTCTGGGACAAGTTATTTTTAAATGTGATCAGAGAATAAACAGACAGATTGGCTCAACCCAATCTTGTATGTCTTTATAACAACTTTTCCTTCCCTTTCATCTTATAGTAGAGACATCTCCCAGGAGATTATTACACTTGAATTGTATTTCTTCTTGATTCTAATTCTTCCTGGAAGTTGTTTTTCTTCCTGCTTCCTTTTAATTTATTTTCCACACCCTCTGCCTCTCTTTGCATGCCTCCCGACCACTGAACTCCCAAGTGCAACTTGGACATTTGACTTCTTTAGTGGGTTGTCTTTCACAGTTTCCCAAACCTTAATAATATATCACACATAAGTATAACTTAGGGTTCATTTTTTCTCTTAACCCCCCCAGCAACCGTTTGCTCAGGCTTTTTGTCCTTTCAGTTCTTTCTTGCTGTGCCCCACAGCTACAATTACCCTGAGGGAAGACATGACTGTACAAGGCTGGATGGCTTGTTCAGTATTCCTTGGGTTACTTTAAAAGTGCAGTTTAACTCGTAGCTGTGATTGACATTGATAGGTTGTAAATGGAATTATAGGCTAAATGATTAAAGTTTAGGACAACAGCATTTCCCATTTGCACACATTTTGTGGTTTGCTTCAGATCCTGAAGTGATACTTGGCTCTTGTTGAAATCCCACAAATATAGGTCTCTATATCTGTACAGATCAGTGGATGGGGAGAATGTCTGGGGTAGTGCATAGTTGGTCCTTGTGGGAAAGCCTCAGAGAGAGGAACTGTTGAATAAAAATGAAAATAGGCCACATTAGAGCTGAAAACACTTTTTATCAAGAGACCAGTCTAGTAAAACATGGTTTATATAGAGTATTATATAATTATTTGGAGTATAAACTCCTAGAAATTAAGAGCAACCCAATTAAAAGTGGGCAAAGGACGTGAAAAGACAAATCATGTGGTGAAGTACAAATAGCACATAAGTGTTTAAAAAGATGTTCAACCTCTCTCATAATAAAATATATTTAACTATAGTAATGAACCATTTCTTAACTATCAAGTTGAGAAAAATGCAGAATATACAGAATACAGAAAATAACTCTTTTGGACATGTGCTTGCAATTTCTTGAAGGAGTGCAAAATGGTATATCACCTATAGAGAATTTGGTAGCATTTAGCAACACTATAAATGTTTTAATATTTAAATATGACAATCTTCTAGAAATGTATACTACAGATATACCAGGATAAGTATGAAATTTCATAAGTTTCACACTACTCATTATGCTACTACTTGCTACCTGAGTTCAGCAAAAGAGAACTGGTTGAGTAGATGATGATACATCCATGCAGTAAAATATAATAAAGTTTGTTTTTTTTTAAATGAGGACATTGTTTATGTATTACTGATAAGGAGAAGATAAATTGTTTCAAAATAAATAATATTGGAGGGGAAAGCAACATGAAGAATAGCATATATTGTACGTTGATTTTTGAGTAAAATAAGGGGAGGCAAATATTTGTTTGTACAAGGATAAGAAACTGATGAAAACAGTTACCTGTAAAGGGTAAGAAGGAGGGCCCAGTAAGGGAAACAAGACTTCTCTATGTATTTTTCCATGTATTTATAACTTAAATCATGTAATGCATTGCCTGTGTATGTGTGTTTAAAAACACACACACACAACTCAATTTAACAAAAAATTCCTGATACTGAAAAGAAATGGAAAAAATTTAACTGGATATTGAATTGGTAATACAACTACATGGAGAAAAGATTTGTTTCAAGCAGCTTTAGAATATAAAAATTTTGACCATGCTTAGTGGGGGTGAATTCCAAGGACAAAAAGAACTATAAATATATTTTAAACTTTACTCAGTAGTTGAATCTTTTAAACTTTTTATACTGAGATAATTTTCGATCACATCCAGTTGCAAGAAATAATGAAGATTCCTCCCTCGTCCAGTTTCTTCTTATGGTAACATTTTATGTAACTGTAGTCTAATATTACAACCAAATAATTGATATTGACACCGTCCGCCGGCTTTGTTCAGATTTCACCAGTTTTACATGCACTCCTTTTTGTCCTATGTGATTTTATCACATCTGTGGAGTCATGTGATCACAGTCAAGATACAGAACAGTTCTACCGCAAGGATCAATTAGGCAACTCCTTTACAGTCCCATCTACCTTCCTCCTTCACCTGGTCACCACTAATGTCTTTTCCAGCTCTGATTTTGTCCTTTCAAGAATGTTACATAAATGGAATAACAGATTGTATCTTTTGAGATTGGCTTTTAAAAAAACTCACCATAATTCTCTTGAGATTCATCCAAGTTGTTGCATGTATCAGTAGTTTATTCCTTTTTATTACTGAGTAGTATTCCAAAGTATGGATGTACCACAAACTTTATTCACCTATTAAAGAATATCTGGGTTCTCTCCGTTTCTTTTCTTGGCTCTCACAAATAAAGATTATATGAACATTCACAAACAGATATTTTGTGTGAATGTAACTTTCATTTCCCTGGGATAGATGGCAGGAGAGCACCTACTGGATTATACACTAACCATATATTTAGTTTTGTAAGAAGTTGCCATACTCTTTTCTAGAATAGTTATACCATTTTACATTCCTAGTAAAAGTGTGTAAGCCAGTTTCTCTACATTTTTTTTTTCTAGCATTTGGTATTAATCACTAATTTATCTTTTTATTTTAGCTATTCTTATAAGTGTGTAGTGATATCTTATGGTTTTAATTTGCATTTGCATTTCTCTAATGGCTAGTGATTTTGAACGTCTTCTCATTGCTTATTTGCCATCTTTATTACCTTTTTGGTAAAATGTCTCTTGATGTCTTTTGCTTATTTTCTAATTGGATTTTTTTCCTGTTGAAGTTTGATAGTTCTTTATATATTCTACATACAAGTTCTTTGTTGGGTATGTGGTGTACAAATATCTTCCGTTTGTAGCTTATCTTTTCATCCTCTTTAAGGATCTTTTAGAAAGCAAAATCTTAAATTTTGTTGTGATCCAGTTTATCAGTTTTTTCTTTTATGGATCATATTTTTAGTGTTAAGTCTAAGACTTCTTCACCTAGCCCTAGGGACTGAAGATTTTCTCCTGTTTTTTTCCTACAAGATTTTACAGTTGTTTACATTTAAGTCTGTGGTTCATTTTGAGTTAACTTTTATGTAAGGTATGAGGTTTAGGTGGAGTCTCTTTTTATTTTTTAACCTGTAGATGTCCAGCTGCTCCTGCACCATTACTGAAAAGGTTGTCCTTCCTCCATTAAATTACTTCTGTACCTTTTGTAAAAAATCAGTTGGGTATATTTATGTGGGTCTATTTCTGGGATCTCTATTCTGTTTCATTGATCTATGTGTCCATTCCTCTGCCAATATCATGCTGTCTTGGTTACTGTAGCCATGTAGTGAGCCTTGCCTTTGGGTAGAGTGATTCTTCCCATTTTATTCTTTTTCAAAATTCTTTTAGCTAGTCTGTGGCCTGTGCCTTTTGTAAAGTTTTAGAATAGGTTTGTCTATGTCTACAAAACCATGCTGGGCAGCAGTTTAACTTTTAAAAAGTAATATGCTATTGTTATATTGATATTCTTTTCTTTATATGCTATAGGATAGAGCAATAAATATGTTAAAGAAACAAAATGATGTGGTATTTTAGTGAAAGTTAGGATATATATATATACACACACATATATATATACATATATATACGTATATATATACATATATACGTATATATATATATATATATATATATATATACAAGAAAAAATAAAAGGAGTAAAATATTGTATATAATACTATCTGTCCACTGAAATTGCTTAGAAGCAGCATCACCCTAGTAGCAACTATCATCCATGGAACCATGGTTGTGTCCTCTAATACCATTTTCCTCCTTAGGGAAATGGTGAGCTTGAGGTGTGGGTCAAGGAAAGTACAAGGTGATGTTGGGATATCCCATTGTATCAGAAATCAAGGCGCTTCAAAGATTAATGGAGTCGTGTCAAAGATCACAGGAGCCAGTTCAGAGGAGCTTCCAGTGACCAAAATTGTGACAATATATGCAGGAGGGAATAATTACTATAACTGTTGGAATTACATTGATTTTGCAAAAATTAGAGTGAATGATGACGGGGGGAGAGAACACCATATAAATATAAAAAAGATATGTCATTAGTTGGATACATGAATGTGGAATTCAGAGAAGAGGCCTAGGATGCAGAGATTATATATCTATTGATCAATCGATTGATCTATCTATACCTTCCTATCTCTCTATATAAACTAAAGATATCTCTCTATATCTAGGGTCATCAGTGTATAGATAACATTACAGCCATGAAAAAAATCGAGCGTGGAAATTCGTAAGAAAAAATGTCTAAGGACAGAGATTACTATGACCTTCCAACATGAACAGATCTTAAAATAAGAAAACAGAAAAAAGACTGGGAATTTGTCAGCAATTTAGGAGAAAATCTAGGAGTCTGTTCAGAAAACCGAATGTACAAAGTATTAAACAGGAAGGGAGTGATCAACTGTGTCAAATTCTTATCAAAATGGCATATGGTACCTATACTTCTGCAACATGCTTCTGACTCAACTTTGTGAGATTTATCTCGGATGATAATGAGTTCATTTTCAGTGCTTTAAAACCTATCATTGAGTGTTCTTTAACTTCATTTTTTGTTGATTATTTACTGTTTCAAAAAATGCTCTATGAACATTCTTGTCATATGTCTCATTTTGTGTGTGTATGGACGTTCCTATAGAGAATATGCCTAGGAGTGGAATTGTGTTACAGGTTACACATATTTCAACCTTACTGTATATTGCCAATTGCTTTTTAAAGTGGTAATATGAATTTACATTCCCACAGGCAGTATATGGGAGTTTCTATCCTTTACCGAGTATTACAGACTTCAAATATTTTGCCAAATTCACGGGTGTGTAATGGAATCTCATGTCTTTAATTTGGATTTTCCTTACTACTAGAAAAGTTGAGTATTTTCACATTTGGTTTTCCTCTATGCTATACTCTAACTATTTTGCTCACATTGTTATTTGGTTGATTGTCTCAAGTTGGTTTGTAGGAAGTTTTTATGTACGCTGGCTATTAATACCTTGTTGAGTATATGCATTGCAAATACCTCCTTGTTAGAGTTTAGATCATAACTACTCTTCTCACTTTTTACAGGGTCTTATTATAAATAGAATTTTTAAGTTTTTATGTAGTGGAAAAATTGTCTTGGTGGTTTATGCCATTTATCTTTTCAGTATAAGTTTTAAAATGATAATGTTGACTTCCATGGGGGAAAAAACAATAACCTGGGAATAAAATGGCTTATGTACCAAAGAAGGAAATTCAGTTTGATAAGCAAATAAATAAGTACTCAATATTACAATTTGGGGTATGGGTTAGGCAGAAATAATGGACTTTAAAGACAATAAATTTGGGGGAAAGACTTTTAAACATCTCTGAAATGATTTTAGGTTGTCATCATGCAGTCAGGTTTTTTTCTTATTAGTAGTCCATGTGTCAACATATAAACATTGAAAGATCAAGAAGTAGTAACCCTATTTAAAAATCTTGCAAAATTGATTATGGCGTCAGGCAAGTGATTTACAAATTCAAGCAAACTGATTTTTAGCCTATTTCCATAACTGTTAAACCACTAAAATTATATAAAAAGTTACTTTACTGCAATATAATCAATTTAATTTTATGTAAACACTATCTTATATGACCCCAACATTAAGGACACAAACTCAAGGTCTGATACTGAATTTTGATAAGTTCAGATTTTGAGGAAATTATAATTCATTCCCTTCATGCATATCATTTAGAAGTTTAGAATATCACATAGAATTTAAATACAACTAATATGAAAGATTATACTCTGTTAACTAAGGTTAATCATTTTTACTTAATCTGTTTTTGTGACAGTTGACAAAGAATATCAAATATGTTTAAAAAATCCCCCAAATTTTCACCATATTATAGAAGACAAGCTGATCTTTAAATGGAAGCCACCTCATAATTTCTTGTTCACCTTTCATTTTGCTGTATTAATCTTTATTTTAAATGTAAATTCACCATTAGGCTTCATATTTAAACAACTTGATTGGAATATAACTTGTATATAATGAATCACATATATTTAAAGAATACAGTTCAGTGACTTTTGACACATGCATTCACCTGTGCCGCCACCACTACCAGGACAACCAAGATACTGTACACTTCCATTACCCCTGAAAGGTTTTGTGCCCTTTTGCAATTCCTTGTTCCCTCCATCCCTGTACCCAGGCAACTACTGACTTGAGATGAGCACCAGCATCATTGAGCTTCTCAATGGTGGCTCTCCTCTCTAGGCCAGGGTTGATGGTAGGAAATGGTGTTACAGAACTGGGCTCCCTGATGACAATAGGGAGGGCTGGATCCTAAAATAATAGAGGCATGATCGAAGCACTTAACCATCTAAAGCTTGGTGGGAGTAATTATTATAATGAGTAGAAAAATCTAAATCTCAGGTGTTCCTAGGGGAGAGAGAGATGGACAACCTGTGGAGTAAAATCTATTGCAGTAGAGATGGCCAAGTAGAAGCCTCCAAAACTGCCCCACCCAGCCAAGGTAGTAAATAAGAATATCTCATTCTGGGGCAGGGGTAGGGGAAAAGGTAGAGATTAGTGACACCACCTTAAAGACTGAAAGAATGCATGAATAATAGTCTCCATCACATCCTCAGTTCACCAGTTTTGCCCCATATCCAGCTGCCCCAAAACCCATCCCTGCCCACCTGCAGGCAAGCACCAGCCCCAGGCCCCCCTGGGCCGTGTACAGTGGCTGCCAACATTTTGGTAGGTGCAACATGGTCGGGGCCCAGCCCTGCCTACCATCACATCCACGGTAGTCAGATCCACCACAACAGAAAGACCCACACAACCCACATGGAGGGGTGATGCAGAGCACATAACACTGGTGACCAGAGGAGAGTGTGCTGCTGGGCCCCATAGGATGTATCCTACATAAGGTCACTACTCCAAGATTGGGAAATATAACTGAACTACCGAACTACATAGAAATAAACAGATAATTTGGCAAAATGAGATAACAGAAGAATATCTTCCAAATGAAGGAACAAGACAAAACCCCAGAAGAACTTAGGAAAGTGGAGATAAGCAATCTACCCAATGAAGAGTTCAAGGTAATGATCATAAAGATGTTCAATGAACTCTGGAGAAGAATGGATGAACAGAATGGGAACTTTAACAAAGAGATAGAAAATATAAAGAAAAAAACAGAACTGAAGATTATAATAACTAAAATAAAAAATCTACTAGAAGGAATCAGTAGTAGATTAGATGGTACAGAGGAACAGATCAACGGATAGGAAGACAGTAGTAGAAATCACCCAAGCTGAACAGAAAAAAGAAATAAGATTAAGAGACCTCTGGGACAACATCAAGTATACAAACATTTGCATTATAGGGGTTCCCGAAGGAAAAGAGATAAAGGGTTATAAAATGTATTTGATGAAATTATGGCTGAAAACTTTCCAAACCTGAAGGAGGAAACATAATCCAGGTACAAGAAGCAGAGTCCTAAACAAGAATGACCCAAAGAGGTCCACACTGAGACACATTATAACTAAAATGGCAAAAATTAAAGAGAATCTCAAAAGCAGCAAGAGAGAAGCAACTAGCTACATACAAGGGAACTCCCATAAGACATTGTGCTGACTTTTCAGCAGAACTTTGGCAGCCACAAGGGAGTGGCATGATAATCAAAGTGAAAAGAAAAAAACCCTACAACCAAGTTGGCTACCTGGCAAGGCTTTCCTTTAGACTTGAATGAGAGGTCAAAAGTTTTACAGACAAGCAAGAGCTACAAGAGTTCAGCACTACCAAACCAGATTTACAAGAAATGTTAAAGGGACTACTCTAAGTGAAAAAAAGACTGCAACTAGAAATATGAAAATTATGAGAGGAAAAATGTGATAGTAAAGGCGAATATATAGTAAAGGTAGTAGATCATCCACTTACAAAACTAGTAGGAAGGTTAAAAAACAAAAGTAGTAAAATTATCTGTATCCACAGTACATAAGTAGTTAAGGTACATAAAAAGTTGTGAAGTGTTGTCAACCTTAAGCGTGGGAGATGGAGTAAAAAGTGCAGGGTTGTTAAAATGCATTTGAACTTAAGAGATCATCAACTTAAAATAACTGTGTGTGTGTGTGTGTGTGTGTATGTAGGTTTTTACATATGAACCTCATGGTAACCACAAACCAGAAACATATAGGTACACACAAGAGGGAGAGGAATCCAAACATAACAGTAAAGATAGTCCTCAAATTACAAGCGAAGAGAGCAAAGTAAGAAAGGAACACAAAATAACTACAAAAACAACCAGAAAATAATGAAAAAAATGGCAATAAACACATACCTATCAATCACTTAAACTGATTAAATGCTTCAGTCAAAAGACATAGAGTGGCTGAATGGATAAGAAATATAAGACCCACATATATGCTGTCTACAAGAGACTCACTTCAGATCTGAAGACACACAGACTGAAAGTGAAGGGATAGAAAAAGGTATTCCATGCAAATGGAAATGAAAAGATAGCTGGGCTAGCAATACTTATCATTACAAAATAGACTTTAAAACAAAGAATGTAACAAGAGACAAAGAAGGACATTACATAATGACAAAGGGATCAATTCAACAAGATATAACAATTGTAAACATATATGCATCCAACATAGGAGCACCGAAGTACATAAATATCAACAAATGTAAAGGGAGAAACAAGTACCCAAATATCAACAAACATAAAGAGAGAAATTGATATAATACAATAATAGTAAGTGGGGTGTTAAAGTCCCCTACATCAATGGACAGATCATCCAGACAGAAAACAAGGAAACACTAGCCTTAAATGATACATTGGACTAGATGGACTTTATATAAAACATTTCATCCAAAAGCAGGACACACATTCTTTTCAAGTGCACGTGGAGCACTCTCCAGAATAGACCACATACTAACCCACAAAACAAGTCTTAATAAATTTAAGAAGATTTAAATCATGTCAAGTATCTTTGCTGACCACATCAATATGAGACTAGAAATCAACTACAAGGGGAAAAAACTGCAAAAAAAAACAAATACGGGAAGGCTAAACAATATGCTCCTAAACAACCAGTGGGTCCCTGAAGAAATCAAAGAAATTAAAAAATGCCTTGAGACAAATGAAAGTGAAAACACAACAATCCAAAAATCTATGGGACATGGCAAAATAGTTCTAAGAGGAAAGTTTATGTAGTACAAGTCTACCTCAAATAAGAACAATCTTGAATAATCTAAACTTACACCTAAACAACAAGAAATTACAAGTCTTGGTAAGGTGTGAAGAAAGAGGAATCCTTCACTCATTGTTAGTGGGAATGTAAATTGGTGCATTCAATATGGAAAACACTAGTGAAGGTTCCTCAAAAAATTAAAAATAGAACTACCACATGGTCCCACAGTTCCATTTCTGGGTATTTATATAAAGGAAACAAAAACACTGATTAGAAAAGGTATGTGCACCTCTATATTCATTGCAGCTTTATTTATTTATAATAGCCAAGGTATGGAATCAACCTGTGTCCATCAGTATTTGAATGAATAAAGATGTATATATACAAAGAAATATTACTCAGCCATAAAAATATTGCCATTTGCGATGACATGGATGAACCTAGGAGAATATTTTGCTAAGTGAAATAAGTTAGAGAAAGATAGCATATGGTTTCACTTGTGTAGAATCTGAAGAATACAAATGAGCATAACAGGAAGAGATTCATGTATACAGTGAACAAACTGGTGGTTGCCACATAGGAGGCAGGTAGGCAGATGAGTGAAATAGGTGAGGAAGATCAAGAGGTACAGTCTTCCAGTTAAAAAGTATCACAGGAACGTAATGCACAACATAGGGAATGTAGTTAAAATATTATAACTTTGGTGACAGATAGTAACCAGACTTGTGATCATTTTGTCATGTATAAAAATAATAAATCATTATATTGTCCACCTGAATCTAACAATGGTGCAAGTCAGTTATACCTCAATTTAAAAAAAAAAAAAGAAAAAGATAAATTTTCACTTCTTTCACCTCTCATTCCTAAGAAGTAAGTATAATTCCCTGGTGGGCATTTGCATTCTGAATACAAACTTTTTTATGCTTGGGAATGCTTCATTGACTTGTTTATCATGTGACATCAAGGACTGTCTACTTTGAGTTGGGCCTTGAGCTGGAAAAAACTCTTATTAGATTTGGTCTGTGATAAAACAAGCTTGCTACTTAGGCTATACAACCCAGTGGACAGTATGATGTTACAGTTTTCCGGGGTGGGAAAGAGCACCATGTGGAGTTTGTCAAGCTTCAATAGGAGAATCAAAATATATACCCTTAAAGTTTTGAAGAAGGCCATATCATCCATGCAGAGGATTATACAGCTGCCCATTAGGGTCTTCTCCACCCCCATGTGGATGTAGATGTGGCATAAGTGAGAGGTGCTGATGAGAAACATCTTTTCCCAAACCTGTTGAGTGAAGTCACACTGGTAGCTTGAAATCAGCCATGGTGGGCATATTTACACCCGGGAAACTGGAAAATGCTCTAAATCTGGGGCTTCTTTAATCTGGAGAGCCAGCTTTTAGACATTTTTACCTACACAACACTGGACATGGGGGTCTGAGCCCCCTGCTTTTACAACTTATTTGTTCCTTCTGCCCTTGCCTGTGCCCAGTGGCAGTGGTAAGTAGAGGACTGGGTATAAATAGAGCCAGAAGGAACTTCATAGAAAAAGTTCCAGCAATGGGGATGTGATTATGTATCCTGATACATGACAGATGAAACGTCTGTCTGAAGGTGCAGCTGAGATACTAACTTGAGATAAAATGTTGCAAGGATGTGTGTACCATACTCTAAGATGCAACTCCAGGATTTAGTAGATTCCCTCTCTTTATGATTGTTTTCAGGTCTGTGTTCAACAGTTATGATACATGGGCTCTGAAGGGGTGGAAGTGGGATTGGCTCTGCATTCCATTGTTACCTGTGTGGGACTGGAGGAATGTGTGTTGCCCATCCCCGTGGCTCCAGCCCCTGTGAATCTAGAGGTCCTGCTTCTCAGAGAGAGGTTACTTCTATCAGAGGACACATAGTAAGAGCATATTAAATTTTATGCCATAGCTGAACACTATGGTATATTTGGGCTCCTTGGGCCAAGAGAACAGGATCAAGGAAAAGAGTTACTACCCTGGGTAGGAATAATTGATTAACAGGAGGATGTAGGGATGCTGTTAAATAGTGCAGGCAGGTTAGCATATGTGAGGAAAACATGTGATCTCTTAGGGTATTTCTTCATATTTTTAGGCTCAATTTTGATGATAAATTGACAAGTGCAGCCTGAGAAGGGCATGATGACTGGGAGCTCATATTTCTTATGGTTGAGAGTCTGGGTCACAGCCCCACCCCCTCCACCAGATAAGCCTCCTAGGGCAGTGGAGGATGAGCCAAGGATGAGGAAATCTAGAAAGTATAAATGGGGAGATAAGTACCATTTAAACACTCAAGACCAACTGTTTATTTAGCCCACCTTCTTAGATCAACCAACATACTAGAGGAAGAAAGAACAACCAGAAATAAGATCAACCAGAATACTGGAGGAGCTATTCCCAGACGGGGTGCAGTTATTATACAAAATGTTTTTGAGAGCTACAGGAGTTGGACTTTAATGGATATTATGATATACCTCTGAGATCCTTTTTTAGGCATGAGACACTTACATTCCTAACTTCTGCCAAAGTCTCATAGTTGAGACCCTCTCCAGTAATTTCCTCTGGCCTAAGAGAGCTACATCACTTAAGGTTATGCCCTATATATGGAGACAGCCACCACAGTTCATTACCAGTTAATGGGTAAGAAGGTCCAGCCCTTTTGACTCAGTTTCGGAAAACTGAAGGCCCCATGGGGTGAGCTGAGGCCTTTGTTGCAATTGCATTGCAGTCAACTTCTGCCTCTGCCCATTTGTTTTCTTTATTTCATTAGCTGTGATGTTTCCTAGAACATTAATGTCCTAGAAAATTTAGATTGTACATTAGTTTTGAATGCTAGTCAGGCAGCAGTAGCAGAATTATTACTATGTGACCATGCATGAGTTACATTAACATTTTTTCAAAAACAGGTTTGTTGAGTTGTAAGTTATGTAATATAAAGTGGGGTTGATGAGTTTTAGCATACACCCATACCCATGTAAGTACAATCATTTTTTTTTTCTTTTTTGGTAGATTCCTTAGGGTTTTCTACATAGACAGTTGTCTTTGAATAAGGACAATTTTAATGTTTCCTATTTTTTTCTTGCCATATTGAACTAGCTGCAGCTTTGAATTTAATATTGAATGAAAGTGGTGAGAGTCATTTTGAACTTAGGGGAAGTAATCTTGCCTTGTCTCAATTTTAGAGCAAAGGCATTCAAAATTGCTCCATGAGATATTAGTCATACGCTTTTTATAGATGCTTTTCATCATACTGAGAAAGTTCCTTTTATTTTCAGGCATTGAGAATTTTTATCATGAAAAGGAATTGAATTTTGTCAAGTGCTTTTTTCTGCATGTACTGTGACAAATATTTCTTTTATTCTAATTTAATTAATCACATTATTTTTAAATGTTTTAGTTTAACAACCTTTATTCTTAGGATGAATTTCATGTAGTCACAATCTATCATCCGTTTCTATATTGTTTGATGTAATTTACAAATACTAATTTTCTGTCAATGTTTATGAGGAATATTTTATAATTTTTTTATTGGCGCTATTTTAGTTTTGTTTTCATTAGGGTTATGCTGGCCTAATAAAACAAGCTGAGAAATGTTCTTTTCCTGTTTTCTGAAAAAGTTTGTATAAAATTATTTTTTCTTCACGTGTTTTGTAGAATTCATCAGCGACACCTTTTGGGCTTGGAATCTTCTTTCTGAAGATTTTTTTAGTAAATGTATTTACAAATTCAGTTTTAAAATGTATACAGCTACTAAGATTTTTTGAAAATTTCATGTATAAGGTTTGGGAAGTTATAGTTTTCAAGGCCTTTGTCCATTTTATACAAGTTATGTAACTCATTGGCATACAGTTTATAATATTCTTATTTGTTTAATGAACTCCCATTAGCATTTATGGTGGTTAAGGCTTTTATACAATGTATTCTTTCATCATTTGTTAATTGTGATGTCTTTATTTTCTCCTTATTTTTTTTTTGTTTTTTGTTTGTTTCTTAAAACATATAACTGTGCCTTGATTTTTTTTTTAAATTAATTAATTAATTAATTAATTTTTTTCTGGGTTGGGTCTTCGTTTCCGTGCGAGGGCTTTCTCTAGTTGCGGCGAGCGGGGACCACTCTTCATCGCGGTGCACGGGCCTTTCACTGTCGTGGCCTCTCTTGTTGCGGAGCACAGGCTCCAGATGCGCAGGCTTAGTAGTTGTGGCTCACGGGCCTAGTTGCTCCGCGGCATGTGGGATCTTCCCAGACCAGGGCTTGAACCCGTGTCCCCTGCATTAGCAGGCAGATTCTCAACCACTGCGCCACCAGGGTAGCCCTTTCTCCTTATTTTTGAGAATGTTAATTAGATACAGAATTTCAGGCTGACAGTTTTTTTTTTTTCTTTCAAGACTTTAAAAGATGTTCTATAGTCTTTGGCCTACTGTGTTTCTAGTGAGAAGTGTCGGTCACCATTTATATGTAGTTCCCCTGTATGTGAAGTAATTTTTATCTGGTTTTACTTATCTGTGTGAAGAGTTGTTAAATTTCAGTTTGTCCTTTTTCCTAGGATGAAGTCCTTTGAGTTCCAGCTCAACATATAGAGTAGTGTACCAGAGTTCCATCCTCAGTGGACACTAGACAGCTTTTGTCTCCCTGGGCCATTATGGCTCTCAGAACCAGTGCTCTGACTTTTTACTGAATAGAAACACCCCAAGAAAATGTAACTTGACATTTCAGCTCACCTTCTTACATTCCTTCCTATCTTTTCCTGGATCTTGACCCAGTAGTTCTTCATGTCGATGCTTTAGTTCTTAGCTCTTTGATGCTTAGAGAAAACACACACACATGCACACACATATATACACACACATAATATAATAAGCTTATCTTGCTTATGTAATTGCCTTTAATGGAAGGGCTGGTCCAAATAACATAGTTACCCATTACTAAAAGTGGAAATCCCACTTGTACTTTGTCATTCAGTTAGTGCATCTATGTAATACTGGTTTTTATATTATCCATTTGATGATTTGGAAAACATACATGCTCTTTATGTAACACGTTTTTCATACATATTTGATAAAAATACATATGTGTACATATACTTATATACACACATACATACATCCTCATATACATACATATGTTTATAATATTAAACTCCTTATATTGAAAAATTGAAGGTTTTGAAGGATAGGACAAACACATAGTTCTGAAAAGCCTTAAAATAGTTTTTCTTGATTTTAAAATTAAGTCATACCTACAAAAATTTCAAATGATACAGAAATGAAGTAAAAAGTGAAAGTTCCCTATACTTTGGGTACCCTTAGTTATGAAATGATTGTTTGAGTTGTTTGCTGAACACATTATAAATATTTTTATTTTGACAGTGTCATTTAGACACAACTTAAAAATGGCTGCATCAAAATAGCCATGTCAAGGTAACTGCATTAGAGTACGCTTTTTTATCCTTATGAGGTAGTCTTCTCTGGTTAATTCACAGTACATTTTAACATGTGAAGGACTCTGAAAAATCCTGTAACAGAGAAATCTAGTTTTAACTTGGTGCTTCCCCAAATGGTTTGCTGTCCAAAGGCTTTTTCATTTAACACTTATCATATCCTATGGAATTAATATTTCTATGGAAAGTCTTTGTTAAATACTTATTGTTACTTCTGATTTTCATATGTATCCTGCTAGTATTATTATTACAGGGAAAAGTTAAATTAATCTGAGATTTGCTATCTAGGAGAGTCAGCGAGTAAAATGAATTACAAGCAGAATAGCTGATGCTTTATTTACAGTTCATTCCTGTGTTAGTTGGCTATGGCTGCCGTAACAAAGTAGCATAAACTTTGTGGCTTAAACAACAGAAATTTATTGTTTCGTGGTTCCAGAAGCTAGAAGTCAAGATCCAAGTGTCAGAAGGATTGATTGCTTCTGAGGGTCATGAGGCAGAATCTGTTCCGTACCTCTCCCCTAGCTTCTGGTGGTTTGCTGGCAAGCTTTGGCATGCCTTGGCTTGCAGAAGAATCACCCCATCTCTGCCTTCGTCTTCATGTGGAGTTCTCCCTGTCTGTGTCCAAATTTCCCTTTTTATAAGGGTACCAATCAAACTGGATTATGAGCCATTCTAATGACCTCATCTTAATTAATTACATCGGTAAGAGCTGTATTTCCAAATAAGTCACATTCTGAGATACTGGAGATAAGAATCTGATATGAATTTTGGGGGGATATAATTCAATCCATAACAATAATTTTTCTGAGAAAAGAAATGCCCTTTACATCAGTCTTCTACATGTAGGCTCATATTCAGGAAAATGGGAAATATAAAGTAAAGGTAAGAAAATTGAGTGTTATTGAAGGTAAAGTCTCTGCTTTTTTAAAGGAAAAAGGAGGGCTAAATACTGGGAATAAGATTTTGGGGAAATTATAAAAATGTTGAGGAGGATATATATTTTCCCAGAAAAGAATTAATGTATATTAAACTTTAGGCAGTTACTTGATCCTCCGACTACACTGTAGTTGTATACCAATACAGGATTTATCAACTTTATACTCAGATATGCTATTTTATTGGCAATCTCTATATTTCAAAATACAACTCCTTTAAAATTTATTTTATCCTAAGTCAGTAGCCATTCTATCTATAAATTTTTATTTAACCGTAGCATTTTAGGATTCGTTCAGTCTGGAATAACCTCAAAGAGCATATGGAGAGTGTATGTTTAGTAATGTAGAACATCTGGCACAAAATATGTGTAGCATACCACTTTAATAAATACTATGCAGAGCTTCTACATAAAATCTTTGTTACCTGATAAACAGGAAGCATCTGTTAGCTTATGAAATTAACTCATAATTAGGCAACCCATAAGATAAGAATCCCTACAGCAAAAAGACTGGGTTTATTTACTGAGCACTTGAGAGCAATGCTCTCATTCATTTAAAAAATTTTTTTATTTTTGGCTGTGTTGGGTCTTAATTGCTGCGCGCGGGCTTTCTCTAGTTGCGGCGAGTGGGGGCTACTCTTCGTTGCGGTAAGCGAGCTTCTCATTGTCGTGGCTTCTCTTGTTGTGGAGCACAGGCTCTAGGCGCATAGGCTCAGCAGTTGTGGTGCACGGGCTTAGTTGCTCCGTGGCATGTGGGATCCTCCAGGGCCAGGGATAGAACCCGTGTCCCCTGCATTGGCAGGCGGATTCTTAACCATTGTGCCACCGGGGAAGCCCTCTCATTCATTTTTATTTCCCTAAATTCCTGGCTTGAAGAACTATAAATGGTGAGTGTTCAATATATGTTTATGAAATGTTTTGATTGAACAAAAATGAATGAATTATGGTGTTAGATAAATATAGCACTCATTTCTAGCCACTTATCAATTCTCTCATTTATACCAAAGTTTAGGCTTTGATATCAATAATTCTAGGATCAAATCTCAATCCTGGCACATATTAGCTGTGGTATTTGTAAGTTACTAAAATATTTTGAGCTTCAGTTTCCTTATCTGTCAAAAGGGAATAATTATAGCTATATCAGAAAGCAAGGATGAGAAATATAACTTCTGCTACTTTAATACTGGCCATTATTGTTATATTTTACCTAGATGATAACAACTGCTTCACAACTGGTCTACTGAAATTAACCGTGCCCTCCTCCAACCCATTCTCTACCCACTCTACCCAGCACAGTCTCTCTAAAATGAAAATCCAATCATTTACTTCTCCTCAGTCCTTGAGTATTTCCCTACTGCACTAAGAATAAAACCCAAATTTCCTGGAGCCAATTAAGATCAGATCTGACTCTGTTTCTGTCTTTTTCTTCACTAACATGTTGTTTAATTTAATGTGACAACTTGACTGATACATGGAATACCCATATTAAATATTTCTGGGTGTATCTGTGAATGTGTTTCTGGATGAGATTAGCATTTGAATCAGTGGACTGAGAAAAACTAATTGACCTCCTCAGTGTGGGTGGGGCCTCATTCAATCCTTGTGTGTGGAGAGAGAGGACGAAGAGATTACCTATTGGTTGTTTCTCGGAGAACCCTGACCAATACAGCAATCCATACTATACTTCATACATACTTCAGTGAGCTGAACAACTTACTTTTCCATGGAAATTCCATGCTCTCTTTTCTACAACCGTATATACCATCATGCATCTGCTCTATAGCAGTGACCCTTCCAGATCTCTTCCTTACCTCCTCACCTACTTTTTCCTTTTCTCCCTGACTCACTTGATTAAATATTAGTTTTCTTTCAAGTTGGATTTTTTTTTTTAACTTGAAAATGCCCCTGGGAAAACTTAGGAGCCCCTCATGACTGGGTTGTGTGTTCTCCTATATGGGCCCTCTGGTACTCAGGGCTCATCTGATTCTAGCATTGACCATATGGCATTCAAGTCTCCCATTTACTTCTCCACTATCTTGCAAATTTTAATGTATGCTTATATCTCTAGTATCGTCCCTAATACCTGGTATGTGATAAATAATCACTTATTGAATAAATGAATGAAAATAAGATGGCATTTGTAAAAATTGGTACGGTTACTGGTGTATATTAAGTGTCAAGAATAAATAAGACATGCAGAAGACACTAATTTAATCGTTTGACACATTTCCCTTTGATTAGGTGGTAAAAGTCTTTTAAAAATTTTCAGTTTACTGGTGTTTAGTTTCAGTTACTAGCACAAAGAAGAAAATTATAATTCAGTGTCTGAATAAATGAAGATTTATTTATTTATTTATTTATTTATTCCTCAAGATCCTGGTGATGTGCATTGTGCCCACTTCTTAGTTATAGATGATTCCCTTATAACAGGGAGACATATTTCTGATATAGTTTCCTTCCTCAAAGATGGGGCTTCTAGTATTCAATTTCCCAGCATGTAAAAAAAAATTAGTTTCCTTTTAAAAAAATTTTGGTCTATGGGGTTAGATAACCCTGAGATGCTACATTTTCTAAAGTGTTACTTTTATTACCAGAAAATTGTTCCACCTATTTTGTCCAAAAGGTATCATATCTCAGACAATACTAATTCTTAGCTCTGTTTCAGAGAAGTATTGTTTACTATTGACTACACATTAGAATCATTTGAAGAGCTCTTTTAAAAAGGGCAAATATTTGGGTCACATACCAGAGCAATTAAATTGAAATCCCATGGGATGGGACTGAGGCATGGATATTTTTTATAAGCTCCCACAAGTGATTATAAAGTGAAGCCAAGAATGAGCACCAGTACCTTAGGGTCTAGCTAAAAATCAGAATCACTTGTCCAAGTTTTAATTCCAAATCTAATGTCCCAGGAGGTTCTGATACGACTGAGTTTTCTTTTATCCCTTTTTAAAGTAATTACTATTCCCCCTAACCCTGATTTCAAAAAAAAGACAGCAATGCAGCAAGTACAAGCAAAAATAAAAGTCATCTATAATCCCATTGCTTAGGGAAAGGAGAGGGGGGACCATTGTTAAAATTTTGTAGTTTAAAAATCTTAAATTTTAAATTTAATCTTTCAAGTAAGCAGATACTGTTGTTTGAGTACATTCTCTGTTCATTGCTGTTTTAGGATTCAATTGAGCTGGAGGAGATCTGAAGAGATTACCTGGTTTAAACTTCTGCCTTTATTAAAGTAAGAATGTGTAACTGAGGCACCTGGTAAAATAACTTTCTCAAAGACACATAGGTAGTAAAGTATGTCAAACCAGATCCTATTCAATATATCTCAGCCTCTCTGCAGTTCATAGCACAGTGCCTCATGTTTTGAATACTAGACTTTTTCATCCTTAGGCGGTTACCTTGGATTCATACTACCTTCTTACTGAATACTAATATGATTATTTTAAAATGTGTATAAATATTTCTTTCTGTCTAAACTTTAGTCACTCACGTTAGCATGCTCCATTGGTGACCCCTGTTGAGATCAGTCTCCTGACACACTTATGAAATACATCCTTTGAACTTTAGTCAGTTTTCAGTCTTTCTACATCCACTGACCCTGGGTACTAGTACAGTCACTTGTATTCTCTGACTCTGGAAAACTAATTTTTCTAATCCTGTGCCCCAAATTTGACTAGTGACTGCTTGTTAGGCATCCTAGAAATATTATAGGAAAAACTGCTACCTATCCTGTTTGCAAACACATTGCTTAATTAATGAAAAATCAGGCTGTTGTGTCAAGTAAGTGATGGCTTGCAGTGAATGCCACAAAGAATTTCAGGAGTTGATTCACATCCATCTTAATTACAACTGAGTAATAGGGTCATGTTCTTTTTTTTACAAAATAAATGATTTCCTACTTATTATGGTGGAGTTCTAAAAGTTAAAATTTAAATAAGATTGGCTCCCAGTGTTACAGTGACCCTAAATAATGTTTAATTAAGCCTAAATTTTAAGTAAATTATTTCCAAACTGGTTTAAAAGTCAATGAGATAATAATCACCCAGGAGAGAACAGCATGGTAGCAATAGTATAAAACAGCAGCAGCCTGGCTAGCTTGTGTATATTCTCTTATTCTAGATCTCATACATGCTTAGTTGACTTAAAACATTATGGTTCAAATAGACTCAAGGTCACTAAATAGGCCTATAATGTGGATAGAATTGAATTACATCTGACGTGTTTAAGGCACAAATATATGAACATAGCTGAAGTAATGTGAGAAAAAATGTTAATTTCTTATCTAACACAGTTGGAAATGAATATTGGTTCAGTTACCCTAATAGAATGTCAGGAAACTTGGAAAGTTTATTCAGCAAACTTAATAGAATACTTACTAAGAAGCCATAGTGTTGATAGAGCTTTTATTAACACCTATATGATACCCCCCTAAAAAAAATTCTGGGGAAGGTTGTTCGGCTTCTTTAATAATCACTTTCTGATGATAAAGTGATAAAAATTCATAATAGAAAATGTGAGAAATAGACAAGTTTTTTAAAAAGTCACTTGTGTTACCACCATAACAAAGCAATGGTCATTAACAATTTGGGGAAAAAAAGATGAAAAATCCAATGTCCTTAAAATACAACTGTTTTCATATTGGATATATTCTTTTTGTAATCTGTTTTTCTGACTTACTGTGTTAGAATATTCCACGTCATTATATTTTTAACTGGTCTCATGGCGCTTCAGCTGATCTCATGGTGCTTTAGCTGGTCTCAAGGCTTTTATTCTACATACAGAGCACAAACAAAAAAGTGAAAGCTCTAAGTATCTAATAATAAGGATTCTGTATGACAACGCCTTACATATCAATACTATGAAAGGCAAACAAATTGTGGGGGGAAAATTTGCAGCATATATAACAAGCATGGGGGACAATATTTTAGGTATATGTTTAGCTTTTTTAACAGTAGGAAAATTGTGAGACTCCTAAGAAAATCATTCACAAAAGAAAAAGCAAATTTAGTTGTATATGAAAAAATGTCTGACCATATCAGTAACTTAACAAATGCAATTTTATTTTATTTATTTATTTTTAAATGATTCAAAAACACTTTATTGCAGAAGAGGCAATATTGGAAAGATATTTGACTTTGGAGTCAGACATTCATAGTTGAACCCCAGCCCAGCCACTGATGAACTGTGTTAATATTAGTGATTAGCTCCCTGAAATGGGAATTAGAAAACTATTTTCCAAAGTTTCTGTGGGAAGTAAATGAGATAAAAATAAAACCCTGAAATGAAGTCAGAGGAGAAAGACAATTCCTTCCCTCCCCACACCTAACCATCCTCACCTCTAGCCCTGAACCGGATAATACTACTCTGTTAAGTTTTTCAGTGTACAATCCGTATTGTTAACTAGAGGCACAGCAGATCTCTGGAACTCATTCATCTTGCAAAACTGAAACTTTATACCCCTTGAACAACAACTCATTTCCCCCTCCTCCCAGCTCCTGTTACCAACCAACATACTCTGCTTTTATGATGTTGACTACTCGAAATACCTGATATAAGTATGATTATGCAGTCTTTGTCCTGTGACTGGCTTATTCCACTTAGCACAGTGTCCTCCAAGTTCATCAATGTTGCATGTAGCAGGATTTCTTTCTTTCATATATGTGTATGTGTGTGTGTGTGTATATATATATATACACACACATACACACATATATATATAAATAACATTTTCTTTATCCATTCATCCATCAATGGACATTTAGGTTGTTTCCGTATCTTGGCTATTGTGAACCTGCTGCCAGGAATACAGGAGTGTGGATATTTCTTTGAGATACTGATTTCATTTCCTTTGATTATATACCCAGCAGTGTGATTGCTGGATCATATGGCAGTTCTATTTTTAATTTTGAGGGGGACCGCCATACTCTTTTCCATAGCAGCTTCTTCATTCTACCTTCCCACCAACAGTGTACAAAATGTTAAAATTTCTCCACATCTCACTGACCTTTGTTATCTTTTTTCTTTGACAATATCCATCCTAATCTTTTTTCTTTTTTTAAATTAATTTTTATTGGAGTATAGTTGATTTACAATGTTGTGTTTAGTTTCTGCTGTACAGCAAGTGAATCAGTTTTGCATATACATATATCCACTCTTCTTTAGATTCTATTCTCATATAGGCTGTTACAGAGTATTGAATAGAGTTCCCTGTGCTATACAGTAGGTTCTTATTAGTTATCTATATTATATATTGTAGTGTGTATATGTCAATCCCAATCTTCCAATTTATCCCTTCTGCCCCCCCCTTTCCCCTTTGGTAACCATAAGTTTGTTTTCTACATCTGTGACTCTATTTCTGTTTTGTAAATAGGTTCATTTGTAACATTTTTTTAGGTTCCACATATAAGCGATATCATATGATGTTTGTCTTTCTCTGTCTGGCTTACTTCACTCAGTATGACAATCTCTAGGTCCATCCATGTTGCTGCAAATGGCATTATTTCGTTCTTTTTTATGGCTGAGTAATATTCTATTGTATATATGTACCACACCTTTATCCATTCCTCTGTTGATGGACATTTAGTTTGCTTCCATGTCCTTGCTATTGTAAATACTGCTGCAGTGAACATTGGGGTACGTGTATCTTTTCGAATTATGGTTTTCTCCAGATATATGCCCAGGAGTGGGATTGCTGGATCATATGGTAGCTCTATTTTTAATTTTTTAAGGAACCTCCATACTGTTCTCCATAGTAGCTGTATCAATTTGCATTCCCACCAACAGTGTAGGAGGGTTCCCTTTTCTCCACACCCTCTCCAGCATTTATTATTTGTAGACTTTTTGATGATAGCCATTCTGACTGGTGTGAGGTGATATCTCATTGTAGTTTTGATTTGCATTTCTCTAATAATTAGTGAGGTTGAGCATATTTTCATGTGCCTCTTGGCCATCTGTATGTCTTCTTTGGAGAAATGTCTGTTTAGATCTTCTGCCCAGTTTTTGATTAGGTTGTTTGTTTTTTTGATATCAAGCTGCATGAGCTGTTTGTATATTTTGGAGATTAATCCCTTGTTGGTCGCTTCATTTGCAAATATTTTCTCCCATTCTGTGGGTTGTCTTTTTGTTTTGTTTATGGTTTCCTTTGCTGTGCAAAAGCTTTTAAGTTTAATTAGGTCCCATTTGTTTATTTTTGTTTTTATTTTCATTACTCTAGGAGGTGGATCAAAAGATCTTGCTGCGATTTATGTGATTTATGTCAGAGAGTGTTCTGCCTATGTTTTCCTCTAAGAGTTTTTTAGTATTGGTCTTACATTTAGGTCTTTAATCCATTTTGAGTTTCTTTTTGTGTATGGTGCTAGAGAATGTTCAAATTTCATTCTTTCACATGTAGCTGTCCAGCTTTCCCAGCACCAGTTATTGAAGAAACTGTCTTTTCTCCATTGTATATTCTTACCTCTTTTATCATATATTAGGTGACCATAGGTGCGTGGGTTTATCTCTGGACTTTCTATCCTGTTCCATTGATCTGTATTACTGTTACTGTGCCAGTACCATACTGTTTGGATTCCTGTAGCTTTGTAGTATAGTCAGTAACTTAACAAATGCAATTTAAAAAAAATAAAATTGTTTTTTACTTAACAAATTTGTAAACAAAATAACATTAATACTATATTGGTTTGTTAAGAAGAGTGGAATAAGCTTTGTGGAAGGTAAGTTGTTTGTATATACCAAAAGCTTTAAAAATGTATATATCATTTTATACAGAAATTACATTTCTAGAAATTTGCCTTAGTGAAATAGAGATGTGTATACAGATATTACAAATATCTTCTTCACAAATTTACTTTCAATGGCAAAAGTTTGAAAATACTCTAAGTAGATAACAATGGAGAATATGATCAGTAAACTATATAACCATTAAATATTTTGTTATTAGAAGAATATTTGAGTATTTCAAAGTGCTTTTGGACTGCATACCTGCTTTTTTCTAGTACATGCTTCTATCCTGATATAAATAGTGACAAATGATGCTGGAATGGTTGGTGACCATATGCAAAAAAATGAACCTCAATCTTACCTCAGTTTTTGTTAAAATGCAAAATAATTTAAAATAGACCCCAATTTAAGAGATAAAACTGTAAAACTTCTAGAAGAAAACATCAGAAATCTTGGGTTTAGTAAAAATTACTTTAAAATGAAGCACAAACTATAAAAGAAAAATGTGAATAAAGTAGACCAAAAAATCCATTTGCAATTTGAAAGACATTATGAAAATGAAAAGGTAAGCCATAGATAGAAATTATTTGCAAAGTATACATCCAACAAAGGACTTGTGTTTAGAACATATAAAGATCTCTTAAAACTTAATAATAAAATAATTACTCAATTAAAAATGGGTAAAAGGTTTGAACAGGCACTTCACCAAAGAAGACATATGGGTGGCATATAGCACGTGAAAGGAAGCTCAACATACCACTACAGATACCACTTCATACCACTGGAATTATTAAAACTAAAAAGACTGATGATACCACTGATTATGGGAATGCCAAATGGCATAAACCCTTTGGAAAACAGATTGGTAGTTTCTTTTCTTAAAAAGATACACATCATTTTTATGGTAATATTGCCAAACGTGTATAACTTTTTCCAATCATAAAAAAAACTTTAGAGAACCCAAATTAGGGGACATTCTACAAAATAACTGATCATACCCTGCAAAAGTGTCAAGGTTATGAAGGAAAGGCAAGACTAAAGACCAGTTTCAGACTGGAGGAGTCAAAGAGAAATGACAACTAAATGTGATTTAGATAAGGTCCTAGAAGAGAAAAGGTTATCAGTCAAAAAACTGGTGAGATTTAAGAGAGATCTTATTTTACTTAATATATTGTACCAATGTTAACTTCTTGCTCTTGGTAATTGCACTAAGTTTATGAAAGATGTTAATATTAGGGCAACTGAGTGAGAGATATAAGGAAACTTTTGTACCCTTTTACAACTTTTCTATAAGCTTAAAATTCAAAATAAAAAATTTTTTTTTAAAAAAACACAGATTTTCGTGGTTAGAATATTCTAATTTAGAATGTCAGATAAAAATTTGAACAGACTTTCAAAGACCTAGTGTCATCCAATAATGCTAAACAAATATTAGCTATTCATAAATTTTTCTAGTTATATTAGTATAGTCATTATAATTTGGTACAAAACATAATTTAAAGTTACAATAGAAAAGTAAAATATACATCTATTGTGTGATCCAGCCATTCCATTCCTAGGAGAAATGAATGCATATGTTCATACAAAGACTTGTACACTAATGTTTATAGCAGCTTAATTTGTAACAGTCTAAACCTGGAAATCTGTACAAAAGCAAACAAAAATATGTATAATTTAAAATGTATCAGTTATATCTCAACACTGTTTAAAATATCAATGGTATTTTTTAATCTCTTAAACTAGAAAGTTCTGGGACAAGTAGATAAACTGGATTCCCAGGTTAAAATTTGTAATGTATGTCTGAGTCACCCAATGCCAAGTTCTGGTTTTCTGAACATACTTATGTGCTACATATTATAAAAATCTGTGTGTGTTTATTTATATTTTTTCATTCAGAGATTTTTTTTTTAATTAATTAATTAATTTATTTATTTTTTGGCTGTGTTGGGTCTTCGTTTCTGTGCAAGGGCTTTCTCCAGTTGCGGCGAGTGGGGGCCACTCTTCATTGCGGTGCGCGGGCCTCTCACTGTCACGGCCTCTCCCGTTGCGGAGCACAGGCTCCAGACGTGCAGGCTCAGTAGTTGTGGCTCACGGGCCTAGCCGCTCCGCGGCATGTGGGATCTTCCCGGACCGGGGCACGAACCCGTGTCCCCTGCATTGGCAGGCAGATTCCTAACCACTGCGCCACCAGGGAAGCCCGTATACAGAGATTTATAATGCTTAATTATTTAAAGGTTGTAGTATTTGTATTTTTAGAAACTGTGTTCAAATAAGCATTTAGTGCAATTCATTTTTATATTATCAAGAATTTTTTAATGATAATTAAGATCTTTACAAGAATTAGTTCTCTGTAAGAATCAATTGACTGGAAAAGAAGAAAATTCCAAATTTAGAAGTTTTATGCTGACATTTACTCATTTTGATCCCATATGGTCTTGTGAATCTCAAATTTATCATACTTTTTTCTTTAATGATTTAATTTAATCTCAGTGAACACCAAACAAAAACATATGTGATTGAGAGATTCATATTCTGTTTAGTTTTTAAGTTTAGTAAAAAAAACAAAAACCAAAACCAAAAAACTAGTCTATAAATGAAAGCTTATAAGGCATATGGGAATATACTTAGAAAAAGATTCTGAGAATTGGATCTGGTCTTTTGGATACTGATGTGTCAAGAAATCATTACCCTGTAGCACTGTGTGATTCCTACAGTTCCCTTCATCCTCAGATGACATGTTTGAGTTCCAGTTTTAAGACCTAGTTTTCATTATACAGAGTTTTCATTACAAATTAATTAAGCATTGGACTACGTGATTATAATGTCTAAAATACCCCCTCCCCCCAATTTATCCTACTCTCTCATATGTGACCTTCACAGCTTGAACTTTTTCAGTAATTCATCACACTCTTCACTTAGGGACAGTTTCTTTTTCGCAAAGTTACTCATATATTAATTTGGAATTGTCTTTATGAATACATTTGTTTACTTACTTTATTTTGAATTATATTTGCCTGTCAGTAAATATTTTGTGACCATCCTATGATGTTTGACTGAAACAATATTTGATTTTTTCAAAAACTATACTAAAATACTTACTCAAATGTACATTGTCCTTTAAAAGTAATACCTTGAAAGTTCTGCACCTATTTCAATGTTATTGCCATTATTATGAGTATTTTCAAACTCCTGTTTTAAAATTATCTGCAAAGGCAATGTTTTATTAAAAAAACAAAAACCTGTTATTAATAATAAATCTTTATCTTCTGTTTTAAATTATTAGAATGTAATAAAATATTGATAGTTGGAGCAATCTAAGTAATTTTGATATATTTCATTTTATACAAGATATCTATTCTGTTTTAAAACTGCCTTCTTTTTAAAAGTTTAGAAAGTATTTTAAAAGATAGAGGTATTATAGAAAACATTTCTATATATATAGAAATATATATAGAAAACATTTCTAATTTATAGAAAACACTGTTTCCTAAGATGAGTTTTTTTGGAAGAGAAATACTCTTTTAGAATAAGTTCTAGAATATTTAAAAGTCTAATTAAATAACAGTCAGTTCCGATGATATGATATGTGGTGCTGCAAGGAACCTAAAAAGATCATTTTGTCCAAACTGGTCTGAGGAATTTGGAGTATTTAAAAATAAATGTTCCCTAACTAAATGCCTATAACATTTAAGTCTGTTCATAAATCTATCTATACATATATCTAAATTATAAAACATATATATATACATGTATGTGCATGAGTTTATATAGCAAGTAAAATTGTGTCTGAATAAATGTAAAACACAACATGTTTATTTTTCCCTATAGGTCTTTTTTTCTTTTATAATATTATTTATTTGTAAATTTGACTTACTTTTATAGTTGTATAAGAGCCACAGGTACAAGGAGTTGATAAATATATACAAATATAAAATAACTAAGAGTAAAATAAAAATAGTTTAAGTCTAGTGGAAGCCCCTCCAGGCAGCTCCCACATCCTTTGTTGGCCTCACTGATCACTGAGCACACCTTTGCTTGCCGGCACCTATAGGTATTTTTTCTCAGTCTTTGGTCTGAACCATGTTTTATATAAACCTCATTAGGATTAGAGAGATTTGGATTTCAAAACCTGGTGTTATTATCTCTTAACTAGGTGATCTTGACCACATTGTGTGAACAGTGAGTCTTAGATCTGCATTTGTACATTGGAAATAATACTTTATTTGAGGACTGAATAAGAGATTAGTATGCATTGCCTGACAGAGTGCTGATTAGATAGCAGACATTCAACATACTTCTCTCTGTACCCCTATCGCTTTTTTTTCACTCATATCCAACATGGCCAACATTTGTATTTGGATATTTCAGCTCCAAGACTCTTTACTTTTAGTGAAATTGGCCTTGCTTTCCAGAACATTCCCTCCCTTCTTTTGGATAGTTGTTTGTTTTTTAACAACTTTCTGCTGAAAATTTTACTAGGCTTACATTTGTCTTTTATTATACAAAATTGTACAAAGAGAAAAAAAATCCAAATCTTATTAAAAGATTTGTGAAAATGTTTGGGAAAGGAAAGAAGTGAAAATGACTAATATAAAAGTTTTCTGAAGGAAAATTATCTAAAGATGAATGGAGTTTATTAGCAGATCAAAAAAGTAGCATTAACATATTCTCATACCACTGTGACTTTTAAAAAAGCTATAGCCTGAGCATATAGTTTCTACTACATAATGCAGTAGTTTAATTGATCCCTTCAGGCCTTTTATGAATCTACAAACTTAGGGCAAATGTAATTTATGGAGGTATTAAAATTAATTTGACACCAAAATAAACTCTGCATCATTAATATAGTAACATCTACTGTGAACTTCTCCAGACCTGTAAAACCAAAGCTATGGTAATTGATAATGAATGATAATTGCTGAAGTACAGATCATGTATTGTATGCTAATGAACATGTTTTCTCCCTATATATTGCTTACCCTAGCCTGTAATCCACTTTTTTGAGTCTCTTTAGCTCAGAAATAAACCCTTTCATATCTACTTAACAGCTAAGCCAAACTTACATAATAAAACTTACATAATAAAAATAGAAATGCTTCATAAAGCTCTTAACACTTATTTGCACTGGTGCCTTCACCCTGTGTAGGCTAGTGGTTTTCCCTTGAAGCACATTTGTTAAGTTGCATGTTTTCTAGATATATCATCATATCACAAATTAATACCCTTTTGAATTTTCACTAACATTTTATCTCCAACGAAAAGTTTTGTAACACTGCCTAGGGCCCTCACTGAAACACTTCTCTAAATCTTTTTTATTTTTTAAGTATATAAGGAAGCAGAATCCTTCAAGGTAATAGCGTTGTGCTGGTAATAGAGCTGAACTTCTGCCAAATTAGTTCCCTTAGTTTGTACATAAAAGTAAAATGATCTCTTTATTTTAGCTCTTCAATTTAATCACTGATACTAGTAGGTAAATTTCCCTGGAGGACTGATGAAAAAATTTCCTAAATTGACAAGAAGTATTACATGTATAACATGAAATTCAGAACAGAAAAAGTTGTGCTGTACTTTGGATGCTAGGCAGTTGGCTATTGTTGGTCACTGTTATTCCCTCCTGTATTATAACTCCTAAGGCATGATTCAGATTAGACCTGAAAGAATTTATTTGCATAGATAAATGAAACTGAATTCTAGAGTCATGTATATTTCATCTACGTTTATTTTCACAAACATATTTACATGCATTGTACAAACTCGAGATCATTTTGAGACTTGGATTTTTGATTTTATGTTATGTTGTGAGCATGTTCTGTTAAGTACGTTTTGAAAAAAAACCCAATGATTATATGTTACTCTATCATACAAGGACTCTTTATACATAGATTGCTTTCCAGAAAGGTTTATCCTACTTGCATTTTTATTAGTAGTGCATATTAGTTTATCGCAAAATATTTCCCAACATTGACTATTGCCTTTTAAAAATTATTTGCAAATTTTCTAAGTAAAAAGGAATATCCCACAATTACAGTTTGCAACTTTTCATTTATGGGTATCTGTATGCTATATATTGTTTATAACTCATATATAGTTCTTTTTTTGAGAATATGTCCTCTATTCATTTTATATCAGGTTAAAGTATTTTAAACCTATTTTTGATATATATATACTCTTCATGTTTTTTTAAAGATACAAATCCTTTTTACATGTTACCTTCCAATTCTGTTTATGTTTGCATGGGTAAAGTTTCTATTATATAACATAACTGTATTATATACGATTCTGTAGAATTTTAACTGTTATAAAATACAGTAGTTTTTCTTCCAGTTTTGAGATATAATTGACTTACAGTACTGTATAAGTTTAAGGTATACAGCATAATGATAATCATTAAATGATTATCATATTAAGTTTAGTGAAAATCCATCATCTCATATGGAGGGGGGAGGGGAAATTGGATGAAGGCAGTCAAAAGGTACTACAAACTTCCAGTTATAAGCTAAGTAAGTGCTGAGGATGTAATGTACAACATGGTAAATATAATTAACATTGCTATATGTTATATATGAAAGTTAAGAAAGTAAATCCTAAGAGTTCTCGTCACATTAAAATATTGATACATTTTAATTGTATAAATTTTATCTATATTTCTAACAAAAATCCTATATTAGATCTAGGGTTAAACTCTTGGGAAAGTTTAATAAAAGAATAAGGATATCATTTTAAAGGGATGATATAGATTCATTATTTTGATTCCTGTCTATCAATATTTTGAAATGTCTTAACAATCCCTATAAAGTTCTTACTTCTCAATGAAACCTACTCTAGCTCTTTATTGAATATTGTAGTCCGCCAGCCCCAACCCCACCTTGCCTTATTCTGTTCTATTATTTCTTATTCTCCTTACTTTATTCAATTTTTCCTTTTTCTCATGACTATTATTATCTAACATACTACATACAGGTGTACCTCATTTTATTATGCTTTGCAGATATTGCTTTTTTTTTTTTTTAACAAACTGAAGGTGTGGCAACCCTACTTTGAGTGTCTCTTGACACCATTTTTTTTTTCCCAACAGCATTTGCTCACTTCATGTCTCTATATCACATTTTGGTAATTCTCTCAATATTTCAAACTTTTTTGTTATTATATTTGTTATGGTGATCTGTGATCAATGATATTTGTTACTACTATGACTTAACTGAAGTCTCAGATGATGGATAGCATTTTTTAGTAGTATTTTTAAATTAAAGTATGTACATTGTTTTCTTTAGACATAATGCTATAGCACTTAAATGGACTACAGTATAGCATGAACATAACTTTTATATGCACTGGGAAACAAAAAATTTGTGTGACTTCATTTATTGATATTCATTTTGTTGTCGTGGTCTGGGATGGAACCTAACAATATCTCTGAGGAATGCCGGTAACTTAAATTTTACATTTATTATTCATGCCCTCTCACTCCCATTCCTCACTACAGTGTAAGCTCAGGATAGGTATCAGTTTTGTTGTCTGTATCCCTAGAGCTGAACTTGTAGAAGCAGTCAAATGGTGGTTACCAGGATCTGGGAGGTGGGGGACTTGGGGAGATGTTGTTTAAGGGTACAGTCTTGAAACCAATAGATAAGTCCTGGTGATCTAATGCACAGCATAGTAATTATAGTCTACAATACTGTATTCTGTACTTCAAAGTTGCTAAGAGACTGGATCTTAAATGTTTTCACCACAAAAAAATGATAATTATGTGATGTGATAGAGGTGTTAGCTAACATTACAGTGGTAATCATATATAAATGTATCAAATCAACACATTGTACATGGTAATTGACATAACATTGTTTAAGTTTATATCAATAAAAAAGAGCCTGTGACATGTTAAAACTACTTATCTAAAAACTAGCAAAAATGAATGAAACTTTAGTAGTTCTTAAAATTGTCTAACTGCATTCCAAAAGGAGAGATTACTGAAAATGTAAGAGTATTTGAATAACTTATGTCTTGACCTACAAAATTCCTGCAAAGTTTAAGTAAGAGATCCCCAAATGGAATCTATTATGCCTTACATCCCTGGTGAAAGACTGATTAACCCAGAACTTATATTGGATTCTAGTTGCATAACTCTGCCATGAAATAAAGTTTTAATGAATGAAGCCAATTTTATTATTCAGATCTAAAATTTTATAATCTATTAAATTTTACTTTATAATCAGTTTGTGCAGCTTTAGTCATTCAATTCAGGAGAAGAATGATATTTGAGGACTCTTCAAACATTTTGTCAAATTGTAGTGCGTCTTGCAAGAAAAGTTTATATTGTTGAGTGAGGTTACACCGTTTAAATTTTCATGTACATGGAAGATGACTAACATCTAGGAGAGGAATTGGAAAGTAGGCTGATGGTTAGCCAGCTTGTAAAAGTACTTTATCTACTTTACAAATACTTATTTATAAGGGAAGAGTTATTTAAAAATAATTCTTAGATCAGAGAACTCCTTTTGTGTGATACATTAAACAAATGGGTAGCTGTTCAATTCAAGTGAAGTAGTGAGTTATGAATACTTTTTTCTAAAGCTTATGGAACATGTAAAATTATTTCTCTAATACAGGAAAAAATGAAACATAATGGTCTTAATTGAATTGGTATGTAAAATTCTTACTGTAAGAAGAACTTGGTAGGATATGGATTAGTGACAAGTTTTGCAGAACAAATCCAGCAAACACTTTTTTCATCAAAGACCCCAAAATACTCTCGTCACAACAGTGTGCAGCTGGGTAACAGTTTGTTCACAAGTTTAGATGTTCTATTTATGAAATTATGGTCTCAATATTCCTGCAACATCCAGATAGGTTTTCACAAATAATGTTATGTATGGAATGGAAACTAGAACAGAGAGGGGGGGCCAGTATTTTAGAAAAAAGAATCACAAAGCTAATTTTTGGACCTCGTTTTCTAGAGTAAGCCATTTGGAGCTCACTTATGTTATTAAACACAAGAACTCACTTTTCCAGAGAGAAATAGAGGAAAGTAAATGTCTTAACACATGGTAAGGCATTTTGAGTAGATGTTTTTGTGCTTTTAGAATTCACATATTTCTTTATTTGTTAAAAATAAGTTATATTTATCAGATTTCAAAAACTTTTTTTGTTTAGAAGAAGCCTTTGTTCACAAAATGGACTGGGAAGATGATTTATGTAGCTGGGATTAGCTTCCTGTATTAGCTTATTTGATGGGGTAGTGGCCTGAAGAAACTTAGTCATTGTTGGGAGATAAACATATGTGGATCTTTGCATGTCTTGGTAACAGAAGCACTGACTATATTTGTTCCAGACTATCTTTTCAAGGTGGGTGGGTTGTTCAGTGAACAGGAAGATAGTGTCTCACACTGGAGCAAAGGAAAGGTTTGTTTACAGCCTTGGAAATAGAGATAGCATCTCCCTCCCGAACACAGGTCAGCTATACTTACTGTTCAGGAAAATAAAGATAATGTTGCCTTCTGGAGCAAATGAACAAGCATGCTTTCTGCACATTATAAAATATTTGAGTTCCCTAAGTTCAGAGTTGCCTTCCTATAATGCAATTCACAGTATACAGGTGTCACGTGGCATTCTATTATCCTGTAAGAGTTGGAACTCAGGAAAATGGCACAAGAACATGCCTTATACTCTGGGCACTGCTGTTGCTGTGAGTTTTAATAAAGTTCTTTGCTTCTGACCCAGGAGTTTCATGTCAGCTTCCAGCATCCATGAAACTGTGGCAGGCTAACATGTTAGCATTCAAGTAAGGTAACCTCTCAGATCTTTTGACAGTTTTAATGACAAGTGTCAGAGCTGATAGAGACATTGCTTTCTGGAAGAGAAAGGATAAGAACCTTATGGTGCAATTAATGGGCCTTGAAAGAAATCCTTTGTATTTGTAGCAAGCATGTTGAGCAACTTTAGGTCAACTAGGCAATAAATGACTACTTCTGGATAGTAAGGAGAATTTGAGCATGTGGTCATAGGTCAAATGTCAGGAAATTGGTTCAAAGACAGCCGCTCGAATTACAGTGTCATATCATCAATACAGTGTATTTTATAACACTTGAAATCTGTATCAAATCCAACTCTTTTCTAATCAAATTATGTTAGTAAGCTGGGGCAAACCAGTAAATGTAAATTGGGACCCTCCCCACATGAATACATATTGTATGAGACTCTTAAAAGTTGGGATTGAAAGAAAGCATTAGCAATATCAATCACTGAGAACCAGTCCCCTCTGGCTCATTACACCTTTTGTATTTCTAGTATCATGTCCAGAACTGCTGAGGCTGTGTATGGTACTACTTCGTTCAGACTGTGATACTCTGTAATAAGTATCCATTAAGCCATCTGCCTTTTTCACAGAACACATAGGGCTGTAATACAGAGAATTAGTTTGTATCAATACTCCTGTTTTTTAACACATCACTGAATAAAGTCGTAATCTTTTTTATTTTTTTTCTTACCAGGTATTCCCTATTGCTTCAAACTAAAAAGTGTGTAGGCTCAGGCAATTCCAAAGGCTCCCATTTAGCATGGCCAATTAATGCTGGCTTAAGGGCAATTTTATGTGTCTTCTATTTAAAATATCAGGTAGAGGAAGTGTTCCTCAATCAGACATAATATCCGTTTTAAGAATACATTCAGGTAATGGAGATGCAATGACTTCACATAACATTTGTTAAAGCAGTCCAATTGCATCCAAATTTTTACTTTAACTCCATCTACAGAAACATCCTCATACGCTCCCAATCTACTATTTCTCCTTGTAGAGGCCCTAGTTGTTGCTAATTTTCTTCCAGGTGGAAGGAAGTCTTTCTTGCCAATCGGGAAGTCAGCTTTCAGTCTGCTTAATTGTACCAACTAGTACTAAGATTTGTCCTGGGTGGGCAGAAGTCCCACCCCCTTTCAGACAACAGTTACAGAAATGTGCATCTACCCTGAATGTGAGAAATGGAAAATCTGTGACTACTGTAGGCAGAAATGAGGCAAATTGTTAGAAATTCAGCTGGGACTAAACCTAGGGAGTGCATGCAGTGCCTGTTAAAGATAAAGGCAACAGTTGGTAGTCTCATGGTTTAACTCCTCCTGCTGTCTAATATGCCACTCTGAGATCCATTTGGAGATAGCAGTAAAAGCTCTGAGGGTGTTTTTTTTCTTTCTTTTCTTTTTTTGTAGTGGGTACTTGCTGCTAAAAGGAAATTGTATTCTTGAAGAGATTTCCCTGAGAGAGTAACTCTCATGGGAGACAAGAGATGAATCCTTAACTACTATTTGGGCTCTTACTGTCCTAGGCTGGGTTTGCTATGCTGATGAAGGTGAAGAGCTGGAAAAATGAAAACTCACCTGAAGAATTATAGATAAACTTGTGAAGTTGGCCTCACCAATTAAGAAAACTTCTCTAGCCTTTTTGTTAAAATCAGGCAAAAACTAGGGTGTTGTCATGGCAGTAGGGCAGCAGGTGCCCATGATTAAGATGGACTCTAGAAAAAATCTTGCCACTGTGTGAATCAAACCCAAGTCAGCCTAAAGGTGCAAACCTTGTGGTCCTAGTTGGAAAACAAAGTGTCTGTGGCCGCTTTATCAAGGGGTATTCAAAGCTGAAATAAATGTCGTCAGGTATGAGGATCTTGCTCTTTAATGTAGAGCGTTGAGTGGGCCCCAAACACAGAAGTTCTTTTACTTGGGCTGTGATCGAACAGCTTCTTAAAGCTGAGGGTGAATGCATAAGCCTTGCTTACTGGCCATGGGATCGCTGTCTGTGTGTGCCATGTTTCCTCTCTTTCCCTCTACTGCAACCTCTGCTGATTGAAGAATAAAGGTGATAAGATGTGAGGCCAAGGTCTTGTTGTCTCAAGGGGGAACAGAGGCCACAGGCGCCCGAGTATGCTCGGGTGACTTTGGGCAGGTGAGGGCTCAAACTTTTATGACTTAGATATAGGCACCCAAGTCACATTCCTACCATTGGGGGATGGGTACTCCCTAATTCAAATAATGTGGTTTGGGTAGGGTTCAGTTAGGAAGGGGGGCTAACACTTCCTTGTGGGCACTTTGGTATAATTCTTTGTATTGTTGTTGTGGCTTCTACATCTGAGTGAATAGTAGGAATTGATGTTTCATACTGTACTTTTCTCTCCTGTGAGAGTCAGTAGGGGATTCTCCCAATATAAGAGAGCCACGTTAGGCACGGGGAGTTAACATCTTTGGGGTTCCACAACCCCGATGACTCCTTTCAGGTACCAGTGTTTGTGACTGGTGATTTTGTGTTACGGAGTCTCTGGCAAAAGGAGACAGCCTTTACCAGTGGTCCCCATGAGGGTTTTGGACCCTTGCCTCCCTGACAGGGTTACCTGGTAAACCCCTTTTGAAAAGCAGCTTTTAGTTTTTTTACTGGCCTCTTGTTGAAACTTAACACCTTCCCAGGACACTTTCTGATTCTCTAGCCTGTTATTTCCTTTTGGGGTTGGTCAACTTGGACTCAGTGACTAACAAGGTGGGAACGGTCTAACAGGCCTTGCTTGTCAAATGGAAATACTGTATTTAAGATGCTGCAGTCCTTGCTGCCTGGTCTGCCATTTGCAAAACTACAGACTGGCAGATTAAAGATGTTCCTCTTTGAGGCCACAAACTGTAGAAACAAAGAGAAGCTGCTGGTCGAACTGGCTGGCTCATGCATGTAAGTGACTCATTTTAAGGGATCATTATTTTGATGAAATTGACTAGAATTAAGCTGCTGATTAAGCCTGCGCTGTCCAGGTTACCACTGTTGCTGCCTGGATACAACATCAAACCGCACAGGGTAACACATCTATCATCATAGACTGCGCTCAAGTAAAGGACTCTACATTTCTGATACCGCTGTAGTCAGATTTGTGGCTCCTGCCGAAAGTTGACCCGTTTGACTCACAGTGCGGGAGCCCTCCCTATAGAGGGCACGGCTTCTGCTGCTTTGGCAAATTGAAAATATCACATTTTGACTTCTCTTTGGGCTTTCAGTGTGGCTTCACTGCTGTTGACACCTTTTCAACTTCTGGTGTGGCCGTTCAGTGTTATCAGCTGACCCTGACCATACTGTTGTGGTACTGTCATATTGTCAGCTTTCTGGATCATTTGCAGAAAGCAGTACTCCTTTTTATAGCAAGCCCTCAAAAATGGGTTTTATAGTCAAGATATTTGATAGACCTTCCAAACTCCCTGCCATCTATATGCATGTGGTATAACTTTCAAATGGCATCCTCAAAATTCGACTCAAAACGATTTCTCACTTATTCTCACCTCTTCCTTGTCCATACATCTTAGTAATGAACTTTGGTGATTAAATGTATCTGTCCTAAGATAAGTTATTTGCTCTTGACTGCTTCCTGGGGGTATGATCAGAGCAAAAATGGTAGTGGTTTATGTAAACTGATTTTAAAAATTCAAAATTCCACCCTGACTGTATCTGTGTAAGAAGGGTTTTTCTTTTCTATTACTGCAACCCTGGTTGGTGTACTGCCTGGATGGTATTCTGTCAGAAGGGATGCTTTAGGGATTCAAACTTAATTCTATTTCAGTCACCTAGATTCTCTTGTTACATTGACATGGTCCTAGATGTTAAGTATGATGACCACTTGGTAGAGCAGTATCTCAGTAAATCCCTACACAGTGGCTCCTACAGATTGAAATGGGTCTCTGTAAGAGACCATTCTCTTGCCCTTTCTGGACTGATCCTTCTGGATGAGTGGTCTGGGTGCACGTAGGGAATTAAAGGAAGAAAGTTGAAATTGTAGCTACTGGCATGGTACACACTGATTTTGTAGAGTTGAAAGGAGCTTCCTGGAGGAAGCTGCAAGATACTCATAAATAATGAGTCATTTATGAGCATCTTGCAGCCAGTATTCCTACAATAGGAGTAATCCAATAAGAAAGAGTGGTAGAAAATTTGTCCCTGACTTTAGCTAAGTAATCAGTAACACCACATTGGCTCTGAAAGATGTTGAGGTTAGTGTCAACTCATTGGTCAGAGTTGTTAAGCATGAATTCTAGATGTACTCCTGGTGGGCCAAAGCAGAAACTGTATAATCATCAGTACAATGTACTGAGCCTGGATTTATACCTCAGATGATATGGAAAGACCACTACAGAAACTTAAGGAGAAAGCCACCTGGCTTTCTATAGTATCTCTTGATGGTTGAGGCAATTTCTTCAGCTGTAGGCCTCACCCTGTTTCTTAGGTCCTATGGAGGGTCTTAATTCAATGCTGTATGAGAAACTTAATGAATTTGGTTCCAGCATCTGTCAGTCAGGTGAATCAGAGTGGCCATCAGAGTAGTGCATTTACTGGAAAACTCACCAGAAGCCAGAGAGCATAGAAACTTGGGGTGGATATTTTTGGGAGATAATTCTCCATGGGCTTCTCACATTGCTACACATACCTTTTCAAGGACAGTCGTGTTGTGATAGCCTTGGAAGATAAAGAGTGTTGTCATCTGAAATGGAGGGGAGGGTTAGTACAATCCTTGTGAACCTGTCCAGTATAAAAAAGACAGTGTTACCCTCAGAGCAAAAGGCTGGCATGCTTATTGGCCATTATAAAGTTTCAAATTTGCTAAGCTCAGGGTTGCTTCTCAGTAAAGCAATACGTCTGGCTTTTTTGCATTGCCTTATGGAAACTGGAGCTTAGGGAATTGGTGCAAAAACTTCTGATCCTCTGTTACTGCTATTGCCGTGTCTCTGACCAAGGATTTTTGTCTTCTGCCAGGTTCTATGAAACTGTGGTAGGTTAACTTGTTAGCTTGCAAGTAGGTTAAACCTTGGACACTTTACAGTTTTTGGTGGTGATAAGGTAGCCCATTGACTATCTTGACTCTCCCAGTTTTGTGATTCTTTTTCTTACCCTGGATACACATTAGAATCATCTGGGGAGCTTTGAAAAAAATAATTATGACTTTGATTTACTTAAGACAATTGAAAATCAGATTCTCTGAGGGTAGGCTATGAGCATTGGTAATATTAAAAGGCTCCCTAAATAATGTGCAATCAGGAAAATCACTGAGTAAGCCCTTACCCTTAGAGCTGAATACATAAAGTGTTTGCTGTGTAATTCAGCATTATTCTGTACTCCGTCATCCATGTTGTCTCAGGCAAAGGTAAAGAACCCATAAATCAATAGTTAAATAATTGTGCATTAAATCAGTTTTGTGTGCTTCAATGATGCCTATTGGTCTTTCACAAACTTTGTTCCCTAATGGTATCCATTTTTCCTCATCTGTGATTAGGCATCTCCTAATGATAGTATGGGCTGTTGTTTCCTAGACGTTTACAGGATGACCATCTTCAACTTGATTTATACCTCTTGTTAATGATATTGCACACTATTGCAGGCTGTTCTACTGGATCTCAATTTATCATCAGACCCCCAAAGCTTAGCAGAAAACCTAGTCAGGGCTATTAATGCTTGTTATCTTAGATGGAATTTTACCCTGGAACACAAGTTCTGAATGACTGGTAGTTGAGTATAAAGTGGATTTGTCAAACCACTGATAAAACTTAGATGCTGATTAACCAGCAAGAACTGTTGAACAAATACAAATGTAACACATATAATTGTCCCACAATACTTCAAGTGGAAGGAAGTTATTATTTCTTTAGTTTTGAAAATCATACCAGATATAGCCTTGGGCTTCTATGAGTCAAGGTCAAGTCACGTTTTGGGGACAACCATCTTCCTTTTTTAGATCATGCCGGGAACTTGGGGATTGTAGTTCAGAAAAATTAGGGAGAGTCATTGGCCCACTGGGGAAGCTGCAGAGGTGTTCCTGGTTTAAGTCTAACTGCTGGGGCAGTAGATAATCTCCCTCCATGTCCACATGGCCCAACATAGGGCCCTCACTGCCTCTCCTAAATATGCCACTGGGATTCAGACTCCACAGGATTCCATATTGCCTTCCCACTCGAGGTCCTGCCACCTCAGGACCCTGCATATGAGCAGTACAAGTCCCTGCCACATAAGGAAACAGTACCTTCCTGTTTCTTTTCCCATTTCTGGGGGAATCTGATCATACTCCTCATGTCTATCAGCCCCCAATTCCTGGAACCATGCCCAACCTAGACAGTCCTATCTTATTCTGTCTCAAGACTAATTTTTTTATAATCAATGGCTGATTTACTCATTGGGAATGATTATTTAGATATCCTGTTCCAAAACCATTCTCCTTTTAGGAGAGAGAAGGAAAATATTTTTTTTTAATGATTTTTTATTTATTTATTTGTTTTTGGCTGTGTTGGGTCTTTGTTGCTGTGCACAGGCTTTCTCTAGTTGCAGCGAGTGAGGGCTACTCTACGTTGTGGTGCGCAGGCTTCTCATTGAGGTGGCTTCTCTTGTTTTGGAGCACGGGCTCTAGGTGCGTGGGCTTCAGTAGTTGTGGAGCACGGGCTCAGTGGTTGTGGCTCGTGGGCTCTAGAGCACAGGCTCAGCAGTTGTGGTGCACGGGCTTAGTTGCTCTATGGCATGTGGGATCTTCCCAGACCAGGGCTCGAACCCGTGTCCCCTGCATTGGCAGGTGGATTCTTAACCACTGCACCACCAGGGAAGCCCCAGAGAGGGGAAATATTCTTAACTGTTGATAATAAACTTACTACCAAGAAGTAAACTACAGTTAATTTTTCAGTGAGATCATTGTGCCACACAAAATTTTCGGTAAACCGTTCTGGAACTGAATATGAATCTGTATAGCTTTGTTAGTTGAGTGTGATGAACAAAAGTGCAAAGAAATCAAGCTAGAGGTTAACTAAGAACCAAGACCTTATCCTAAAAAAACTAGCCATAAGAATAGAGAATGCAGAATAAAAAGAATAAGAAAAATATTAATAGGTTTATAGTTAACCTAGCAATGTTATCAATGTATAAAGAACAAAGAATTCAGTACGTTAAAAATGCTGTGAGATGAAAATATGGTTTAAACATTTCAGTGTTAGCTATTTTTAGTAGGTTTTCATAGCAAAGATAATATCATGAAGTTATGCCCTGCCTTTGAGAAATTATTTAATTCTTCATTCAAATAGTTACATACCAATAACATAGACACATGGGTAGATATAAGTTCGGTCATTATAATAAATTCTGAATAAATTTCAGTTACATTAAAGTTGTATATAGTCCTGTCAGAAACCAGAAGAACTGGGATAGCTGTGTTACCACTAGGAAGATACTTGTAAAGTAAACCCTTGGTAACTGCTGCTTGTGTAACAGTAGAATTAACTTGAGTGCTTATAACATTTAGAGTACCATGTTAGACATTGTGGGGAATGCAGAAATGAATAATACATGAATGTTGCAACCAGGGACTCATATTCTAATGATAAAAGCCTATTTCTGAATAAGTAATTTAAGAAAGATTAAGTACTGTAATAGGGGCCCTGTAATCAATGTAAAAATGAGACTTTGGTAAAGTTTAAAGAAAGAGGTGTGATTTGAATAAGGACTTCAAACATCCGTATAATCTGTGAGTAGTGTGGTGTGAGGAGGTGGCGTGGTGAGACAAGGAGAGCACAGATGCCTGCTTGATCAGTTAATACAATTACATATCACTATATAAGCTGGTATTCAGCAGTAGTAGAGGCCCCAGTTGAGTTGTAACTGAGATTCAAACATATTTAACGTGTCTAAGTTGGTGCTAGCCCAGTGGATCCCAGATGTTTTTTGATAGCAGTAGATTGTCTTTGCAGGGACGACTTTTCAAGGAAGATATTTGTATCCAAGCACCTAGAGATAAGGCAAGGGACAGATGGCAAACAACAATGGGGAAGGATAGCATAGTGTCTGTTTTCTCAGTTCTGATTTCGAAGCCTTCCCTTCTGGCACAAGCTGACAAAACCTATGAGAGCACTGAGCAGAACTAGTGAGGTAAGAAGTGTAGGTACTGGGATGACAAACTTCCACAGAGAGGGCGAGATGGGCAATCTGCTTGTTTATGCATGGAAATTGGAATCACTTGAGATTGTGAGGGTGCAAGGCCTTTGAAAGTAGTACATAGGGGAGTAGTAGCACCAGCAAGGGCAGTGGTGTGCAGTGCAGAAGGCAGAATCCTGGGATTCTGGCCCTCAGGGTTTCCTGGGAAAGGCGGAATAGGGATGGACGATGTGCATCTGGTTGTCTGAATGCCTAGGTCAGGTGCAGTCAATGAGTCAGGAAATTTGGTCTCATTAATAGCCCAAGACCTAAAGAAGCTTTGGAAAATTTAGGGTTTCTGTACTATTTATAGGAGAACACAGAGTGCTTATGTTTACTGAAAGTGTATTCATCTAATTTATACCAGTCACGGAGACACAAATTCTAGTCCCTCTTGTCCTGTTAATTTCAAGATACGTATCCAGCAGATGGGGGGGGTCTCCTCTTCTGTACTTGAGTCCTCCAGCACCAAAGGGGCTTTCTGAGCAATGTTGACATCTGTCAGGTGCACATAATGTGCAGAAAAGACACAGCTGTAATCAAAGAACTACAGAAATCTAACTTCTTGAGCTTATTTCTGCAAACTAGATTTAGGGCAGGTATGCTAGCTGCTTAGCTATTAAAACTTTGTCACTTTTACTGCTTTCTTTAGTTATAACCAAGCTAGAAATATCACAGTCAGTCAATCAGCTCTTATTTAAATGGTCATAAAGAGGTGAAGGAATGAAGAAAGTGCCACAAGATCTGGGAAGGTCAGAGGTCAAAAGTAACAGCAGGCATGCCAGACTATTTTCAGCCTGCATTTTTCATAGTGGATTTCTTTGAGCAGAACTGTAGGATATAACTTCTTTCCTGCCACTAGCAAATATTTCTGGGTCTAGAGATCAAGCAAAATATTAAATTCCTTCTTTATTTTGATGAGGCATAATATTGTATCACTATGTAGTCTGTCATTGTGTTTTACTTTTTCTACTGCCTTAGGTCTGTATGAATGACAGGAATATCTTTTATGTCAACGATAAAGAAATTTTTAGACAGTGAAGAATCCCCAACTGTGTAGGAGCAAAAATGGTGCAAAGAGAAAATATACTAAGTGAAGAGGAAATAAATTAAGCAATTGGGCTCTCCAATTTAACATTTCTAAAATGTCTTCCTTGCATTAGGAAGAGACTGACATATGGTTAATCTCACTTGAAGCCCCAAAGAGACCTCTCTTTATAGGAACAAAATCTTAATGGTCCTTTGGAGGTTCAATATTTAATTAGGATAAGCTTTTCACCTGAAGGCCATTTGACATCTTCTACCATCAAAGTCTGGAGTAGAAAATGAAGGTGAATGTATTAATATTTGTAAAGCACATATTCATGGGTAGGGTTGCTGCATCTTAACCAGAGTTCTTACATATACTTCACAAATTTTCCCTTCCCTACTCACTTTCAACTTGGAACTGAAATTCAAAGGTAATAGTCTATAAATGAGGAAAGGACAAACCATCATATTTAGAGTCAATATGGGGATCTCTGAGGTGTACCTTAAAGTGAGAACCACTGATTTAAAGTTATGACCACTAGAAGCAAAGAAGGAATATGTACCTTACAGGCAAAATGTCCTGGGTATCCTATTCTGGTTAAGTGCATAGACTTTGGATTCAGACTTGTATTGGAAAACCAGCTTCAACACTTACTAGCTGTGTGACTTTGGGCAAGATACTTCAACTTTCTAAGGTTCAGTTTTTTCATCTCTAAAACAGATCATGATAGCACTTACCTTTTAAGGGTGCACTGAGATAATGCATATAATGTACTTAGCACATTGCCTAGAACAAATAAGTACCCAAATACAGTTAACCCTTGAACAACATGAGTTTCATTTGTGAGGGTCCACTTACACGTGGATTGTTTTCAATAGTAAATGCCACAGGACTACACTATCTGATCTGCAGTTGGTTGAATCTGCAGATACAGAAGGACCTTGGATACTGAAGGCTGGCAATAAATTATACACAGATTTTTGGCTGTGCAGAGGGTGGGTTCCCCTAACCCTCACACTGTTTGAGGGTCAGCTCTATTGGTAGTTCCTGTTCTTGTTACTGTTACTTATTAATACAAATATTACAATAACAATGCTCATTACTGAGGAGTAGTAGTAGCTGAGCTTAGCTAAAAGGTAAAATAGTAGAGGGCACAGGACTAAAATTTTTCTTGTTTGCATTTTACCTCAAGCATGAAATGTATTTACCTCTTTCTTATACTCAGTCCTTTCTCATTTTGATCATATTAAAACAGAAAAGTAAAAGATTAGCTATCACACATCATTATACTTTGAATAAGAGTTATTCAAGGCATTGCATTATCACTGTCTTGACAATTAAAAAATCTATCTGTAATTATGAAATGAAAGACTTTCTTGTGTGCCAGAAATTTTTGGCAATGTGAAGCAAGCAGAAAAACAAACACTGCCTTATACTTGAAGTTGTACTATTCACAGGATTATTTCAGAAGGACCTGCAACAGTGGTTGTTCTACAATAAACACTTAAAACATATTTGTGTAAATCTGTTCCAGTTATTTTAGTTTGACAGGAAGAAAGAAACTGTGATGAGGGAGTGTGGTGTCTGGGCAGGCAATTGGCTTCATTTTCTTTGTTTCCTTTTTGGTCTCCCTTTCTAGCTTTGCTGTCTCAGGTCTGCCTACTCTTAGCTTTCCAGCATTCCCAGGAGGAGGGCAGCTGAGAGATGGTAAGAGTCTGGAAGAGAATGGTCTGTGGGAGTTTATGGATTTAAGAGAAGAAACTGCAGACTTGGGTTCTAGGCCAGGGGTGACAAACTCAAATTCCTAGGGAGTTTGGCAAATGGGGCCCAAGTGTAAGACACCTAAATGTGCTGGGGACCCTAAAGAACTAAAGAGTTCCCATAGAAAGGGACCTGCTAAGAATATGGTCCATTCCTAGAAATCTTACTTTTCTAATCCCAAGAAAAGCAAAAATCTAGATTTTTTTATGTTTAAAAAAGCCCCACTTTCCTAACTTAAAAATGTAAGCAGTGCATTCAACTTAAAAAAAAAGTCACAAACCACATTGACAGTTGGGTCTTCAGGCCTCTGCTTTGTAACTTCTAGGCCGTAAATTGTGAGCATGGATAGTCCAAATGTTTTGTATAGTTATTCCTGTGTATCCGCGGGGGATTGGTTCCAGGCGCCTGTAGATACCAAAATCCACAGGTGTTTAAGTCCCTTATATAAAGTAGCATAGTATAGTTGGGCCCCTGTATCCATGGATGTAGAACACATGGATACAGAGGGCTGACTGAAAAGTTTTAAATCATAAATTCTGTACTCATGTGATGAAATTGATAAACCAGTACATGGTATGAAGGAAAACTGCATACTTGATATGAATTACAGATATGAGGACATTCAGTATATTAGAAGAAGCCAAAAATTTATTTGGCTCTATTAAACTATTTATTGTATGGCCCAGCATATTGTTTTAGAATCCCTTTCTTGGTTGTATGGAACGTGAAACAACTGTCTTTCTTTTTTTTGAATTGAAGTATAGTTGATTTACAATATAATATTACTTTCAGGTGTATAACATAGTGATTTGATATTTTTATTGAAACAATTGTTTTTCATAATGTCTGTCAACAATATAATGTAGATTATAATCTGATATAATTTAATGTTAAAATACAATGATATAAAATGATATATTTACAGAATTTTAATCTTTCTATATAATACACAATATTTTGTTATATTAAACCAGTGTTCAATACTGTTTCTGAATCTGATACTGATTTTTATAAATCGGATGACTTATAAAATTTATTAGAATTAAAAACTACTAAAGATATTTTTGCTTATCATACTCACTAGTCATTGTTTAAAATTGCAATGAAAGGCTTTCAGATTTCATTTGGATAATACTGATAATTTGTTCAATCATATTTATATCTTATTAAATAGGTATATCAGATTTTAAATGAATTAAATATTCAAAGTACTTTTACTGTGACTCTTATCTGTGGGGTTTGTAGTGTTCAGAGCACTGAATAATAATCTACTTTATCTGAATGGAAATTTTTTCTTTTTAAGAAAGCCTTACCCTTGCAGTTTTACAAAAGAGGAACAATGTGAGGTAATGTAGTATGGCAATTTGCTTAACATTTTAAAAAGAATCATTGTTCAAGCCAACAAATGAGCTCTGGCTGCAGTTTATATATGATGGTTTAACTACCTCTTTTCCATGGTTCCAAACAAAATAATCACATTTTTAAAAGAGCCTACATAATCAGGCTTAGCATTAAACAATAAACTATCATTTAGTTTAGCAACTAATATGGCATGTGTATGTTAAGATTAAATCATTTTTGTGTAATTAAAATCATTGCTTGTGGAATGAGAACAATCCAACCTCTTCTATAAATTTTAGTATTTTCCTCATAGAAATTCATGTTCTTAGGGTAATACGTCTTTCATTTTATAGCTTTATACAAATCCTAGTACATAGACTGCACAATGTTGGTTGAATGAATGAATGAAGGACTAAATGAGAATTTATTTTGTTTGGAAGGCAGAGGGGATGGGGGAATGGATGGTATCTTATTTTTATTTTTGCTGCCAGATTGATCTCTACACAAAGAGGATGAAAATTCTTGCTTTGAACTAATAGGGAATTGGAAATATTTTAGAATGCACTGTTTTTCCATTGGCTGCTTTGTTAAATTGAAATTAGATATTTGTAAAAAAACAAGTTGAGATACACATTTTGTTAATTTATCTGATGTGAGTTACATCAACTCCAGCAGTCCATAGTAAAGCTTTAGTGTAATAAGTTTTATTATATACATATTACATGAAAAATGTGACACTTGTACTCCCACAGTAAGACAGATAAAGAATCTTATGAATTATTTTAGACAAAATTATCTTGAAAAGGACATTCTCAGTGAATCTTGAAATAAATTCAGTTCTTTTGAGTGGGATGTTCTATTGTTGCTGTGACAAATTATCACAAACTTAGTGACTTAAAACAACACATTTACTTCAGGTGTACAGCAAAGTGAATCAGTTATACATATACATATATCCACTCTTTTTTTCTTTTTTTAAATTCTTTTCCCATATAGGCTATTACAGAGTACTGAGTAGAGTTTCCTGTGCTATACAGCAGGTTCTTATTAGTTATCTATTTTATATATAGTAGTGTGTATATGTCAGTCCCAATCTTCCAATTTATCTCTTCCCCTGCCATCTCCCCCAGTAACCGTAAAAATTTAAAAAAAAAACAAAACAAAACCACACACACATTTATTCAATTCTTAGGCCAGAAGCTGACCTTGGCCTCAGTGAGCTAAAATTAAGGTATGAGCAGAGCTGCGCTGCTTTCTGGCGGTTCTAGGGGAGAACGCATTTTCTTGCTTTTTCTAGCTTGTAGAGACAGCCTGGATTCCTTGGTTTGTACCCCCTTCCATCTTCAAAGCCAGCAATGTCTGATGGAGTCTTTCTCACATCGCATCACACACTGACTCTCCTAATTCGATCTTTCCCCTTTAAGGATGCTTGTGATTACACTAAACCCATTTGGATAATACAGGATCATCTATTTAAGGTCAGTTGATTAGCAACCTCAATTCCATCTGCAACTTTAATTCCCCTTGCCACATAACAGAACATTCATAGCTTCTGGGGTTGGGATGGCTTGAAGGAGGCTGTTATGTATCTACCATGGTAGGTTTTAAGTATTCCCAAATGTATATTAAATCAGGGGTTGTAAACTTGTGGCTCATGTGTGAGATATGACTCATAGATAAGTGATTTTTTTCTTTGCTATGTTTATTACATTGGATTATAGAGGGTTGTAAATTAGTTGCCAAAATTAAAAATATAGTCAGTAAAATAATGTGTTTCCATATTGTCTGGAAAAAAATTTTAAAATTGGGAATTCATGGGTTGGCGACAACTGGCTGAAATGTGTTAGTGGTGGCTCAGCTTAAATGGGTTTTGTGCTTTTCATTTGCCAGTGTCTTCGTCACTCCCATTGCGTCTCTAAATTTGAGGCTGGATCCTGGTAACCATTGCTCTTTTTGTTCAGTCCATTTCTTTTATTTATATTACTTACCTGGTCCTTGTTAACATCTGACATCCTGTGTGGAATGAGTAAGTGTGTACTAAGTTCATTTGTAGTAAGTATGCATTTTGCTTTATCATAACAATAGAATGAATGAAGCACTAAAATATTTTTTAAATTTCTATATTTCTCTAAATCAGACCTCCCAGGCCCCACTTATCTTAGTGGCAGGATATTTAGTTCCATTTGTTATGGGGTCCAAACTCTCAGGGGAGTGCACTTTGGCAAACTGTAACCTGGGTGAATATATTTACAGTATACACATTCCATAAAGGATTCTTATGCAGATTATTTAAATAATTCCTAAAAATCAATAAGAGAACAAACACCCTAACTAAAACTGGGGGTGGAATCTTGAACAGGCACTTTATTTTTTTTTTTTTATTAATTTTTTATTGGAGTGTGGTTACTTTACAATGCTGTGTTAGCCTCCACTGCACAACAAAATGAATCAGCCATGCACATACAGAAATCCCCTCCCTCTTGGACTCCCTCCCATTTAGGTCACCACAGTGCATTAGGTAGAGTTCCCTGTGCTATACAGTATGTTCCCATCAGTTGTCTATTTTATACATAGTAACTATAATGTATATGTGTAAATCCCAGTCTCCCAATTCCTCCGTTCCCACCCCTTTCCCCCTTGGTATCCATACATTTGTTCTCTATGTCTATGTCTCTATTTCTGCTTTGCAAATGAGATCATCTATACCATTTTTCTAGATTCCACATATATGCATTATTACGATATTTCCTCTTCTCTTTCTGACTTACTTCACTCTGTATGACACTCTCTAGGTCCATCCACGTCTCTACAAATAACCCGATTTCATTCCTTTTTATGGCTGAGTAATATTCCATTGTGTGCCACATCTTCTTTATTCATTCATCTGTCAATGGACATTTAGGTTGCTTCCATGTCCTGGCTGTTGTAAGTAGTGCTGCTATGAACATTGGGGTACATGTATCTTTTCAAATTATGGTTTTCTCCAGATAGATGCCCAGAAGTGGGATTGCTGGATTATATGGTAGCTCTATTTTTAGTTTTTTAAGGAACCTCCATACTGTTCTCCATAGTGGCTGTATCAATTTCCATTCCCACCAACAGTGCAAGAGGGTTCCCTTTTCTCCACACCCTCTCCAGCATTTGTTGTTTGTAGATTTTCTGATGATGCCCATTCTAACTGGTGTGAGGTGATACCTCATTGTAGTTTTGATTTGCATTTCTCTAATAGTTAGTGATGTTGAGCATCTTTTCATTTGTTTGTTGTCCTTCTGTATGTCTTCTTTGGAGAAATGTCTATTTAGGTTTTCCACCCATTTTTTGATTGGGTTGTTTGTTTTTTTTGATATTGAGCTGTATGAGCTGCTTGTATATTTTGGAGATTAATCCTTTGTCAGTTGCTTCATTTGCAAATATTTTCTCCCATTCTGAGGGTTGTCTTTTTGTCTTGTTTATGGTTTCCTTTGCTGTGCAAAAGCTTTTAAGCTTAATTAGGTTCCATTTGTTTGTTTTTGTTTTAATTTTTTATTACTCTAGGAGTTGGGTCAAAAAAGATGTTGCTGTGATTTATGTCAAAGATTGTTGAACAGGCACTTTAAAAGAACCTATTCAAATGGGCAATAAACATAAGATGCTCAATATCATTATTCAAGAAGAAAACACAATTGAAAAGAAGATGTGGAACAATTAGAACTATATTGCTGATAGTAGAAAAAATGGAAAGAATCACTTTGAAAAACTCTTCGGTTGTATTTACTAAAGCTATGTTTACATCTGCCGATGATCCAACAATTCTGTGCTTTCATATAATCACAGAAATAAGAACACATGTTCATCAGAAGACAAAAATGTTTATGGTAGTTTTATTTATAATAGCCCCCAGTTGAAAACAACCATATGATCATCAATAGGAGGGTGAATAAATACATTGTAGAATACTATGCAGTGGAATACCTCTTATTATAAAAGAATGTACTGCAAATAACATGGATGAATATCATAGGCATAATTATGAGTAAAATAAACCAGACAGAAAAGAGTACCTACTGTTGGATTTCATTCATATGAAGTTCCAGAACAGGTTCCAGAACTAATCTATTATAACAGAAGTCTGAATAGTGGGAGAGGCATGGGGAAAGATTCCATCATGCTGGAAATTTCAATATTTTAAATTGAAATATTTAATGATTTATTGAGTTCATACATATATAAGTATTTATTGGATTTTCCACTTAAGATGTGTGTATGTGTGTTAAATCTTGACTTGAAAAATTTGAAGAAATGACAACTTTGTCTTCGTTTAACCTACTTGCTTACTTTTGTGTTATTGTCTTTTTAAATTTTACATATATTTTAAATTCGACAGGCCATTATATAGTATTTGTGCAACAGTATTCATTTCGATCTATCCTGATATTTATCTTTTCAGGTACACTTCATTAATATCCAAATTTCCATGTTTTCCTGTGGGTTCTATTTTTCTTCTACCTGAAGAACTCCCTTTAGCGTACTTTTTCATGCAGGTTATATAGTAATGAATGTTTTCAGTTTTCGTATGCTAAAAATGTTTTCTTTTTGTTTTTGAAGAATATTTTCTCTGGGTATAGAAGGTTTTGTTGGCATCTAGTTTCTTCCAGCACTTTGAAGGTTTTCATTGTCTTTTGGCTTTCATACTTTTTCATAAGAAGTTAGATATCACTATTGCTGCTTTGAATGTCTTATTTCTTGATGCTTTTTAAGACTTTTATTTTGTATTTGATTTTCAGAAGCCTTTTATGATTTACTTAAGTATGGCTTTCCTTATATGTATTCAGCTTGGGATTGCAGAACTTCTTGAATTTATGTATTGATAGCTTCCATCAGTTTTGGAACATTTCCAGCTCATATTTTAAATATTGCTTCTGCCCCATTCTCTTTTCTCCATTTGGGTTTCCACACCACATATGCTACACACTCTGCATTTTGCATATGACCAAATGCATATGCTATACACTATGCATTTTGACTGTGACCAATATGTATCTTATCAATTTCTTTCCTTTTATTTGTCCAGTCTTTAATTTTGAAATTTTGTATAGGCCTCCCTTTCATTTCACTAATCTGCTATATCCAGTCTTCTTTTTATAACTATTCACAGAGATTTTAGTTTCAGATATATTATTTTAGTACTACACTATTCATTCAGTTCTTTATTCAAATTTTCTTTTCATCTTTTCATATATTTTCTCCATGATATCTTTAGCAAATTATAGTTATTTTTAAATTGTTAATAACTAAAATATAAGCATCTCCTGTGGAATTTTTCCCCTTGTCTAAGTTCTTTTTTTCTCTTGGTTATTTGTCATGTGGTTTTATCTCTTGGAATGGCTAATTCTTCTTGATTGAATGTTGGACATTAAGAATAAAGATATGTATAGGATGCAAGAGATATTTTATTCTATCACAAAGAGTACTTTTCACTGTTATAATGATAGAATGGAGGCTGCCCACCTATTAGGTACTAAGCTGATTTGAGGCTGGCTTGCAGTACTTTTTTTGTGTGTGTGTGTTTTGTTTGTTTGTTTGTTTTTTAATAAGACTCAGCCTATCTCTAATTCTTTACCCATTCCTGGGGCATGACCCTCTAGGGCTTTCGGTTGAGAGCCTTGCAAGTCTGTGCATACTCAGTACCAAGAACTTGTGAGAAACTTTGCTGTTTTTCATAAGCCTTTCACCTTAGGCCTTTCATGTCTGCCAAGTTGTTACACTTCACTACTTTTCTAGAGGCTTTAACTCTGACCTTATGATTACAGGGTCCCCTCTCATTTGTGAGTCTGTCTCTACAGCACTGCTGGGTGGTGGGAAATTCTGGTCTGCTTCTTAAGGGTTTTTGGCTTAGTCATTTAGCCTTCTGCATTGTACATTCTCAGAATTTGGAAAACAAGTATTTTGAGATAAACCAGCCATATGTTTGAAGCCCTCCAATCTTGAATTTTGTCACTTCCCTGCATAACTGCCAAATGCTTTGCTAGTATCTCTGTCCTCTGGCGTAGCCCTCTGCTTGTGCCAGTTCCATATTCACAGCCTCCAACCCTCACCCAGAACTGACAAAGGCTCTCACGGTAAAAGTGGGTACAGATTCTAAGTTCACACCTGAGAATTTCTCCCGACTCCAGAATTTAATACCTCTAGTTCTTCTTGCTTCTACAGCTCTATGATGCTTTCAATATTTAGTCTTGGTTTTCTAGTTCTCAGTAGGATCTTTGGCTGCTCTAAATGATTCCACCCCACCTTAGCACCACTGATTTTTTTTTTAACATCTTTATTGGAGTATAATTGCTTTACAATGGCGTGTTAGTTTCTGCTTTATAACAAAGTGAATCAGCTATACATATACACATATCCCCATATCTCTTCCCTCTTGCGTCTCCCTCCCTCCCACCCTCCCTATCCCACCCCTCTGGGTGGTCACAAAGCACCGAGCTGATCTCCCTGTGCTACGTGGCTGCTTCCCACTAGCTATCTATTTTACATTTGGTATTATATATAAGTCCGTGCCACTCTCTCACTTCGTCCCAGCTTACCCTTCCCCCTCCCCCTCCCCATGTCCTCAAGTCCATTCTGTAGTAGGTCTGCGTCTTTATTCCCATCCTGCCCCTAGGTTCTTCATGACCAATTTTTTTTTTTGATTCCATATATATGTGTTAGCATATGGTGTTTGTTTTTCTCTTTCTTACTTACTTTACTCTGTATGACAGACTCTATGTCCATCCACCTCACTACAAATAACTCAATTTCATTTCTTTTTTTGGCTAAGTAATGTTCCATTGTATATATGTGCCACTCCTTCTTTATCCATTCATCTGTCGATGGACACTTAGGTTGCTTCCATGTCCTGGCTATTGTAAATAGAGCTGCAATGAACATTGTGGTGCATGACTCTTTTTGAATTATGGTTTTCTCAGGGTATATGCCCAATAGTGGGATTGCTGGGTCGTATGGTAGTTCTATTTTTAGTTTTTTAAGGAACCTCCATACTGTTCTCCATAGTGGCTGTATCAATTTACATTCACACCAATAGTGCAAGAGGGTCCCCTTTTCTCCACACCCTCTCCAGTATTTATTGTTTGTAGATTTTTTGAAGATGGCCATTCTGACTGGTGTGAGGTGATATCTCATTGTATTTTGATTTGCATTTCTCTAGTGATTAATGATGTTGAGCATTCTTTCATGTGTTTGTTGGCAATCTGTATATCTTCTTTGGATAAATGTCTATTTAGGTCTTCTACCCATTTTTTAAATTGAATTGTTTGTTTTTCTGATATTGAGCTCCATGAACTGTTTGTATATTTTGGAGATCAATCCTTTGTCAGTTGCTTCATTTGCAAATATTTTCTCCCATTCTGAGGGTTGTCTTTTCATCTTGTTTATGGTTTCCTTTGCTGTGCAAAACCTCTTAAGTTTCATTAGGTCCCATTTGTTGATTTTTGTTTTTATTTCCATTTCTCTAGGAGGTGGGTCAAAAAGGGTCTTGCTGTGATTTATGTCATAGAGTGTTCTGCCTATGTTTTCCTCTAAGAGTTTGATAGTGTCTGGCCTTACATTTAGGTCTTTAATCCATTTTGAGTTTATTTTTGTGTATGGTGTTAGGGAGTGTTCTAATTTCATTCTTTCACATGTAGCTGTCCAGTTTCCCCAGCACCACTTATGGAAGAGGCTGTCTTTTCTCCGTGCACCACCGATGTTTGAACAAAGTGAATTGTTCATGGCTCTATGCTAAGTGCTTGGTTACAGAAGAATAGAACTTGAGCTTTTCCTCAGGGTTTTAAAATGTTTGTACTTACAGGGCATGTACCCCAAAAGATTAATAAAACAAAACATTATAGGATATCTTATATAAATAGTATAGTTAGGAAGCCAGGGGAGACCTCTCTGAGTTCTAGGATAGTCAGGAAAGGCAAATTTTAAAGTTAACTTAAAGAAAAATTATTGTGAAATAAGAAAAAGCATTTTATTTTGAGAATAATATAGGCCAAAAATGTGGATGCGGGCTTCCCTGGTGGTGCAGTGGTTGAGAATCTGCCTGCCAATGCAGGGGACACGGGTTCGAGCCCTGGTCTGGGAAGATCCCGCATGCCGCGGAGCGGCTGGGCCCGTGAGCCACAGTTGCTGAGCCTGCGCGTCTGGAGCCTGTGCTCTGCAACAAGAGAGGCTGCGATGGTGAGAGGCCCGCGCACTGTGATGAAGAGTGGCCCCCGCTTGCCACAACTAGAGAAAGTCCTCGCACAGAAACGAAGACCCAACACAGCCATAAATAAATAAATTAATTAATTAAAAAAAAAATGTGGATGAAACAAACCTATTCACAGTTTTATTTAAGAAGCCCCTAACTTGGGAAGAACACTAATGTCCAAGATGCAAGAATTGGTAAACTAATCGTTTTACACTTATACAATAGAATATAATTCAATAATTTAAAAGACTGAACTAATCATGAAACAACATAGATATATCTCAAAACATTAAGAAGAATAAGCCAGACACTGAAGAGTACATATAGTATGATTCCATTTATAGGAAGTTAAAACATAGGCAATGTTACTAGGTAGGTAGGTAGGTAGATATAGTGATATATACATAAATCAAAACAAAATTGCCTCTGGAAGGTGGGGATTGACTGGATGGGAATATGAGAGAAATTTCTGGGATGATGGGAATGCTCTATATCTTGATTCATATGGACGGTTTCTTGGGTGTATACATATGTCAGTTTGTCAAATTTTATGTGTACTATTTGTGCATTTCCCTGTGAGTAAATATTATTTCAATAACATAATTGAATATAAAACCCATAAGTAATCAATAAGGTTTATAATAGATAATTTGTTCATTGATTTGCAAGAAATGGTAGGAGGGATGTTTGGATAAGATGCAGAGATTCTTAGATGTTGGACAAAAGGAAACCACTAAAATAATCTGCAAGGGTGAGAGAAAATCAGAATAATGCTTTAGAAAATTTAATCTCCAGGGTCTAGAGAAACCACTCAAAACAAAGATGTATAGCCTGTAACCAACAGCTGAGATATCTTTTAATGCTATGTTTTCTGGGAAAAGTATGTTATCATACTTGGGTAAAATTGTAAAAAATAATATTTTAGCTCATCATTTAGTACATATTTTCCTAACAATAGTATTTTAAAATTTTAATATGGCCTTTACTAACAGGAGTTAATCCTACTGCATCTCTCAGAAATGAAGATCACAGAACCCGTGATAAAATTAGGTAAGAAGTCTACCAAAGCTCTCGGTAGGAGGGGAAACTCGATTTCTAGTTTTTCAAATTCAGGCTTAATTTCTGTAAAGAAGTTTTTAAAAATGCAGCAGAATTATAAATAATGATGTGAAGCCGAAAAAAATTGGTGGGGGTGAGGTCATTTTTTGTCTCTGAATGCTCTATGGTTCAATTCTGGTTGGTTTTTGAGCAAGTTTTATTCACTTCTATGAAAAATATTAGAAAAATGCAATAACATAATCCAAGATACTTTCAAAATACATAAAGGCTATAAGGAGATGAGAAGAAAATGGTAATGAGCAACAGCAGATGTTTCTTTCTTGGAAGAGTAATTAGAGATAGAAATAGCATCTTACAGAAAGCAAAAGTGTCTTATCACCAACTCTTCAGGAATTCATTCAGCAAGATAGCTCACAAATATGTGTAAATTTTAAAACATAAAAAATTGAGGAAGAAATGAAGATCTGTAAGCTCCAGATAGCTATGTGTTGATCCCAATCCTGTGCATTGATGGACTAAGCAAAAACCACAGAAGACTCTCCTTAACAACATGTTTCTGTATCTGAAATTATATCACAGTAGATTCATTGTTTTTGGTTGAAGTGCAATATCTGCATTTCACTATGTAAATGTACATTTCTTTGGGAGTGGCAGCATACATCTTTTTAAAAACTAACTCTTCCTCACTGATGACTCAGTAGGAAAACGCAAAAGAAAAATTTGTTAAAGGAATGGCACGTTGCATTTTTTGCAGTAAAGCAATGTGGGTTTGCATCAACTAGGAAAATTATATCCCCTCTTCATATACCATTGAAGTTTCTTATTCGATCCATTCATCAGGGACATTGAATACTTTAGAGGTGATGCAGTAAGGCGGGGGGAGAGTCTAAGAAAGATAAGTAGGAAGGTGGAGAAGATCAGCTTTTCTGGTCATTTATTTTTGTCTACTCAGCTTTATCATGTGGAAAAAAATTATTGGGCAGAATATTAATCTTCCTCTGCATAATATGTTTGCTCTCTTTTAAACTGAAATACCATTGACATACAGTATTATGTTAGTTATAATCTATTTTCTCGTAACGTTACCATTTGGAAGTTTGACCAGGTGTCTTATTTTTTTGTCACAGTTGCTGTCTCTGCCCTGTTCTGAGCTCCTTTTTTTGGCAATCTCCCAACACCCCTGCCCCTCCCACAACTCTATGGCAGAGAAAAACAGCCAACAGTGATATATGAACATTGCAAGCTTAATATTCTCAAGCTTTCAATTTTAAAATTGCATTGTGATGGTCAATTTTTTTTAAAGCAAGCTACATGCTTGAAGCCCGTAATCATGGATTCTGCCTCTCCATTCCTGTGTTGTTGGGGAAAAAATGGTGTTTATAATATTTCTCCATTTTTATTCATTAAGGACAATGTTACTATTCAACCAATTCTTGGATTTCCAACATTAGAAGCTATGGTCTTAATGTTGTTTTGCCTGTGTGTATGCATATGTGTTTGAATTACAAGCCTCACTGTTCCTTTGGAGTTTTACTAAAGGTCTGCATTTGTAGGTCGTTGCTAGTAGTCTTGACAGAACACACACAGTTGCCATGATCAGTATTTATTAAAAACAGTGAACCCTTTGTTTTTTCTAATTGACTATCAAAGTTAAGGTTAACCTACTTTTGTTATACTCTATATATTTCTTAATTTTTATTTTTTAACTCTAAATCATTTTCTTTTATCAGTATGGAAATGTAAGTATAGAGAAGTATTCACATATTCTTCTTGATGACAGAACTAAGGGAAGAAAAGAGTTGTTTCATTAAGCTGTGTATTAGTTTTATACGATGATGTTTTACTAGTTTTTCTCTTCACTTTTTAGTTTTATTAGTGTTCACAAAGGTATAATCATTAATGTTCACATTTCTTAGATAAAATGCCATTTTTATATTTTAAGCTATATTACTGAAAAATAACATTAAAAACAGAAAATCTTAAATCTCTATTTTTGTATTCTATAATGAAATTTCCAAATTAAGTTCTTCATGCTGATAAATGTGTCATCTATTTATAATCTAACGTGTTCAAATTGTAATGGAAAGCCCACAATTGAAGTGATATTCTGGGTAATGGGAAGCACCTGTGTCAGATGCTCTACTTGCATTGCTAGATTGTAGTCATGGAAAACTAGAAAGCATTTGAACGGCACAGCCCCACTGTTTAGCACAGGTGTTTTTCTAATTGTGATCTACTGAGAAGGTATAGGGTTTAATGGCCCAGAAACTTACCTTTTACCTCTCTAACCTTGAGCATTCATGTAAGTACTTAATAAAATTTGTAGGAACACAGACTAACTCCTGGAATTGCTGAGAATTGTTCTTTCAAGTGTATATGGCAGTGTGTTTCTTTTCTCCTTAATATTTATTACATGTGTTAAAGGAATTTACATGTATGTTTCCTCAGGTGTCAGATAAAATAAAAAACTTACAAATTTCCCATGATATGGTAACATTCATTTAAGAAATGATTCATTCTCTCTTCCTCCAAGAAAGTGTGATGAATCAGAAAGCATTCACTAGGAAGTTCTAACCTTGTATACTGGTTCTCCAGGACTCATTTTCTTTTTTAGAGTGATAGAAAATTTAAAATATACCAAAGAACCAAAATCTAAGACAGTGGTATCTTTGACAGTTTTTAAAGTGTTTTTAGTTGTATAATATGCAAATATAAAATTTTAAGAAATTCATTGAATTATGTTGATTAGTTTTTTTCTTTTACTATATTTTGTTTGCTTTCTAGCTCTAAAAAGTCTGAAAGTCCGACTCAGTTTGTTACTTTGTACCCCTCGCCCCGAAGCACCGAAGTTGAATGATTTTTAAAGTTGCTTTCTTTTAACTTTTGGTAGAATAAGGAGTGGATACATTTAACAAATTCCATTTCTAGAGATAGTGGACTAAGTTGTTTTAAACCAAAGGTCCTATTGAGAACAAGTAGAAAAATTGGATAAAATATAAATTTCTTGAAGACATTGAGAGTTACCATAGCAGTAAAGATTTACAGGATCAAGATCAGGAGAGAAGGAAGACCATCTCAGCCAGCAAGTAAGTAATACCCCAGCCATTAAGTAATATGGCTTAAGATTTAGTAAAGGGAAAAATTGAAAAAATTAAAAGAAGTGCACGCATACATAATTATCATGGGATAGTTCAACACATCCTTCCTTGTAACTAATAGAACAAACAGACAACAATAAGTATATAGAAGATACGACCAACAGAGTAAGTCCTCATTGCCTCTCTGGAGGCTGCCTGGAGATCGAATAGCTCACTGTGTCTTCTTGGGAAGCTGTTGTCAACTTGAGAGTGCATGTGTGCTTTTTCCTTCTTTCCTGCCTCACTGTCATTTTCACTTACTTTTGCTGCCTTGGGTTGCACCATGCAGGAATGGCACATATTGGCTCTGTTTCATAGGGAGCTTGGATTAAGAAAGTATGTTATCCTTTAATAACAATGTTTATTTGAAAAATACGGGGTTACTTCAGACCTTCTTGCCAAGCAATGATAGATACCCCAGATGTTAAGCTCTCTCTGTAGGTAACATGGAGATGAGAATATTAACAAGAGAGATAAGTACTGAGCAATAGTTTAACTGTGGCAAGAGCACGAAACTTTATCAATATTGTAGGAAAAAAACCCCAGCATTAAAAAAAAAAAAAAAATCAGCATTCCTAACATCAACGCCACACTAAAAGGCAAGAGCAACGTTCTCATCCCATAGAATGAACACAAAACAGAAGACATATGTGAAGAGTAATCTGTGGAGTCAAGAGTAATTAAGCAATAAGGAGCATTTAGCAAAAACTATTTTGGGGAAAACTTAGTAAATCTCTAAGGACATAAAATATCTATTAATTTCAGGGTAAAGTACCTTATAATGTACTATAAGGAAATTCCTGAAAATTTAAGCCAGATGTTTGATATAAATTGTAAAATACGTATTTCCCCCTCAAACCAAATTCAATAAAGCATTTTCATGTAAATTAATTTGAGAGTAGATTTTACAGCAGACAAGTGCCTGAAGAGTTAGCATATGGTCCAAAATGTAGCTCTGGGAAAACACTGAATTCTAATCTGCGCTCTTCTTTAGATGAATAAGTGTCTTCTCTAAACACTTTGATATCTTTGATATCTAATTCCTGAATTTATTTGTACTCATCTTTAATGAATATGTACATTTCTGAAGTTCTTTGAAAATATAATCCAAAGTCATAATGCCTACAGTACTTGTCTAGGTGATTCTCAGGTATTTATCTTGATCTTCAGCTCAGTCTATTCATTGTTCCAAGGTAGCTTTTCCTATACCACAGAGCATCTCTCTCGAAAGCCCACTTTCACCCCAAACTCTGTACATCCCAAAATAAACAAATCTTGTCCTACTTTTAATGAATCCCTGTTATCTACATCATCATGTCCAAGACCTTTTTTCTAGAAAACAAGAGTTATCTTTCCAGGTTCATTTCATAGTGTTCCCTTCCACAAACCCTGCATTTAAGTTCAACAGTGTTATTGACTATTCCCTAAAAATGATCTGTATTTTCTCACTTCTTTGTCTCTTTTCACATTGTTCCTTTTGCTTGATGATGCTGCTACCTGATGAAACCCATACGGTATTTTTTGAAGTTCTGTTTTATCACTTTGTCCTAAGACTTTTCCTGAACCCCTCAAGAAAATGCCGTTTATATATATTCCCATTTTACATTGTATTGCTATTATTGGTGAACCAGTTTTATTCCTTTGCTAGATTAAAAGTTCCTTTAGGTAATTCAAAATATTTTATTTCTCTTAATCTCTTTTATAGCACATAGTACAATACTTATTAATTCATGAAAATGAACATCTGGGTTTCTTCATAAACTAACAAGTAATATAGTAAATTACATATTTTTATTAGATACATTTAAAGCTATTTTGGGAAATAAGCAGACTTTCTTTTCTTAGTGAGGAAAGGTTTTCTCGGGGAGTGGTCAAACAATCATAACTTAAAAAATTAATGAAGCGCTATCTTAATGCCTAATTCGTATTGAAATATCGTAAATGTCCACTGATGACTGTCCATTTTTGCCAGACATCTGTCAACTAAAAAGTGAGTGTATATAAGGGTAAAGAAGGATGCTGATAATGCTGAGAGCTTAAGAATAAGGACAAAATCCTCTTGATATTTTAAAAACCTAGTTATGAAAGTGGAGACTAAAAAATGAATTGTTTTGAGGGCTATAATATATAACATTACTAACTACTTCACTTGAAATTCTCAAAATAAGCAAGAACCTTTCTAAAAGGTAAAATTTGATCACAATGAACCCACTTATTTTATGACACATCTCTGAGAACTTGATAGCTATAATTTGTTAATGAACTTACAGCATGCCATGCTTCAGAAACTCTTTGACATGAAACTGCCATGTGGGTTGGATAATTTCCATGGTAGGGTGGAGTAGGAGTAGAAACCTCACCTTCAGCCACATTCTTTAAATTCAGTTTTTTAAACCTCATTTATCAGTCACTACATAGATAAGCACATAAGAATGGCAACCAGATAAGTAATAGTGATGATGATAAAGCTTACTTCTGTAAAAGTTATTTTTACCTTTAAGCTAGGTCATTTTATTAACATTGGCATGCAAGTATAGTTACGATAATATCATATGGAGTTTAAAAATCAGTGAAGTCAACTCAGTATGAGTCATTGGAACTCCTTCTGAGACTCTACTAAGAAAGGCATTATTTCATTTCATCACACCTACAGACACTAACATTTATACGTTTTTATTCCAACATGTACTTATTGAGCCTGGGTCTATATTACGTTGCATGGTATCTAAAGGACTTTCTTCTTCTAAAGATGATGATTGAACTAGAAATACATTATGATTACAGAGGAATAACAGAAAAGAGCTGTAATATTGAAACTGTTACCATGAATTCATTCTGGTTCTCAGAAAAATGTAGGCATGCTGTTCAATCATAATTCTCACCTCAAGTTTAAACAACTTGTCATTCTTGTAGAAGAAAAAGAACTTTTGTGCGTTGTTGGTGATAATATTCACTGCTCTGTATTAAGTGTTCAAAAGTAGTTCTAAAGAAGCAGATAACAATTCACAGATAGAAACGTATGAGAGGTAATCATTGCTTAATGTGTTGATGACTGTACCCTCATGCTGAAGTGAGCTTGCATTAGCTCAGCTTGCAGATGCAATACTTCAACACATTTAAAAAGACTTGAAGACATTCTCTCTCTGGTCACCAGAGTGGAAACTGCTGCTTTTCCAATCATTACAGAAGAAAGGATGGTTATATTTTGCTGAAAACATCCATTCGTTAGGATCCACTCTGTGGTACGATGCCCAGGAAGACCATCACAAAACTAGCTGTAATGCCGTTTTCTTGCAAAAACAGTGTTTTTGTGGAAGATATCTGGGAAATAAATTTATCAGAGCAGCAGACATCCTGCTCTCTGGTTAGGAGAGACGTTGATAGGACTTAAATACAGCTAAAGTCTAGCTGCATGTGCATTTCTCATTACCGTAAAAGAATATGCAACATCCAAATGTATTTCCAGACAAATCATTGTCAGTTGTTGTGGTTATCTTATAATTACTGCTGTCTTCAAAAGAGGCTTTTAAAATTTATAATTCGAATAAAGGGTTTTTTTTTTTTTCTTTTTTGGTAAAAATTCAAATACATACAAAGACGAAGCATTTAACAACGTTTAGAGGATGCTGGTTAAGGATGAAAATTAGCTGAATTATTATCAGTATGCCAAGAAACTTGAAGGTCTTTTGCCTTTTATAGAAATGGTTTCTGAACAGGGTTTGGGAAGTGTAGGTATGTCACCTTTTAGTTCTTCCCCAAGTTTATTAGACTTCTTGTATTATCTCTCAAATGATATGATTCATTCTTTAATATTACTGTGTGTGGTCTTTTCCCTAACCATGATTCTTCCTGAATTAGTTTTTTCCAAGCACACAGTACCTGGGAGAGATAAAAGGCTATTTTAGTCAGTATTTGCTTTGAAATATATTTTATTTACATCTCATATTTCAATTTCTCACTATTCATTTTTTACCTTTGCTTCCAAAAATTGACAAAAGTTATAGATTTGTCCAACATGTTCTGCCACATCTGATGGGAAAGAATTTACTTCACTGGCTTTTTCCTGTTTCACCATGTCACAAATAACTTCACAGTCATTATTATTACTTGATTCCCTGTCTTTAGATTTAAAAAAATACATGAAAGGTACAAGAGGAACGAGCAAGTCTTTGGCTTAACTTAATAATAACTCTCTTTATAACTCTTGAAAATGTCTGATTTTCTGTTTTACTGGTAGACTTAAAGCTGAATTACTATTTGTGAAAGTAGAGAGTTTGGACTGTTTACAGTAGCTTTTCAGTCAAAATTATCATATCCAAATTTTTCTTGGATCCCCAAGATTACTCCCATATTTGGTGATACTCTAGAAGGACTCATGGGACTCAGCATATAGTTCTGTTTATGGCTAAGATTTCACAGTTGTCTATTAAAAATACGCAACCAGATCAATAAGGGGAAAAGACACAATAAGGATCTGGATGAATCCACTTCTATCAGTTAGGGAATGTTAGAAAAGCAAAGTGTGAGATGCCAGCCAAGGACCAAACTTGCAAGCAGGTCTTTCTAAAGATAGAAGCCTCAGGACAGCTTTTTTCTCTTTTCTGCACACAGGTGTGTGGTGCATACTTTGACCCATACTTTTAATGATGTAAAGTTACTCCTTTATTCTACCCTGCCTGCATGCTTTTTCTTTCTCTTTCTTCCTCTCCTGGTGCCTGCACATGTACTCACATTTTTTCTCTTTCTGTGTGTGTGTTTGTGTATGTTGCTAGAGTGCTTGCTCCATGAAAGAAGAAACTTTAAAAAAAGAATCTCCATCAAAACTATGTTTGTTAACTGATGCAGCAAGGGAGACCACCAACCGTGGTAAGAACTGGATGGTGATTTTTGAGGGAAAGCCCTAAGAAAATTACAGGTCTCCTTTGGATCAGATACTGTCAGGAAGAAGGGTAATTCAGTGATTGATTTTTAAAATACTTTATTGATTTTACATTTATTATATTTTACATAAAACATATAAGAGGCTGGAGGAAAGAAACAAGGTTACCATTATCACCAGGGAAAAAAGTGGTCACTCTTTAGGGAGGAAAGGAGAGGGAAGCATGCTTGGTGTTCTGTGGATGCACAATGTCTATTTTTTATCTCTTCAGGCATCATGTTGGAGTGTTCTTGTCTTTGTCTTGTCCTGTTGTGATCAAGGAGAATCCTTACCAGATATTGATATTTTATGAAATTTCTTATTAGCAGAAAACTAGAAAAAATGTTTATCCTTGTCTTAAAGTGTCTACTAGAGCCTTGTACACAGGTGGTAATTTATAGTAGTTGATTCACCACTTACTGGTTCCCACTGTCAATGACAAGGATAAACACCGCATCAACCACGTTACCTAGCCATAACCATTCTGGTAGAGAATCTCCTTTTCCGAGGTCAAATCTTAGATATGTCTGAAGTACAGCTATATATTTTCTCAAAAAGAATGATAAGCAGATGTTGTTACTACAGAGTTTAAGGAATCTGCATACCCATAGCTCTATGTCCCCCAACATGAACAATGGAGTAATATAGTTTACAACAAAGGAAGCTTAATGTTGGTTAGTCAAATATAAATAAGGAGTATGAGTGAGTATTTATCACTCCTTTTTGAGTTCAGAGATTATATTCCCAACTATTTAGAGTTCATGGGATTGAGGGAGAGGCGAGATCTTCTGTTTGGTTATGCTTATTCAAACCTATTAAACTTGATCGTACATTTAATGTAAACCAGCATAGGGTCTTAGGACATTCTACATAACCAATTTCTATTCTGGCCCTGAGGACCAGCTCTTCCTGAATTTCTCTCACTTTCTCCCTTCCTCCCCCTTATCTCTTCTTCCTCTCCTTTCATAGCCCCTTGGAAAGTTTAATTAACATTTTGAATTCACAGTCCCCACCAAGTTGAAACCTTCTTCTAGGAGTTCTGGGTTATTCTCAGTTTAAGCTTAGCATTTGCAGTTTTACTATATATAACGAATCCATAAGCATATGCTGTGTTGCTTTGTGAGTCTTTAAACATTTATATAAATGTAATCATGTTTTTGCATATTGAAATATATCTTGATTTTTTTCATTCAACATTATGCTTTTGATATTTATCTAGGTTGCTACATTCAGATTTAATTATTTTAACTCCTGTGTGATAGTAAAGGGGATATTAACTTCTAGATATGTAATCTCAATGTTTTTAATCCTTCTCACCCTAGGATCACTCTTTACTATTAAAGTGTATAACACAGGGAACTATAATCAATATCTTGTAATGACCTATAATGGAAAAGAATCTTAAACAGAATATATATATATATGTATACATATATATATATATATATATATATATATATATATATATATATATATAAAAATAACTGAATCACTTTGTTGTCCACCTGAAACTAACACAACATTGTACATCAACTATATTTCAATAAAAATTAAAAAAAAAAACCCTAAGCTTCCTTCCTCAGTGACTGCATGTGGTCCAGCCCTCTACCAAAGTTTATCTAAGGATTCCCAGTAATGCTTCCACCCAGCCAGTTGTCAACTATCACAAGAACTCATGAGTTTTCAGTGACTTCTATAAACGATATTTGTTGATGTACTCCAAGAAAAGAAAAAGTATGCTTGATTGAACCAAATTAACTCCAATTAAAAACAAAATCTTATTTGACAGACTTTTCTGTCAAAAAAACTGTTCACATTTTTTTCTGAGTTCAGCTAGAAGGAGGACTCTGTCCCCAGAATTCCATAATGGTTAAGAAAGTTCAAAAGAATAAAACTGTTTAAAGATAATTTTGCTACTGCTACAAAAATGCTTTAGATAGATAGGTATAAACTATTTTGAAGATGCGTTTTATTTTACCTGCTTTCATTGTGTCTAATAATCATATAAAACAAGAATTTGGAGATTAATAATGAAGGTATAAAATGCTACACTGAAATTGTAGGTCTTAATACATATTCTAAAATTTGAAAATGCTAGAAAATACATTTTCTCACTTTGTGGTATATTAGGTTACCCCTTTGTAGTTGCGTCTTTTACCACCATCTAGACAAGCTGAATGACAGACATCCTTTATTTTCTCTCTCCTTTTTTTCATCTATTCTTTCGGGTATTGTGGCATATTTTGTTGGCAAAGGATGTCATAACTTTTGTTCGTTCTAAAGGAAGTATCTTCACTTTTGTCATGGGGCTGGGGAAACTTTAATTTTTTGAAATGAATCTCATCCATGGACAGGTGGTGCGCTGAGCTTTAAACAGCTTGATGAATGATTTGGCTCTGAATAGCTGTGTCAAATAATGTATCTCAGTTGGCAGTCTCAATGAAACAGAATAAGGCAGGCGGTTTTCTGTTACATATTAGTTCTTGCACCTACTTGTCTTCCAGCTGTGCATGCTAGGCATAAATCCTGCCCTTCCTCTCCCTGTACCAGTAATTCACCCAGGGCTGCCCATTCGATTCTGTTTACCTCATGGTTGCACTCACCATCAGGAGCCACTCCTGTCACTGGGGCAGATGTGTGTTCTTTACTTGCTGATATACTAAGTCGTATGATTCTAAACAACCAATTTTCTGGGAATAGTAATGGAGGATAGAGGGAGTTAATGCTTTTTAAAGCCCTCTCTTACGAGGGGAATAGATGGTTTAATTTTAAGGAGCTGGTGAATTTACACTTATACTTCAATAAGTATAACAGCAATAATAAGCATAACAATACTTATGTCAACTTTTCACCATATTCTCTCTAGAATTATGCTTTAGTTACTATTATAGATAAAAATTATTTATTTGCTTTTCTTTCTTCTTTATAAACAAATAGGGTAAAATCCACTCATCTAAAGGAATAATTATGTTATTCAAGGGCACTGAAAACTTCTTTATGACACAATATTTGCCTTTTAATTTTATCCTGTAGACCACAGGGAGATGTTTAAGGAGAAAAGCTTAGTTTTTATCGCTACTACTGCTACTACTATACTACTACTTCCCTTCCCCCTCCTCCTCCACCACCATCATCATCATTATTATTATTTTAATTCATGAAGACATTCTTCTGAGATAATAGAGGATATATAGGAAGGATGACCAAATGATGGCAGGGAGGGAAAAAAAGACTCATTTGGAGTGGTGTTAATCATGATTTGGGGAACATCTGGATTACAGAAGTTACAGAATTTTTGAGAGGTTTTGAATTAGAATTATTAGAATCTTTTAGCTGATCAAATGAGAAGATTGAGTAGAGGGAGAGAGCAAGATAATTATAACAAGATGCAGAAGTGAAGGAGGCAGATAATGAACTTAGTTTGAGACACAATTTTGAGGTAAATATTAAATACTGTACTGTAAATATACAGTAGACAGTTTGGATGTATAATCTTGGACCTCAGGAAATAGGTTAGGGCTAGATGTCTGGACTGGGAATCAAGGAAGTCACAGGGAGTAGATTTGGTGACTGAAAGAATGAAAAGCAGATAAATTCTGAAATTTTCTTATCAAAGATCTATAGCTATGCTGCTCAATAGTCACTGGCTCCATGTGGCTATAGAACATTTGAAAGAATATGAACTGAGATGTGCTTTAAATATAAAATGCACTTTGTGAAAATTTAGAACAAAAAAGTACAACATCTCATTAACAGTGTTTAAATTGATCACATATTTGATCATTGTTTAATTCAATAAATCCAAAATGTTATTAAAATTAATTTCACTATTTAATACAGCTACTACAAAACTTTATTCATGTGGCTTGCATTTTACTTCTACTGAATAGTACTTTTCTACTAAAATCCTAATGCTTTCACACTGTGATTCATCATGAACTAGCCTGTTACCTTACCAAATTCATTTTTTGCTCCTTCCATGTCTTCTCCATCCAGCCAGCCATGAGCTAGTCCCCTTCCACATCATGTTGTTTCAGATCTGTAGCCTTTTGTACATGCTGCTCTCAATTTTGGGAATGTCCAGCTCTTCCTTGTAAATTTTTCTCCTTTTGGGTTGGCTTTTCAAAGAGAAGACACTTAGATTTAATGAGTAAAAAATATTATTAGAGATTCTTGGAACTATTTTTCAAGAAGTAAAGGTGACAGAATAACAAAATGTGAGTACATATACATATCATCCCATTTTGCTAATATCAACTCAAGTCGAATCTTGTTATTTCTATATTAGCAACATCTGCTCAGATCAGTTTTTAAATTTAATTTAATTTAATTTTTTTTATACAGCAGGTTCTTATTAGTTATCTATTTTTTAAATATTAGTGTATATACGTCAATCCCAATCTCCCAATTCATCCCCCCACCGCCCCACTTTCCCCCCTTGGTGTCCATACGTTTGCTCTCTACATCTGTGTCTCTATCTCTGCCTTGCAAACTGATTCATCTGCACCATTTTTCTAGATTCCACATATATGCATTAATATACAATACTTGTTTTTCTCTTTCTGACTTACTTCACTCTGTATGACAGTCTCTAAGTCCATCCAAGACCCTACAAATGACCCAATTTCGTTCCTTTTTATGGCTGAGTAATATCCCATTGTATATATGTACCACATCCTCTTTATCCATTCATCTGTTGATGGGCACTTAGGTTGCTTCCATGACCTGGCTGTTGTAAATAGTGCTGCTATGAACATTGGGGTGCATGTGTCATTTTGAATTATGGTTTTCTCTGGGTATACACCCAGTAGTGGGATTGCTGGGTCATATGGTAATTCTATTTTTAGTTTTTTAAGGAATCTCCATATAGTGTTCTCCATAGTGGCTGTATCAATTTACATTCCCACCAACAGTGCAAGAGGGTTCCCTTTTCTCCACACCCCTCCAGCATTTGTTGTTTGTAGATTTTTCTGATGATGCCCATTCTAACTGGTGTGAGGTGATACCTCATTGTAGTTTTGATTTGCATTTCTCTAATAATTAGTGATGTTGAGCATCTTTTCATGTGCTTTGTGGCCATCTGTATGTCTTCTTTGGAGAAATGTCTATTTAGTCTTCTGCCCATTTATTGATTAGGTTGTTTGTTTTTATAAAATTGACTGCATGAGCTGTTTATATATTTTGGAGATTAATCCTTTGTCCATTGATTTGTTTGCAAATATTTTCTCCCATTCTGAAGGTTGTCTTTTCGTCTTGTTTATAGTTTCCTTTGCTGTGCAAAAGCTTTTAAGTTTCATTAGGTCCCATTTGTTTGTTTTCATTTCCATTACTCTAGGAGTTAGGTAAAAAAAGATCTTGCTGTGATTTATGTCAAAGAGTGTTCTTCCTATGTTTTCCTCTAAGAGTTTTATAGTGTCTGGCCTTACATTTAGGTCTTTAATCAATTTTGAGTTTATTTTTGTGTATCATGTTAGGGAGTGTTCTAATTTCATTATTTTACATGTAGCTGCCCAGTTTTCCCAGCACCACTTATTGAAGGAACCGTCTTTTCTCCATTGTATATCCTTGCCTCCTTTGTCATAGATTAGTTGACCATAGGTGTGTGGGTTTATCTCTGGGCTTTCTATCCTGTTCTATTGATCTATATTTCTGTTTTTGTGCCAGTACCATATTGTCTTGATTACTGTAGCTTTGTAGTATAGTCTGAGGTAAGGGAGTCTGATTCCTCCAGCTCCGTTTTTTTCCCTCAAGACTGCTTTGGCTATTCAGGGTCTTTTGTGTCTCCATACAAATTTTAAGATTTTTTGTTCTAGTTCTGTAAAAAAATGCCACTGGTAATTTGATAGGGATTGCATTGAATCTGTAGATTGCTTTGGGTAGTAGAGTCATTTTCACAATATTGATTCTTCTAATCCAAGAACATGGTATATCTCTCCATCTGTTTATATCATCTTTGATTTCTTTCATCAGTGTCTTATAGTTTTCTGAGTACAAGTCTTTTACCTCCTTAGGTAGGTTTATTCCTAGGTATTTTATTCTTTTTGTTGCAGTGGTGAATGGGATTGTTTCCTTAATTTCTCTTTCTGATCTTTCATTGTTAGTGTATAGGAATGCAAGAGATTTCTGTGCATTAATTTTGTATCCTGCAACTTTATCAAATTCATTGATTAGCTCTAGGAGTTTTCTGCTGGCAGCTTTAGGATTCTCTATGTATAGTATCATGTCATCTGCAAACAGTTACGGTTTTACTTCTTCTTTTCCAATTTGGATTCCTTTTATTTCTTTTTCTCCTTTGATTGCCATGGCTAGGACTTCCAAAACTATGTTGAATAATAGTGGTGAGAGTGGACATCCTTGGTTTGTTCCTGATCTTAGAGGAAATGCTTTCAGTTTTTCACCATTGAGAATGATGTTTGCTGTGAGTTTCTCATATATGGCCTTTATTATATTGAGGTAGGTTCCCTCTATGCCCCCTTTGTGGAGAGTTTTATCATAAATCACTGTTGAATTTTGTCAAAAGCTTTTACTGCATCTATTGAGATGATCATATGGTTTTTATTCCTCAATTTGTTACTATGGTGTATCACATTGATTGATTTGCATATATTGAAGAATACTTGCATCCCTGGGATAATCCCACTTGATCATGGTGTATGATCCTTTTAATGTGTTGTTGGATTCTGTTTGCTAGTATTTTGTTCAGGATTTTTGCATCTATATTCATCAGTGATATTGGTCTGTAATTTTCTTTTTTTGTAGTATCTTTGTCCGGTTTTGGTATCAAGGTGACGGTGACCTCGTAGAATGAGTTTGGGAGTGTTCCTCCCTCTGCTGTATTTTGGAAGGGTTTGAGGATAGGTGTTAGCTCTTCTCTAAATGTTTGGTAGAATTCACCTGTGAAGCCATCTGGTCCTGGACTCTTGTTTGTTGGAAGATTTTTAATCACAGTTTCAATTTCATTACTTGTGATTGGTCTGTTCATATTTTCTATATCTTCCTGGTTTAGTTTTGGAAGGTTATACCTTTGTAAGAATTTGTCCATTTCTTCCAGGTTGTCCATTTTATTGGCATAGAGTTGCTTGTAGTAGTCTCTTATGATGCTTTGTTTTTCTGTGGTGTCTGTTGAACTTTGCCTTTTTCATTTCTAATTTTATTGATTTGAGTCATCTCCCTCTTTTTCTTGATGACTCTGGTTAATGGTTTATCAATTTTGTTTATCATCTCAAAGAACCAGCTTTTAGTTTTATTGATCTTTGCTATTGTTTTCTTTATTTCTGTATCATTTATTTCTGCTCTGGTCTTTATGATTTCTTTCCTTTTATTAACTTTGGGTTTTGTTCTTCTTTATTTAGTTCCTTTAGGTGTAAGATTAGGTTGTTTATTTGAGCTTTTTAGTTTCTTGAGGCGAGATTGTAATTGCTATAAACTTTCCTCTTACAACTGCTTTTGCTGCATCCCATAGGTTTTGGATTGTCGTGTTTTCATAGTCATTTGTCTGTAGGTATTTTTTGATTTCCTCTTTGATTTCTTCAGTGATCTCTTGGTTATTTAGTAATATATTGTTTAGCCTCCATGTGTTTGTATATTTTACATTTTTTTCCCCTGTAATTTATTTCTAATCTCATAGTGTTGTGGTCAGAAGCAATGCTTGATATGATTTCAATTTTCTTAAATTTACCGAGGCTTGATGTGTGACTCAAGATGTGATCTATCCTGGAGAATGTTCCGTTTGCACTTGAGAAGAAAGTGTAATCTGCTGTTTTCAGATGGAATGTCCTATAAGTATCAATTAAATCTATCTGGTGTATTGTGTCATTTAAAGCTTGTGTTTCCTTATTAATTTTCTGTCTGGATGATCTGTCCATTGGTGTAAGTGAGGTGTTAAAGTCCCCCACTATTATTGTGTTACTGTAGATTTTCTCTTTTAAAGTGGTTAGCATTTGCCTTATGTATTTGGGTGCTCCTATGTTGGGTTCATATATATTTATAATTGTTATTTCTTCTTCTTGGTTTGATCCCCTGATCATTATGTAGTGTCCTTCCTTGTCTCTTGTAACATTCTTTATTTTAAAGTCTATTTTATCTGATATGAGTATTGCTACTCCAGCTTTCTTTTGATTTCCATTTGCATGGAATATCTTTTTCCATCCCCTCACTTTCAGTCTGTATGTGTCCCTAGGTCTGAAGTGGGTGTCTTGTAGACAGCTTATATACAGATCTCGTTTATGTATCCTTTCAGTGAGCCTGTGTCTTTTGGTTGGAGCATTTAATCCATTCACATTTAAGGTGATTATCGATATGTTTGTTCCTATTACCATTTTCTGAATTATTTTGGCTTTGTTTTTGTAGTTCCTTTTCTTCTCTTGTGTTTCCCACTTAGAGAAGTTCCTTTAGCATTTGTTGTAGAGCTGGTTTGGTGGTGCTGACTTCTCTTAGTTTTTGCTTGTCTGTAAAGCTTTTGATTTCTTTGTGGAATCTGAATGAGATCCTTGATGGGTAGAGTAATCTTGGTTGTATGTTCTTACCTTTTATCACTTTAAATATATCATGCCACTCCCTTCTGCCTTGTAGAGTTTCTGCTCAGAAATCAGCTTTTAACATTATGGGAGTTCCCTTGTATGTTGTCATTTTTCCCTTGTTGCTTTTAATAATTTTTCTTTGTCTTTAATTTTTGTAAGTTTGATTACTATGTGTCTCGGCATGTTTCTCCTTTGGTTTATCCTGCCTGGGACTCTCTGAGCTTCCTGGACTTGGGTGGCTATTTCCTTTCCCATGTTAGGGAAGTTTTCGACTATAATCTCTTCAAATATTTTCTTGGGGCCTTTCTTTCTCTCTTCTCCTTCTGGGACCCCTATAATGCGAATGTTGTTGCATTTAATATTGTCCCAGAGGTCGCTTAGGCTGTCTTCATTTATTTTCATTCTTTTTTCTTTATTCTGTCCCACAGCAGTGAATTCCACCATTCTGTCTTCCAGGTCACTTATCCCTTCTTCTGTCTCAGTTATTCTGCTATTAATTCCTTCTAGTGTATTTTTAATTTCAGTTATTGTATTATTTATCTGTGTTTGTTTGTTCTTTAATTCTTCTAGGTGTTTTTTCTTTTATTCTTCTAGGTCTTTGTTAAACATTTCTTGCATCTTCTCGATCTTTGCCTCCATTCTTTTTCCGAGGTCCTGGATCATCTTCACTATCATTATTCTGAATTCTTTTTCTGAAAGTTTGCCTATCTCCACTTCATTTAGTTTTTTGGGGGGGTTTTATCTTGTTCCTTCATCTGGTATGTAGTCCTCTGCCTTTTCATTTTGTCTGTCTTTCTGTGAATGTGGTTTTCATTCCACAGGCTGCAGGATTGTAATTCTTCTTGCTTCTGCTGTCTGCCCTCTTGTAAATGAGGCTGTCTAAGAGGCTGTGCAAGCTTCCTGATGGGAGGGACTCATGGTTGCTGTTGGTCTGTTGGGCAGAGTTCAGTAAAACTTTAATCTGCTTGTCTGCTGATAGGTGGGGCTGAGTTCCCTCCCTGTTGGTTGTTTGGCCTGTGATGACCCAGCACTGGAGGCCACAGGCTCTTTGATGGAGCTCATGGTGGACTCTGGGAGGCCTCATTCCAAGGAGTACTGCCCAGAACTTCTGCTGCCAGTGTCCTTGTCCCCACGGTGCCTGCTCAGATCATTTTGAAGAAAACCCCAGATATCATTTAAGTTCATCTAAAATATTTTAATGTATAGTTCTAAAACAATGAAGACTATTTATAACTCCAGTAACCATAATTCTTTGGTATCACTGAATGTAAATGATGAAGGTTTTGATTTTTTTTCCCAAATTGATTGTTTAAATCAGGATCCAAGTAAGGTCTATATATCGCAGTTGTTTGATTAGACTCTTAGTCTTATAGGTTATCTGTCCATTTTGTTGGTAATGTAACTTATTTGTAAGAGAAACTGAGTCACTTGACTTACAGAATTTTCACAGTCTATATTTCTATATTGTTTTTTTCATGCCACTGTTCAATATGTTCCTCTATATGGTGTTAATTCTAGAATCATGATCAGACTTCAGGTTTTTTTTTTTTTTAAAGAATATGTCACTGGTGATGTGTGCTTCCATTAGGAGGTACATAATATCTAGTGTTTTGGGTTTTTTTTCTTTTAAGTGATGTTAGCAGCCACTGATTGCTTTTGACCACATTCATTAGTTACTTAGGATTTTCAAATTGGTAATTTAAAAATTCTGTCATTCCTCAATTTTTAGCTAAATGGTTCTCTAAAGAGAACTCCTTCCTCATCAACTAATTGATAAATTTTAGGGTCTGTTTGTACAGGAAAGGAAGGTTAAATGCATGATTCTTTCCTTATATTCCATTTTTTTAAACAAAGCTTTACTAGCATTCTTTTCTATTTTTGAAATTAATTTTTCTGGAGCATAGTTGATTTACAGTGTTGTGTTAGTTTCTGCTATACAGCAAGTGAATTAGTTATATATATATACATATATCCACTCTTGTTTTAGATTCTTTTCCCATATAGGTCGTTACAGAGTATTGAGTAGAGTTCCCTGTGCTATACAGTGGATTCTTATTAGTTATCTATTTTATATATAGTAGTGTGTGTATGTCAGTTCCAGTCTCCCAATTTATCCCTCCCACCCCCTTTCCCCCTTGATAAACATAAGTTTGTTTTCTACATCTGTGACTCTATTTCTGTTTTGTAAATAGGTTCATTTGTAACATTTTTTTAGATTCTGCATATAAGTGATATCATATGTTATTTGTCTTTGTATGACTTACTTCACTCAGTATGACAATCTCTAGGTCTATCTATGTTGCTGCAAATGGCATTATTTTGTTCTTTTTTATGGCTGAGTAATATTCCATTGTATTATATGTACCACATCTTCTTTATCCATTCATCAGACAATAGACATTTAGGTTGCTTCCATGTCCTTGCTATTGTAAATAGTGCTGCAGTGAACATTGGGGTGCATGTATATTTTCGAATTATGGCTTTCTCCAGATATATGCCCAGGAGTGGGATTGCAGGATCATATGGTAGTTCTATTTTTAGTTTTTTAAGGAACCTCCGTACTCTTCTCCATAGTGGTTGTACCAATTTGCATTCCCACCAACAGTGTAGGAGGGTTCCCTTTTCTCCACATCCTCTCCAGCATTTATTGTTTGTAGATTTTTTGATGATGGCCATTCTGACCTGTGTGAGGTGACACCTCATTGTAGTTTTGATTTGCATTTGTCTAATAATTAATGATATTGAGCATCTTTTCATGTGCTTTTTGGCCATCTGTTTGTCTTCTATCAGAGAAATGTCTGTTTAGGTCTTCTGCCCGTTTTTGGATTGGGTTGTTTGTTTTTTTGATATTGAGCTGCATGAGCTGTTTGTATACTTTGGAGATTAATCCCTTGTCGGTAGCTTCGTTTGCAAATATTTTCTCCCATGCGGGTTGTCCCTTCTGTGGGTTGTCTTTTCATTTTGTTTATGGTTTCCTTTGCTGTGCAAAAGCTTTTAAGTTTAATTAGGTCCTATTTATTTTTGTTTTTATTTCCATTACTCTAGGAGGTGGATCAAAAAAGATCTTGCTACGATTTTTGTCAGAGAGTGTTCAGCCTATGTTTTCCTCTAAGAGTTTTGTAGTATCTGGTCTTATTGATACATTTGAGTCTTTAAACCATTTTGAGTTTAGTTTTGTGTATGATATTAGAGAAAGTTCTAATTTCGTTCTTTTACATGTAGCTGTCCAGTTTTCCAAAGTAATCTACCGATTCAATGCAACCTCTATCAAATTACCAATACCATTTTTCACAGAATTAGAACAAAAAATTTTACAATTTGTATGGAAACACAGAAGACCCTGCCTGAATAGCCAAAGCAATCTTGAGAAAGAAAAAACAGAGCTGGTGGACTCAGGCTCCCTGACTTCAGACACTACTACAAATCAACAGGAATGAAAACAGTATGGTACTGGCACAAAAACAGAAATATAGATCAGTGGAGCAGGATAGGAAGTCCAGAGATAAACCCACGCACCTGTGGTCACCTAATCTATGACAAAGGAGGCAAGAATATAAAATGGAGAAAAGACAGTCTCTTCAATAAGTGGTGCTACTATCATTATTTTTAAAGTAACTGTCTAGTTCACTAGCATTTTCCAGGTGTTACCAGGGAGGAGGAGGAGTTGTTGTTTCTGTTATAAACTCCTGGATAGCAACATATAATTCTCTGTTCTTAGCCAGTTGTAACCTCTTTAAGTTGATTGAGTCCTTTTTCCTTGTGTTTTCTTATGACAAAATGTTGCAGTATTATCTTGTGCATTTCATGTTCCAGACCTGGAATCAGTCATTTTTCCAAGGAGTCATGGCTCTTTTGTGGGTCACATTATTTAGAAACTGCAGTATGGTTGCTAGGGCTCCTCATTGTTATCTGGGTTGTTGAGTGGTCCCTAGGTCTTATTGATAGAGAAGTTAGAAAGTAACTGGTTCTGTATAAGAGGTAATTTATTAAAGTTCTTACTGACACTTTTGTTTCAAATGCAGTATGAGAGAGTTTCAGCTTAAACCCATTAATCTTACCATCTATGTCTCTTTTCTTCCATGCTAAAAATGATAGTTCTCATTATCAGTTGCTCATTTATTTTATTTTGCAAATAGTAACTATTTCATAGTAACAATACTAACATCACCACAAACTCTATGATTTCTTGGAAGCCATTTATATATTTTTGCAGTTTATTTTTGTCCTAAGGCTGTATCTCACTATGGGTGTTTAGTCAGATTACTGTTTTTAATGTCACTTGATATTATCTCTGTGTGGTTATACCACCAACTAGTTACAGTTAGACTCATGTATTTTATTTTACCATTGTTCTTTGGAGTTGTTTTTAAAATACTTTAAAATTTTCCCTTATAATTGCATAGATTTATTACAGTGTTCCAAAATATAATTCTATAGACCAAGAGACATTCAGAGAAATCTTACTCTATGTCCATCCTTTCTACTCTGTTGCCAGTCCTCCTCTATAGGCAATCATCTTAAAAAAATGTAACCTATCTCTCCATTGTTCTTTAATGTAAGCTACCTACCCACTCACCCACTATCATTTCCTCATGTTAGATAAGTGGTAGCATTCCACCTTCCATGTGCATTTTGTTCTTTTTTTTTTTTTGCATTTAAAAATACATCTTCATATGTATTTAGTATACAGAGAGAGATCTGTTTTTCACTTTTTCACAGCTGCAGAGAGCAACAGTTTTTGGCTGTCCCCTGATTTACAGTACCCTGTTGATGGATATTTTGGTATTTTTATTATTTTGCTATTACAGATAATGCTGCAATAAGTAGCCTTAAATATAAATATTTTCATATTTTTGCCTGTGTATCTTTGGTATAAATCCCTGGAGAGAGATTGCTGGGTGCAAGAGCAAATACACTGTAATTTTACTAGGTAATGCCAAATTTACCACATCTCCTAGGAGTTGTATCACCTTGTACTCTCATCAAAATTTTGACTGTGATTGTTTCTCCACAGCCACATCAACAGAATGTGTTGTCAAAATGTGGATTTTGCACAACTGACAAGTGAAAAATTGTATCTCAATGTAGTTCTAATAAATTGAGGTACAGTTACCTTCAGTAAAAAGTACAGATCTTCAATGTACCCTTCCATGAATTATGGGAAATGTATTCATGTGTGCAACACTCTATAGAATGTTGCCCTTACTCTGTAAAGTTTCCCCTGTGCCCTTTTCTAGTTGATGCCCTGCTCCCCAGAGATGACCAATATTCTGATTTCTATCACTATATATTTGTTTTGCAAGTTTGTAACTTCATAATTGGAATCATACAACATGTACTCTTTTGTGTCTGATTTCTTTTGCTCAAAGTAATATTTTTGAGGTTTGTCCATGTTGTGTGTATGTGTCAGTTTTTTATTGCAGAGTAATATTCCATTGTATAAATATATCATACTTGTTTTTTATTCTATTTAGATATTAAAGTCGTTTAAAAAGTTTTGCTATTAGTAAGAAAGCAGCTATTAAAATACCTGACAAGCCTTCTTGGTGATATATTTCTTTTGGGTGAATACACAGGACTAGAATAGTAGGATCATAAGAGATAGAGACATTTAACTTCACAGGAAACTACTGAACAGTTTTTCAAAGTGCTTGTACCATTTTGCATTTATACCAGCAATATGAGAGGTCCACTTGCTCTACATCCTCTTCAAGATTTGGTTGTAACCTCTTAAATTTTATCCATTCTAGTGAATATATACCGGTATTTAAGTGTGACTTTATTTTGCTTTTCCCTGTTGACTAAATTTTGAGAATTTTTGGCTATTTATATATTCTCTTTTGTGAATTGTGTTGCTTCAAATCTTTTGGCAAGAAATGTTGCTTGTAGAAGTTCTTTATCTATTCTGAATATCAGTCCTGTTTGTGTCTCCCTCCCCACTCCTCTCTCTCATGCTCTTTCATGCTCACACATACCCAATATAATATATAAATATATATACACTTCAATTATTTTTGACTGTTCATTGTCTTGTGTATTTAGATAAGCAAAATTTTTGACTTGGAAATCTAGTTTTTAATTGTTTTCTTTGATGGTTAGTGATTTTTGCCTTCTAAGAAAACTTTGCCTAAGCAAAAATTACTAAGGATTTTCCCCCCTACTTTCTCCTTTTTTTAGGAACTTTATAGTTATAGCTTTTATGTTTAACTGAAATTCTTTTAATTTTTGTGTATGGTTTGAGGTATTGGTCAAGCTTCATTTTTTTCCCACATGAATATTCAGCTAATAATGAACCATTTAATAAAATTATTCTTCAATACCCATTGGATTTCACTGCCAATTTGTGAAAAATAAAGTGGATTTATTTCTAGACTACTCTGTAATTTATTCATTTGTCTGGCTTTACACTAATAGCACACTGTCTTCATTACTATGGTTTGGTAACTTGTCTTACAATTAGGTACCATTAAGTTTCTAATTGTGTTCTTTATAAACTAATTTTGGCTATTTGGGTTGTTTTACATTTCCATATACATTTTAGCACTGGTTTTTAATTTCTACAAGAAAGATGTGTGGGATTTTGATTGATATAGCATTGAATCTATAGATCAATTTGGAAGAATTAACTCATTTACAATATTGTATTTTCCTATCCATTAACATGGTAAATCTCTCCATCTTATGGGTCTGATTAAATTCTTAGCAATATTTTGTAGTGGTCAGTGTGGAGATCTTGTCTGTTTTTGGTTAAGTTTATTTCTTGATATATTATGCTATTAAAATGTACCATTTAATAATTTTTCAGTTATTTGATTATATATGGAAATGCAATTGTTTTTTTCTCTATTGTTTTTGTAGTCAGAGTCCATGATATATTCACTTATTATATTTAGTAGCTTTTTGGTAGATTCCTTAGGGCTTTGTATAAATACAATGATAATATCTGTAAATAAAGATAGTTTTATCTATTCCTTTAATATCTGTATGCCTGCTATTTATTTTGCCTTATTGCATTGTCTAAGACCTCTATTAAAATCTTGAATACAAATGTGAATAGTTGAAATCTTTGCTTTGTTCCTGTTTTTAGGGGAAAGTGTTCATGCTTAATATGTCATCAGGTATAATGTCAACAGTAGGATTTTTTTATAGATACCCTTTGTCAGATAGAGGTGATTTTCTTCTATCTGTAATTTGACTAGTTTTTTTTTAATCACAAAAAGATATGTATTGAATTTTGTTAAATAGTTTTTCTGCATTTACTGAGAAGATCATGTAAAATTGTTTTTTCTTTTTTTTACTATTGTGAATTACTTTAATTTTCAAATATTAGTCAAATTTGCATTCCTAGATAAATTCCACATGCTGTGATGTATTATCCATTTTGTACATTGATATACTTTTGCCAGTATTTTGTTAAGGAGTATGTCATATTCTTTTCAGATTTTGATAATAGGGTTATTTGAGCTTATTTATCGAGTTAGGAATTACTTCCCAGGGTGCATTTATTTTTAGTAATAATGTTGAAAGTATTTTAAATATTTTTTGGCATATGCATTTTTCTATGGGGAATTTTCTTTACATGTCCTTGACAAGTAATTTTCTGAATAAATGGCTAGAATGTGATGCCCTGATAGTCCCTGCTAAAGGTCAATTCTAGGTGACAGGTCATCAATTTATAGACGTATACATTTTAATTTCATTTCTCTCTCCTTCTTTATACCATTTTTAGAAATAAATTAAGTTGATAAATTAAGTTCGTGGGCACTATTGTATAGGAAGTTTTAAAACATCCATCAAAGAGAAACTATTTATCATCAAAGAGAAGAATTATGGACTGAAACCTGACCATTTGCAGAGGGATATGGCATTGGGAGGAGAGGATGAATCAATTTGATACCAAGTAATTACATGTGCATTTCATAAAAATCACCTTTAAAATGTGGAGAAGGGATTGCAGCAGGGTGAGACTGAAGGCAGTTAAGAGGTCATGGTAATTGTTCAGGTGGGAGATGATGAGAAACAACTCTGGTATTGGCAATGAGAATGGAGAGAAATCATATTGGAAATATGTGGGACGTATGTGGTAAAGTGACTTCAGGAGGGATGGCAGTATGTTGTGAAGCGGAAGTCAGCTGACACATTTTCAAATTGTTGACATCACTGTCTCCCAGAATCTAGTCTGAGCAACAGTGGTCTCAAAATATAATTGATAAAAACAGAAATTTTCTGAAAAAGAAAAAAAAAATAGGAAAAAGCTGCATACTTTAGACCCTTTTGGAGATTACAATGGTGCTGTGCGTCCAGTGCCCCTGTCTGCTTCTAGTTTTATATCCCTTCCATCAGATAAAAGGAGAATAAAAGAAGGATTTGAGTAAAAATATTATTTTAAGGGAAAGGAGTTGCATGCATTGTATATTAGGGTTGAGTACTTGAGTCCTCCTAAGTGATTTCAGTTTGCTTAAACTCTGTCTTTCAAGATAATAGCTGTCAAAGTGACTTGAAGGGTGGAGTTTAAGATTTGTTTTTAAACCTTAGTTTAAGTGAAAACAGGTTTTCCAGGGTACTGAACTGTATTGGCATGAATTTATTTCCTGGCCATATGGGTTGTAAAATAAGCTGGGGGTGTTTTAGAATTAAATGAGATAATTTATGCAAAGTCCCTAGCATAATGAGCACGTAGTAGGCATTACATAAATAGTGGCTCTAGGACATAGATTCTAAAATCATTAACTTAAAAGGCTATAGTTACAAACATGAATATGGATGAAATTTTTCAAGAAGAGTGAGTGAAAAAAAGAATGTAAATTTAGGAAAATCTGGCGTGTTAGAGCAGGAAGTGAAGATCTGGTGAAAGAGAGGTGAAAGCAAGGGTCAGGGAGTTTATAAGAACAAGAATAGGGCTCTATCATGGAAAACAAAGGTTTAAGAAGGAAGGAGTGGTCAGGCTGGGAAATGCTTTGAAGCAGTACAAAAAGCATAGAAACTAATTTATCAACTCAGAAGGTCATTGGTGGATTTAGCAAACCTGGATCCATCTTGCATTAGTAGAAAAAAAGGGAAAAATCAATTTGAATTTTCCAGTTTCCATTTGAGAGAAATCATGTGGAAGGACTACACATAGGAGACATGAAAAGTTGGTTGAAGGGCTATGTGATATTTTGAGAGAAAGAATACTTGTGCACCCCTTAAAACTCTCTGGTAACAGGTAATAGATAATTGGCGACAGGAACTTGGCAGCTCGGTTGCCACAATCAAGCTAGGAGACATAAAGCTTCCTAACGAAAGAATCTCCTTGGGTAAATCATCACAAGCCAAGACAAAATCATAAACATGCTTACTTTGAGCTGCTCAAGGGCAGAAGCACCATCGTATTCATTTATGTATCAAGAGACTATCCCAGGATCTGTCACTTAGTTGATGCTACAAAAAAAAAAAAAAAAAAAAAGTAAAATTTAAAGTGGTTTGGTTTGAAACTAGAACCAGAATTGTAATATTATGGCTTATTCAAAATAGAATAATGTGTCAGATTTGGGAATAGGAAAACAGTGTTGCGTTTCTTAATTCTTCGGACTGGACAATAGACAAAAGGTGTTTCTTGATCAGTCATGGGCTGCATTTAAACTTTTGCTTTTCTTATTGTAGGCTTTTTACGTCTTTTTTAAAATAACTTTTTAAAAATGGCTTATTTTTTAAAATTATTTATTAATTTATTTAAAAATTGTTTTGAGAGTTCTTCATATATTTCATATATTTCTGATACAAATCTTTCCTCAGATGATTTAAAAATATTTTCTCCAAGTTTGTGTCTTCACTTTTAATTCTCTTAACTAATTGTTTTGAAGAGAAGAAATTTTGCAGTTGAATTTATCAACTTTTGATTTTATCAATTTAACTTTTAGTGTCATGTCTATGTTAAATGTACACCTGCTGTATGATACAGCCATTTGAGCACTAGGTATTTATCCAAAATAAATGAATGTATATGTCCATTTAAGACATGCATGCGAATAAAATAGCAACTTTATCTGTAATAACTGTAAAATGTAACTAAAAAAAAAAAAGCAATCTGGAAGTCCTAAAAAAAAAAAAAAAGTAACTAACCCATATGTCCATCAGCCAGTGAATGGATAAACAAATTATGGTATATCCATACTATTAAATGCTACTCAACAATAGAAAAGGAATGACTATTGATAGATACTACAATATATATGAATTTCAAAATAATTATGCTGAGTGAGAGAAGCCAGACAAAAAGAGTACATACATTTATGTATATTTCTATTTATGTAAAATTCTAATAAATGCATGTTAATCTCTAATGAAAGAAGGCAGATTAGTGGCTGCTTGGGGAAAAAGGGGGCAGGAGTGCAAAAGGGCATGAGCAACTTTTGAGGTTGAGGGATATACTCATTATATTGATTATGGTGATAGCTTCACAGGTATAATTTTCTGTCAAAACCTATCAAATTGTACACTTTAAATATGTACATTTTATTGTAATTCAACATGTACCTTACTAGAACTGTAAATAATGTAACTTGCAAAAAAAATCCAATCTTTGCTAATTATTTCTCAGAATCATCTAGGAGAATGCAGCACTTTAAGAAAATTTTTAAAACACTTGAGAAAACATATTTTCTGGCCATCTGCTTGAAGCTCTTCATATTCATTAGAGTGGATATAACTCATCATTGGTAATAAAGAGATAAAGACTAGGCTGTAGTAGGAAATAATGTCTGTTCCTAGTAATGAATAAACAGAAAGGGCAAGCAAGCACCAAAGGGTGAAGAATGATGAATTTTAACTTACTACTCAAAAAAAAAAAAAGGAAAAAATAATTATATGGTTAATAAAAGAAGTAGTAGATATGAATCCTTTATAACTAATTTATTATTATATAGAAATTAGAATCATACATACAGATGATTAGGAAAATACAGAAGAAAATACAAATATTTATGATACGGAATTACATTTTGGAAAGAGTTTGCTTAATACTAGCTTAATAAAGGAAGACATAGGCAGAGTGTTGTTCAATGAGAAATGGATCATTAATTATAACAAAGTACTTGTAATGTACAGAGACAGATTAATAATGACAATGACAGTGTCACTGGTGATAATGCAAAAAGCAATTACACTTTTTATATATTCATTTTTTCAAATTCTTAACTGCCCTTCTCTTGGATGAATTTGTAGGATTTTCTATTAAAAGAAATTTGTGGTATATGTCAGGGACTTTACTACTGCAATGATACTATAATTACAAAATAATTATTAAAAGCTAGAAAGGACATAGAGAAGACATTATTAGTGCAATGGTATTTTTTCAGTATTTAAATAAGTTTTAAAAATTGTCAAAGACTATTTACTACACTTGTTAATAAAATGTATTTATGAAACCACTCGTTTTCAGATATTGATTTTTCCATCTCAGCACTGTAGAAATGTTATGAATTATCAATAGGTTTTCTAAATTATACTGTACTGGTTTTACAAAAATTAGGACATGAACATTAACAATTTATACTAAGTATAAATGGAAAAATTGTAAGAGGATGTATCAAAAATAAAATGTCTAGTGTTAAATTGACAGATGAATGGATAAAGAAGATGTGGCACATATATACAATGGAATATTACTCAGCCATAAAAAGATACAATGGGTGTTTATTTTGTTTTATTTATTTATTTATTTATTTTTGGCTTATTCATTCAAGAGACTACTATAAAGTTGTGGAAACTTGTGTTTTTAAACCGTTGTTAATATTCTGACAAGGTATTAGTATTCATGGATTTAATAAATCAATAAATTTAATTATATTACATAAATATAAACCTTACACATTAACCAAGATATGTTAAATATATGCACAGTGTGATCTGTGTGTATATATTTGCATAATCTTGGTCTGGCTTTCAGAATTGAAGTTGTGTACAGTGGAGCAATGTGAGAGCATGCTTTCCTAAAAGCATGCGACTACCATTCAAAACCTGCTCTACCTACCTTCAGAAATGTTACCAGAGACAGAGTTCTAGCTGGCTATCTGTGTGTCTCCCTACCATGGTAATTTCTAAGTGGCGGAAGAGTTGGTGATACTTATTTTCTCCTCTATTATTATTTTGTATCTTCCTACTATTCTGTATGTAATTTTTCATAAGCAGAAAAATAATGACTTTACAATTTTTTTGTGGTAATAACTTCTGTCATTAAAATCATTGAAACATGTTTTTTTTATAGTTGTATTACATCCCATTATATTGCTATATTGTGATTTATAAATTCTCTAGTGTTACTTAAATATTTTATTTGTTATTATTGCTGCTGTATTTTAAATAACACTATCAAGATTATGAATGTGGGTAAAACATTGTCTTGGATTGTTTCATTACTCCTAAAATCTTTTATGTACAAGCTCTGACTCCTAACCTTCAACTGGAGAATATTTGTTGTTAGAGTGTAGTTTTTTTTTTTAATTTACTTTATTTTATTTATTTTTGGCTGTGTTGGGTCTTTGTTGCTGCGCGCAGGCTTTCTCTAGTTGCGGAGAGCAGGGGCTGCTCTTAGTTGTGGGGCGTGGGCTTCTCATTGCGGTGGCTTTTCTTGTTGCAGAGCATGGGCTCTAAGCCGTGGGCTCAGTAGTTGTGGCACTCAGGCTCAGTAGTTGTGGCATGCGGGCTCAGTAGTTGTGACACATGGGCCTAGCTGCTTCGAGGCATGTGGGATCTTCCTGGACCAGGGATTGAACCCATGTCCCCTGCACTGGCAGGCAGATTCTTAACCACTGCGTCACCAAGGAAGTCCCTAGAGTATAGTCTTAATGAAGAAAATGTCTTAAAAATATTTAGGTATGTTTAAGCTCCTGACCACAACTTGAGTTAACTGTACTAAGAATGTGTGTTATTGGTCATTTGGATGAAAGTTGGTTGAAGAAAGTGCAAATCTGTGTGCTCCACTGATAGAGGGTCAGCTCTGTCATATCTGTAATGATGCCATTCTTCATTGGCTTGGAAACTCTAGTTAAGCCTTTGGGGGGAAATTTTTTAATACTGTCTTGTGGTTTTTCGGAAGCCTGTAGCTAACAGAATTGCTAGCAAGAAAATTTACGTTTAGAAAGGTCACACAGTTGAACAAAACTTATAGTTATTTTAAATAGCTTAATTAAATGATTTTCGTTCTTATAGATTTGAAGAACTTAATGCCATTTTATTCTGGTACTTTCAAATGTTTCATAACTATGGTGACATTATATTAGAAAAAGCTACCACTAGATTACATCAGTCAAAATAGCAAATTGCCCTTGAAAAAATAACCTCAAGATATTTTGGTGTTTGTTTAATAACTTCTAATGAGTTTACCGCCCCCACCCAGTATTTTGAACATAATGGGAAAATGTGAATTAATAAGTTTCAGTTACAGAAAAAAAAGCAGTATTTTATTCTTTATGAGTTATTCTCATAACTGTAGTACACATATTTAGAAGTAAGCTTAATGATTAGTTCCTGTCTCCCTGAAATTAATGGTAAATAGGTTGTGGCAGAGGTTATAGTTGCTTTGCAAAATACACTCTTTTTTATTTAAAAGTTCAAATTTGGCTAGTTACCTTGCTACCCATCTAAAAGAATTACACCATTCTCCCTTGTAGTTAGATTGTGGCTGTGGGGTTTCCAGTTGGCAAATGAGATGTAAGCAGAAATGTGTGTGTGTTCTAACAAGTCTCTTTAAAAGGCAGGGGAATCACCTTTCTGTGTCTTTTTCTCCATCCATCAGGTTAGGATGAATCTAATGGCTACAGATCTTTGTTCTGAACTTGAGAATGGAAACTGTATGCAGCAGAGCAAAAAACCGAGATCCTGGATCCATGCAACCATGCTACCTCCACATAAATCTTGTTCTGTCTACCTTCAGGATTATTACTAGACATAGAAATAAGCTTCCTTTTCTTTAAAATACAAATATTCCAAGTCTGTTATTAGAATTAAAATAAATCCTCATATTGCATAGGTCTAGGGTAAACCTTCCTCTTTGTATATTATGAATGTTTTTAGGCATATATTATTTATATCATTAGATATCTATAAAATATCTTTATATGTAAATATTATATTTTATTTCATTATGCTTACTATAGGAACAAGAGTAAGGATATTATTGTCCAACATAAGGCAGAAATCTTGAGATACTAAAAATATTGTTTTGTGCCTGATGATATATTCTCAGGTGATATGCACTGGGAGAAGCACTGAGTCCATACCCTCACCAGTATGAAAATTAGACAGCAGTTATCAAATAGCCACTGAGATGCAGTGCCACAGTAAATATACTTGATTTTGTCTAATAGATACCTGGTTGTCCCTGCTTGTGGAGGATTTGAGTTCTTTTCTAGTCCTTGCTAATCAGGTAGATCCTAGAAAGTAGCTCCTGGAGCAGATGCCATAAAAGAACATCACAGCTCTAGTATTTAACTTACTATTACATTTTTGCATGTAGCTTTTTTGATCCATCCATTTATATGACAGACATCTGAACATGGCCTAAAAATGACAATTTTACGTTTTAAATTATTACCAAATTGTGAATGAAACAGAATGCCTCCTTTATTCTGAGGTTCACTCATTCCAAAATGGAACTTTTATCAGAATAGCTATATCAAAATATCTGAATCAAATAGGTCTTGAGAAAATATATCTTTGGAACCATGGAGGCGATGTTCCTACAATATTGGGCTTACAAATTACAGTGCAACTGGCCCTTCTTTAGTACTGAAGTGTGGCAGCCCATCACATCCTTTCTTTCCACTAACAGAACCCCTTTTTCCTATGAGGAATCTATTCCATGTAGGCTCAAATGGACTCAAGATAAAAATGTCCAAACTTGTGCTTGGTTTGTATGATTGGTTCAGGAGAGAGCATGTGACTCAATCAGAGAAAATTAGAGTTCTCACTAAGACTTTTCTGCTCTTGAGACACATGCTCCCTTTTCCTTTGGGATTACAAGCCCTAGGGCCATATAAACCTAAAGCATATAAACCTGGTGCTTGTTTTGCCCACCATGAGGAGAAAGCTGGCCTGACTATAAAGCCAAGGCAGAAGAAAGCAGAGATGAGACCTGAAGAGACAGAACATGGAGTTACAATGTCATTGAGTGCCCTCTAAATGATCTGTGTATCCCTCTAAACTTTTAGTTACATGGAAAAAGACGTTTTCTTTTTTTACGTAGGTTGGTTTGACTTGACTTTCTATCACCTGCAACTGGTAGAGTTCTGATAAATAAAGCTTCTTTCTTATCATAGAGCAGTTATTAGATAAGGGATATAGTAAGCAAAGTGGAGGAAGGTGGGTGTGCTTTGCTTAGCTGATAGATCTCTTAGACAATTTATAATCGAATCTTCTGAGACCCCTGTATCTTTGTCTCTTAGCACCTAGACAGCCTTCTACTTAGTTGGCTCTTCATTAAGCAATGTACAAATGAGCATACCCACCATAATGTGAGGAACAAAGCATTTAATTTCATGAATTGTTATGATTCTCTCCAACTCAACAATTTGAAGAAGACTATTCCATGATGGCTAACTGGATTAGCTGCTGTCACCACTGCCATGGAGGGCACCTATATTGTACAATGGTTATTTCCATTGGACGGGAATCCCTTCACTCCCTTTTCTGGTAAAGCGTCTCATTTCTTCCTCTCTCCACTCATTCAGGTGGAGAGGCCAATTCAGTACCCCATTGCCATGGCCAGGGATGGGAATATACTTTAGACTTGGTCCATCATCGTATCACATTGCCCTAGTCACGACAACTTGCTCAGAGCTAGGCATATTTAACATAAACTGGGCCAATCAGAGTGATTCCTTGATATTTTCTATATAGATGCAGAACGAGAGACTCTTTTCTTTGGAGTTACTGAGTCCAATATAATTATAAAGCTCTTTGTAGCCATACCTCCACATCTCACATTTCTTGCCCTCCCTGTTAACTTACCACCACCAAATGAAGAAAGCTTATCTGCAAAAGAATTAGGCCAACATACAAAAAATGTCAGAGCTGAGAGATGAAAAAAATGCTGACTACATCAAATGAGTCAACAGGGTCAGCATATGTGTGTGCTGCATAATTATGAGTGCTAATACATATAATTTTTTTATGTTGCTGTGGTTTGAGTTTCTGTCTTTAATAAAGTACACTTGTGAGTTCAGTCCTCAAATAGTTAATTATTGGGCTACAACAAACTTAGCAGCATCAGCATGGGAGTGAGTGTGGGTGTACGCCTGTGTGAACACATTTTTGCATGTGTAAGTCTAGTAAAACTAGACATCTCTGACAAATACACTAGATAGGAAGGGAAGGCTAATCTTTCTAAACTCTGTTCTAAACTGAGTTATGGGAGCTCTTTCACTTTATTGTAATTGCTTAAAAATATTACAGTCTGTGTAAGTAGTTGCTGACTTGAACCCCAAGGGGAAAAATGTTTGAAAGAGCTATAGGCTTCCTGACATGATAATATGGGCTAAGCAAGTCAGAACATTTGCAAAGTGCTATGAATTTCCTAATGTTTCTTTTGTTGGTTAATTTTAAGGTCAAAGGCTTTGGTTATATTTTAATGAATACTTGAAATTATGTTAGAATAGCAATGAAAACGGTATGTGAGGGAAATAAAATGCTAATAATGCTGATGCCATTTTTTAAACTGGATTATAGTCAAATTTGCATTGTTGAAAAAATCAGGGTGCTATTAAAAAATCAAGTGAGAAACTAAATCATAGGACAGAAGAAACTAATAACACTCTATCATAAGACGCTGTTCATATTTACAGGCACTCCAGGCATCATGTGCTTACTTTGCAACTTTGAGATGCTGAATCCTCAAGTCCATTGTGTAAGTGAAGAGGAGGAAGGGGCCAGAGCCCTGTCTGCCCTGTTGTTCTGTTTCTTCAGTAACATGTTAGGGAATGAGAAGGGATCTTGTCTTCTTACACTGGCCTTTAACTCTGACTTCAGTATGCAGCATTTTCCCCTTTTCCTTCTTACTGTGCCTTCTTCCTCTGTCAGGATACATGGGCCTTTTTGAAAATGATCTTAGGAGTTATAACTATAGACACTATTCCAATAACTACTTTATTGCCTCTCAGCTGAAAGCCCACACCCCTTTGTCTATTTTGTGATACTGCAGTTGGACCCTCAGACTTTATTCTTGCTCAGCTGGCTTCAGTTAGGCTCTGCTAACAGGGGTCCCCGGAGGGGAGGTGGTAAGCCTGAGGGAGGGTGAAGAGAGTTTTCTCGTTTTTGTTTTTTTCCTGTGTGGTAGCAAGCCTACTGGCATGCAGTGGGTCCTGAAGTGTCCATTCTTGCATGATTATATAGTGGTGAGTGGTCTCCAGAAAGTTTCTTCTTGATCAGAACAGTGGGTGGCACACTGCTTCAGTAGTTCATCAACTCCACAGAAGCCTATGTCTCATCCTTAATGGGAAATTTCCTTCTCTCAGTTTCAAAGTTTCTCCTTTGTTGGCATGTTCCTTAGCCCTAGGGGTATGTATTAATTTTCTATTGCTGCTGTATAACAAATTACCACATGTCTAGCAGCTTGACCCTCATTCATTTGCTCACAATTAGTATTGGATTTTCTGCTCTGGGTTTTGTCAGGCTGCAATCAAGGTGTCAGCTGGACGGTATTCTCATCTGGAAACTCAACTAGGGAAGAACCATCTTTGAAGCTCATGCAGGTTTTTGGCGGAATTTATATACTTGTGGTTGTGTGGCTCAGGGCCCCGGTATCTAATTGACTGCTTGCTGGACTCCACCTTCAGGTCCTAGAGGCCACTGGCAAGTCTCTACCATATGGCCCTTTCCATAAGCAGTTCACACATGGCTATTTGCTGCTGCTTTTTTTTTTTTTTAACATCTTTATTGGAGTATAATTGCTTTACAGTGGTGTGTTAGTTTCTGCTTTATAACAAAGTGAATCAGTTATACATATACATATGTTCCCATATCTCTTCCCTCTTGCATCTCCCTCCCTCCCACCCTCCCTATCCCACCCCTGTAGGTGGTCACAAAGCACCGAGCTGATCTCCCTGTGCTATGCGGCTGCTTCCCACTAGCTATCTATTTTACGTTTGGTAGTGTATATATGTCCATGCCACTCTCTCACTTTGTCACAGCTTGCCCTCCCCCCCCATATCCTCAAGTCCATTCTCTAGTAGGTCTGTGTCTTTATTCCCATCTTGCCCCTAGGTTCTTCATGACCTTTTTTTTTTTTTCCTTAGGTTCCATATATATGTGTTAGCATACAGTATTTGTTTTTCTCTTTCTGACTTACTTCACTCTGTATGACAGACTCTAGGTCCATCCACCTCACTACAAATAACTCAGTTTCGTTCCTTTTTATGGCTGAGTAACATTCCATTGTATATATGTGCCACATCTTCTTTATCCATTCATCTGTTGTTGGACACTTAGGTTGCTTCCATGTCCTGGCTATTGCAAAATAGAGCTGCAATGAACATTTTGGTACATGACTCTTTTTGAATTATGGTTTTCTCAGGGTATATGCCCAGTAGTGGGATTGCTGGGTCATATGGTAGTTCTACTTTTAGTTTTCTAAGGAACGTCCATACTGTTCTCCATAGTGGCTGTATCAATTTACATTCCCACCAATAGTGCAAGAGGGTCCCCTTTTCTCCACACCCTCTCCAGCATTTATTGTTTGTAGATTTTTTGATGATGGCCATTCTAACTGGTGTGAGATGATATCTCATTGTAGTTTTGATTTGCATTTCTCTAATGGTTAATGATGTTGAGCATTCTTTCATGTGTTTCTTGGCCATCTGTATATCTTCTCTGGAGAAATGTCTAGGTCTTCTGCCCATTTTTGGATTGGGTTGTTTGTTTTTTTGATCTTGAGCTGCATGAGCTGCTTGTAAATTTTGGAGATTAATCCTTTGTCAGTTGCTTCATTTACAAATATTTTCTCCCATTCTGAGGGTTGTCTTTCGTCTTGTTTATGGGTTCCTTTGCTGTGCAAAAGCTTTTAAATTTCATTAGGTCCCATTTGTTTATTTTTGTTGTTATTTCCATTTCTCTAGGAGCTGGGTCAAAAAGGATCTTGCTGTGATTTATGTCATAGAGTGTTCTGCCTATGTTTTTCTCTAAGAGTTTGATAGTGTCTGGCCTTACATTTAGGTCTTTAATCCATTTTGAGTTTGTTTTTGTGTATGGTGTTAGGGAGTGTTCTAATTTCATACTTTTACATGTAGCTGTCCAGTTTTCCCAGCACCACTTATTGAAGAGACTGTCTTTTCTCCACTGTATATGCTTGCCTCCTTTATCAAAGATAAGGTGACCATATGTGCGTGGGTTTATCTCTGGGCTTTCTGTCCTCTTCCATTGATCTATATTTCTGTTTTTGAGCCAGTACCATACTGTGTTGATTACTGTAGCTTTGTAGTATAGTCTGAAGTCAGGGAGCCTGATTGCTCCAGCTCCATTTTTCGTTCTCAAGATTGCTTTGGCTATTCGGGGTCTTTTGCATTTCCATACAAATTGTGAAATTTTTTGTTTTAGTTCTGTGAAAAATGCCAGTGGTAGTTTGATAAGGATTGCATTGAATCTGTAGATTGCTTTGGGTAGTAGAGTCATTTTCACAATGTTGATTCTTCCAGTCCAAGAACATGGTATATCTCTCCATCTATTTAGCTCTTTGCTTCTTATTTGTTGAAATGATTGGCTGTGTTTCTGTCTCATGATAAGACCCTGGATGATACAGCTTTAACCTTGATGTGTCCCCCAGTGTTACCTACTAATTTAGTAGGCTCACTCATAAAGTGAAGCTGTTTCTACCCCTAAGGACCCAAAACCCTGGGCCTTGCTCTCACAGGAAGAGCTGAATATTTTACTGATGGAGTCAGAATTGCAAGAAGATTTAGGATAAAAAACACGCTCCATTCTTGACGCTTACCTAGTGTGATATAATATTGAGCTAATTTCTAATAAATGGGCTACCCTTGTGCTGGCTTCCATCCTCCTCTTTTCCCTGGAGGGCAGGCCGGACCAAGTTAGTTGGGGGTTCTCGAGGGCATATGCCCTTTCAGTGTGATGAATTAGCTATTAAACTAAATGTTTCTTGACTTTCAAAATGAGAACATTGGGATGGTCCTTTAACATATTTATTTGCCTTGCTATGAAGGTAGTCAAGGTCTGCTGGATTTGTGATGTGCTAAATGAATGTTTAGCTGAAGTGCTCAGGTGGTCTATTGGTAAGGTTAGCTACAAAAATGAAGGCGTGAGGTTTTTGGAAGACAACATGACATCCATTAAATTAAATACCTATTAAATTTTCTGAATGGTAGAAGATTTCTTAAAAGCCAAGAGAGAATGAAGTCTTCCAAAAAGTGAAGCAACCTGACACTTAGTTTAAGCAAGTTTTCTTCCTATTGAAAAGATTTCTTTTGACACTATTTCTGGATGTGTTTTGCAGCAATTGCAAACAGCTTGTAGATGTTGATGAAAATAAAACAAAGATGACGGAAAGGGAAATAACTAGGCTATTTCAGATACTAGAAGCTGATATCATCATTTCTCACTTTTTCTACTTGCTTTAGTTTTGCCAAAGTGTGGTATACATGAATCCTGCTTTGCATTTTCCCTGTATGCCTACCATACAGCCTTTCAAAAGCATTGTCTTATGAGGTTAATTAAAGGATAAATCAGTTAAAATGTATCAAAAGAGGCCTAAAAACACTGCTCAGATATACTTTGTTTTTGAAGAAAATGTATGTCTTAAGATTCTTACAGTGATTATAAGTGAAAATGATTATACATATTCAACAACAGAGCCACATTAACTCTTTAGAGAACGTGGTCAGATTCTAATCATCTTGGACCATGGGAAAAACAATGAAGTGCTAATATGAGTATAGACCTCATCTTGAATTATGAATTTTAAATTATTGAGAAACGAGCAATTCAATTTTGGCCTTGAAATATTATATTTTTAAAATAGAAGAATATCTTCCAAATCATTAGTTTCAAGGGAGCATCCTATATCAATAAAACTTTATACAGGTTTGTTCCTCTGACTTGCTTTCCACCAATAAGATTATTTCTGAATTGCAAAGAAATGGTGAATTGATTATAAAAATACTTTTATTCAAGGGGAATGTGGCTCAGAAAGCAGAATCTATGTGGCATTATTTGACAGAACCAAGAAAGATATATAGAAGTTCTTTGGAAAAGATAGACCTCCTTTGTAGTCTGGACTTACTACCCAAAGACAAAATCTTTATCAGTCTTTTGTCCAGGACCATATTATAGAGTATATTACTGATAACCCCGTGTTGGTGATTTAAATAGGAATTTCTAGTGCTGGTAAATCAGTTCAAAGTGAACATTTTAAACCTAGGACTCTTGATACATGTGTTGTAGAGTGTGCCAGCTAAGACACAATAAAGGTCCATTCCTTGGCAGGGCTTCTCTGTCTCTCATGTACCTCTTGTTCATCTGTTGTTTTAAATGTATAGAGAAGGAAAAAATAAGTACTTTATGAGCATTTGGAATTCAGATGTATAGAGACACACCTGATGGGTATGTGGGGTTAGTTATAGAGTTGACAGAAAGCAGGTTACTAAGAGATTAGTAAGAAAAAGTTTACCATAGTAAGAGGAAGGAATCTGGCCTCAGGTGCTCAAATTGGTGGCAGGACACAAGTTCATGGTTGTTTGGTATATAACATGGCAGCTAATATTGAAACCTGTACTCACCTAGACATCTTGCTGGGAAGTACATGCTCTTAGAAAGGAAAGTATGTCATGTATGAATTTAAAAAGCTGTCTCTACAAATCCTGTATCACTTTAGGGCCCAAGTTATTTGTTGGGTTATCTTGTTCTCCTGCCTCCATCCCCTGTTTTACATAAACAGATATATTCTCTTTAACTTCATAGTCTGCAGACACAAGAGGAAGGATCATCAGTTTTCTAGACAGTCCGGTTTTAAGGTAGTGTTGACAGCTTGGCCGTTGGAAGCAGAGTTCTAGCTTAAGGAGCACTGAAGTGGCAAGGGAGGTACACTGTAAGCTTGGAAGCCAAATTAACAGTCAGTAAGAAATACTCATTATAGACACTTTAATGAAATTCTCCTAGGTGATTTGCACAAATACTTGGAAGAGAGAGACTCCACAAAGAATTGGGCTTCCTAATTGAGTCTGGGGGCTCAGAGCATTAGATTTAGGTCTATGACACTTTATTTTTCTAATTCTAAAAATCTAGTTTTCTATTAGAAAGATTACTTTTTTTCCTATTACAAAGATTCAGGCATAACTGTCAGGGTGACTTCATTTATATCTAAAGCTTGGTGAAATCTGGAAGGTCTTGGTTAAAATGCTCAATAACAAATCAGTTTAAAAGTCAAGAAAGGCTTAGTAAAATTATGGGAATATCTCACTTGCTCAATCAATATAGGGTAATCTGATATGAAAAATCTAATATAAAAATGAAAGTAAATGTTCTGGCTTTTAAAAAAAATATCTACATTCAAGCCAGTGAGAAAAGAACAAGCTATTTAATCAATGATTTAGGAAAACAGGCCACCAACCAGAAGAAAATTAAAACGAACCCCATTTCACAGTATATACAAAAATAAATTCCAGGTAGAATAAAGATGAAAATGTAAGAAAAAAATTACAAAGTAAATTCTAGAATGCTGCAAGTATAAGTAGGTAAGGGAAAACATCTGAATCAAGGTTAAAAATCCAGATGCTGCAAAAGTAAAGACAGACAATCAAGTAAGACTATGATTTGATTATATACAAATGAAAAAAATTTTGACAAAGTATACTCTAAGGAAAGTTAAGAAATAAGATACCTAGAAAAAGTTGCTTGTAATGCTGATGACGTATTATTTAATACAAAGAAGGTGCTTACAAATTGACAATAAAAAGACAGCTCATAGACAAAGCAGCAAAGAATATGAAAAAACAGTGCAAAGAAGGGCAAGCCCAAATGGCCAATGAAACTATGAAATCTCAAATTCTCCAATAGTGAAATACTGGTTAAAATCACAATAAGCTCTCATTTATATCCATCAAACAGACCAAAATTTCAAATATAACTATTATAGAGGGAATGTGGGGAATAGGTATCCTTTTATATTGCTGATGGGAATATGAAGTGTTTCCATATTTTTGTAGAACTGTTTGGCAATATACAGTTGACCCTTGAACAACACAAGTTTGAAATGTGTGGGTTGCCTATATGCAAATTTTTTTCAGTAGTAAATACTTTGATCCTGCACAGTCTGTATTGGTTGAATCCATGGATGCGGAGGAACAGTGTGTGCAAAGGGCTGACTATAAGCTATATACAATATTTTCAATTGCATAGAGGGTCGGGGCCCCTAACCCCCTGCCATAGTTCAAGGGTCAACTGTATATTAAAATTTAAAAATGCATAGGTCATTCAAACCAGCAATTCCCCAATTGGAAATCTAGAACATAAAAATAAATATACCAAATTTTAAGAACATGTGCAAAGAATGTTATGCCAGCATTGAATTGGAAACAAAAAGTGAGTGCCATCCAGAGAGGAAAGGCTGAAAGTATGTTGAATAGCTGTATGGGAGAATATTAAAGAATTTTAAAAAGTACATTTGAACTGTACCAGCCATTCTGTGATTTGTAGTCTACCCAGGGTTATAATAGTATGGAGAAAAACATGGAAAAATTAGATTTTTAACATGGCTTTTGGAGTGAGCAGGCATGTGGGTGTAAAGAAGGTAGCTATGAAAAAAATTGAACACGTGAGGTAATTTCTTTTATATAAGATAATGGATATTATTCACATAAACGCATGTCCATATATATTTATACAAACATGTATGACAGAATGATCACCAACATGTAAGCAAGCAGGGGTCACTCTGATTGGTGGGAGACCAAATAACTTTTGATTTCTTCTTTATATTTGTATATACTCTTTGAATTATTTACAATAAGCATGTATTATTTGTATAAACAACCCTATTTTCACTGCATGAAAAAAATACGTCCAGTTTTGTGAGCAATGTTTATCATGCTTTCAATTGGTCAGAGAAAGTCAACATATAATACTCATGTCAGAAGTGGCTTTTTTGTTCTTACTTTTACTGCTTATGCATTTTTCAGTGATGATGATTTGATCTATGGAGGTTCTTACGCATGCTCATTGGAGAAGTAAAATGATAGTTTAAAGCAGAACTGTGGGAAAAATGTTTCTAAGTAGATACTACATTATCTGTGAAAGTAGTTGAAATTTTAGCTTTGTATACATGACACTGTGGAAATCAGAAATTATGGGCTTTAAGTTCTTTCCCTGACATTAATGATAGAAATATAGATTATAAGTTTATTTAATAGAAAGCCTTGTAAAATTTAAAACACCAGGTTTGCCACCACTTTTTATAGTAAAAAATTTTTTTTAGTAATAATATAGTAAAAATAAAGGTTTGCCACCACTTTCCTTATAGTATAAGGAAAGAAAGATTGGAAGACATTTACATTCTGGTGACCACAGAAGTATGATGTTCAAAGAGCTGGTATCACAAAGGTCTCTGAAGACTAAACCAGGTATATTAGTCTGGGTTTTCTAGAGTAACAGAATCAGTAGGAGAATACATATATATGTATGGATTCTTTATAAGGAACCAGCTCACACAGTTGTGGAGACAAGTCCTAAGACCTGTAGTCAGCAAGCTGGATACCCTGAAGTTATGATGGACTAAGTTCCAGTTTGAGTTCAGAGGCAGGAGAAGAATGATGTTCCAGCTCAGAGACAGGAAGAGGAAGTGAATTTTCCCCTAGCCTGTTTTATTCAGGCCTCCAACAGATTGGGTAAGGCCCATCCACACTGGGGAGAGCAATCTGCTTTGCTCAGAGTACTGATCCAAATGTTAATTTCATCCATAAACACCCTCACAGACATACCCAGAATAATTTTTAACCGAATATCTGGGCACCCTGTGGCCTAGTTAAGTTGACAGATATGATTGTTCATCACACAAGGCTTACTCTGGGCTTTGGCTTTGACCTTTCTCCGTTTAAATCTTGATCACAGTAATTTACTGTGTGATCTTACATAAATTACTTCATCTCTTTATACCTCAGTTTCCTCATCTGTAAAATGTAAGGATTAAATGAGATAGTTCATGTAGTTCTTAGAGCATTGCTTGGCTTTTTCCAGGCACATAATATACTCCAGCTGTTATTATTATCGTTATTATTACTATGATTTTTATCATTGTCATTTACAAGATCCTTACCCTATACAAGACTTGGAAATGTTGTAGTTGAATCACTAAACTTATAAACTGCATTTTTTAAATAAGAAACTATGTTTCTGTACCTAAGCTATGAACTATATTTTATCAAATTGAATTTACTTACTTCTATTGTAAAAAGACCTCATTATTTTTGTGTTGATTTATCCCACCACCGTACATGCTGTAGAAAACTTTGCTGGCTAGAAAAACTGAGATCCACTGGGTTTAGCTTTCTTCTTGCAGAATGGCAAGATGCAATTAAATAAATCACACCTCCAAATTATTCAAATCCTAATATGACAGAAATTGTGGTTTTCCCACAATACTAAATCATGGGGGGAGTATAGGACAGCAGATGGAGTCAGGGGAAATTAAATTACTTGGCTGAATTATTGTTACTATAATAAAACACTAAAACATTGTTGATTTAATATCATGATGTTCAATGTTGAGATTATAAATGTACCTGTGATTTCAATTACAACTTTATTACTGGTATCAGTAATAAATGGAGGCTCTGGAATCAGGTCATGTGGGTTCAAATCCTGGTTTCTTTTAACTGCCAACTAGTAACACTAGGCAAATTATTAACTTCTCTAATACGTCCTTTCCTTATCTGTAAAATGAGAATAATAATACCTTTGTTGTATCTTGTAAGATTTAAATAAAATAATCCATGTAATTACTTTGAACAGTGGCTGTAACATGGTAAAATGCTCGAATGTCTTCTATTATCTCTATTACTAATATTGATGTTATTGTTGTTATTCCTCTGTTCCCATTTTCTTTCAGATTACTGTATCTAACTGCCTCCTAAATATAGCTACTTTCAGGCCCCATGGATATTTCAAATTTAGCATATCTAAAAGTAAGCATATTCCTTCCTCTCCTAATTTTTTCCTCATATCTCAAAAAATGATTCACTCTGACTTGTTGCCAAACCAGAGACGCAGACATCATCCTATAACCTCTTTTACAATCACCAGCTAGTTGCCAATCAAGGAGACTCTTACTGCCTTATAGTCTTCTTAAATCTTTTGCTGATTCTTTCCCAAAGCCAGTGCCTTGATCCCATCTGAAGGTCTAGTATTCAGGCCTGACTCTAGTCTGAACACCTGTGAACCCTTGACGATGCCTCCAAGGTATGGTTGCACTAAATCTGAAATGGCTAGATAACAGAGTTCAGGATTCGATTCAAACTCTGAATGGACACCTAGTCTTTTATATTGTCTCTTCTCCTGCCATTGCCTGTAGTGTAGCCATAGGGTGGTCTGGAAGATCTTTGCACATGCAGCGTTATTCCTCTTTCCTCACTGTCTAACTACCATTTCCTTTTCTTTAAAGCTCAGTTCAAGTGTTGATCCCTCTGGGAAGCCTTTTTAAATCTCCTGTACGATTTTCAATTTCTCTTTTCTGTGTGTCCATAGTGTCTTGTGAAAACTTTTATCAGAGAACTCATGGTGCAGATTGTAATAGCCAGTTTGAGGACAGGAACCGTGACTTTTATGATCTTGTATCTGAAACGTAGGTGTGAAAAAATCTCGCCTAGTATGAAGAGAAATCAAAACAATTGTGACCTTGAGGTTTTTCTCTGGAAGGGGCAGAGAATCAATATCCTGGGTCCCATCCCCAACTTTCTTCCTTACAGGAGCTGGTCATGTACCATTGATAGGAAAGGGAAGAGCAGACACTTTGCCTTAATTTGACCTTGAGCACTACCTAGGAATGTGGGAACTCATGAAACTTAAAAAGAAATGGTAATTTCAAAGCATTTTTGTATTCATAAATGTGGGTATGGTGGGTAGATAGCTCTTTTGTATATAAGAGCCATTTGTACCTTTTTGTTTCTGAAGTACAACCTCTATAAAAGGAAGATAGATTGCTCTATTAACACAACTCAGAAATAATATTTACAGTATTTCTGTAAAAGGACCTCTTTAGGCTAGACTTCAGTAATGTGCACATTATGAGAGATGACGAGGTGGGGTCTCTTCTGGGGATTTCACTCCACTCTAGGTGCTACAATTATTGTGCTGCCTGAAAAACTAAAAGATAAATTTAAACCTAGACTGGCATCCAAGTTTACTGTTTGTCGGCATTATTATTTGATTTGGGAATGTGTATAATCAGATTTGACATCTACAATTAACTTGTAGACTCCTACATCTTTTTTTTTATATTACTTACTTTTATAAAGATAGTTTACCTGCTAAAGGATTGGTTTCTTAGCATGGAAAATAGAAAGTAACCACAAGATATTCTTAACTAAATAATTGTGGGTCTTTTCACTAAATGATACTGTCTTTTGCACAGGAATCCTAGGATAGGATCACATGAGAACACTTTCCTCCACAGGAAAGGGAAACCTTGATGATTAAGGCATAAAACAGCCCCAGCGCTCTTTTCTCAGTTCTTCCTTGGGTTAGACATCTCTCTGGCTATTTATCAGAGTCCTTAGTAAATTAATAGTCTCTTCTTCTGAAGAGACTTCCCTTACCATTCCCACCCCTCATGTCACTAAATGTGAAATCTTCCCTGGGATTAGAGTAAAACTAGGTCTCCCTCCAGGCACAGAAAATGTGTATTGGTAAATTCTGCCTGCCGTTTTATTCCACAAAAGCAGAATAATGTTCACATCATTTGTTGAGTTTCCTGTAAATTTAGATCTAATTTGTTAGGTACAGAATATATCCATGGTAATCTTTGTGGCGATGCTATTGGATGATACTTTTTATCACTTCAGTGACTAGTCAAAGTCTGATAATAAAACCATACTCAAGATTTAAAAGAGACTCTTTCTAAGCAGAGAATAAGAGTGTATGGAGTCATTTGGCAAGAAAACCAAAAGAAAACTAAAGAAAGCAAAAAATAAAAGTTAGTTGGAGCTTGAAAACTGAACTACAATTTATAGTAAAATTCTTCAGTAAAAGAGAATGCATGTGTGTGTGTGGGGAAACCAAATATCTGCAGATAGATTCTTAGAAGGAATGACTCTAAAGGACAAGGCTCAAGGACATCAAGCGCTTTGAACTCTCACTTCCCAAAGAGGGAGCAGAATAACTGCTTTGCCACTCCGACTATCTGGCCTGAATATTTTATGGAGATTAGTAGTTATTAAAATAGAATACTTTAATTTTTTTTATTACAAGGTTCTTTTTTCTTCCTGAACAAATATTATTTTAAAAATTTTCTTTTGCTTTGGTAGATTGTGCCTTTTATACAAATCAGTCAACAATTCAGCAACCTAATAGTAACTTTTCTTCACCTTTCCAAAGAAGATATTTACTCTTTCTCTATTTGTACCTACTTAAGGTTTTGTGTGTTAGAGAATGATGCTTATGTTCACTTTTGGTATCTTCTTTGGAATGGAGGTCGCTCCACTGATGCGATCTCCTGGCCTCTCCACACCCACTTTCCCCTGCAATTCACTCTGGCCTGAGAAGAAAGAGTGACTTATCTGACTGGTAATGTTAGGAAGAATAAACTGGACATGCATAGTCCAGCTTTCTTCTTCTTTGTCTTAGGAGTAAGGTCCTTGCAGGAAGCAAATTTTCTTCTCCTGTGGTGATGGGCACTGCTGGCATGACTGATGACCAGCATGTCAGTAATGGGGGACAGAATATAAATCTTCACATATCAGGGGCTAACAGATGTAAAGTCACATCCTCTATCAGTAATAAAAAAGATAACTTGGTCTCAATCTGCACTCCCTTTTTCTCTCCTCTATTTGTTCAGAACCTGTGTGAGGAAGGATACACTGATACACTTTACTAGGTCTTCTAATTGATAGTAACATTTGGTGCAGGGACCAGGAGTATGGAGAAATAAAACAAGAGTGGAATTTCTTGAGCAAAATATACATAGGTAGACTCCCATGTTTTGAGACTTTGAGCTTCAGTGTGGGTATAGGGCGTTTTGACATTGGTGGTTTGTAGAAGCTTCTATTAGTTCCTTGGAGAAAAACTGTCTATTGACTTTTATCTGCTGTGGCCTGAACAAAGGCTTTAATTCAGCTGCAATGACAGCTTGTCCTGCACTGGTAACTATCGCTTCTGGTGGCTTGGTATGTGGCGGAGGGGCTAGTTTTATATTGTTAGACAGTATTCCATGCAGGCAATGAGGAAGCTGAGTGAGTGGCCTCATCAGAGGAAAATGGGAGGCTATGAAAGTAACTTGGGGAGGCACAGAGGCCTTCGTAAGAAGATAGCTGATGCAAGAATTAAACTACAGGCAGTGGACAACCTCAGGGCAAGCACTGCTAAGACTTACTACACTCCTGCAGCTTTTCCAGGGCAATGACTTGATTGTAGGAAAGGTGCTTTTTGTAGGTCTTTAAGGAATTGATGAACTGGAAAAAAAAAATTTTTTTTTAAATAGCAAAACAACTGAGTTGGGAATCTGATACAAGGTATTTGAAAGATTATCAGTTAAAACTGTTACTGTTACAGGCAGCACTTGCTCCACTGTCCCAAATTTCATTAAGAGCCAGGTAGGTATCTGTGCAACAGCTGAAATGGGCCTAAACTTGGATTCATGTGGTTTGTACATAAGTGTAAGTGTTTTTTCCCCTACCATATGGTCTCAAGTTGGCATTAGTTTAATTAATTATATATGTGGGGAAAATCTTTCCTAGGAGGCAAAATTCTTACATCTAAGCTGTCGCATAGAAAGAAGTTGTAGAAACAGCCACTGTGGTTCAGGACTGAACGTAAGCTCAGGAGAGAGTGTGAATCACTGTGTAGAGCTGACATGCACATGATTATTCAAGGGCAGGAAATACAGGACCCAAAGGAGAAGGGGGCACAAAGAGTTTAGACAGAAATTGTAAATGCATAGTGCCAAAATCAAGTTCTTCCTGGAATTTAACCCAGTTGAGTTTACAAATTTTAGATTATGGGATCTGAAACAAAGAACATTTTCTCTTTCTCACAGACAATGCCGAGTTTCTGTCATGGTTCAAGGCAACATTAAAAGTTCTGGAAACTGAATTTTGCCTTGTCTGTTCCTGCTTCTAAGGGGAAGGAAGTCTTTCACCATAAGAATGATATTATCTATAGGTTTTAAAGATGCCCTTTGTGGGGTTTAAGAAATTCCTTCTTTCCGAGTTTTCAGAACTTTTATCTGAATGAATGTTGAACTTTGCCAGAGACTTTTTCTATTCCATTCATGTGATTTTTCTTCTTTCGTCTGTTGACATGGTGGGTTACATTGATTGATGTTTGAATGTTGAACCAACCCTGCATTCCTGGGATAAACTGCACTTAGTTTATGCATTATCCTTTTCATATACTGAAAATTTCAATTTGCTAGTATTTTAATGAGAATTTTTTGTGTTGTTCATGATTAATATAAATCTACAGTTTTTCTTTTTTCTTTTTCTTTTTTTGGTAACATCTATCTGCTCTTGGCATTAGAATAGGATGAGTTAGGAAATAGACACTTCTCAATTTTCTGGGAGAGTTTTTGTAGAATTAGTATTTCTTCCTTAAATGTTTAATAGAGTTCATAATTTAAGACATCTTGCTCTGCTGTATTCTACAAATCCAATTTTAAAAATAAATATAGGGCTGGCTATTTAGGCTTTTTCTTCATAAGGGAGCTTTGGTAGTTTTTGTTTTTCATGGAATTTGTCAGTTCATTAAACTTGTTAAATTTTTTGGCAAAAAGTTCTCAAAATATTCATATTATTCTTTTACTATTTGTAATGTCTATAGCAATGATGTATCTCTCATTCCTAATATTGGTAATTCATATACTTTTTTCCTGATCAGTGTGATGACAGATTTATCAATATATTAATCTATCAAAGAACTAGCTTTGGGTTTCATTGATATTTTTCCTTAATTTTCTGTTCTCAATTCGATTGATTTTTTTCTTTATTATTTCCTTCTGCATATGTTGGGTTCAATTTGCTCTCTACTTTCTAGTTTATTAAGGTGGGAACTTAGATTATTGACTTGAAACTTTTGTCTTTCCAATATCATCATTTAAGGCTATACTTTTCCACTAAGCCATTTTTAAACTGCATTCTGAAAATATTGATATTTCATTTTAATTCAGGTCAAACTTTCAAATTTTCCTTGTGATTTTCTGTTTGATCTATGGGTTATTTCAAATTAAACTGTTTAATTTCCAAATATTTGGGAATATTCCAGGCATCTTTATGATTTCTAGTTTAATTCCATTTTAGTCAAAGAATATATTTTGTATAATTTAAATTCTTTTAAATAGCTATGACACAGAATATGATCTATCGTGGTGAAAGTACACTTTAAAAGAATGTTCATTCTGTTGTTGGATTGAGTGTTCTATAAATGTCAATTAGGTCAAGTTGGTTGATTGTATTGCCCAAGTCTTATATAATCTCCCTGATTTTCTGTCTCCTTCCTCTATCAATTGCTGAGAAAAGTGTTGAAGTATCTAAACATAATCATGAATTTGTCCATTTCCTTTTTTTAGTTATATCAATTTTTGCTGAATATATTTTGAAGATCTGTTGTAGATGCATACACATTTAGGAGAGTTATATTTATTGGATGACTGATCCTTTCATTGTTATATAAGATTCTATTTATCCCTTATAATATTACTTTTTTCAGAAGTTTACCTTTTCTGATATTAATATAGCTACTCTAGGGTACTTGTTTGTGTTTTCATATTTTCTGTCTTTTAACTTTTTACTTATTTTCATATTTTTCATTCTTTTAATTTGCGTGTTTATGTTTAAAAGTGAATTTCTTTTCCCTTTGTTTTTGGTTTTTAGAAGTTTGAAAGTGATATATCTAGGTGTTCTCTGTTTGATGTCTATCCTGCTCTATTTTCTGAACTTCTTAGATCTGTGATTTGATGTCTGCCATTAATTTTGGAAAACTCTTGGCCATCATTTATTCAAATATTTCTTTTGCTTCACTCTTCTACTTCTGGGATTCCAGTTACATATATGTTGGCCCATTTGATTTGTTCCACAGATTTTGGATGATTGTTTTCTTTGTTGGTTTCTGTCTTTTTCTCCCTTTCTTTTTTGGATACTTTCATTTGATCTATCTTCAAGTTCACTAATTTTTTCCTTGGTTGTGTTGAGTCTACTGATAAGCTTATTGAAAACATTCTTTGTCTCTTTTACTGTGTTTATCTGGCATTTCCATTTAATTCTTATAGTTTCCATCTCTTTGCTGAAATTACCTTTTGATCTTACATTTTTTTTATCCTTTCCACTTAAGCTTTTAATCTAAAAATAATAGTTTAAAAATTTCTTTGAGTCTGGTTCTGTTGACTGCTTTGCCTGTTGAAAGTGTGTTTATTTTTATTTCTTTGTATGTCTTTTATTTTTATTGTGTAAGAAGTCAGACACTGTGTAGAACTCAAGTAGAGCCTGAGATAAATGCTTTTTATTCCTAGAAATGGGCATACATTTCTTTATGCTTGCCTTTACTGTGGGGGTTGAGTCAGTCTATTTGGGAACTGACCTGGGTTTAGCTTTAATTGCTGCTATGGATACCCTTAGCTTACCACAATCTTCAAATTCCTCTAGTGGAAATTCCTTTTGTTTTTGGTAGGGCTCTTTGTCTGTAGGTTTTTCTATGTGTCTGTTTTATACTCAGTTTTAGATCATTCCTTTGTGCTGTGCTTCAGAGAAGTTCTCTACGTATTTGCCCCACTGTAAGCAATAGCTTCTTATTATTTGGCTCTTAGCAGTATAGTGATGTGGGTGGGTTATGTTTTCTATCATTTTGATTATGCCTCAGTCTTAGGTAGGCAATATTTCCCTGGATCTTGATGGAAGGTCCTTCTAGTGATCCCTCTCCTTACCCAGGTCACTTGTTTTTCTGTTCACTTCCCTCAATGTGATTAGTCTTTATTAAGGTTCTCTTCTCCCCCTCTTCCAAGTCATTTAAGGCTTTTGATCTGTAGGAAGATAGTGGAAGGAACTGAGTAGGGTTTTGTACCTCTCCCACAGTGGCTAATATCCATTTCACCCAGGCCTCTACACCATATGCATAGGCTCTCTTAGGAGACAGCCTCATCAATTTTTTTGTGAGTATCTGGGAGGTCCCGGAAGACAATCCTCCAAGGGGATGTGTATTTCCCTGGTGTCTGTGGCCCTCAGGAATTCTATCCTCTTACTACCTCACACAGCATTTAGCAATTCATTAAAAAGTATAGTCGAATTCTTACTGGTGCCTGGAGGTATCTGCTCAAGTAAAGTTTCACTCCCATCCCATTTCTCCAAGGAGTCACCTGTCTTTCCTTAGATTTCTGGTTTGTTAGTTACCTAACCAATAATTTCTTAGTTATCAGCTCTTTAACGGGTTCAAGATAATTGTGAATATCCAGATTGTCTGGCAGGTTTTTTGTTGTTGTTGTTAAAAGTGTGGAAACAATGCTCTTTCCAGCTTTCTATATCCTGAGTAAAATCCAGAAGTCCTACTTTTATTTCTTGTTGTGAGATCTCTAAATATATTACCAAGGAGATTGTTTATTCATCCATCCATCCGTCCATACATCCATCCATCCACATATTTCCAGAGTGCCTGTTGTTTGTGTGTGGAGAACACAAAGGTCAATCAAACAAATAGACACTTCCTCAAACATTTTGAAACCAGCTATTCATTGTTCTAGAGTGACTTCAGGTTAGTTCTGACCAGAAAGAATAATGATTATCTTAATCTGAGTAATTGCTAGACCTCTTTTAGAGGAAAGCAGTTTTTACATACCTTCAAGTATTATTGTTTTTGAAATACATTAGAAACTGTTCTATAAAAAATGGCTTTTAGTAGCAAATTATAATTCTAGATGTAAAGTTTATATTTTATAACTGGTAAAATAATTTTAAAAGATTTTCATTAGATTGAAAACACAAAAAAGTTCTTATAGACCTTGTTGACCTTTAATAATCTTGCGTCACCAGCCTGAGAAATAGTAGACTAAATTAATTTCAGGAACTTCTTTCTAGCTTTGTTATTGTCTGACTATATAGCGAAAGAATGAATGGGTGGGGAGTAAAGACTGAGTATAATGTTTTGAACATCAAAGCTCTTTCTAATAATAAAAGAATTACCTTTGTTCCCTTAGTCATAAAGTGGCATTTTTAGTCTGGCTAGGTGAATGATGTTTGAATTAGAATTTATTAAGACTGTAGTGCCTATCAATATTAGCAACAGGTCCAGAAACATGGGCTGGCAAGGAAGGAAATAATGGTGCTATCAAGTTGTTATTAACTCTGTTAGCAAAATAGCAGTGTTATCAATGGTACTGGGAGAATTGGAGGTCAAGAAAATGGTATCAATAGACCCGTCAAAGCACAGTAACATAGTAGCGATCTCAGGAGCATTATAAACAGCACATTCGAATGACAGTGTTATCTGAAAATATTGTTAACCATGCTTTTGAATGACAGTAGTCTCTATGGCATTATAAGTGGTAGAGTTGAATGACAGGGCCATTACGGATACTGTTAACAGGAATAGATGAGCATGAAACAGTTTGGAATTCACGTTCAACTTGATGATTCAAGTTTGTTTACACAGATTCTTGAGTAGAAGTCTTAAGAGAATTGGTTCAAACCTTTTAAAATACACCTAAAAACTACAAGAGACATTTTAACCACTGTGAAATATCACAGAACTGATAGTCATTTATCCTGTCACCTTATGTTCTCTGAGACACTTGAACATGTTGTCAAAGTACTGTACAAAATCTACATCCTTTGCAACGAGGCAATCAAGATTGTTCTCATACTAGTTCTGCTCATATGTTATTGTAGGACTAGATAGAGAGGGTATGACTGTCCTTAGGGAATACTATGAAACAATGTTACATTTGTTGAAAAGTTTTGTCCAAGTAGAAAAGAAAAGTAAGAAGGGAGGCTCTTTTTATCCATTTCTTTAAAGGATCTAGTGTTACGAAATCCAACTCTCTGTTGCATAAAGCTTTCAAGTAGTGAAGAGGACTGGTGGAGGGTTAGGGCAGGACTAAAAAATTCCTCAGACAGAAACACATAGAAAAAAGGCAAAGTGAGGTGGGGAGTAGAACTGGGAAGGCCTAAAAACATTCTAGGGAATATTAGAGTTCAGGAGTGGAGTGGAGCATTAGTCAGGAGGAAAAGGACATTGGCTATGGTGGGATAATGTATAGCATCTATCAAAGATTGTGCATGTACATATGTGAGATGATTAGAAGTTGCACTGAAGGAAAAGTATTCTATGATATGGCTAATGAGTAGTACCCAACAACAAAACTAGATTATTTCATTGTCCGAACATAATACTCTTTAAATTCATTTGTGATTTATTTATCCAAGTGCTCAATTACAACATTTGGAATGAATGAGGTATTTAGAACAAAGGGGGGGAGGAGGAAAGTGTTTTTTTCTTGTTACAGTACTGTGGAAGGGGGGGTCCTACTTATATTGAATGCTTTATGGACTAAGGATGCTAAATGTCTTGCCATGTGTAAGATGGTACAAATGACGAAGAATTGTCTTTCTTTAAATGAGAAACACTGGGACCAGGGTAACAGTAAGCCCATTTAAAATAATGGTAAACTATATGATTTGTTCAACAATAAGCACGTGTTTTTGTTCAGTTCTTATAATCTGTTCCTCAGGCATGTGGTCATCTACAGAAAAGAATGCCAATCTCTTTGTAGTTTGACAAATTAGTAGAAAAACAGATTTTCTGTTTATAGTGAGTTTGAATCTAAGGGTATAATATAATCTATCATGCTCTAAAACACTTGCCTTTCTATTTTATACCATTGGATAAGTACACAACTTTGAATTTGTCTTGAAATAACATAAGCAGATCTAAATTTCAATTATAAAGAATTAACAAAATAAACTTCTCAACAATCACAAGAATTTTGTCTCAATATATATTTGTTGAATTTAAGTCTGTCCTTTAGGGGATAATAAGAAAAGAAATAACTGGAAATTGGTAATAGAAACTACCATTGAATAGATATTAGAGACACAGAGGATTTATCAGAAGGCCTTGAGAAAGCAAAGAAGAATATGAGGGAAATTAAACTATTGTTTTAGAACCACGCTCATATTGTATCCAATAGCAAGGATGGAGGTGGATACGTATTATATTGATAGAACAAGAACCTGCAGAGGGTAGAATTATCACCTCTTTTATAAAACCAGAAAGGCTTGAGTGTTTAGGCAGAACACAAATGCCTATTAAATACACCTGTTATTTATAAAAAAGTGGTAGAATTGCATAAGCTGATGGGTTCCAGAATCTTGGGGCAAAGGGGTATATTGACCCTCATAAGTTTCTCATGAGAAGTTATACTAAAAAAGAAATGAAGTGTACATTGCACCTAATCTTTCATTTAAAATGCTTAACAAGACCCTTATATGGTCATTAGTTAGTAAGCATCTTCAGTTTGTGGCAGTAAACATAGAAATATTAGAGTCTGTAGGGTTGCTCCAGTCCTTATGTCCCTAACCTCCATCCTCCTTAAGAGTTTATGTTCATTAACTTAATTTTGCTGTTATAGTTTTTATAGAACTGAGTTGAGTATTTTAATACTGTTCACTTTTTGCTTTTCACTAATTAGTCATATGCATGATATATATTACAAAATATTCTAACTTTTCAGTAATTATTCATCTGTATAGTGTATATCATTTTCCATTTCTTATAATATGCTATTTTAGGTGCTGACTTAAAATTATATAAAATAACTACCTTTTGAGGCTTACTATGTACAGGTACTTTACATACATTATTTCTAATTCTCCTAATAACACTGTTTTTCCTAGTTTAGAGCCAATTCCTAGCTTGTAAGGGAAATGTGTGGAAGATCTGGGCCTCAAAGATCCAAGGTTTTACTACACTATTTGCGCTGTACTATTAGTCATGAAACAAAAACTACTGGGTTTGAACAGAGAAGACTATTGGGTTTGAACCCTATGCATGACTAGAATAAAGGATTCATTATAGGAGCTTGACCTTACACACCGTGGGAGCTGGTCAAACACTCGATGTAAGGCTATTTCTTCTGTATCTGGTGTTGCATCTGAAGACAACAGTTAGAAAGTTGGGAACAGAAGATGCATGTGAAGTGGGGTTGAACAAGAATCAACTGGAGGATGAGTTGGATTGCATTATGATAAACTGGAACCTGCATCTGTCTCTTACCGCCTTCAAGCCTGCAGTTTCAGTGATGCCAGTGATCTGTGCAAGAAGCAAGCACACTTGGTTCAGAAGCTGCACGTGCCCATGCACCAGGATTGGGAGAAACTGAAGGAGGAAATTAAAGGGAACTGGAGGAGCTGCTGGTGCAGCTGCAACTCCAAGACAAAGTGAGCAAGTAGGTCAGTGATGACTTTGTGAGCTGGAGCTGCAGCAATGCAAGACCTTGCACTAGACCTCTGAGTGAAAACATGGCTGCTCTCCTTTGCTTCTGTCTTCCAAGCCTTGTGCAGATGTCTTCTGTGGCCAGTCCTGAGCCAGAGCCTCACCAGGGACAGGAAATCTGAGAAACACAAATTCCAGCTTAGCTACATTGACACAGTACAAAGCCAGCACATTTAGTTGTAGACATGACTAATTTTCTTGCAAGAAAATTATGTGGAAATATGTTAAAGAAATGATACCTTGAATTTTCACACATTTATTTTTCTCTGCTTACTACATGGTTATGTCTCAGTCTACTAGGCAAACAGGTGTGTAGTAATATTTTTTTCAGGAGAGAAAGAGAATGATTCAGTTTTGTTTACTATCTATAATATCTTTTTTATTTTACATAAGGGAAGCCAAAATGGTGCAATTCATTGACGAAGGTTTCAAAGTATTGCAAATTCTATTTGAAACATTTTGTAACTCAAACTAGAGGTATCTATAATTCTAATGAGTTCTGCACAAATGGAGAAAATGATAATGAATATCATTAGAGAAGAGAGATCGCGCAGTTGTTTTTGTTCTACTCTGTGGTTGCAGTCTCCAAATATAAGCAGGAAGTTTCTGTAAGGAGTCAAAGTGCCCTAATAAAAACATTTTAGAAATGACACTTTAATACAAAGAAATGAATCTAATGAATTCTAAAGAAAGGGATATAATGTGTCTATCCACAGGCACCTTACCTTGTGGTGTATATAAAGGAGTTAAGATTAAGAATATAACTAAAAATTTCCGTATGCCAAATGTTTGTATGGAAATGGAAAAAGTCAGCTAAGAGCATACATAGCATTTATATGGATCAAATCCAGAGATGGTAACAACCGTTGTGTGTCTCTTGCATGTGACAGCACCATATTTTAAGGACACCGTATTACAGGGATATTCTTAGGAGTCTTAGGGCATCATAGCTATTCTAAAGGAGAAACTTTCATTGATTTTTAAAAAAATTATTATTAAATCATACTTATTGAAGAAACTGTAGAAAACACAGATATGCAAGAAAAAATTTCCAGTAGTATCAGTTACAGGAGAATTCATTTTCTATTTTGGGTAACAAATTACTCTAAAGTTTAACAGCTTAATACAACACACATTAATTATCTCAGTGTTTCTGTGGGTCAGAAATTTGGGCACGACTTAGCTGAGTTCTCTGCTTCATTGTTTGTTACAAGGCTGTAATCAAGGTGTTGGTCCAGGTCTGTGTGCCCATCTGAAGGCTCTACTTGGGAAAGATCTGTTTCCATACTCACTCAGTGGCTGTTGGCAACATTCAGTTCCTAACAGGCTGTTGACTGGAGGCTCCCCTCATTTCTTTGCCACATGGTCCTCTCCCACATAGCAACATGCTTCCTTAAAGTATGCAGGCTAAGAAAGCAATGGAGTCTGCCAACAAGATAGAAATTACAAATGTTTGTAACTTAATCACAGAAGTTACATCCCCTGAGCAATGCTATTTTCTAGTTGCTCAAAAAAAGTGGTTACATAATATAATTAATATCAGAAGGCAGGGGTCATTGGACCATATTGGAGGTTCTCTACCACCATTAATTCTCAGTCAACGTTCGGCCAGAGACAGAACCACTGGGAAATGTAGCTTAGCCCAGATGAGTTGCTACATTACAAAGCCATAACAGGCTCAGTGTTCTAACACAAATTTCCTATCTCATCGACTTAATAAAGATTTATTTTTTGCTCTCTTGTCAGGATGATGCAGTCATTGGAGCAGGGGCTCTGGTCCCAGGATCCTTCCATCCAGTGGCTTCACGAGAGGACATTCACAACTACCCAGAGGTAATAAATTTTGTCTTCTGAAAGACATCTTTGCAGCTCTATTCTCATTTTCTCTCTCTCGTCCCACTCACCCCATTCCTCCCTCCTTCTCAACATGCATAAACACGTACACAGACACAAATAGGTGTATTTATATGTGGTATTCTATGATTTTTTAACCTGCTTTATTTAATAGCATCATTAAGATATCACTGAAATCTTTCTGTGGATACACACACACATATCTGTGGAATAATCATAAATTTAAATATTTATTACTATGGATTTCAGTAGTTTCTAAGCATACTTCTATCATTGTACATTTAAGTTGCTTCCAGTTTTTTAATTAACTCTAAGATCTTATTCCTTTAGTTTAATTGCTAGAAGTGAAATTACTGAGTAAAGGGTTTAAATATGTTTAAACTTTCAGTAGGAATTAGCAAAAATATTATCAAGTTACATTCATATCAGTAATGCATGAATGTATCTATCTATGCTAATGCTGGGGATTAACTTATTATAAATACTTGCTAATTTGTATTGAAAACCATTTCTTAATTTTCATTTTTTAATGTAGCAAATCTTTTCTTTGAGTGGGAGAAGTTGTATTTTTACTTGTCAATTCATACCCTTTATCATATATTTATTGGAAAAAATGTTTCATAATTTCCAAGAGTGCTTCCTATATTAATGATAATACTTTTCATGCGTGTATTTTTAAAGTCATTAACAATCTTTTGATTATAAGAACCTCTAGTTGGTCCCTATAAAGATGCTGGTAAGAATATTACTTGTTTTGAAACTTGTGGGTTCTTTTGGAGTAACATATATTTTTGTGTCATGTGTTAATGATTCAAATGAAGTCCACTAGTTATACCCATCAAATCTTCATATGGATTGTAGTGATCTTATGTCTAGAGTTTGCAAAATTAACTACTTGAAAGTACTATTTAATAGTACTTACCTCCTATCCCAAATCTAGAATTGATGCAGCCATTTCATTAAAGGACTCTCTACCACCCCAAATTTATGTCCCTTACTTTAAAAAATATTTTATTTTGAAAAACTAATTGTTTTACAGAAGAGTTGCAAAGATTGTACAGACATTTCCTGTGTTCCCATCACCCAACTTCCTCTCATTTTAACATCTTGTATAACCATAGTTCAATTATTAAAACTAAGATCTTAACATTGGTTAAGATCGGTTCCTCTTTTCTCCCTTTCTGTACTCTGTTAGAAGTGAAACACTAATTTGAACTCATTCTCAAGGTGAAAGGAATTAAGATCTTCTCCTGTAAGGAGGAGTATCAAAGTATTTGTGAACATATATTAAAACCATCACAGTAATGAATACATTTTTTGGCTAGATACTTTGCAGCCAAGCAAATATTTGTTTCTCTTTAAGCCATTGTTCAGTACTTGTAGCAGTCCTTGGTAGATCATGCTATACCAATTATTTTGTGATATTCTAGTGGTGATTTTCTATTTTCCTCATTTATTCTGTGCTCATTAATTAGAAGCAATAGAAATTGCTCATTAATTAGAAGCAATTAGAAATTCTTCTTTAAGGAAGAATTGTCCCTTTCCCCCCTATTTATTCACTTATTTATTCAGTCATTTATATCAATATTGAATTATAAATTTTTTCTTTGGGTTATAATCCAATAGTGTCATTATTTTGCTGCTCAAATTATTTTAGCTTTGGCATTGAGTGCTCTTTCAGGTTGGCTCCTATGTCCCTTTTGACATAACTCTGCCCTATAAAAATATTTTTAGCACATTTTTATTTTTAGGCACAACAGAATGCTCCAGGCTCATCTTTTAAACTTTTTTATAGTATTTATAAGACCTTTAAATTAGTCTTTTCATTAAACATTTTTATTTATTTTTAAATTGATGTATAATATAATATATTGGTTTCAGGTGTACAACACGATTTGATATATATATAATTGCAAAATTATCACCACAAGTCTAGTTAACATCTGTCCCCATACATAGTTACAAAAAATTTTTCTTGTGGTGAGAACTTTTAAGGTTTACTTTTAGCAGTTTTCAAATATACAATAGAGTATTATTAACTATAGTCACCATGCTGTACATTATATCCCATTGACCTATTTATTTTATAACTGAAAGCTTGTACTTTTGACCTCCTTCACCCATTTCATCAATCACCCCTACCCCTGCACCTGTTTGCATTTTTTTCTTTCTTTAATTTAATTTTTTTATTGAAGTATATTTGGTTTATAATGTTGTGCTAATTTCTGCTGTACAGCAAAGTGACTCAGTTATACACATATATATGTTCTTTTTTAAATATTCTTTTCCATTATGGTTTATCCCAGAAGATTGGATATAGTTCTCTGTGCTACACAGTAGAACCTTGTTGTTTATCCATTCTAAATGTAATAGTTTGCATCTACTAACCCCAAACTCCCAGTCCATCTCTCTCCCAGCTCCCCCTTGCCCCCATTGGCAATCACAAGTCTGTTCTCTATCTGTGAGTTTGTTTCTGTTTTGTAGATAGGTTCATTTGTGCCATATTTTAGATTCCACATATAAGTGATATCATATAGTATTTGTCTTTCTCTTCTGACTTCACTTAGTATGATAATCTCTAGTTACATCCATGTTGCTGCAAATGGTATTATTTCATTCTTTTTTATGGCTGAATAATATTCCATTGTATGTATGTACACACACACACACACACACACACACACACACACACACACACACACACACACACACACCCCACATCTTCTTTATCCAGTCATCTGTCGATGGACATTTAGGTTGTTTCTCTGTTGTGGCTATTGTGAATAATGCTGCTATGAACATAGGGGTGCCTGTATCTTTTTGAATTATAGTTTTGTCTGAGTATATGCCCTGGAGTGGGACTGCTGGATCATATGGTAATTCTATTTTTAGCTTTCTGAGGAAACTCCATACTGTTTCCATAGTGGCTGCGCCAACTGACATTCCTACCAACAGTGCAGGAGGGTTCCCTTTTCTCCACACCCTCTCCAGCATTTGTTATTTGTAGACTTTTTAATGATGGCCATTCTCACCGGTGTAAGGAGATACCTCATTGTAGTTTTGATTTGAATTTCTCTAATAGTTAGTAATGATGAGCATCTTGGTTTCTTCTGGAGGCTCTAAAAGAGAATTTGTTCCAAGCTTTTGGTGGTTGCAGTAATCCTTGGTGTCCCTGGACTTGCAGATGCATAATTCCAGCCTCTGCCTTCAACATTCCTTTGTTTTCTCCCTGTATATATCTGTCCAAATGTCCCTCTTCTTACAAGGACATCAACCATTGGATTTGGGGCCTGCTCTAATCCAGTACTACCTCATCTTGGTTACATCTGCAAAGAACTAATTTCCAAATAAGGTTACATTTACACATTCGAAGTCGACATGCATTTTTGGGGGAAACTGTTCAACCCAGTGAGAAACAAATTAACCTACTGGTGTATAGTGTTTGCATACAATCCTTTATGTCATTAACTTTAGTAAATTTATCAAATTACTATCTTACAAATATACTGGTATCAGTTCCTTTCTTTCCTATGCCCTTTAGTGTGATTATGTCTCACATGTATAAGATAGTTAGATTCATTTGTCATAGTTTGCTTTGCATCTAGTGTTCCCCTGATACATTGTATATTTTTTATTTGCTCATAGTAAAAGTCACCCTTTGGTGTACAATTGTGTGGAAAATTGCATAGTCATATATCTACCACCACAGAACCATTCAGAACAAGCCCATAGTCCCAACATTTCCTTTTCTGCTCCTTTGTACTCTGCCTCTCCCCCAACTTTCTGATAACCACTGATCTGTTTTCTATCATTATAATTTGGTCTTTTCAAGTCTGATATATGTGGAATCATACAACATACAGTTTTTTGGGGTGTGCCTTCTTTTAATTAGAAATTTAAGATTTACCCATTTCATTCCATAATTCATAAAGTTTTTCATTTTTATTGTTGCGCATTATTCCATTATATGGATATACTAGTTTGTTAATTTTCTTGTTCAAGAACATCTGGGTTATTTCAAGTTTTCGGCAATTATGAATAGAACTGCTGTAAACATTGATGTACAGATTTTTATATAAAGCGTTTTCCATTTATTTTGGTAATACCTAGGAGTGGGATTGCTGATCTTCTTGTTTATAAAATTCCTCTCTAGCTATCCTTCATTCTGGGAATTTTCTCCAGGCATACATAGCACTGATCAAAAATAACACTACTTTTGTGTAGCAATGGCCAGAAATCTGGTCTGCAACCTCTTTTTTCAGAGTGATAAAACTTGGAAAGAATATCCTTTCCAATCAAAATCTATCTTTAATCACAACTACTGCAATACTGTTACTCCATCATTGACCTTAACAGTAAAGAGGGAGTTGGAGATGGACCTTATAAAAAAAAAAAAAGTGGTATGGGAATTTCTTATTAGTAATATTCTCTTTTCTGTTTTACTTTGTAAGAAAATATGTACCTGAGTGTATTGTGTTGAATTACAGTTTAAAGTTTAAACCTTATTAATAGAAAGTAAATGTTATTTATTAATAATATAATCCATTTGTTAAAAATGAATATTGAACCTCAATATAAGTGAGTAATTTATTTTGACAATTTATTAGAAGACTACATTCTAGAACTTATTAACTTATTTGTTATGAATACAATTTTTATAGAGAGTACTACTGTGGAAAGTCTCAAATCCATGTTGATCTGGTTGACCTCATATGTGCACTTAGTATGAGAAACCAGGATATGATGCCAGATCTCTTGTCTCTTTTTCTTCTTTCCCTCTTCCCACCTCTCATCTCTCCCTTCCGGTCCCCTCCTCTCCTTTCTTTTACTCTATCCCTCCCTTCCTCTCTCTCCTTTCTTATTTCTATCCCATGTATATCACTTACTATGTTCCAGGAACCATTCTAAGCTTTAAATCTGAACTCAATGTAATCCATATAATGACCTTATTGTGTAAGTACTATTATTAGTTTCATTTTATAGATTAGTACTCTCACCCAAGGGATGGTTAAGCTACTTCTTTGTGGTCACGAATTTTCCTATTTACTCATCTTAGTTCATTTTAAATGTATGTCTTATTGCTCCTTGTCTTGTTTCTTGATGACAGAAGTGCTGTTTTATTCCTCTCTGTACTCCTAATAGTCCTAGCATAGTACCTTATGAAAGTCAGAGCTCAATAAATATCTGATAATTTGAAATGACTAGAGAGGAAGATTAGTAAGTGGGGTAACCTTTCTCTCTTGAGGCATCAGTGCTTTACTACTTCAGAAAATTTTACCTGTTTTAATATAGATTATTAAATTGTCAATATGAATTAATAAACATATATAAAATGTTCATATGAAGTACATGGCAGTTAGAAAACCTGTAGAATCATTGAATTTTAGAAGTAAGAAACCTTAGAGATTCGGTGTAATTCTCATTCCATAGATGAAGAGTCAATCTTCAGAGACGCTGAGTGATGCATGCAGAGTCACTTCTGAGTCCCAAAGCAATGGAATTTTGGTGACCATGCTGCCTCCCTCTGAGCATTTGTGGGAAGCTCTGGCTGTGGCCTCCATTATTAATTGTTGATCCTCAGATAAAGGCTGCAGATGTATGTATGACAGCACCAGATTGAACACCTTAAACTTTGCCAGTTTTCTCACTTTGAACTCTGTTTTTAGGCCCTTGCCATACTAGTGTAATTGTTCTCAACACAGGAGCTTTTCTTTGCAGATCATAATACTTTCCAAGTAAACTGAATTTCCAGGCAAGAAGATGTCAGATATTCATCCACGTGACAGCATTTTATCTATCCCAAGAAAAGATGATATGTTTGACAGCTAACCTCACTCACTATGAGTCCCTTCTTGGTGCTCTTTTTCTTTTCTGATTCTATTTCTAACCCCCATCTCTTACCTTTAAACTTCTACTTAAGTAATTGCTACTTCTCCCTACCCCCACCTATGTCCCCTGATACTCTCCTTTTTAAATCTGGCTTTAGTCAGATTTCAACAAATAGCTATTAATAAAGAGATACTACAGGACAGTTCTCTTTTAATATATAGGATCCCACCAGAAACACTTTTCCTTCCTACCCTAAAATATAAGCTAATTATTGTCCCCAAAGTTATCTTCCGCAATTGTGGTTACTCTTATTCATACAAGCAACTTTGTTCAGTGGTTTTTGTACTATATGTTTGCGGGTCAGAATTTATGGTAAGGTCTGCACCTCTCAGAGGTTTTTCTGGTGTGGTAACCCCATTAACTCATGATTGTATCATATAATCCTATCGAGAGGCTAGTTTTTATAATACCCCAGATGTAAACATTAAATGTAGATCTTTACATTAAATTTTTAAAAATATGATTAAACTAGACCCTTTTTGTCTGAATGAGCTGTGCTTTAGAATCCATAGGTTCTAATTTTCTTCATCTGGGATTACAAAAGAATCTGGCTGAGAAATATCTATGAAATGGATTACTCTGAACATCAATTCATTTTATTCTGAAGCTTATTGGCATAATCTTTTATTGAATCTGCTAGAAACTCTGTCAATTATTTGCATAGCATATGAATATATATGATGTTTAAATATTCAAAGGCAAAAAAATCCTCACTTAAAAGAAATGTTGAATGAATAATTGAAATAAACTCAGGACCTGACCACAACATCGCAAATTACTGTCTAAAAGTCCCTGTGGATGGGTGATTCTCTAAAAACAGATAGCTGTTTTGATCAAAGCCAGATGTTTCTATTTTTAAATTCTTGGCACACTTCCTCAGTAAAAGATTTTCATCTTCAAAAAGGAAAAGACAGACATTGCCTTCAGCCTACAGTGCTTGAGTCCCAGGGAAGTAACACTGGTTTGATAAAAGTAGGAATACTTATTGCTTATGTTTTGCTTTGGACAATTGGTGTGAAAGAACTGGGGTGTGAAGAAAGCTTGGCCTTCAGATTGTTAGCTGTTTGAGCTGTGGATATATAGTTGGTGTTTGTAGCATAAGGCAAAGATAAAGTATACAAGGGTTTTGTGGGTATTACAAATAAAATGATGCAGTACCTTATAGAACTCATAGTGATTTACCTTTAGGCCTTGTAATGGTTGATAAAAACTAAAAACAGAGGAGAAAATAAAGCTTGCCAACTTTAGAAAGGTGATGTTGATTAGTGGATGATAGTGCTTTAAGAATTGTTGAGGAATTCTTGGTAAATCTGTACTTATAAATGTTACAGATTACAGTAAACCAATTTAATTTTCTCTGCTGCTCAGATTTCTGGTGAGGAAATTTAATGATATGGATTAGATTGATTTCTGACTGAGCTAATACTATCATTTACAATAATTCCTCTGACTTGTAATATTTGTAAGTACCTTATAAAAAGAAAATAATAGGCTTTCTCATGGATTTTCTATTATAAAAAGCTATTTTCAAGTATTTAAGATTGAAAACTTTATAATACAAATAATACTTCTTGCAGTAATCTCTGTGAAGAATCAGCACACTCAAGGATTCTCTTCATCAACTGTTACACATCAGTAAGTTTTTTTACAGTAACTCGACATGGAATCTTTTTCAGCTAGTCAGTGTAAGTGCAACTTGAGTAAATAAAAATTCAATTTTAAAATGGTTTAGTTATCAATTATTTATATTTTATACCTTAAAGATTGTTTTATGATTTTTTCTTCTTGGATTCACAGTTCCCCAAAAAAGAAAGAGGCTTCCACTAGCAGACTACAAAAACTCCTCTACTTTAAGCAAAGGGTATTTAATATAAGAAATTAGGTGCTCACACAATCATTGGAAGGGCTAGAGAGCAAGCTTCAGGTTGAACCTTCAGGAAGAATTCTGATATCAATAATTTGGAGCTTACCCTGCAAGGAAATCTTGATTTCTCCAACCAGGAAGCCCCTGTCTGAACTGCTGAAAACAGGATCTCAGTGCCCTAGTTGCAATCTGGGAATTGTAAAGCTACCACCAGAAGAGATTTGGGGCAAACCAGTTTCTTGAATCTGGCAGTAGAGATAATTTGAATGTTGTCCAGAGCCGGACAGCTTGTGAATATATTTTATATTACATTAAAATTAATAACTCAAATATTCATGCCTCATCTGTACTCATAGGATCCCTAGTTCTCTTCATTTCCCCTGACTATATTTCTGGTAATCTCCCAAGTGTCTCAAAAACACTTGGAAGTAACTCCTCTCCCCTAGCATCCATGCTTTTCTGCTCCACTGTGCAGAGCAGGAGCTATCCCTGCTCTTCTGCTAAATTACAATGTCTGATCTGTGTAGCCATTCTCTGATAGTGGTTATCACTGCTCTGGTAGGACAGCTGCCACCTTCACCTGCTGCAACCTGAACTTTACTTTCCTCTTTAGCCTTATCAGGCACAGCAGCTCTTCAGGCACAGCAGCTCTTCACTAGTGCCTATCTTGAGTCATGAGGGTGCAGCTAAATGTGCATGTCAAGTGATATGTTGGACCTGGTACATACTAGCTGATAAGAGCTGATTATTAAATATATTTGAACTTTGTTAGCCATTTGCCAAACACAGACATTATTAAAAATTAAATTATATAAGCTTAAATAAACTACCCACCTGTTGTCATTGAATAGAGCTGGGAAGAGGATGCACAGTAGCATTTCATTATACAGTATATCTACACACAGATGCGGTAGATGTAAATAGTCCCAGAAGCATAGATAATAGTAAAATGCAAAAAAAAATTAGAAATTGATGCATTTCCAGTACTTATTACCTTTGTGTCTATGACCCCAATAAGCTGACAAGAATCTGGTGATCATATACGTGTTTCTGTGCCCTAACTAGCAACCTCCCCACCTCCTCCACCCGCCTTCAAAATCTAGCATCTCTTCCAGGCTACCAAATAAAGTCTTTTCCCACCATTTTACTAAAACAACTACCCACCCATCTGTCTCTTAGCTCCTTGTTTTTCAAGTAGAGTGTTTGGGGAAAGTAATTTTGAAATAGCTTTTTTTCTGAGTACTCAAGTCTGACCCTCTCTAAAGGATTTTGTATATAACAATTTTATGCACATATGTGGTTTTGGGGATTTTATTCTGATTACTTATTTTAACTACTCTAACGGTAGTACCCAACTGAGCCCATTTGCTCATTTCTCCACAGAGGGGAATGGAAATTCTGATTTCACAGTTATCTTTTACCTGAACTTTCTCGCCCTCACATGACCCCATGGAAATAACCCCAGGACATTCACTTGTGGTTCCTTCCTTTCCCCAGAGCTCTCTTCCCTGGCTGGTGGCCAAGTGTGTCTCATTCTTGGGCACCAAAGTGACTGAATTTTGCACATGGCAGTAAATAAACCTGTTAGTGTTGGATTTGTTTACCACTGCTGGAGCAAGATAATACATGAGTAATGACAGGGTCCCCACATTCTCAAGCCTCTTTAGAGCAGTCTACTTTTGAATATGCAAGTAAAGTGACTAAAGCTCCATTCTTTGTGGACTAAAAAAAGTCCAGGGCTGTTCCCAATGTTTCTGAATAATCCTAAGGGAGTACCTACATTTTCTTGTTTCTTATCCTTGTATTACCAGAGTTTCCTTAATGTATTTTTCTAATTGAAACAGCAATCTTTTTCCTGCTGCATCCAAACTTAAATGTGTCAATAACTGCAGTTTTTCTGAAAAAGCGATTTTTTCTTTGTGATCAGGTGTACCTAAGCCTGGTTCTGATTCATTTTATAACTACCAAGAAACTTCCGCCTGGAAAAAAGAGGTATTTTTAAGCATTCAGACATAACTTTACTTCTGTGGTTCATTCCACATTTGTTAAAATCACAATGTATCTTTGTTAGTGGAGGCTTTTGTTATTTTAGTGAATAGTGCTACACAGTAGTGAACACTGGGAAAGTCTAAAACATCTCTGGCCTGTTAACTGGCTAAACTATTTTAAAACACTGTGGTAGTTCTACAGTAAGTTTTTCCAATCACTACGTAATTACCTCTGGGCTTTGGAAAGGGTCATGGCTGGAAAGACTTGAATGTAAGGAAATAGAATTCTAAAAAGTCAGGTGGGGCTAAGGGTCACCTTTAGAGAAAGACTATTTAATTACATTATAATAGGCCTCCAGGAAATATAATCTATTCTTAATTTTCTTTCACATCCCTACAGATTTCTTTCAGAGTGAATACTCTCTAAAGAATCTCCTTTATGCAGTAGCAAAAAAAGAATAAGCATGATTTCACCACACTATTCATGTCCTTTGTCACACATATTTATTTGTATGAAATCATAATCTTTAAAACATTCTAACCAGTATCCAGGAATATTAAATAACCGTAACTTGAGGTTACTTAATTTATTTTATGAGACAAGTTTTCTTTATTTAATGAACATTTATTCAGTGATTTCTTAACTTTCACTGTTATAGTCTAAAGGTTAATTTATTATAAGAATTTAAAATTGGAGTAAATTTTTTCACATGAAAGCAATGTGATGGGAATCTGTTCACAAATGACATTTTAATAATATAGCTGATATACCGTATATTTACAGTGATAAATAAAATAATGCTGATCTGGTAGTAACAATTACGAAGATAATAAAACTGAATCAAATAGTTATATATTGTCGTGAATACTGGAATATGAAGTTTGCTTAAAGGAAAAATGATAGACTCTGAAGGAAGTTGGGTAGTTTTTAAGTGAACAGGTGGCTGATTAAACAGATGACTAATTTTGGAACAGATGCACCTTCATCCTGATATATATGGTACACAAAGGACTACTCCTAGTCATCTTGGTGGTTATTTCTTTGTCTTTATGGGGTGGGTAGTGTTCCTCATGGTAAACCTAGATGAATGTTCCTCAGGTGGATTGAAAACAACTGGATAAATAGAGAAGCAAGGAAAATATAAACTTAATATAGTACATATGAATGAAAAAGTTAAAGTATATGATTGAATTAATTGGATTTTGACAAAAGAAGAGAGAAAAATATCTCGTGTACTGATTTCTTTGAGACCCCAGAGATGATTGTGTCTGATAGGTTCTGATTTTGGTCATTAGTTGACTCCATCAATCCAGTACCTTGGTAGCTGCCTGGTGGATAAAGGAGAGAGTTTTAGATCACACAGATGCCTGAACTAAAAACTGCTTGGGAACTCTGACTCCTCTATCTTCTTAATTTCCCAATATACTCACTTACAAAATGCTATCAATTTTGCCTCCAGAGCAGTTTTAAATCTGTCCCTTCCTTTCACTGCTCTAATACCATTACCCTATATATTTATCAAGCTCTACTATTTTTTATAGTTTTCTGATTAGTTGCCAGATGCCACTTTCCTCCTACATTAATACAGTCTTTACATTACTGGATTGACAGAGTTCTACTCTAAAATATTCTGATCAGTGTAATAGCTTACTCCATACTTAAGATTTAGTAAATTCCATTTATAGCTCCCAGACCAATTGAAGCCTAATTGTGGGCTGAGGTCTACTTAAGATGTTTAGAAAATATAAAAGTTTACCCAGCACACATCAACTGACAGAATAATAAATTATTTTCATCTGTTTGCCACTACCTACATAAAATTGATTTCAGTAGTCATCATTCTAGTGGACTTGAATTTATTAGTAATTGGAACTGAAGTTAGGTATAATTAATATATATTGAGCTTAATAATCATTAAAAATTGTATCTTGAAACCTGGGTATTATAAATTATTAACTAAAGAAGAACTAGAGAATATAATGTTCTTATACGCTTGAAGAGGCACTCATTTAGTGTTCTTTACCAAAAATGGATTATCTTGACACCTATCAATAAAAATGTATGGGGGCCGTACTCAGAAATTTATATCATATGAATCAATGCTAAAAAACAGCAAAGTTGGATTTTATGCCTTCCTCCTTAAATTATTTTCTATCGTCTGGAGGAAAACAGTGACAACATTGCCGTGGTATTTGAAGTCTGTCATATTCTAATCTCTACTGACAGTTCCATTCTCACTTTTTGTCACTTCTTCCATATATTCCATATGTGGCCGAAGCCATAGCCACAAAAGCCCGGTTACTTAGCAGGCAAAATCTAACTCTTCTTCGATAACCACCTCAACTTCCTCCACAGTCCCCCTGGTGACCATTCACCACTCTCTGTGCTCCCTAAGCACTGCACTCATACCTCTTTCATAGCACGCATTTAGTTTAGTTGAGGGAATGCTTCTGCAGTTATACTCTGTGATACCTGAAGGCCTCCATGCAGAGCACGTGGCCCAGAGGCAACACGGAAAACATGTTTAATTGATTGGTATAGGAGGCACATTACATGTCAAAGAGTTACTTTTCGCTCCTGCCTGCATATCAGAATCTTCAGCAGAGCTTTGTGAACATACAGGTACTAGGGCACCATTCTCTATCTGCCAAATCAGTCCTCTCTCAGAGGTGGGTCTGTGTATTTGGAGGAGAAGCTCCACAGATGATTCTAATGTGGGAACAATTGAGTAATTGTAAAAGGATAGGTCAGTGTAGAATAGAACTACAACTACCAGGTCATAAAACCTGTGTTAAGTGTGTTTTAGGGAAAGATCTCTCTCCCTTTAGAAACCTCAACCAAACCTTGCGTGAAAGGATTCACTCAAAATGGATATGACAGTCTTTTAGGCAAGTAGGATTGAACTCAACTCCTAGTTAGAATCAGGCAGCAGAATTCTGTCTTAATGGATAAACATAAGATCCAATTGTGTCCTACGCCCAGAGCGCCTGTGCAGGAAGCAGGTCCTGAGACAGGGTTAGGAGTGCAGGCAGTTTATTGGGGCGTAACCCACAAGAGGGGAAAGAAGGAGGAGCGGGGTTGGGCGGTGGGGGGCAGACCTGACACAGGTGATGTCATCAGCCAACCACTCTCACTGAGGCTTTTCAGGGAGTCCTCAACTTTAAGTCAGCTGCAGCACCTCTCTGAGGTGTACAGTCTGCTGATATCATAGATTCATAAATCCTCCTTATGAAAAGGCAAGTGTATGTATAAATATTTCTAGCCAGTCCATCTATCTTTTGACATTCATTTTACCAATGAAAACTTCCTTTATCATCACTTATGCTAATTAGCAAAGTATCTAGGGCTGGTCGGAGATGAAAAGAGTCCAAGCTATAGTAGTTTGAGTGTGGAACTCCTGATGAGAGTTCTTCAAGTGCTGGATAACTACCTGTGAGTATGCATTCTTAATGAAGGCACTTCAGATGTTAAATTACTTCTGAGGTGTAGAATAAAAGCTAACATACACAGTGCTGTCTGTGCCCAAATCGTTTTAAAGTAAATCAGAGATAATGTAACATTTTCCCACTTAGTAGCTGTGTGTACTTGGATAATACATTTAAACTTCAAGCATCAGCTTCCTCCTTTGAAAATTAAGGATGATAGTTCTTTCTCCATTAGATGGTGGGGTGAGTGCTTAACAAAAAGGCATGATGGGTGATGAGTTGTGATAGAAGTCACCTGTTACTTTATTTTGCAGGTGAGGCACATGTAACTGGGGGTAAAACAAATGGTCAAAGTTATCTGGTTTACTGGTGAAAGAGCAAGAGAGAATCCAAGCTATGGAATTTTAGTGTAGTACTTCTGCCAGTTCATTGTCACCATACCTATCCAATAAAAGGCTTTAGTTTTAATCAGTCATGTGAAACACTGATGGTCTGAACAATGTTTATTTGAAATGAAGGTATTACTAGGAGCATTAGGTTTCTTAATATGCTTACCACAATATCTCTTAATTGATTTTCATCTGGATAAGAACTGTATCATTGTGAGACTGAAAGTTTTGACTGGGGAATAGACAGGGCGAAAGATATTTTTGTACTATTAAATTATAACTAGAAGATTTTGAATGTCCAGGTGGCAACAAACGCAGGGAGGATGAGAGAGAAATCTGGAGATGGGAAAGGAATTAGAAAAGGACATACAAAGATATCAGAGAAAGTATGGCTTAGGAATTTAGCTCAGCACTTGCATGTTGAGCTATGTGCTACTAATGACCATCCTTCAGCTAAGTTTTGTAATACTGCATACATCTTTCTTAAGTTCTGTGAAAAATGTGTCATTACAAGAGAGTTCATTTAACCTGGCCCTTTTGAGAAGGAATTACTGTTTTGAATTTTTCAAACTTCAAAACTCAATGATTCATTTATTAATAATTATTAGAATGCATTGAATTAATGTACTGTTTTAAACTGGTGATGGGTTATTGATTTCTGCATACCGTGTATATTATCTAGGATCAATATATTTCATTACCATATTGGTAAATCGTGTGTCTGGAATTGTACTTTGAAAATGATCTTACTCTAGAACTTATAAAGCCTATTAATGGCTGTCTAATTACAGGAAAACTTCATCTGCATTTATACAATATTTTCATACTTAATTTAAACTTTGCTAATGATGTCTTCATGGAACTTTTTCCTACTCTCACAACCCACTTTCTGTATATTGCATTATTTAAGGATAACATCTCAATTGTAGTGACCTCAATACTCACTAATGTAGCTCTACATAGAGTATTTTTTTTTTAACATCTTTATTGGAGTATAATTGCTTTACAATGGTGTGTTAGTTTCTGCTTTATAACAAAGTGAATCAGTTATACATATACATATGTTCCCATATCTCGTCCCTCTTGCGTCTCCCTTCCTCCCACCCTCCCTATCCCACCCCTCTAGGTGGTCACAAAGCACGAAGCTGATCTCCCTGTGCTATGCGGCTGCTTCCCACTAGCTGTCTATTTTACATTTGGTAGTGTATATATGTCCATGCCACTCTCTCACTTTGTCCCAGCTTACCCTTCCCCCTTCCCATGTCCTCAAGTCCATTCTCTAGTAGGTCTGTGTCTATTCCCGTCTTGCCTCAAGGTTCTTCATGACCATTTTTTTTTCTTAGATTCCATATATATGTGTTAGCATACGGTATTTGTTTTTCTCTTTCTGACTTACTTCACTCTGTATGACAGTCTCTAGGTCCATCCACCTCACTACAAATACCTCCATTTCGTTTCTTTTTATGGCTGAGTAATATTCCATTGTATATATGTGCCACATCTTCTTTATCCATTCATCTGTTGATGGACACTTAGGTTGCTTCCATGTCCTCATAATTGTAAATAGAGCTGCAATGAACATTTTGGTACAGGACTCTTTTTGAATTATGGTTTTCTCAAGTTATATGCCCAGTAGTGGGATGGCTGGGTCATATGGTAATTCTGTTTTTAGTTTTTTAAGGAACCTCCATACTGTTCTCCATAGTGGCTGTATCAATTTACATTCCCACCAACAGTGCAAGAGGGTTCCCTTTTCTCCACACCCTCTCCAGCATTTATGGTTTCTAGATTTTTTGTTGATGGCCATTCTGACTGGTGTGAGATGATATCTCATTGTAGTTTTGATTTGCATTTCTCTAATGATTAATGATGTTGAGCATTCTTTCATGTGTTTGTTGGCAACCTGTATATCTTCTTTGGAGAAATGTCTATTTAAGCCTTCTGCCCATTTTTGGATTGGGTTGTTTGTTATTTTGATCTTGAGCTGCATGAGCTGCTTGTAAATTTTGGAGATTAATCCTTTGTCAATTGCTTCATTTGCAAATACTTTCTCCCATTCAGAGGGTTGTCTTTCTGTCTTGTTTATGGTTTCCTTTGCGGTGCAAAAACTTTTAAGTTTCATTGGGTCCCATTTGTTTATATTTGTTTTTATTTCCATTTGTCTAGGAGCTGGGTCAAAAAGGATCTTGCTGTGCTTTATGTCATAGAGTGTTCTGCCTATGTTTTCCTCTAAGAGTTTGATAGCGTCTGGCCTTACATTTAGGTCTTTAATCCATTTTGAGTTTATTTTTGTGTATGGTGTTAGGGAGTGTTCTAATTTCATACTTTTACATGTACCTGTCCAGTTTTCCCAGCACCACTTATTAAAGAGGCTGTCTTTTCTCCACTGTGTATGCTTGCCTCCTTTATCAAAAATAAGGTGACCATATGTGCGTGGGTTTATCTCTGGGCTTTCTATCCTGTTCCATTGATCTATGTTTCTGTTTTTGTGCCAGTACCAAACTGTCTTGATTACTGTAGCTTTGTAATATAGTTTGAAGTCCGGCAGCCTGATTGCTCCAGCTCCGTTTTTCTTTCTCAAGATTTCTTTGGCTATTCGGGGTCTTTTGCGTTTCCATACAAATTGTGAAATTTTTTGTTCTACTTCTGTGAAAAATGCCATTGGTAGTTTGATAGGGATTGCATTGAATCTGTAGATTGCTTTGGGTAGTAGAGTCATTTTCACAATGTTGATTCTTCCAATCCAAGAGCATGGTATATCTCTCCATCTATTTGTATCATCTTTAATTTCTTTCATCAGTGCCTTATAATTTCCTGCATACAGGTCTTTTGTCTCCTTAGGTAGGTTTATTCCTAGATGTTTTATCCTTTTTGTTGCAGTGGTAAATGGGAGTGTTTCCTTAATTTCACTTTCAGATTTTTCGTCATTAGTGTATAGGAATGCAAGAGATTTCTGTGCATTAATTTTGTATCCTGCTACTTTACCAAATTCATTGATTAGCTCTAGTAGTTTTCTGGTGGCATCTTTAGGATTCTCTATGTACAGTAACATGTCATCTGCAAACAGTGACAGCTTTACTTCTTCTTTTCCAATTTGGATTCCTTTTATTTTTTTTTCTTCTCTGATTGCCATGGCTAGGACTTCCAGAACTATGTTGAATAATAGTGGTGAGAGTGGGCAACATTGTCTTGTTCCTGATCTTAGTGGAAATGGTTTCAGTTTTTCAACATTGAGGATGATGTTGACTGTGGGTTTGTCATATATGGCCTTTATTATGTTGAGGAAAGTTCCCTCTATGCCTACTTTCTGGAGGGTTTTTATCATAAATGGGTGTTGAATTTTATTGAAAGCTTCCTCTGCATCTATTGAGATCATCATATGGTTTTTCTCCTTCAATTTGTTAATATGGTGTATCACATTGATTGATTTGCGTATATTGAAGAATCCTTGCATTCCTGGGATAAACCCCACTGGATCATGGTGTATGATCCTTTTAATGTGCTGTTGGATTCTGTTTCCTAGTATTTTGTTGCGGATTTTTGCATCTATGTTCATCAGTGATATTGGCCTGTAGTTTTCTTTCTTTGTGTCATCTTTGTCTGATTTTGGTATCAGGGTGACGGTGGCCTCGTAAAAGGAGTTTGGGAGTGTTCCCCCCTCTGCTATATTTTGGAAGAGTTTGAGAAGGATAGGTGTTAGCTCCTCTCTAAATGTTTCATAGAATTCACCTGTGAAGCCATCTGGTCCTGGGCTTTTGTTTGTTCAGAGATTTTTAATCACAGTTTCAATTTCAGTGCTTGTGATTGGTCTGTTCATATTTTCTGTTTCTTCCTGGTTCAGTCTCGGCAGGTTGTGCATTTCTAAGAATTTGTCCATTTCTTCCAGGTTGTCCATTTTGTTGGCGTATAGTTGCTTGTAGTAATCTCTCATGATCCTTTGTATTTCTGCAGTGTCAGTTGTTACTTCTCCTTTTTCATTTCTAATTCTATTCATTTTAGGCTTCTCCTTTTTTTTCTTGATGGGTCTGGCTAATGGTTTATCAATTTTGTTTGTCTTCTCAAAGAACGAGCATTTAGTTTTATTGATCTTTGCTATCATTTCCTTCATTTCTTTTTCATTTATTTCTGATCTGATCTTTATGATTTCTTTCCTTCTGCTAACTTTGGGTTTTTTTTGTTCTTCTTTCTCTAATTGCTTTAGGTGTAAGGTTAGTTGGTTTACTTGAGATGTTTCTTGTTTCTTAAGGTAGGATTGTATTGCTATAAACTTCACTCTTAGAACTGCTCTTGCTGCATCCCATAGGTTTTGGGTCATCGTGTTTCATTGTCATTTTTTCTAGGTATCTTTTGATTTCCTCTTTGATTTCTTCAGTGATCTCTTGGTTATTAAGTAGTGTATTGTTTAGCCTCCATGTGTTTGTATTTTTTACAGAATTTTTCCTGTAATTGATATCTAGTCTAATAGCCTTGTGGTCAGAAAAGATACTTGATACGATTTCAGTTTTCTTAAATTTACCGAGGCTTCATTTGTGACCCAAGATATGATCTATCCTGGAGAATGTTCCATGAGCACTTGAGAAGAATGTGTATTCTGTTGTTTTTGGATGGAATGTCCTATAAATATCAATTAAGTCCCTCTTGTTTAATGTATCATTTAAAGCTTGTGTTTCATTATTTATTTTCATTTTGGATGATCTGTCCATTGGTGAAAGTGGGGTGTTAAAGTCCCGTACTGTGATTGTGTTGCTGTCAGTTTCCCCTTTTATGGCTGTTAGTATTTGCCTTATGTATTGAGGTGCTCCTATTTTGGGTGCATGAATATTTACAATTGTTATATGTTCTTCTTGGATTGATCCCTTGATCATTATGTAGTGTCCTTCTTTGTCTCTTGTAATACTCTTTATTTTAAAGTCTATTTTGTCTGATATGAGAATTGCTACTCCAGCTTTCTTTTGATTTCCATTTGCATGGAATATATTTTTCCATCCCCTCACTTTCAGTCTGTATGTGTCCCTAGGTCTGAAGTGGGTCTCTTGTAGACAGCATAGTACAGGTCTTGTTTTGTATACATTCAGCCAGCCTATGTCTTTTGGTTGGAGCATTTAATCCATCTACATTTAATGTAATTATCGATATGTATGTTCCTATTCCCATTTTCTTAAATGTTTTGGGTTTGTTATTGTAGGTGTTTTCCTTCTCTTGTGTTTCTTGCCTAGAGAAGTTCCTTTAGCATTTGTTGTAAAGCTGGTTTGGTGGTGCTGAACTCTCTCAGCTTTTGCTTGTCTGTAAAGGTTTTAATTTCTCCATCAAATCTAAATGTTATCCTTGCTGGGTAGAGTAATCTTAGTTGTAGGTTTTTGTCCTTCATTACTTTAAATATGTCCTGCCACTCCCTTCTGGCTTGCAGAATTTCTGCTGAAAGATCAGCTGTTAACCTTATGGGGATTCCCTTGTGTGTTATTTGTTGTTTTTCCCTTGCTGCTTTTAATAGTTGTTCTTTGTATTTAATTCTTGATAGTTTGAGTAGTATGTGTCTTGGCATGTTTCTCCTTTGATTTATCCTGTATGGGACTCTCTGTGCTTCCAGGACTTGATTAACTATTTCCTTTCCCATATTAGGGACGTTTTCAACTATAATCTCTTCAAATATTTTCTCAGTCCCTTTCTTTTGCTCTTCTTCTTCTGGGACCCCTATAATTCGCATGTTGGTGTGTTTAATGTTGTCCCAGAGGTCTCTGAGACTGTCCTCAGTTCTTTTCATTCTTTTTTCTTTATTCTGCTCTGCAGTAGTTATTTCCACTATTTTATCTTCCAGGTCACTTATCCGTTCTTCTTCCTCAGTTATTCTGCTATTGGTCCCTTCTAGAGAGTTTTTAATTTCATTTATTGTGGTGTTCATCACTGTTTGTTTGCTCTTTAGTTCTTCTAGCTCCTTGTTAAACGTTTCTTGTATTTTCTCTATTCTATTTCCAATATTTTGGATCATCTGTACTATCATTATTCTGAATTCTTTTTCAGGTAGACTGCCTATTTCCTCCTCATTTGTTAGGTCTGATGGGTTTTTGCCTACTCCTTCATCTGCTGTGTGTTTTTCTGTCTTCTCATTTTGCTTAACTTACTGTGTTTGGGGTCTCCTTTTTGAAGGCTGCAGGTTCCTAGTTCCCGTTGTTTTTGGTGTCTGTCCCCAGTGGCTAAGTTTGCTTCAGTGGGTTGTGTAGGCTTCCTGGTGGAGGGGACTAGTGCCTGTGTTCTGGTGAATGAACCTGGATCTTGTCTTTCTAGTGGGCACGTCCACGTCTGGTGGTGTGTTTTGGGGTGTCTGTGGCCTTACTATGATTTTAGGCAGCCTCTGTGCTAATGGATGGGGGTGTCTTCCTGTCTTGATAGTTGTTTGGCATAGGGTGTCCAGCACTGTAGCTTGCTGGTCATTGAGTGAAGCTGGGTCTTGGCGTTGAGATGGAGATCTCTGTGAGATTTTCGCTATTGAGATCTCTGGGAGATTTTCACCATTTGATATTACGTGGAGCTGGGAGGTCTCTTGTGGACCAGTGTCCTGAACTTGGCTCTCCCATCTGAGAGGCAGAGCATGACTCCTGGCTGGAGCACCAAGAGCCTTTCATCCACATGGCTCAGAATAAAAGGGAGAAAAAATAAGAAGGAAAGAAAAAAAGAGAGAAAGAAAGAGAGAGAGAGAGAGAGAGAGAGAGAAAGAAAGAAAGAAAGAAAGAAAGAAGAAAGAAAGAAAGAAAGAAGGTAAAATAAAATAAAGTTATTAAAATAAAAAATAATTATTAAGAAAAAATTTTTAAAAAGTAAAAAAGGAAACAAAATGGACAGAGAGAACCTTAGGACAAATGGTAAAAGCAAAGTTGTACAGACAAAATCACACACAGAAGCATACACAAACACACTCACAAAAAGAGAAAAAGGGAAAAATATATATATATCTTTGCTCCCAAAGTCCACCTCCTCAGTTTGGGATGATTCATTGTCTCTTCAGGTATTCCACAGATGCAGGGTACATCAAGTTGATTGTGGAGATTTAATCTTCTGCTCCTGAGGCTGCTGGGAGAAATTTCCCTTTCTCTTTGTTTGCACAGCTTTGGGGGTTCAGCTGCGGATTTGGACCCGCCTCTGCGTGTAGTTTGCCTGAGGGCGTCTGTTCTTTGCTCACACAGGACAGGGTTAAAGAAGCACCTGCTTCGGGGGCTCTGGCTCGCTCAGACCAGGGGGAGGGAGGGATACGGATGCAGGGCGAGTTTGCGGTGGCAGAGGCCTGCATGACATTGCACCAGCCTGAGGCGAGCCGTGTGTTCTCCCGGGGAAGTTGTCCCTGGATCACGGGACCCTGGCAGTGGCGGGGTGCACAGGCTCCCGGGAGAGGAAGTGTGGATAGTGACCTGTGCTTGCACACAGCCTTCTTGGTGGCTGCAGAAGCAGCCTTAGCGTCTCATGCCCGTCTCCAGGGTCCGCGCTGATAGCCGCAGCTCGCGCCTGTCTCTGGAGCTCCTTTAAGCGGTGCCCTTAATCCCCTCTCCTCGCGCACCAGGAAACAAAGAGGCAAGAAAAAGTCTTGACTCTTTGGCAGGTCCAGACTTTTTCGTGGACTCCCTCCCGGCTAGCTGTGGTGCACTGACCCCTTCAGGCTGTGTTCACGCCGCCAACCCCAGTCCTCTCCCTGCGATCCGACCGAAGCCCGAGCCTCAGCTCCCAGCCCCCGCCCGCCTCGGCGGGTGAGCAGACAAGCCTCTCGGGCTGGTGAGTGCTGCTCGGCGCCGAGCCTCTGTGCGCGAATCTCTCCACTTTGCCCTCCTCACTCCTGTGGCTGCGCTCTCCTCTGTGGCTCTGAAGCTCCCCCCCTCTGCCACTCGCAGTCTCCCCCCGCGAAGGGGTTTCCTGGTGTGTGGAAACCTTTCCTCCTTCACGGCTCCCTCCCACTGGTGCAGGTCCCGTCCCTATTCTTTTGTCTCTTATTTCTTTTTTCTTTTGCCCTACCCAGGTACATGGGGAGTTTCTTGCCTTTTGGGAGGCCTGAGGTCTTCTGCCAGCGTTCAGTAGGTGTTTTGTAGGAGCTGTTTCACATGTAGATGTATTTCTGATGTATTTGTGGAGAGGAAGGTGATCTCCACATCTTACTCTTCCGCCATCTTGAAGCTCCTCCTCCATAGAGTATTATCATCATTATCTGGTTCCTTGTTCCACTCCTTTAAATAGATTCTGATTGTGTCATAATAGCTCTTTGATTTTAGATTCCCATTATTATAATTACATTTTGACAACCTCTGTTATATCCATTCCAAAACATTTCATTTGACTGATTGGATACATTTTATTTCACTTTTACCTGATTGATTTCTAATAGTAAGAATAATAGTTAATGTCAATAATACTTTTTTAAAATACAGAATTATTATTTTGGTATTTAATAATTTGAGAGAAAATGTTTCTGTCGGCAAACATTGCCTCCTTACTTAGATATGAGAAAAATAAGACGATAAAGGGTTGAGGATACTGCTCTGTATTTGTGTATCTTATGTAGAATGCATACCTTACAGATATATGCACATAGTACATATGAATGACATATATGTATTTATTCACCTACCTCTCCCTAAAATATTTTAATTTATTCATGAACTATCCTGCCACTAAAGTGAAAAGCCATTAAATGAACAAAAATATTTCCACTAGTTTTAAAGGAAAAATTGTGCATTCTATCCCAACCCAAGATATCAGTGAAATTTTCACAAATAGAAAAACTATATTAACTGAAAAATAAAAATAAGTTCAAATAAGGAAAATAAGAATCAATTTGGAATTAAATAGTTCACTCAGAAAATGTAATGTAATTAAAGTTTATAGTATTCATTTTTCCTTTATTTTTGCAATGGTTTTTTAGCAAATTTTCATCTAATTTGTGGCCATGGTCATCTTGCACTTATATACTTATCTGTAAAGATAGAGCATAGTAAAATAACTTCAGAACAAAATAAGTACAGAACAGGAGACTATGTTGAAATATGTGGAAATAACACATGATGTGTGAATAATACAGATAGCAAAATCATAGAAGATGACTTGGCAAACATTTACAAAACATTAGTTTTCATCCAAACGTGAGGCACAATGCAAAAATGTTCCATTTGATATCCTCTGACTAAACACTTGTGGTAGACAAATTTGTATTTGTCTTTGCCTGCAACTATAATTTGAAATATTACTACTTATAGTGTATTTATTTAGTGTGTTTTTAGTAAAAATATTATACCCCCCAAAATCCAGAGAAATTGTTGTGGAAGAATTCTTTAAACATGTTAAGTAATTCTGTTGTTTATTTTTATACTCCAACATGAAAAACATATCTATTTAAAACACTTTTCATTCATTTAGAAGAAATGCTATTTATGGATTTGGAAGAAGTTAGATATGTGCAGAGAATAATTTGTCTGTGAGCAGGTGAAAATAAAAGTCATGCAATTTTAACAATAATTCACAACCAAACCCATGTGAAAGAGCATTCAGAGGGTGAAACTACCTCATTTTCAATTTTGGGAGATGATCTTGGACTCGGTGGGATCTTCCCTGGTTTATGGTAATTGCTCTCATTAATAGGGTGAGGAGTAAATTTCAATCTATAATACCTCAGCACTGTTCAGTGCACATCAATTACCCACTCAAGGGAATAAACCAGAAAAGAGGAATCATGAGTTAGGGCAACAACAATTTCTGCTCCAAAGTATCAGAAGAATTCAATGAGTCTTTATCTGTTACATAAAGTTTTTATCCATTGTTACAGTTGAAAACTTCTGATCTACCAAGATCTGTTCTCTATTGTTGTTGAAAGTGTCTGACACTTTTCAGAATTTTTTCTCCATTAAGACACACTTAGGGATTTTCCTAGGGGAGTTGGTAGCGTTGAAGGGCTTTCTCAAAGTTAATATTTTTTATCCATATTTACACTAGAGATGTTAGTTTATGTTGGTAAGCATGAAAGTGTCCTAGCTATTCCAACTGTGGGCTGAGTACTAGCAGCATCACTATTACATGAGAGCTTGTTAGAAAGGCAGACTTTTAGGCTTCCCTCCAGACCTACTGAAACAGAATTGACATTTTAGCAAGATCCTTAGATTGAAAAACACTGTCTAGGTTAAAGAGCAAGTTTGTTGAAACAGCAAATACATGTTTGGATTGAGTCAATTACAAAGGGTAGTTGGGCTACAAGAAAGTGTGAGGAATTTAAGAGAATGTTAGTGTGACCAAGTGGAGTCAGCCTGATGCCATATTATCCTTCAGTGTGGTGAAAAGCTAAGCAGTACAAAAAACCCAAAAACTTATAAAAATAGATATAGCACATTCCTCTGTGTGCATATCATACCCCAATCACAAGTATGAATTGAGGGAGAAAAGGAGTCAAGAAATATGCTGAAGAAATAACACATATAGGATTTTTTTTAATGTATATTATTGAAAATGAGATGCTCGTTGTGTATATGCTTCTTACTCCTGTGGCATTTATTTTCATGATCTACACAATGAGCATAGAACGTGGATCAACTCCAGTGAATTTATAGTGTATTGCTGAATAAGTAAAATAGGATGTTTCTTCTCAAATTCTTTTATCTTCAAACCACTTTTAATTCATTTGATTATGTCAAGAACAAGGTTTTAAGTGCCAATGAATATATACCTGATTTTATAGATTGTTGCATCCGATAATTTCCAGATAAGGAAGGCTTGTTACACTTCTCTAACCAGGAAGCCATGCCCTAGCCACAGCAAACCTGGAGGAGCAGGGAGGATTCAGACACCATTTCTGTTGAGTTAGCTGTCAAACAGCCAGTGTTCAAAACAAAGACTTCAGAATTGAGAATCCACACGTTGAAGGTCTTTCTACATTGATATCTTTCCAATATATATGTTTTTTTTTCAATATATATGTTTTATTTTTACTTTTAGAAGTTTCAGATATGGATGTAGCTGTGATAAGTATTCCAATTTCCCACATGTTTATAGTTACATACTGCTGTACATATAAACCTTTATTGTAATAGTTATTTTATATTCAATTAGAATGATAAAATATTTGATTTATCTTAATAATTTTGATTTTGGTTACATCTAGAATCAATTTTAATGCCAGGAATTTGTTTTGGCAATATTAAGAAAGTCAAATTTTACCTTTTCATATATTTGCTTTGGAAGATTTACTGTATTTTTTTTTTTTTTAGCAGTAACTCTTGAGGTTTGTTACTGTTCTACTCATTTAAAGTCTGTGAGTCTATATAAAAGCCTATAAGTCTATTATTAAGGAGAAAAAAGTTTTATTATTGATTTATTGCTATATTTCTCTCACACTAACCCTTCAGATCAGTACAGTGAATACTGAAGAAAAGGCAAACAAAAGTGAATTTAATATTTATTTGAAAAGTTAGAGACAAGGTGTAACATAGTCTGTGACTCTTGACCTTGTGTTTGAGGTTTATTTCATCTGAATTTTGATCTGCTATCCACACACCTAAAATAAAAATCTCCTGTGGAATAGCACCACTAGTTAGTACTAAATACAAGTTTTATAGTCACCCTGTTACAATGTAGTGGAGTTGGGGGACCAAAGAAGAAATGTGAGAGTGAGAGAAGTTAGCCCACTGTGGCAAGATCTACTAGTTAAACCTCAAATACTTTATTTTTTCTTGTTGGTGCAGTCCTATGACTAAATTCTCATCTATGGCATGTGAGTGGAGTGATGTGTCCAACTCTGGTTCAACTAATTAAGATGCCCACTCTAGATTTGTTCTCCCTTTCCCATCTTGATGATTGATGGAAACAACTGGAAAAGTCTTGGAAGTGGCATGTTAAGAATGAAAGAACTGTCCTGCTAGCCTGGGTCCTGGGATGACTTTGCTGAACTAGGCACATCTATCTTCCCTGGACTATTATGTGAGGAAGGGAAATACATGTCTATGCTCTTCAACAAGTGTATTTTTCAGTCTCTTGCTTACAGTAGCTTAGCCTTCAGTCTAACTAATGCAACTATGCAGTTTTTCTGGTAATTATAGCCGGGATGACTATATGACTGTCCAAACTGGAAACTTTTGAGTGTAAGAGAACAGGTGTAAATTGGGAATATTAGAACGAGGGGGAGGATTTATTAGTCCAGAGCTGCTCTGGTTGTAAATCCATTTTTCTTTCCCTGTAATGACAGTCTTATGTAACTCATCCATGTTATAAGGCTCCCTCACAGAGTAAGACCTTTCTTCATCTGGTTTATGATAGAGGTGCTATTTTATGAGCTCAACCATTTCAGATAATTGACACGTTTTCCTTCCTTAAAATATTTAAAGAGTAAAATAAAAGGCTGGGGAAAATTGTCACCACAGGATCCTTCCTTTACAGAAGACCTATGTTATCCTGTTCCCAGTGGTCATGGGGTTTCTGTATGGTCTCAGTACGGACTTAGTCTAGGTTTCTGTTCCCAGTAGTCTTGCCTTCTCTAATTAACCTCTCTGAGTTTGGAATCCTCATTTATAAAATGAGACTAAGACTGTTTAATATCCATTGCAATTGTGAAGATTAAAAGAAAAAAAGGACATAAGGTGTTTATGATAGTGCCTGGTTAATGAAACCAGCTAATGTGCAGTGGCAATAAACAAATAAAAGTTAGTTCTAAAGTACCTAAAACTAGACACATCCAAAGCAGAATTCATCATCACTTTAAAACCTGTACCTCTTTCTGTGGTATTTTTTGGGGTTAATAATGTATTTCTGTGGGGACAAAAGAGTACAAAGAATAAATTAAAATGTCCTGTTATTATCTAGAGATACTATTTTTTCCTATGCATGCATGTGGTCATATGGAAAATTCTTTTGGTAAATGGTATCATTTTATATACACTGTCAGACTTAGATAAACTCAAGTCCTGAATAAAAAGGATTACAGATTTCATCAATTGCTAACATTTCTAATTTCATTTCTAATGGGTTCAATAAAATAAAAAACTCTTGACCTCATGCCTCTTGAAACAGAGGTCCACTTTGGTATTATACCTGTCAAAATAAATACTTTGGGCCCCAAATGGCCAAAGCAATCTTGAGGGAGCAAAACTGGAGGTATCATGCTTCCTAATTTCAAACTATATTACAAAGCTCTAGTAATCAAACAGTATGGTATTGTCATAAAAAGTCACACAGACCAATGGAACAGAATTGAGGGAACAGAAATAAACTCATGTGTATATGGCCAACTGATATTTGACAAAGGGGCCAAAAATACTCAATGTGGAATGGATATTCTCTTCAATAAATGGTGTTGGGGAAACTGGATATCCACATGCAAAAAATGAAATTGGACCCCTACCTTACACCAATAACAAAAATTAACTAGGAATGGATTTAAAGACTTAAACACAAGATCCAAAACTGTAAAACTCCTAGAAGAAACACAGGGGGAAAAACTCCTTGACGTTGGTCGTGGTAATAATTTTTGGACATGTCACCCAAAGCTCAGGCAGCAAAAGCAAAAATAAACAAGTGGGGTTACATCAAACCAAAAAACTTCTGCACAGCAAAAGAAACCATCAACAAAATGAAAAGGCAACCTACAGAATGGGAGAAAATATTTGCAAACCATACACCTGATAAGGGGCTAAAAAAATAAATCATTAAAATCAATAGCAGGGGCTTCCCTGGTGGCACAGTGGTTGAGAGTCTGCCTGCCAGTGCAGGGGACACGGGTTCGAGCCCTGGTCTGGGAAGATCCCACATGCCGCAGAGCGGCTGGGCCTGTGAGCCACAATTGCTGAGCCTGCGCGTCTGGAGCCTGTGCTCCGCAACAAGAGAGGCTGCGATGGTGAGAGGCCCGCGCACCACGATGAAGAGTGGCTCCCGCTTGCCACAACTAGAGGAAAGCCCTCGCGCAGAAACGAAGACCCAACACAGCCATAAATAAATAAATAAATAAATAAATTTAAGATCAATAGCAAAAAAATAATCTGATTAAAAAATGGGCAGAGGACTTAAATAGTCATTTTTCCAAAAAAAAATACAGATGACTAAGAGCCCTGTGAAAATATGCTTAATGTCTTTAATCATCAGGGAAACTGCAAATCAAAACCACAGTGAAACCTGTCAGAATGGGTATTATCAAAAAGACAAGGGATAGCAAATGCTGGTGAGGATGTGGAGAAAAGAGAACCTTGGTGCACTATTGGTGAAAACATAAACTGGTACAACCACTATGGACAATAATATGGATGTTCCTCAAAAAATTAAGAATAGAACTACCATATGATACAGCAATCCCACTTCTGGGTATATAACCAAAGGAGATGGAGTCACTATGTTGAAGAAATATCTGCATTTCCATATTTATTGTAGCATTATTCACAATAGCCAAGACATGGAAACCACCTAAGTGTCTATCAATGAATAAAGAAAATGAAATATATGTATAGTATATATAATTCAGTCAGAAAAAGGGAAATTTTGTCATTTGCAACAACATGGATGGACCTTGAGGGCATTATGCTAAGTAAAATAAGTCAAAGAAAGACAAATACTGTTTGATCTCACTTATATGTGGAATCTAAAAACACTGAACTCTTAGAAACAGTGGAATGGTGGTTGCCAGGGGCTGGGGGGTGGAGAAAATGTGGAAATGTTGGTCAAATGGTACAAACTTTGTTATAAGATGACTAAGTTCTAGGGATCTAATGTACAGCATGGTAACTATAGTTAACAATACTGTATTGTATGGTTGAAAGTTGCTATAAGAGTAGAGCTTTAATGTTCTCACTATAACAAAATGGTAATTATGTGAGGTGAAGGATGTGTCGACTAACCTTGTTGTGGTAAGCATTTCACAGTATATATTTGAATCAAATCATCACATTGTACACCTTAAATTTACACCATGTTATATGTCAATTATATCTCAAAGTTAAATAAATACTTTGGAGCCCTTTCCTTTTTCCTTCCCTTCAGCCTATCACTTCTAGGGATGGAGAACTTCTATACACAGGGCTCCATGACTCCCTGGGTTCCATATTTTAACCAAAATGTAACCACTAGCTCATCCTGATATCTGTGGTATTTACCCAGGGATTCACTGTACAGCAGAGTACATTTTGAAAAATCAGAAGACACTCATAGCAATTTTGCTAACCACCTGACTTACCGTTATAGCTTTATGCTTTTGATGCTTCTTTACCTGATATCAGTGATGAGGAAAGTTCCAGGTCTGTCAGTTTATAAATCATCTGATTCTCTTAATTAGAAAATATATACAATTATCCTCAGCATATTCTGTCCTGAATGCTTTATTAGAAGATGTCTCATATATAGTTTAAAGCAGTTCTGTTTTTTCCTGCACTATTTCCTTTTCACAAAAAGCCCAAAGTATGAATATACAATCATTGGTTAACAGTGATCAGTTTATGTTTGCATATAAGGTGTTCCACAATTTCAAATAATATTAAAAAAAAAAAAAGAAGGTAGTATAGCATATCAATTGAGTAGGGAGCATTTATTTTGATAATTTTATCATATGATGAAGTGGGTTTCATTGTGGGCCCCCCAAAATATATGTGCACATGCTATTTCTTGAAACCTGTGAGTGTTACCTTATTTAGAAAAAGGAGCTTTGCAGATGTAATTAAGTAGAGTTTTAGATGATGAGATAATCCTGAGTTACCTAGGTAGGTCCCAAATCCAATGACAAGTGTCATTCTGAGAAAGACAAAGGGAATTTGAAACAGAAAAGAATATAGAGACACACCAGCATAAAAGGTGATGTGGAGATGGAAGCAGAGATTGGAGTTCCACAAGCCAAGGAAGCCAGAGAATGCGGGTATCCGCCAGAAGTTCAAAGAGGCAGGGAAGAATTTGCCCCTAGAACTTCCACGGGGACTGTGACCCTGCTGATACCTTGATTGTAGATGTCTAGCATCCAGAACTGTAAAAGAATAAATTTTTATTGTTTTAAGGTACCCAGTTTGTGACAATTTGTAACAGCGGTTACAAGAAACAACAAACATGACATGTTATTAATACCTTTTTCTCCCAGCTAATATTATATAAGGAGCCTTTTCTATGACAAATATATTCTTATAGATATTTGCAACAAAATATGCAAAATTAGATTTTTTTAATGAGTGAAATTTACTTTCAATAAAGAGGAAATAACAGGAATGGGACTTATCTTTTTTAGTTTTCTATAGCTCTGTGAACATTGCCATAGACTTAGTTGCTCAGAACAACACAAATTTATTATCTGACAGTATGTAAGTCAGAAGTTTGGGCACAGCACGGCTGGGTTCTCAGTGTCTCACTAAGCCGAAATCAAAATATTGGCTGCAGCTGTGGTTCTCATGGGGGTGGTGATGAGGAGGTGCTCAGAACCCTCTTACAAGCTCACCTGCCATTGGCATAATTAATTTCCTTGCTACTGTAGGACTTGTTACCGAAATCTCTGTCTCCATACACTGGCACTGAATCAGAATCACAGAAACAGAGTTTTGGGTGAAGAAGAAAAGAGTAGCTTTATTTCTTTGCCAGGCACAGGAGACCACAGCAGGTTAGTGCCCTCCAGACTGTGTCCTCCCCGAAGGGGTTCAGTGAGTAAAACTTATAGTGTTAGCTCAAAATAGGGTTCTTGATTAGGATCGGGGCAGGTGCAGGGTCTGCATTCTTCTTTTCTCAAGAAACATTTCAAAGCCGTCAAGGCTGGCATTGTGAGGTCCGGAGATAGGCTCTGTTGGTCTCTGGGATCGTACTGTGACTGTCTCTTCTGGAATGAAGAATGCTTACAAAGAAGAGGAGCATTAGGGAGTGTTTCAAAGAGGAAAAACACCAGGTGTCTGATAGTAGCTTTAATTAACAAGGGAGTTACTTTAAGCAGTTAGGTGCAAAGAAATCATTAATGAAAGAAAGAAAGGAAAAAAACATATGGTAAGAGGACATGCAAGTGAAGCATAAAGTGATGGAGACCTAGCTAGTTCAGTCAGTTTTAGCTGTAACAGACTAAAGCACCTATTTTCCTGCTAGCTGTGGGTTGGGAACAGCTTTCACCTCCTAGAGGCCACTCATATTCATTGTCATATGGCCCCCTCCATCTTTAAAGTCAGCAAAGTTTCTCCTCTTCTAGCTGGAGAAAAAGCTTTGCTTTTAAAGGATTTATGTGATTATCAGGTTGACCCAGACAGTCTCCCTATTTTTTTCCCCCACTTTTATTATTTTTCTATTTTTTAACATCTTTATTAGAGTATAACTGCTTTACAATGGTGTGTCAGTTTCTGCTTTATAACAAAGTGAATCAGTTATACATATGTCCCCATATCTCTTCCCTCTTGCATCTCCCTCCCTCCCACCCTCCCTATCCCACCCCTCTAGGTGGTCACAAAGCACCAAGCTGATCTCCCTGTGCTATGCGGCTGCTTCCCACTAGCTATCTATTTTACGTTTGGTAGTGTATATATGTCCTGTCCATGCCACTCTCTCACTGTGTCACAGCTTACCCTTCCCCCTCCCCGTATCCTCAAGTCCATTCTCTAGTAGGTCTGTGTCTTTATTCTCGTCTTGCCCCTAGGTTCTTCATGACCTTTTTTTTTTTTTTTTTTAGATTCCATAGATATATGTTAGCATATGGTATTTATTTTTCTCTTTCTGACTTACTTCACTCTGTATGACAGTCTCTAGGTCCATCCACCTCACTACAAATAACTCAGTTTCATTCCTTTTTATGGCTGAGTAATATTCCATTGTATATATGTGCCACATCTTCTTTATCCATTCATCTGTTGATGGACACTTAGATTGCTTCCATGTCCTGGGTATTGTAAATAGCAGTCTCCTTATTTTAACATTAACTAATTTGGGATTGTAATTAGACATCAGGTGATGTTTTACAGTGGTTGTTAAGAGATGGGAATAAAATGTACAATCCTACAATTGCTTGCTGCATATGGGGGCGGTTTCCAGGTTACAGCATAAGAAGTAGGAACCCACTAAGAGTCCAGCAGTTTCTCTAAGTTTAGGAGATGGAAATGAGAGTCTGTGAGGCCATGTGCAGAGTTCTGGAAAAAAGAGAATGATCCAGAGAGAGAACTCTAGAAATCTCAAAGGGTTCCCTTCATGTCTTCAACTGAGCACTGATCAGCATATGCAAGTGGAGAATTTAGACACGGCCAGAGAGAACCACTCAAAGAGACTGAACAGATTGAAGGAATAATCCCCAGGATTTACACAAGGCTGGAAATAGGTTCCTCTTTCTGCCAAATACAGTGGGAAGTGCCATAATTCAAGGGCTATTGGGTAGAGTCCTCTAAAGTGTGTTGCCTCAGTAGTGGGTTAATATTAGCTTTAGACTGAATTCTGTTCTAATCCCTATGTAATACAGCTTAAAAGCATGAAAGGATTAAACTGTTTTAAGCAAGTTAACTGCAGCCCAGGTAAAACTCAGGAATATTTGAATATAAAATATCCAGCACTCAACAAGGTAAAATTCATAATATCTGGTATCCAATACAATTTTTCAGGCATGGAAGGAATCAGGAAAATATGACCCATAATGAAGACAAAAATCAATAAATAGAAACATGATCTAGAAATGGCATAGATGATAGAATTAATGAAGACATGAAAACAATTATCATAGCTATATTCCATATGTTCAAGAATGGAGAGAAAAGGTTGGAGAGACATACTAAAAAAAGACCAAAATTGAATTTCCAGAGCTAAAAATGGCAATGTGTGACACAAAAAATATACTGAATGGGATTAAGAACAAATATTGCAAAAGACAAGATTAGTGAATTTGTAGACATAGCAATAGAAACTCTCCAAAAATGAAAAACAGAAAAAGACCGAAAAAGAACTACATCGGTGAGCATGGGACAATATTTCATTTCATTTCTGTGTATTAAAAATGAACAAGCAGAAATTGAAATTTTTAAAATGCCATCTTACAGTAGCATAAAAATAAAATGCTTAGGGGTAAATCTCTCAAAAGATATGTAAAACCTGTACATTGAAAGGTTGAAAACATGGCGGAGAGAAATTTAAAAAGATCTAAGTAACAGAGAAAAAGAGACCCAAATTTAAACACCCAATATTAAGATGTCGATTCTCTCCATATTCCCCTCCAAAATTGGTGTTTATATATTCAACGTAATCCCAATTAAAATCTTATCAAAGCTTTTCTGTAGAAATTGATAAGATGCTTCTAAAATTCATATGGAAACTCAAAGTGTCTAGAATTGCCAAACTTTGATGAAGAAAAATAAATTTGAAGGGTTTATACCACCTGGTTTTAAGACATATTTAAAGATACAGTAACCAGGACTGTGGTACTTGTCTAAGGATAGACAAATAGATCAATCGAACCGAATAGAGAACACAGAATTAGAACCATACATTGAATTTTGACAAAGAAACAAAGACAGTTTAGTGGATAAAGGACCGTCCTTTCAATAACTTGTTTTAAAAAAATGGATATCTATATGCAAAAACATGAACTTTAATCCTTATCTTTTACCATACACAAAAGTTAACTTAAATGATTTATGGAACTAACTGTAAATCCTAAAACTACAAATCTTTTTAGGAGAAAATCTAAGAGAAATCTTTGTAGTCTTGAGTTAGGCAAACATTTCCAGGGGACCCAAGGAACTTTGGGGGTGTTATGCATATGTTTGTGAACTTAATTGTGATGTTTCCATGATGTATACGTGTCAACCCTTAGTCATATACTTTCATTTGTGCAGCTTGTTATATCTCAAAAATCTGTTAATTTTTTAAATGGAAAATTTCCCTTTACTTTATATTAATTAAGGCTCTAATGATTAAAATGAAAGTCAACTTACCCCACATTGCAAAGAGAGGTATTTGTACCAAACTGCTTTAGCAGTGACCAAACTTGACTGGCCACTTCCTGTTAGCCACTTTGAGAGTATACAAGACGAGGTTTGAAGATTGATCAGGAGAGGTGGATGAGTGAAGGATTTCTTTAAAGACAGAGCACTGTTAGAGACCTCTGCTACTGTTTTTCCCCCCTATCCCATATGTTAGGGGAATACTTCAAGGTCACCTTAAACCAGTGAGCAAGTAAAAGACCTTTAGAAAAATTCCCCCTGAAGACCTGGCCTATGAGCTTTGGAAGCTGGACAGGCAGAGACTAGTACCTGATTCATGTATTAAAATAGGCTGAAGCTGAGAGTCTGGCCAGTTGTCTGGCAGCAGAGCTGAGGGAGAAGGCCACAGCATGTGTAAGCTGCATTCCAGAAATGCCAGGAAATGTGCCTGTTTTTGTTGCCCAGATGTGGACAACACAGAAAGGAGCTGGCGGCCAGTTGTACTGAAAGGAATTCTGATTATACATATCACCTGTAGGATGACATGATCTCAATAGATATAGTCTACTATGGAGTGGATTGCCACAAATTCAGACATGAAGTAAGATTGTTCACAGCCAGCTGGAGGAGGCAACGCCCATTCTAGCAAACTTAAATCAGATAATCTTATCGTGGGCATCACTGTGGAACTCATGAAAGCACCCTGAAGTCAACAACGGGCATTTGCCACATCGGGGCACCAACATGAGCATTACAACCTTGTCAGTCGACTATGCATTTTATGCCCCTTGCTTCTTTTTCTTTGCCCACCATAATGCAGAAGAAACAGTGCCATTGTGGTGAGTGGGGAAAGAGAAGTAGAAGACTATAATGGAAACTGATGAAGAAGAAAACTTTGTGCCCTGGGTCAAATGAGGCTAGCTCTCCCCTAAAATCTATTCTCTCCTTTCTTAGTGATAAATTCTTAATTTTTAACTATGCACATGACTGCCTCTCAATATTTTTTGGTCTCCTTGCAAGTAAGAGAGGCCATGTGATCAAGTTTTGGCCAATAGGATCTAAGCAGTAAAGTCAGCTGTGACTTTTGAGAAGTGTGTATAAATAGAAGGAGGAGACCTTTCTCCATCTCTCTTTCCTCCTGCTAGGGAGATTGTGGACTTGATGATGTGAGTTCTTTCAGGCATCCTGAAGTTGATGTAGAAGTCACATGCTGAAAATGATGGACAGGTTAGGAGAAGGATCCTAAGTCCCCGTTGACTATGTAGTACCACCCTACCAGACCTGGACTGCCTATCTCTGGACATCTTTACATGAAAAAGAAAGAAACTTCTCTCTCTTATAAGGCCCTTGGGAATTTACTCAAGCACATTTGAACCTAATATTTGATACACTTGCTTTCCCTAGTGCAGGTTTACCAACCTGAAGCAGGACTTAGCTGGGGAAGGGGAGAAGCTCTGAACTGGATAATAATGAAACTCTATGATAGGCTTGAATGGACTTGTTGGTACCTAAAATGGGATTGCTCACTAATATCTGACAGTAATGAAATTGACTTGTGATCTATCTGTCAGAGGTACAGATGAGAGACTCATTGGAGCATGAGGGAAAAACAGTAAAGTGAAAGAATAAATTTACATTTACTTGCTCTCTACCAACTCAGTGCTAACTCATTCAATGAATCAGTTACACATTTGCTCTAATTGACTGAGCAATGCTTTGTTATATGGTTGAATTCAATTTTATGTATTGATGAGATATACTGCCTTGAATTGCTCAGAAGAATCTTTAAAAATTGTTAAATATTATTTAATAGATGTAAGTCATTAATGTTGGAGCTTTAGTAATTCAATATAATTTTGATAACTAATATAAAGCTACAATTATTTTTAATTTTGTCACAAGGAATCTTTATACCGTATTTGTTCTTCCACAATTTAGGGTGTTACATAGTAATTGGTTCTAATATGACCTTACATTGTACTAGATATACTTATGAGTCACCTTTCCCTTGAACCTATGTTTGATATTTTTTTAGTGTAACTTTACTTGAACACATATTGGAAGGCACTTTCCTCTCCCCACACAAAATACCTCCTATGTTTGGCATTTTGTACAAATATGAGACATATCCCTTGAGATACACTATGGTTTTCAGTTGCCCTTGAAAAAGCACACCTCTCCCCAGAAACATTTGTAGGGTTCTCTCATTACACCTCTGTTGCAGCCTTTCCGGAGGATGAATGTTCAGATATTCACCTTGGTTGCCCTTGAGAGAGCATACTCCTTTTTGCCAGCAGTTATACCATCCTATCTTGCCTCTCAAAGGGAATTTTATGTACCCTATATGGACTGTATGTTGTCAGACCATTGTAAATATACTTTCCAAGTTTGGCAGCCATTTCTGTGTTTATTACAAATGAACCAAGACATAAATTGAAAAAAAATTAATTTCTCCCATCTTCTTAAAACTATAAGTGGTGCTGCCACAATCTTTCTTCATATACATTCTTCATTATGCATAGTTCTCTTTCCATAATATTTACTTGGAATAAATATTGAGAAATAGAATTAACAGACAACAGCTAACATTTATTGATTCTTACTATATACAAAGCTGTATGCTTAAGGGTTTGAAACTCATTATATGACTGTTTTAATGGTCATAATTGAGGTAAGTGCCATTAATGTTTCTATTAAACATATAAGAGACCTGAGGCACAGAGATATTAAATTATCCATGGTCACGCATACAGTGGCATAGCCAGAATTTGTGCTTCAACTATCTTATTTCAGTGCCCTTCAGACAATCCGCTGTGAGGAGCTATCTTTCTAAAATGCAAATCTAGCCATGTTATTCACCAGTGATGCTTCATTGGTTAATGACGCCAGTCTAAATATGACTTAAGCTGTTCACAATTTGGCCATAACTTACATCTCCAATTCTCACTCAACCTGCTTCTGATACAATTGCATACAGCTTTGACTTATACCAGAGAAGTGTGGAACCACTTTCCTGGACAGACTATGTTCCATTATGCCTCTCTACTTTAGCATGTGGAACTCCATGCATGTTTAATCCCCTTTACCACCTTAGCTGCTTGGAACCTTTTCACTCATTTCTCAAGACCTCATCCATAAAGACTTTTCCAACCTCCACCCCCAGACAGAAATAATTATATCCTCTGGAATGGGCTAAGACTACTATTATAGGACAATCTTTTGAAAAAATTGTCATGAAGGGAAAAAGAATGTTGGGAGTAATATTCTCAAAGAATATCTCGAGTAAAAAGTGGGGATAAGGAAACATTTTCTTTTAAGATATTTTGACATATTTAATATTTATGAGAATGTTCTAGTAAAAAGGAGAGGCTAAAAAAGCAATAATTCTTAGTGGCACCTAAGAAGATATAAGGAGATGGGATCCAATGTAGTGAGAAGGATTTGCCATAGAGAGGGAATCTTGGGAAGAAAGATATTCTTTTAACATCAGGCGAAGAAAAAAGTCCAAGTGAACATGCAGGCAGGTGTGCTTATCTGGGACCTAAGAGTTGAAAGAGTTCCTCATTTTCTGTGAAGGGGAAGTCTTCACCACTGAGAGTCAGGGAGGTCTTATGGAGTTAGGGAGAGCGGGAATAAATATTTCAAATCTCAATTTAGATTTTGCATTTTATAAAAAGCCTGTGTTTGCCAAGCAGTGTATCATGTAAAATATAGAGAAGTGAAAACAAAGCTAAAATTTTTAAGGGGCTGCAGACATGTTTCTCCATCACTTAGTAACATCTTTAAAACACAATTTAGTGAATGTGATGTGTAGAGCAAAGAGGGATAAGGCTTCAGGGCAGTTGTTCTCTGTAGAGTTATGTCTAGATGTTGTTTGCTTCATAGATTCCATAGATTTTTGTTCTGTTAAATGCTGAGATCTTATTCAGATCAGCCACATTTTTTTTTCACATCTGTAGCTTCTGTAGAATAAGAAGTCCAAGATATCTATAATTTTTACATTACCAAATGTGTGATCAAATTTTCTTTGAAGATAAACTCCAACCAAACATCATAAAATGACAGGGACTGTTTCTTCTTTTTCTCTGTCTCTTGTAACTCCCAGTTTAGTTCTCTGCGTATGAGCAATAAATTCTGGTTGAAATGTTTTTTGTGAATACAGAAGTTCTTACTATTTTCTAAATATTCCTCTTCTATCTATGGTAGATTAACATTGAAATTTCAGTGACTCTTATGAGCAATTCTTTGATTTTCATTTTGTGCCATCAGGGCCACGAGGATGCCAGTTTAGAGCATTGTTTTCCCCATGCTAGAGGTCTGGTCTCTTATTTTGGTAATTTAGGGAACAGCTTGGTTGTTCAAATTCATTCAAACAATGGCCAATTCTGATATCAAAGCATTTCTTTTTGTTACTCTTTGCTTGAAATAAAAATTTCAAACCCCTAAAAATGTTACACACAGAGCAACACTTTCCCAGAGGGAGATTAACATAGCAATGGGTTCATCGGAACTGCCATATACTACCTTTCAAATGAATGTCAAGTTATGCTGGCTGGTGCGTTCAGATGGCTTAATCACCTCATCTATTCTGTTTTCTCCTTTCAGAAACTAAAATACAATTCTTAATGTTTGTTTCATTGTCACACTGTCACCAAGGATACCTGGTGCAAAGATTCTCAGCATTGTGGGATTACAACAAAAGGTTATAGATCTTCATTACTGCAGTACAGACAATCATTACAGATACTCTAAAGCTCTGAATGTTTTAGTATGTAAGATTTTTTTAAGGTGATTATCTTAGACAGTGTTTACCTTATGTGTGTAGTACATAAAATAAACTGAGGATTTTGACAAATCACTATAAATCAATTCTTAAATTGTCACGTTCTGTAGTGTATGTAGCAATGTGATTTTATTGGTTCATACTCAATATTTGGAACTTATAGATATTTTATTTTTAAAATACAGTGTTTCTATTTATAGTTAACCTTCTTAATTATTCTTACCTACTTCAATTTTCTAGCTATAGTTTGATTCAGAGTATTCAAAGTTCCACCATCTATTCACATACATACATTGCTTTGACCGACACAAATACAGATCACAGTTCTGATTTAAGAAATGAATGGATTATTCACTAACTTGACCAAAAGATTGGCACTGTTTGATCTTTGGCATGTAACAGATTATGGCATGGAGAGGTGACCAGTGTAATCAAACTCAGCAGTTATAAAGCTGATTGAAACCAGGTGGCAGAAAGGCCATTTAATAAAATTGTAGATTTAAATTGAATTCAGAATTTGATATTATTTACTGCTCTTTTCTATATCTCACTGGTTTCTCCACTGTACTTTTTTTTAAAAACATCTTTATTAGAGTATAATTGCTTTACAAGGGTGTGTCAGTTTCTGCTTTGTAACAAAGTGAATCAGTTATACATATACATATGTCCCCATACCTCTTCCCTCTTGCATCTCCCTTCCTCCCACGCTCCCTATCCCACCCCTCTAGGTGGTCACAAAGCACTGAGCTGATCTCCCTATCCTATGCGGCTGCTTCCCACTACCTATCTATTTTACGTTTGGTAGTGTATATATATCCATGCCACTCTCTCACTTTGTCCCAGCTTACCCTTCCCCCTCCCCATATCCTCAAGTCCATTCTATAGTAGGTCTGCATCTTTATTCCCGTCTTGCCACTAGGTTCTTCCTGACCATTTTTTTTTTTTGATTCCACATATATGTGTTAGTATACGGTGTTTGTTTTTCTCTTTCTGACTTACTTCACTCTGTATGACAGACTCTAGGTCCATCCACCTCACTACAGATAACTCAGTTTCATTCCTTTTTATGGCTGAGTAACATTCCATTGTATCTATGTGCCACATCTTCTTTATCCATTCGTCTGTTGATGGACACTTAGGTTGCTTCCATGTCCTGATTATTGTAAATAGAGCTGCAATGAATATTTTGGTACATGACTCTTTTTGAATTATGGTTTTCTCAGGGTATATGCCCAGTAGTGGGATTGCTGGGTCATATGGTAGTTCTATTTTTAGTTTTTTAAGGAACCTCCATACTGTTTTCCATAGTGGCTGTATCAATTTACATTCCCACCAACAGTGCAAATGGATTCCCTTTTCTCCACACCCTCTCCAGCATTTGTTGTTTGTAGATTTTTTGATGATGGCCATTCTGATCGATGTGAGATGATATCTCACTGTAGTTTTGATTTGCATTTCTCTAATGATTAATGATGTTGAGCATTCTTTCATGTGTTTGTTGGCCATCTGTATATCTTCTTTGGAGGAATGTCTATTTAGGTCTTCTGCCCATTTTTTGGATTGGGTTGTTTGTTTTTTTGATATTGAGCTACATGGGTTGCTTGTATGTTTTGGAGATTAATCCTTTGTCAGTTGCTTCATTTGCAAATATTTTCTCCCATTCTGAGGGTTATCTTTTCGTCTGTTTATGGTTTCCTTTGCTGTGCAAAAACTTTTAAGTTTCATTAGGTCCCATTTGTTTATTTTTGTTTTTATTTCCATTTCTCTAGGAGGTGGGTCAAAAAGGATCTTGCTGTGATTTATGTCACAGAGTGTTCTGCCTGTATTTTCCTCTAAGAGTTTGATAGTGTCTGGCCTTACATGTAGGTTTTTAATCCATTTTGAGTTTATTTTTGTGTATGGTGTTAGGGAGTGTTCTAATTTTATACTTTTACATGCACCTGTCCAGTTTTCCCAGCACCACTTATTGAAGAGGCTGTCTTTTCTCCATTGTATACTCTTGCCTCCTTTATCAAAGATAAGGTGACCATATGTGTGTGGGTTTATCTCTGGGCTTTCTATCCTGTTCCATTGATCTATATTTCTGTTTTTGTGCCAGTACCATACTGTCTTGATTACTGTAGCTTTGTAGTATAGTCTGAAGTCCGGCAGCCTGATTACTCCAGCTCCGTTTTTCTTTCTCAAGATTGCTTTGGCTATTCGGGGTCTTTTGTGTTTCCATACAAATTGTGAAATTTTTTGTTCTAGTTCTGTGAAAAATGCCAGTGGTAGTTTGATAGGGATTGCACTGAATCTGTAGATTGCTTTGGGGAGTAGAGTCATTTTCACAATGTTGATTCTTCCAATCCAAGAACATGGTATATCTCTCCATCTATCTGTATCATCTTTAATTTCTTTCATCAGTGTCTTATAATTTTCTGCATACAGGTCTTTTTTCTCCTTAGGTAGGTTTATTCCTAGATATTTTATTCTTTATGTTGCAGTGGTAAATGGGAGTGTTTTCTTAATCTCACTTTCAGATTTTTCATCATTAGTGTATAGGAATGCAAGAGATTTCTGTGCATTAATCTTGTATCCTGCTACTTTACCAAATTCATTGATTAGCTGTAGTAGTTTCCTGGTAGCATCTTCAGGATTCTTTATGTATAGTATCACGTCATCTGCAAACAGTCTCCACTGTATATTATAATTGTTACAATCTTCTGTTATTTTTAATTGCTTCTAATGTTTCTGTTATTCATGCCTAATAATTAACTGTATAATATTCAGTAATTATCATTTATAGAGTTCCTTTCAGGGCATTTTAAACATCTTGATGATAAAATGCTCTACTAATAGGCTCTGACATTAAAATTCATGTGAAATCCAACTTTATAATTAATAGGTTTAGGTTAAGGATTTTTTTTTCAGATTAATTCTCTATGGCACAAGTAAATTCTTTATTCTTTATATCTCCTGTTGATTTTTATATTCTATTTAATACTTTAAATTTTAAAACCATACTTGCAAAGGATAACTCATTTATTCATTCAACTAATATAAATTGAGTGTATATTACATGACAGTATATGCAAAAAGCTAGGGAAACACAAATATGAAATCAGATAAATTACAATGCACAAAGGCGAGTAATAGTTCAAAAATATGATGAAAGTACTGTAGGAACACAGAATAAAGCAATGAACTTTACCTTGGAAGACAGTAACAGAGAAGTGATTGTTGAAAAACTTACAGGTGAAAAAAGCAGCATAAAAATTAAGAAAATTCTAGAAATAGAATAAATAGTGTGTGCAAAAATAAAGATGGATGGAAATCTCTGACTGGTCAGCAGAGAGTAATTTATCCTGATGTCAGAGGATAATATCAGCTCACTGGGAATGGGAGAGACTGAGTTGATTCCATTGCCAGAAGGCTACAAAAGCACGTACAAACACTACCTCTGGTCTTGCTACCAATAGTATTTTAAATGAGATATTCCTTTTCTTTTGGAAACAAACATTCCTTTCTCTGCATAGGGCTATGTTAGAGGCTTGACAAAGGTAAGCATTCTAATACATAAATCTTAGACAAATTACATTTTACTGTGATGATCTCCAAGGATAGTTTTCCAAAAAAAGTTCTCAGCATTTATTGTTTCTAGATATTTTGATAATGGCCACTCTGACTGGTGTGAGGTGATACCTCATTGTAGTTTTGATTTGCATTTCTTTAATAATTAGTGATGTTGAGCAAATTTTCATGTGCCTCTTGGCCATCTGTATGTCTTCTTTGGTAAAATGTCTATTTAGGTCTTCCACCCATTTTTTAAATTGAATTGTTTGTTTTTTTGATATTGAGCTCCATGAGCTGTTTGTATATTTTGGAGATTAATCCTTTGTCCATTGTTTCATTTGCAAATATTTTCTCCCATTCTGAGGGTTGTGTTTTCATCTTGTTTTTGGTTCCCTTTGCTGTGCAAAAGCTTTTGAGTTTAATTAGGTCCCATTTGTTTATTTTTGTTTTTATTTTCTTTACTCTAGGAGGTGGGTTACAAAATATCTTGCTGTGGTTTATGTCAAAGAGTGTTTTTCCTATGTTTTCCTCTAAGAGTTTTATAGTGTCTGGTCTTACATTTAGGTCTTTAATCCATTTTGAGTTTATTTTTGTGTATGGTGTTAGGTAATGTTCTAATTTCATTCTTTTACATGTAGGTGTCCAGTTTTCCCAGTACCACTTATTGGAGAGGCTGTCTTTTCTCCACTGTGTGTTCTTGCCTCCTTTGTTGTAAATTAGGTGACCATATGTACGTGGTGAAAAGGGAACCCTCCTGCACTGTTGGTGGGAATGTAAATTGATACAACCACTATGGAAAACAGTATGGAGGTTCCCTAAAAAACTAAAAATATAACTACCATATGACCCAGCAATCCCACTACTGGGCATATACTCTGAGAAAACCATAATTCAAAAAGAGACATGAACCACAATGTTCACTGCAGCACTATTTACAGTAGCCAGGACATGGAACCAACCTAAATGTCCATTGATAGATGAATGGATAAAGAAGATGTGGCACATATATACAATGGAATATTACTCAGCCATAAAAAGAAATGAAATTGAGTTATTTGTAGTGAGGTGGATGGACCTAGAGTCTGTCATACACAGTGAAGTAAGTCAGAAAGAGAAAAACAAATACCATATGCTAACACATATATATGAAAGCTAGAAAAAAAATGATACTGATGAACCTAGTAGCAGGGCAGGAATAAAGACGTAGACATAGAGAATGGACTTGAGGACACAGGGTTGGGAGGGGGAAGTTGGGGTGAAGTGAGAGTAGCATCGACATATGTATACTACCAAATGTAAAATAGTTAGCTAGTGGGAAGCAGCAGCATAGCACAGGGAGATCAGCTAGTTGCTTTGCGATGACCTAGAGGGGTGGGATAGGGAGGGTGGGAAGGAGGCTCAAGAGGGAGGGGATATGGGGATATATGTATGCATATGGCTGATTCACTTTGTTGTACAACAGAAACTAACACAGTATTGTGAAGCAATTATACTCCAATAAACATCTATTAAAAAAAAAAGAATAAAAAAAAAATGTTCTCAGGACACATCTTGTTGGAGTCTGCTAAGTGGGAGTAGCTTCTTTAGTCTCTGTTTTATCCACAGAAGATATGCTCAGTGTGATTGCGATGGTATTCTACCTGGGCAGACTGAGGTCCTGCTGGGTTGTGAGAAGCCTCAGGTGGTGGCAGAGCACAGCTCTTATATCCCTAAGAACAACATCCTGAAATTCCAGAATACGTATCTTATATACTGACAAAACTGCCTTTTATAAGCCATGCCAACTCTATCTCAGATCTGTGCCCTTAACATAATTTCTTGCTCTGTTACCAGGGAATCAAACATGTTGTTCTTACCTAGTGATAAGATGACCATCAACAGTTTATATGTACATTCTACCAGTTTAGAAATTCCTATAGAAGGAATACACCTTTCCCTATAATTCTAACAGGAGAGTGGGGGGAATTGTCTGATTGGGTAGATGAAGATCAATGGGATTAACAGACCTTGCTCCTTTTCACTCCTGTATTCTGGGTGGGAAGAGCAAGCTCAGCCCACGTAAATCTTATCACATGGCATAGAACCCCTAGAGGAAGAGGAATTTGAATAATAACGGGTGTGTGTGTGTTTGTGTGTGTGCGTTTGAGATGGTGGTGTGTTGGAGGGGTACAGGTTGTGACCATAAAAAGGCAGGTGCCCACAATATTTGTAAATGCTGTTTGCTTTTGCTATTTTATTGCTTCATTGTTGATAGATTTTATTTTTAACTATTCTAAAATGCGTTTAAGTTGGTTCTAAGAGCAAAATCTATGTAATGCAACAGATAAAGATGTTTCTTTTCATTATGTATTATTTCCATTGGAAAAATGGAATAATACCTCCCTCTTCTACTAAGAAAAGTTTTTCTTTTTTAAACCTTTTTTTTTTTTTAAACACAGCTTTAATTGTGTGGAGCAAAATAAATTTGTTCCCTTTATCAGGCAGGCATTAAGCCACTCTTTACAATTCTGTAAGTTTGACTAATTACCTAATGCTTTTAAAACTGTCTCTGAATTATAGTGACCTTTGCTTCAGGTTTTTTCTTTACCTGCCTGCTGCTGTCTGCTAATGTTAATTAGATTGTAACCACTAAATTAATATACAGTAAAGGAAAGTAAACTACATGCATAAGAAGTAGAAATGTCATTGCTTTCCCACATATTTTATGTTTTTTTATTTCAGGCAATGACCTAAAATATTATTATCAAGAAAGTGGCTGTACAGTGGGGGAGGCTTCTACTCAAAAAATTTTAAAGGTTTAATCATTTCAGTAAATCATCATCAATCTTACTAATGAAATTTCTGCACTTTAAATGGTAATCAACAATGTTTTCGCTCTGTAGTATTTTCATGAATTTACCTGTTTTTAACCTCCCCTTCATTTTTTTATGCTACAAACCAGAGTGTGCTATTTATACAAATTACTTTCTAAGCTTAACTAGAGTATTAGGATCACCTGTACTCTGAGTGGCATGCATGAACTGTATGCAGTTTGAGTTTTAGTATTTTGCATTTTAATAAAGTGAGTTTTTACAGCTTTTTCCATAACTCATAAATCCTAATCAGGAGACATTGTCAAGGAGACATTAAAATCTGATTTCTACATGTGAATTCATAACCAATAAATGATTAATTACATTGTTATTTTTGTTTACATACTTAGTAGATTTTTCTCTTTTAGTGTATGGTGACTTGTTAGAATTTTCCATTTAAAGTGGAAATATTATGTCAATGAATTTAACACAAATTTAATTCAAATCTAAACAATGGAACTAATCCTATTCCTTCCTATATATATAAGCTGTTCTTTAAGGAATAGGTATCTAGTTCTTCATTTTCATTTTGTTAATGTACTTAGCACATACTATAAATATGTTGGCCCTTCTGTGAAATCATAATCAAATTTTGTCTTTGTTTTTGTTGTTAAACGTTATAGGTGTTGTTTATAAATAGTGCATTAGGTAGTTAGAGAGATTTCTTTTTGCTCCAACTCAGCGCATAAAAAGTAATCAAATATTTTAACAGAATTGTTTCTAAAGTAAAAAAGTAAAAGTGGCAATCAACTATTCTTATTTTAAAAATAATTGGACAATAAAAGTTGAACAGCATAAATTTTCATAACTCCAGTTAGACCTACTTATTATTGTATTTTCTCTGCTTCATTGTAACATAATCATTCTGCAAGTTTAGCAAGTCTGGCTGACTTTCATCTTAAGTAGAAAGGTGGAAAAGATAAAAGAAAAAGTATTTTGTCTTAAAAACCAATTCCCATTAAAAATAGTTTTCTTTTTCAGGCCTCAGTTACAACATGATATAAAGGAATCTCAAGTTTTTTTTACTTGGAATTTAAGTTTAAGATGTTACCAATATTTAGAATAGCGTGAAACAGATTTAGGATCTTCCTTGGTAAGTATCTAACAAAATGAATAGTATAGACATTGACTGCTAGTCACAGTGTTGTGACCTAGGAAGCCTTGATATCCTTTCTGAGCTGGCCTGGAGATGTCTTGTTAGTCGAGAAGTATTCTATATTATTCTTTGATAGGAGACAATCATTAGCTACTCACACCTTCATAAACGTAAATAGAGGACTTAAGGATTCTTGTTGTTGTTCCTTAGGCAAAGAGGTTTGGAAAAGTTTATTGGACTCCTTTGGGTATCCAGGGTCATGATGAAACCTTTCTCTGGGTTCTGATGTTTTAGCAAATTAGATGATCTGAGTTGGTAGATTAACCTTAGTGAATCACTTTTGAACAGTTTCAAAATTGCCATCTTTGATACTCAGCCACTTGGCTAGTCAGTATGTCATTTTAAGCTCACAGATCCCTTAGCTTGTGGTCTAATGGAATAGACTTGCTTTATAGTGCATTAGTTTTAATAGAAGTCATTAACTTGATTGTAGAGGTACACTTGAGAGATTGAAAAGTGCTAACATTGCATTTTCAAATAGCTGTTTAACAAGTAGTAGTTAAAGACATTATTAGATCTTGTGTTGTCTATCCTATTGCTATTGTCTCTCACCTGGCCTCTCATATTCTACATTTGTTTCTGTCCAAAAAAATTCAGTGCTCTTTGAAAAGGCATAAAACCTATCATGGCACACCAGGTGACAACTTCAAAGTCCTTCACATTACATTTAGAATAAAATTCAACCTCCTTACCTTGGTTTTGCATGGTGTGGTCGACAACAGACTATCCCTTAAATATTAGCTCCTGACATTCACTCATTCATGAGGGTCCAGCCATATCTGCCTTCTTTCAGTTTCTCTAACCTGCCAGCTCTCTCCTGTCCTGATCAGATCTGTATACATAGTGTTCTCTGTCAGTGTGACTTTCCTTAGTGTTCACACGACTGAGTTCTTCTCATCCTTAGGTTTCATTTTGTCACCTACTCAGAGGTACCTTGGGTCTGATTGGGTGCTTGACCACTCAATCAGTAATAGATGGCTTTCTCCCTCCAATTAGCTTCCATCATAGTACTCTTGATACCACACTTCTTGGATGGGACTCAGACCCAACTGCACCTTCAGATTGGGACTTAAACCCACAATCCCTGACTTAGGAAGGGACTCGAACCCACAGTCTTTTTGAAACCACACAGCTGGTCTCAGGACTTACTGAAGCTCAGGTTCTTTTGTCTCAGTGCAGAAAGAATTGAGCAAGAGGCAAAGGGATAGGCAAAGAGTGAGTTTATTAGCTTAGGATGCCTGTGAGAGATACAAGCAGGCAGGCAAGGGAGCACAGCCCTGAGGACAAAGAGGGCTACGTTTTTATAATCAAAGAAGACCACCCTCTTCCTCACTTTTGGGTAGACGTCAAGGCTTACGTCATTATTTCCTCCTTTGACCCTATACTGTTTAACTGGGGCTGCCATGGCACTATTTAAATCATACGTATATTAGCAAAAGGGTGGTATACTAAAATATGGTAATTCATCTCAGGTATCCATATAATGTCCCCTTTCACCTAGTTTCTTTCGCCTTTCACCTATATTCCTGTCTTGGCTATACGCAGGAATGCAGTTTCAGCGTCCATTATCTTATAGATCTCCCAAGGCTGAATGCAGGTCTTATATCCATTTTTCTGTGGTAGTGGCCTGAGCAAGTCTGTTTAGTTTCAAAATGTTCTGATTGTTGCTTAGCTGCCAGATGTTCTGAGCATTTTCTGGTTGGTGCCTAGCTTATGGTCATCTCCTGAAGTCCCTCTCTATGTATCTCCCCCTTGTGCTGTTTCTAGCTGTGTAACTATCTTATTCTATCCCTATTACCCTGGGATTTTCCTTCATAACATTAGTCACAAGTTATAATTAGGATTATAGTTGTTTATATATTTCACGACTGTCTTGCTCACTTTCAGCATCTTGAGGGCAGGGACTATATGTATCTCTTTTGTTCACTAATGTGTAACTGGAGCATGGGTTAAAAATATGTTTGAATACATACTTTGTTACCTAATAAGTTTTGTAAACATGTTTCTTCACACAGACCCTCTTAGGGCCTTCAATATTTAACTTGTATGTTCCTACACTTATGTGACCTTGGAACCCCCCTTTGATGGAGCATCTCAAGGGATTAGTGTTTCTTAGTTTACACATATATTTTCTTTTATGACTGGAGATGATTCCTCAAGTGAGCGTTTAGGTATATCACAAACACATTGTGATTTTAAGAATACAGTTCATCGACCTAGGTGATAGGGATTTTTTGCATCGTTGGTGCTCTGAGAAAAATATAGTCTCAGAGAAGAAACTAACATGATATTTGTCCTTTGGGGATTTGCTATCAGTTAGCAATCAGGAAATATGCCTATGATCAACTAAAAACACAGACACTGTTACCTAGAATATATCAATTTACTAGAGTGAATTAATAAGCAAACTAAATTTATTCTCTTGTATAGGGTGTTGAGTTGTGAAATAGAGTATGTCATTATCAACAAAAAAATACTTGTATATTTAGTCTCAGTATTATTTATAAGCTTGTTTTTTGATTTTTGTTTGTTTTTTTTTTAGCATTGAGTTACATTTATGTGTATGTGTGTGTATATGTGTGTCTGGGTGTTGTTTTCTCAGCCAAGCTATCTTATACTTAAGAACATTATACCACAGTATGTATGCATGAAGACTAATCAATGGTTTAGAAAAACTTAAAAACATGTTGTTTTGATTTACCTCATACATATCGGAAAGTGTATATATGTGTACATATTTTACAAATAAGAATAATAAAATGAAAAAATACGTACCAATACTGAGTTTAAGAAATAGAACATTAGCAGTATTTTTTTTTATTGAAGTATAATTGCTTTTCAATGTTGTGTTAGTTTCTGCTGTACAATGAAGTGAATCAGCTATATGTATACTTATATCCCTCCCTCTTGGACCTCCCTCCCACCTTCTCCCCGTCCCACCCATCTAGATTGTTACAGAGCACCGAGCTGAGCTTCCTGTGCTTTATAGCATGTTCCCTCTAGCTATCTGTTTTACGCATGGTAGTGTATATATGTCAATCCTAACCTCCCAATTCGTCCCACCCTCCCCTTCTCCCTGTGTCCACATGTTCTCTACATCTATGTCTCTATTCCTGCCCTGCAAATAGGTTCATCTGTACCGTTTTTCTAGATTCCACACATATGCGTTAATATACGATATTTGTTTTTCTCTTTCTGGCTTACTTCACTCTGTATGACAGACTCTAGGTCCATCCACATCTCTACAAATGACCCAGTTTCGTTCCTTTTTATGGCTGAGTAATATTCCATTGTATATATATACCACATCTTCTTTATCCATTCATCTGTCATTGGGCATTTAGGTTGTTTCCATGTCCCAGCTATTGTAAATAGTGTTGCAATGAACATTGAGGTAAATGTGTTCTTTTGAATTATGGTTTTCTCTGGGTATATGCCCAATAGTGGGATCACTGGGTCATATGGTCGTTCTATTTTTAGTTTTTTAAGGAACCTCCATACTGTTCTCCACAGTGGCTGTATCAATTTGCATTCCCACCAACAGTGCAAATGGATTCCCTTTTCTCCACACCCTCTCCAGCATTTATTGTTTGTAGATTTTTTGATGATGGTCATTCTGACTGGTGTGAGGTGATACCTCATTGTAGTTTTGATTTGCATTTCTCTAATAATTACTGATGTTGAGCATCTTTTCATGTGCTTCTTGGCCATCTGTATGTCTTCTCTGGTGAAATGTCTATTTAGGTCTTCCACCCATTTTTTAATTGGGTTGTTTGTTTTTTTGGTATTGAGCTCCATGAGCTGTTTGTATATTTTGGAGATTAATCCTTTGTCCGTACTTCATTTGCAAGTATTTTCTCCCATTCTGAGGGTTGTCTTTTTGTCTTGTTTATGGTTTCCTTTGATGTGTAAAAGCTTTGAAGTTTCATTAGGTCCCATTTGTTTATTTTGTTTTTATTTTCTTTACTCTAGGAGGTGGGTTACAAAAGATCTTGCTGTGGTTTATGTCAAAGAGTGTTTGTTCTGTGTTTTCCTCTAAGAGTTTTATAGTGTCTGGTCTTACATTCAGGTCTTTAATCCATTTTGATTTTATTTTTGTATATGGTGTTAGGTAGCATTCTAATTTTATTCTTTTACATGTAGCTGTCCAGTTTTCCTAGCACCACTTATTGAAAAGGCTGTCTTTTCTCCATTGTATATTCTTGCCTCCTTTGTCATAACTTAGGTGATCATATGTGCATGGGTCTATCTCTGGACTTTCTGTCCTATACCATTGATCTGTATTTCTGTTTTTGTGCCAGTACCATACTGTCTTGATTACCATAGCTTTGTAGTATAGTTTGAAGATGGGGAGCCTGATTCCTCCAGCTCAAATTTTCTTTCTCAAGATTGCTTTGGCTATTTGGGGTCTTTTGTGTTTCCATACAAATTGTAAAATTTTTTGTTCTCATTCTGGAAGAATGCCATTGGTAATTTGATAGGGATTGCATTGAATCTGTAGAAGAAATCAAAGAGGAAATTAAAAAATACATAGAAACAAATGACAATGAAAGCATGATGACCCAAAACCTATGGGATGCAGCAAAACAGTTCTAAAAGGGAAGTTTATAGCAATTTGATCTCACTTCAAGAAACAAGAAAAATCTCAAGTAAAAAATTTAACCTTACACTTAAGGCAACTAGAGAAAGAAGAACAAAGAAAACCTAAAGTCAGTAGAAGGAAATAAGTCATAAAGAGCAGAGCAGAAATAAATGAAATAGAAATGAAGAAAACAAGAGCAAAGTTCAATAAAAGTAAAAGTTGGTTCTTTGAGAAGATAAACAAAATTGGTAAACCTTTAGCCAGACTCATCAAGAAAAAAAGGGAGAGGGTGCAAATCAGTAAAATTAGAAACTAAAAGGAGGAATCACAACAGACACCCTAGAAGTGCAAAGGATTATAAGAGATTACTACATACAACTATATGCCAATAAAATGGACAACCTCGAAGAAATGGACAAATTCTTGGAAAGGTACAATTTTCCAAGACTGAACCAGGAAGAATTAGAAAATACAAACAGACCTATCACAAGTAATGAAATTGAAACTGTAATTAAAAATCTTGCAACAAACAAAAGTCCAGGACCAGATGGCTTCACAGGTGAATTCTATCAAACATTTAGAGAAGAGCTAACACCCATCCTTCTCAAGCTCTTCCAAAACATTGCAGAGAGAGGAACACTCCTAAATTTGTTCTACGAGGCCACCATCACCCTGATACAAAAACCAGACAAAGATATCACAAAAAAAGAAAATTACAGACCAATATCACTGATGAAATAGATGTAAAAATCCTCAACAAAATACTAGCAAACAGAATCCAGCAACACAGTAAAAGGATGATACACCATGATCAAGTGGGATTTATCCCAGGAATGCAAGGATTCTTCAATATATGCAAATCAATCAATGTGATACACCATATTAACAAATTAAGGAATAAAAACCATATGATCATCTCAATAGATGCAGAAAAAGCTTTTGACACAATTCAACACCCATTTATGATAAAAACTCTCCAGAAAGTAGGCATTTGAAGGAACCTACCTCAACATAATAAAGGCCATATATGACAAACCCACAGCAAACATCATTCTCAATGGTGAAAAACCAAAAGCATTTCCACTAAGATCAGCAACAAGACAAGGATGTCCACTCTCACCACTATTATTCAACATAGTTTTGGAAGTCCTAGCCATGGCAGTCAGAGAAGAAAAAGAAATACAAATTGGAAAAGAAGAAATAAAACTGTCACTGTTTACAGATGACATGATACTATACATAGAAAATCCTAAAGATGCCACCAGAAAACTACTAGAATTAATCAATGAATTTGGTAAGGTTGCAGGATACAAAATTGATGCACAGAAATCTCTTGCATTCCTACACACTAACAACGAAAAATGAGAGATATTAAGGAAACAATCCCATTTACCATCGCAACAAAAAGAATAAGATACCTAGGAATAAACCTACCTAAGGATGCAAAAGACCTGTACTCAGAAAACTATAAAACACTGATGAAAGAAATCAAAGATGACATAAACAGATGGAGAAATACACCATGTTCTTGGATTGGAAGATTCAATATTGTGAATATGACTGTACTGCCCAAAGCAATCTACAGATTCAATGCAATCCCTATCAAATTATCAGTAGCAGTGTTATAGACTAGTGGTTCTTCAACATTTCGGTACCAGAACTCCTTACACTCTTAAAAATTATTGAAGAGCACAAAAAGTTTCTGTTTAGGTGGGTTATATCTATTTATGTTTATTATGTAAGAAGTTAAAATTGAGAAATTAAATATATTCATTTAAACATAATAATGAACAACGAAACACACTTTATGAAAACATTTTTTCCAAAAACAAAAATAGAAGAGTAACATTGTTTTGTATTTTTGTAAACCTTTTTAATCTCTGGTTTAAAAGAGATTCTTTTATCTGCTCCTATTCAATCTGTTGCAGAATGTTGATTTAGTTAAAATATATGAAGGATGAGAGTGGAAAAATGCAAATAACATCTTATTATGAATATAGTTTGACTTCACAGACTGCCTGAAAGTGTCTCAGGTACTCTAAGAGGGTCCCTAGACCACACTCTGAGAACTGCTGTTTTAGGTGCCTTCTGTGGGCCTTATCTCAATCATTTGTTGCCCAGAGGTAATAAATACCATGAGTTTTATATTGATAACTTTCTTAATTTTCTTTTTGATGTTACCACAAATTTATGATCACTAAAACCCCCATATTGTTTAGTTTTCCTATTTCTGAATACACACACAAATATTCTTCTGTTAATTGCTATTTTCATATAGTATTAAATTTTGAGAAATATGATGGTGCATATAGCTATAGTTTATTCATTTTACTAATAAATGGTTTTCTATTGTACAAATACAACAATTTGTATAACCATTGTTCTAATAAGTATTATGTGGGGTAGTAGCTGCTAGTGTAATTATAGACAGTACTTCTACAAACGTATATGTTCATGCCTGCTGGTACATGTTAGCAAGAGTTTCTTTGAAGTATACACTGAGGTGTGAAATTACTGGGTTGTAGAACATGTACAGTTTACCAATGAAATGTCAAACTGTTTTCCAAATTGGTTGTATCAGTTTATACTTATACTTACAGGCCATGGATATTCCCATTCCTCTATATTCTAATCAGTAAATTGTGTTGTTTCTAATCAACAAAATCTAATCAGTTAATTAAATTTTACTCTTGTGGTGGATATAAAATGTTACCTCATTGTAATGTTACCTTGTAGTTCCCTTATTATGAGCTGAGTTGTGCACTTTTTAAATATGTTTTATGCGTTATTTGTGCTTCCTCTTCTTTAAGATGCTTGTTTATTCCAGTAAAGAGTTCTTTATACATTTGGGATATTGTAGTTTTATAGGTATATGTGTCACAAATATGTTTGTCAAGTTTGTGACTTGTGTTTATGGTATCTGTGGATGAACTGGCATCTCTAATTTTATTATAATAAGTTGTTAATTATTTCTTTATTGTTTGTACCTGTTCTTACTTAAAAGTGTCTTCTCTACTCCAAAGTCTCAAAGATATTCTCCAAAATTTTTTCCTAAGGATTTTGGTTTAGGCTTTCATATTTAAATTTTCAGTATTCCCGGAATTGATTTTGATTTATGATAGGAGGAATGGGTCCAATTTTAGAAGTCACCTCTCCCCACCATATATCAAGTTTTTCAACATCTGATTTTGTTTCTGAATTCACCATTGTCTTCCCTCACTCAATTCTGCCGAAGTGCCAATATTATATTATTTTTAATTAATTTAGACTTATGATAAATCTTGATATCTGGTTCTAACTTAATAGAATTTTTACCGGAGAAGGTGGTCTTTCTTATATCATTTTTAAAAAAATCATTAGAGCTTCTTTTATGGTCTAGCATATTGGGTTTTTAAAAAGTGTTTGGTAACTTAAAATCATGTATATTCTCAAATATTGAGTATAATATTGTTTATATGTCTATTGGATCAAACTTTGTATTTAATCCTATTCAAATTTCCTTTAGTTTTCAGATTTGTGTCCACTTGGTCTTTCAGTTATTGAGAAGGTTTTGCTAGACTTTCCCACCGTAATGGTGGATTTGTCAGTTTCTTCTTCTTTTTTATTTTATTTTTTTGTCATTTTTTTGCTTTATATACTTTGTGTGCTTATATTGGGTTGGCCAAAAAGTTAGTTTGGGTTTTCCCCTAAGATGTTATGGAAAAACCCGAACGAACATTTTGGCAACCCAATATTATTAAGAGCATAAAAATATTGAATTATAACAACTGTAACAACTTACTGGTGTCTGTTGGTCTTAAGTCTATTTTGTCAAATATAGACATGTCTACTCTTTTACTTAGATTAGTATTTCTCTCATATATATTTCTTTTCTTCCAATGACTTTAATCCCCTGATGTCCTCTAGTTTTAGGTGTTTTCCTTATACTTAACATATCCCTGGATTTCTCTTTCTTAAAAAAAAAGAAATAGTCTAACAATTTTTATTTTAAAAGGGTCCTTTAGCCATTTGAGTTCATTTGTATTACTGATATATTTGAATTTAGACCCAATATTTGAATTATGGGCTTTCTATTTGTCTTTTTTTTTCCTTCTGTTTTTTTTTTCTTTCAGTTTAGCAACATGACTGCCACTAATAGATTTACTAGAAGAACTATACAGAGTGATGAGAGCAGAAGCCAAACTGAAATGAGTTGCGTAGTAGATGATAGGTGAAAAAATGGAGACAATGAATATAGAAAGTGTCTCTTGAATTAATTTTTATGTAGAGAAAATAAAAATAACTGGAGGGAGATGTGGGAATCAAGGGAATGCTTTTCAAATTTTAAGATGTGAGAAATTTAAGCATGTATAAATGTCATTAGGAGTAATAAAAACGAGAGACAGTAGTTGAATATATATAAGGAAGAAAGGTTATTTGATGGTGTAAAGTTCCTGATTTGGGAGGATGGTGTAGAATTCTGTGCAAGAGTAGAGTAATTGCCCTTTACGGGGTTCTCCACAAAGAGAGGAGAGAAGCTGTAGAGGACATGTATGTAGATGTAATAAGGGCTGTAGATTTGTAGCAGGCTGTTAAGGGAGATCTCACCTCATGGCTGCTGCTTCTTTCTGTAAGTAACCAGTTTGTCTGCTGAGAATGACAGTGTTGGTAATATGGCGGGTTGGAGGTTTGAAGGCATTTGGAAGTTAATATCACAATGTTATTGGCAAGTTCCAGGGTGACAAGCATGGAATCCCAATTTAATTTTCTAATTTTGTATGTGTTTATCAGAACATACTATATGAGTTTCTCTTATCTGAAATTATCTATTTTAAATAAATATTTCAAAAAATTAACTCTAATATTTTGGTCTTTTTCTAGGTACTAGTTACATACTTTTGATCTTATTCTCAAGGGGACTAGGTGTTTCAATGTTACAAAGTTGTAACTGAGAGAAGAATTTTATCTTCCTTTTCTCTGTCATCTCTTACTGGAGCTTATTTCAAGTTCAATATGACATAGAAACTATAAATATTGAGCAATTGGGTCATCATAGTGTAGTGTATACTCATTTTCTTTACTCTCTTTTATTTCCCTTCCTAACTTTTGTAATCAAAATCTGTGTATTCTAAATGCATTTATTTAGTTTCAAGGACTGTGAACTCTTCTGGGATTAAAATGATAAATGACTGATTACCCTTGCATGGGAGGTAGTTACTGGAAGAGGGAGAGGGGGTTGGGACTTGTGGGTGGCCAGTAATGTTCCTTTTCTTGACGTGAGTGCTGGTTACATGGGTGTGTTCACTTTGAAAATTCATTGAGTGGCAAGCCCATGTTGTGTGCACTGTTTGTATTATGATATACATACAGAAATACAGATATATGGGAGCCAATGGTACATAATGTATACTCTATATGTGGGTATATAGGGATGTATAAATAATATTTATGTAAATTACATAAAGAGATTACATTACATTACATTAGAGAGATGTATAGGGTGCCTTCAGATTACTCTATTGAAATTGCTATCTTAAATGTCTCCAGTAATCTCCTAATCATCAAATGCAATGGCTTATTTTGAGTGAATATTGCCTATAAACTTTTTGACCACCACCATCTTCAAATGCTGTGTTTCCTTGGATCCTGAACTCTACTTTTCTGGACCTATGTAGAGTGAAGTGTATCTTCTCTTTCAGTTTCTACCTCATGAAGAATCCTTTATTTTTTTCTGAATTTTTAGTTGTCATTGCTGCCTGGATGACTCCTAAGGTCATCTTTCTTGTCTTGTTCTCTTACCATGCCTCAAATCAAAATTCAGAGCTGCCAGCTGACCATATCTATTTGTAATGAAAATACATCTCATTCTCTTGTTCTTCTTTCTCCTTGTACCTTCGTGTAAAAACCCTATCAATCTATCCATTTCTGATATCATGTGAGGCTTCTGCCTTTCTTTTGCAGAGGGAGAGGTATTTTTAGTAAGCACTCAGAAAACGTTAGTTTTTCTTGGAAGTCTTGCCATCTGCAAACTTGTTGCTCTGTTAGTAGCCAGTTTCAAGGAACAAAATATTAGCGATGGTAAGTGATTGTAAGTGCTAAGTATATGTCATTATCAAATTGTTATACTTTTAGCCAGTAAAAAGGTTAAAATCTTTGGATATATTTTTTTTGTGATGAAGGCACACCATATTTGTTTCGCATTTTGAGGTCTACAGGTATCTGAGTATAATTTTTTTTTTTTTGGTAACTTTTAATATAATACTGTTCACAGATTTTCTATTTTTCTATCTCTGAGCACCATCTTGACTTTTCAGAAAATCATAAGATGATATATGGATGTTATCTCTCATATTCACCTTAGCTTTCAAGGTAAGAAGTCAGCACTTGTTGAAAATCAGAGATGACTTCTCATGATTTTATGAAAAATATGAGTCTACAGCATTACCCGATACTTGCTTATTACAGTTCCATATGCATTTGAAATACAGTGAGAAGATACTTCATGAAGGGAACACAAAGACAAGAGAACACCTTTATTCTTGTATTAGAGGACATTGCGGAAAACAATATTCTTGGTGTTTTCAAGGTCTCTGTGATCACTTTTCGAAAAAATAATCAATATAAATCTTAAATACAGAAAAACTATTTTTTGTTAATATCATGAGGAAAAAAATCTTATTAAAGTTTAGTTTGTGTTTGGCCATCACAATATGATTATTATCATTTTCCAGGCTTTTGTATAAAATACTACACAATTATGATGAGATAAAAGCTTAAATATTTTGAGGCCAGAAATATAAATTAGGCAGTTTCCTTCTAGAAAAGCATTTATACAAAGTGACAGTAAAAACTAGATCAAGGTTATAAAATATTATTGGTACTCGCATGATATTTGAATAAGAGGTCTCACATTATGCTTAAAATACTGTATTCTTATATGCCATAAATAGATCAAGTATACCTCTGAACTTTGGGAAAACAATAAAGCTTTAGAAAAAAGAAAAAAGAATATCAGTGATAACAGCTTATAGGAAAGGTGCATAATGTTTTACAGACAGTAGTTTAGGTGAAATCTGAAAATATTGAGACATACCCTCATTAGTGTGGAGCTGGCATTTGGGGGGTAATGTCAGGTGTAGGTACAAAGAAATGTAATATTCTGGCTGAAGAATAGTTCCTAGAGTGTGTGGTTCCATTCCAGGTATTAGTTCAGTATCAGAGATAATACAGAAATGCTAAGAGATAGCTGGGCAGGTAGGCAGGTGAGAAAAGCGTGTTCTAGGAGTAGTCAGTATTAAGTGACATAGACAGATGGGTTGTTGCTTGTTTACAGACTGTTCTTTCTGCTGCTGGACTTGAATCCAGGAGTTGTACTTAGTTTTCAAAGTTTGCAATAGTAAGACTGGGTCCTGGTCTGAGAAGTGGAATACTGGGCAAGTATTTAAAATAGGGCCTCCTGGGCAAAAAGATGGGAACTGAATTATTGGAGCTCGGATGTATTTCTATAATGTGAGATCAAATTAGAACTGGAAATATCAGTTGACTTAATGATGAATCATCTACTAAACTAAATTTTCTCTTTTAAAAGACATATTAAATCCAAAGTCTGGGGCATGACTGAGTGGGGATCAAATATCTCCAGCTGTGGATAGAGGGAAGATGTAGGGGCAGGATATCTGAAAGGGTTCTCATACATCTTTTTTTAATATATATATATCCTCTATATTTAAACCTTGCATGAAAACACTAGAAGAGAAAACTAAACCCAACCAAACCAATGTAATGAAATAAATCCGACCTCACTGTCTGCATACTTTGAAAGAGATCTGAAAGCGTTACAGATTTCCATTTGCCCCTGATTAAGTTAAACAATTTGCTTAACAAGCTATTCATTTCATTTTAAAATGATCAGCTTTCTGCTAGGTGATTTTTGGTGTATTAGACAGAATTCCTGTTTGCAGTGTAGCTGTGGAGACTAAAATGATACAGGTAACAATAATAGAATAAAATAACGTGATGTAGTAGTTTCTTATCATTTATCTGTATATAAAGCATTAGTTCCTGAATTGGTTTTAGTATTTAAATGATTGTATTCATAAGGTAGCATGTATACACAGTCCCTGACACACACATGGAGGCAATAGCCATTTGTGGAGTTAAACAGTAGCTTTTATCTTAAGAGTTGCAGCTTAGTTTATTCTGCTTGGGTGGGGGGAATTAAGAGTTCTGAGAAATGAGTTCATTAGTTTGATGCTATTTAATTATTTTTTACTGAGAAATAACTGCTATAAAATAAGTCTAGGAAACAAGCATAGATGATTATACCAAATGTGAAAAAAGTAACAAAGAATTTCGAAGGTCAGAAGACTGTGAGTATTATTTTCCAGAGGAAATGACAAGGACAAATGGATAGTGAAGACCATAGGTCCCTCCTTCCCACATGCAGCATCCTAAAATTACCTACGAAGCTTCATTCTAAGGAGACAAAAGACATATATTGTTTGGCAAGGAGAGAAAATGCAGTATATTGGGAGCCTTTCCTTTCTTTACTCTGTGATAAACTCCTTTTCCAAGATTTTCTGTCATACCATCTCCTGAGTCAGCCTCTAGAGCACAAATGAAGAGAAGCAGCTGTATTAGTGCTGTCACCCTGAGAGGTGAATGGGCTGCCATTTTCAATATTGTTGCCACTAACTTATGTAGCTGAGTGCCAAGATCCATGGGCATTGTCATACAGTGATAGGATTATATACTGCCGTGGAGAGACTCATAATGATGGTGCCTGGTAATCTCTTCAAGATTAGGTTTCTGTCAAGACAGTAATTCCTATAAAATTGGCCTGAAGAATTATAGTCCACTAAGTTCTAGATAAAGTAATAATTAATTATAGTCAGTAGAGTATATAGAAAAGTGAAAGCATTATTGCTGAATACACACAAAAAAGGGAACTTGTTTAATTAGGTGACAGGAGAAGAAATCATGTTTGGAATTTTAATGAGAACTACGATTGAAAACTTTGGCCTTTGGCCACCTCAGGTAAAGGCAAACTTGAAGAGTGATTTTTAGAGATGAAAGCAGAAGAATTTAGTAATGAGGTAGAAGAGATTGAAAGGGGGGAAAAACGACTCATATTTCTAAATGAGGTAGGCTGTATTCTTTTTCCATCTTTTTTCCTTCCTTCTTTATTGTGAGTCAGTAATAAAGACATCTTAATGACTGCACTGACTCTGTTAGTGCAAAACAGGCTAAGAGTTATGCTTGGAGCTAGATTCCTTGATCATAGTACTAGACAGTATAGAGGTATCAGTGGCTTAGGTTATGCTGAAGTAATAAGCAACTACCCTCCCTGCCCCCCATATATACCTTAATATAATGTTTTTTCCCTTTATTATTAGTGCAAGTCCACCATGGGTTTGGGTGACCCTCCAAGCAAGTTTTCCTGCATACTCAGTGATCCAGGCTTTCACTTTTTTGGCTTCACTATCTCATGTGAGGCCAAGTGGGTACTTGCATTTGGAAGTGATGTGTGCCACATCTGCTTATATTTCCTGATGGGTCACATGTCCACACCTAATATCGTGGAGGAGGGGAAGAACAGCCTTTCTGTTACTGCGAGGAAGAGATGCAAATTGTGTATGAGGGAACAGTTTTAGTGCTCACACTGGGCATTTGAATCATCTCCCTTGAAAGAGAATATAATCCCAAGATTCTCCATTCATTTCCTCAGGTATCTATGTAGGATAGTTAGGAACTCTGGCTTCCCACAGGATATAACGTAAACTACTTATTTTCAAAAGTCTGGAGTCAGAAAATGTTTAAAGTAAAATTGCAAGAAGTCGTCACAGAGATTCACTATCTTGCATATAGAAAAGTAGAGAATTATTATAATTTAAAGAACTATTTAAAATTAGTAGATCTACTATTATTCTTTTAGATACTGTATCAATTTTATAAGTAAGGTTGTGCTAAAGCAACAACCCCCAAATTCTCAACAACTTAAGACAAAAAAAGTTTATTTTTTTAACTTTTTTTAATCTTTAATTTCTTTTAATAATGTTTTATAGTTTAAAGAGTTTAACTTTTTCACTTCTTTTGTTAAATTTACTCCTAAGTTTTTCTTTTGGATACATTCAAAACAAAAGTTTATTTTGAAGATACGCAGCTACGAAAAAACCTAAGGATAGGTAGTTTGGGAGAAAAAAGACTGATAAAAGAAATTTGTAAAACATAAAGATGTATACTGTTGTGGCTTCATTAAATTAATTTTTGTTAAGCAGAGCTCTGGAGTGTCAGATGGTTCAACAAAAGACCACAAGGGAATTGAAAGAGCGAATTACTCACAGGTCCTAGAAAGAGTACACTGTATGCCTCCAGGGGCCCCACAAGGAAGTCAAAGGAGGATGCAAGCAGAGAAAGTGGCAGGACCTGGGGCATATGCCTTTGTTATGGTCTATAGATAGAGTGTTTTGGGGTTCCTGGGCTAAGGCTGGACTGGTCAATTCAAAACCAAAAGAGTGGGGTTTGGGGAAGCTCTCTGCGCAGCACAAGGGAAAGACCCTGGGAGGCAGAGAGACTGTTTATCACCAGGGCTTTTGGGGAAGTAATGCCAGAAATATACAATTACTCGTGACTCTGCAGGCTTTATTTAGGGCATACGATTGCGTGAGGAGCTTGTGTTAGCTTAAGGCCCTGGAGGCTCTCTTGGCCACACAAAATAGATGCTAAGGCAGCAGTACCATGGAGTAGCTTAGCTCAATTCTCAACACATGCTTAATTCTTCTCCTTCCCATTCCATTTACTGATTATAACTGTTTCTGTTTTTCTTGGCAAACATAATTTGTAAATCAAATCCTTGATATAAAAGCTTAGGCATCCTAGATTCATGTTAGGATTATTTATGTGTTTAGTCAAATTCTAAGCCTTTATTTGCCAATTAACAGTTTTTTTCATGTGTTCTTTCCTTCTAATAAGCACTAGTTTTTAAACACTGATCATTGCAGCATGAGTAGAAGTAGTTATTTTCTGAGAAAATGGATATGATGCAGATATTGACTTTTGTTGCAGCGAACATAGAGATTTATTGACCTGGAAGATAAGGTCAATATTTGCCTGGAGGGACAATAAATCTAGATGTTCAACAAAATATAAAGTCAATATTTGTATTAATCCCTATGTTTTGAATACCTGTCCAAAATCTCTGGAAATTTCTTTATATAGTAGTGGAATTTCTCGATGCTTGAAAAGTGTGCAGTTGTAAATAGACCTTGAAAAGCTATCACAGAGTTTGAAACTAAGATCAAAATAAACCAGTGAAGATGTCAAAGGTAGGATGCATGAATTTTGTAGCAGTCTCTTTTGCAAAAGAGTGGGATTTTCTTTAAAATGCGTAAACTTTAAAAAATATGTTATTCATTAAAGTGTGCAATTTTTTTGTTTACAGCATTGCACTGAAGTACTTTTTAATAGATTCAAGGCATATATAACAGACCTAGAACTCTAAAGTGCATAAATAAAATGTTGCTTCTCCTAGGTTCTGATTGACAACTTCTTTTGTCTTTTTAGACTTCTAGGGCATTTCTTTGCAAATATATCACTGGCTTTTTAAGTACAGTTCAGTGTTCATAATGGTACTACATTGTTCCCTTAGGCATAGCCGTTTTATTATTACAGCCACATGATTGATTAGAGTGCTTCCTCCATTGAGATACCTGTTACATGAAGACTGCATAGTACTGATTTCAGAGGCAAACTTTCTAGAAAGGACTTGCAGTCATCAAAACAAAACTAGGTATCTTCCACCAAATAACCACCCTGTCATCTTTCTGGCAGGGGCTGGTCTACCTTCCGAGTCACCTGGACTAACCATTGCAGGGTTCATTGAGTTTTTTCTGTCTTTAATCTTCCACGATTAATTTACAGTGAACATCTGAGCCCATGCACTTTATTCTCTCCCTCTGCCATTGAAATAGCCAAAACTTATTTTAATAGGAACAAAATAAAACCGGAATCTAGCATTAGAAACAAGGCAGGGAAACTCAAAATAACAGGGACTGAAGACAAAGCGAGGCCACGGACAATTAGTATGAGCAAATGTTGAGCGTGCAAATACTTTTGAAAAGTATACTGCTGCCATAGTCCATAAGGAATGAAATTTCTGTGAAAGCAGCACTGCTTGCTTACATTTGTCTCGGAGGATGTGCTGAGTAAAGTGAAGACACTGCTCCAAAAGGCCTCTGAGGTAGGTGGACATGCTTGTTCAGAAAAGTCTATCCCAGCCAGCTTTCAGAAAAATAATTTAGTATAGCAGCTGGGCTCTGCTTCTTACCACTTGCCATGGCAACTGGACCTGTTATCTTGCAGATTACAGTTCTAAAAACCAAAAAACTTTCTTCTTAAATCTGAGTCTGATTGTTCTTTCAGATATGTTCATGTTTTATCTTGACAAACCAAAGCAGACATACATTGATCACCCTCTGCTTGTAGTGAACTAAGAAAAAATTTTATACTTTTGAGACTCAAAAGATGAACCCAAAGTCAGGGTTCTAAATGATCTCAACACAACATTTTTGTAAGTAATGGGGAAAACTTACATCATTTCTAACTTATAAATGCTACTTGACAGGTATTTATTCCGTCTATGAAAGGGAAACCGTGTGATATCAAAAAATACTGCTTTTAGATGGAGAAACAGATTTCTGGATTTAAAACCTCACCACTGTCACCACTGCTCTGAATTCTATGATTTATATGTGAGAGATTCAAAAACAAGTAACTTAGAACTGTTAAAGGTGAGAAGGCATGCGAAAATGCCAGGTTAGTGCAATGAACAGGAAATATCAGTGGCAATATAACCTTCAGCTAAAATGACATTCAACGGCAAAAGCATTCAGTGAGGCAGAGATAACAGTGGTGATCAACCTAGATTTCACAATTCTATCATTATAATCACTCATTTCCTCATAGCCTCCATTCTTTTGTCCCTTTTTCTTTCTCTGTTACTGGATTTAACTTCAAACCTGGTTAAATACATCCACCTGCCTATTCCAGGCCTAAAAACTTGCTGCAAGAAAAGCAACATAAAAATATTGTCTAATCTCATGTTCAATTAATAACTACAGACATCAAGGCAGGTCTTAACACTGCCACGGAATAACCTACTTTGCTGTAGTCTGCTCCTTGTCCTAGTCTCCCAAGGAACTCTTTTCATACCTTTTCCTTGCTTCTCATATCTTCGTCACATCCTCCTTTCTCCTTACTATCTGCTGATGGCCTCCCTTCTTATTTTGTTATGAACAAAGAAGCAATTAGAAGAGAATTTCTACCTCAACAAGTGTGGTGACATTTCTGTCTGTTTCCATGTCCATATACTCTGCATGCTCTCCTGCTTTTGTGGAGTTACCATCTATGATCCTATGTAAAGTAGTGATCCCTCCAATTAAGCTTATCTGTAATTCTGGAGTTTAAAGGAGAAGATCAGTGGATAAATATACATTTGAGAGTTGTCAACATATACATGGTATTTAAAATTTTTAAAATAATACAGTGGTAGGAATATTTACATAGGGATTATAATATACCATGTTCTTTTCTAAGTGCTTTATGTATATTTACTCATTTAATACTGAAAACAGATTTATGAGATAGGTATTATTATCATCATTTTGTAGTGATAAGCCTTGACATGAACATCAAGAGAGGGCAGTATAAAGAAAAGATATCTGAAAATTGAGATCTGGTATACTCCACTATAGAGGTCAGGGAGGTCAATGGGAATGTGCAAAAAAGACCGATGAGGGTAAACCAGTGAGATTGAAAAATAGAGTGTATAGTCTGGAAGCCAAGTGAAAAAGTGTTTCAGTGATGAATATTCTGTCATATACTAAGGACTGAAAATAGACCCTAGTCAATTGATGATAATTGGTGATATTGAAAAAAGCCATATTGGTGGAGTAAGGAAAGACAAATTGAAGTAGGATCAAAACAGAATGGACGGTGAGAAATTGGAGACAATGAATATTTTAGTCTGCTCAGGCTGCCGTAATAAAATACCATAGACTAGGTGGCTTCATCAACAGAAATTTATTTTCTCACAGTTTTGGAGGTTATAAGTTAAGACCAAAGTTTGAACCAATTCAGTTTCTGGTGAGAACTTTCATCTTGGCTTGTAGACAGTCACTTTCTTGCTGTGTTCTCACATGGCCTTTCCTTGATGCATGTACATGTGCATGGGAAGGAGGTGAAGAGAGGGAAAGAGCAAGCTGTTTGGTATCTCTTCTTATAAGAACATCAGTTGCATTGGATCAGGATTCCACTCTTACTATCTCACTTAACCTTAATTGCCTCCTAAATGCCCTATGCTCAAATACAGTTATATTGGGGTTTAGGGCTTCAAAATATGACCTTTTGGGGAGGGGACATGATATGGTCTGTAATAATGAGTATAGACAACTTTGTATCACGTTGACAACTCTATTATGTAGAGAATAAATTATAGAGGATGAAAGTTTTAATGCAGGGCTGAGGCTATTACATTGAGTCTAATTGTGGTATGGGGTCATGTAGTGGTATGGGGTTGGGTACTAGCACTGGAAATGGACTCTGGATTGATGGGGGATATATTTTGGAGAATGGGAAACACTTTTTCGTAAGGACTAAGTACAGTGTGGGGAGTGGTAAGTTATACTTTTCAAAGATGGTCACGTCATTTCCCATCATACATACTCTTTTGCAATGTGCTCTTGCCACTCCCCCATCAAGAACTGGTGTCTGTTCTGTACTGCTTTATGTCTGGGTTTTCACTGTGACTGCTTCTATTTAGGGAACATCGGAGAACTGATGCTGTGAAAGCTCTAGGAATAGCCCTTAAATGGCCTGTCAACTTTGGCTTCCCACTTCTTGAAAGCCAGCTACTATATAAGACCATGATTCTGTGAGAAAAGCAAGCTGCTGCATGAAGTAGCCTTGGAGGATGAAAAATCACAGGATGAGATTGGGAGGGGGTTGTTGTGGGAAGGGGGAGAGAGGCCAAACGGCACCAAGGCGTCAGACATGAAACTAAAGAAACCATTTTGGATTATTTAGTGCTGTCAAGTCTTCAGCTGACTCTAGTCCCAGCTGCTATCTGGCCATAATCACATAAAATATCCCAAGTGCACCTTGCTCAGCTCTGCCTAGTCAATCTACAGAACACTGAGAAATAGTAAATTGTTTTGGGGTGGTTTGTCACACGTTAGTAGATAACTGAAATGGGAGCGGGTGGCGGTAAAGGAATGTAAAATCCAAGAGAGTATCTATGTTTGGCCTTGAGTAACTGGGTGAATTGTGCTGGTGGCACCTGAGAAGGAAAAATTGTGAGAACAGATTTGAGAGTGAAAACCAAGAGTTATATTTTGACTACTTTAAGGCGGAAATCACTGTTACCTATCTCTGTGGAGGTGTCAAGTATGTGGATGAAAGGGAGGAGTGGTAAACTACATCAAAATCTTCTGAAAGGTTGAATGAGAAAATAACAGTGCTCGTTGGATTGATCAGTATGGACATTATTGAACTTTGTATAAGTTTGTTTCTCCCCATCCCTGCAATCTCTATACCAATCAAGAGAATCTCAATATCTCATATCAAGAGCAGCTCTGACCATCTTCCATTCTCCACTCTCTCACTACCTCTAAGCTATTTTTTTTCCAAAAATCACTTTTATCATTTCACACTGGTGCTATAAAATCTGTCATTTTCATATAAGATAAATTTCTTCATTATCATTAGTAGATAGCACCAAAATATGTTTATTCTATTTACCCACTTTATCTACTATGTTAAGGGGATATATCTCTAGTCATGGTAGTACTCTGCTTTTTCTCTAACCAAATCCTACCTGTTCCTCTGTCTCAAGTGCCCATCTCTTCTTTTTTCCTATCCAGATCCTTTAATATCTAGGCAAAGGCCTTCTTCCATGGTGCTTTTTACATTTCTCTGGAGCAATGATTTTAAACTATAGTTTGAGATCTATAGTGGGCCATGAGATCAATTTCCTGTATCCTGCCTTCATTTAAAGAAATCAAATAGAACAAGTAGAAAATGATAGGAAAGAAAATATGATTTAGTGATGATTAGCATTGCTTCATGAAATTTTTGTTTCTGGTTGTATGCGTTTGTGTGCTTTTGTGTGTGTGTGAGTGTGTGTGTGTCTTTGAGCATGAGTATATGTGTGTTATGCATATATGATCAGGACATAAAATGTTTTTGCTGTTGGTCTCATTAAAAAATTTAAAAGCCACTTACCTAGTGTATGTAATTCTCTTTACCTAATCTCCTATTGGCCTTTTTAAATCTAGTTCATTTTAATAGTTTACAGTACGCTGAATATTGAATTGTTATTTAATTATTTAAAGTGTATATATTCCTGGAAAATATTCAATCATCTGTCCATTTCTCACTGAAAAATATGCATTTATTGCCTGTTATGAGTCATTTTTGTGCTTTTCTCTGGGTCTGTAATGATACGTTTGATAGACCCTTCCTTCCTCATGAAGCATATATAGGGAAAGACATTAATAAAGCCATCAGACAAAGCCATCATTGATCAGATATAATGAAATTAGATGAGGAAAACACGTAGGGGACTTTAGAGCATCTAACGGGGCAATTTGGGCTTACCTGGAAAAGTGATATTAGAACTGACATCTGAAAAATAATTACAACTTAGGTAGGCAGAAGAAGTGAGCTGGGAAAGAGTATTACAAGAAGAAGAAATATATTATTTAAGACCCTGAAGTAAAGAGAACAGATAATTAGAGGAACTGAAAGAAGGGCCCTTTGGCTGGAGCAAAGTGAGCGAGGAAAGAAAGATTGACATTGAGGCTAAAGAAGCAGACAGGGAGAAAATCATCCATAGTGTCCTCATAGGTTGTGTAGTTTTTTCCCTTATTCTAAAAGCAATGAGCAAATCTCTACAGCAATTTACTCTGAGGAGTAACATGATTAATTCTGCATATTTGACAAGTATACTCTGTGGAGAATGGATTAGAGGGGAGCAAGAGTGGTCATGGAGACCTAAGGTGGGAGGCCGAAGCTCTAGCACATGCTAGAGATGATAATGAATTGCGTTGGGATGGCGATAGTGATAGTGGAGATGGAGAAAAGTTGATGGGTTGGAGGGATATTTAGGAAATAAAATTGATATGATTTAGTGGTTTATTGGAATGGAAGGTAAACGAGAGGGATATGTCAAAGGATGATTCCCTAGTTGTTGGCCTGAGGAGATGGTGGACTAATTAGAAGAAATGAGCATGAGTACAATTTTGGGTATGTGGAATTTGGGATTGATTTGAGATATTTAAGTGTTGGTGGATGTTTGATACATGGGTTGATACTCAGGGAACAGTTTTGGGCTGGGGATAAAAATGTGGATTAGAACAACCAAAAAGGAAGAGTAGATTCAGAACAAGCTTTGAAAAATTTAAACTTTTAAAGGCTAAGTTTAAGAAGATAATTTAGTAAAAGAAATCGAAAAGAGTGGATGAAAAAGAGGAGGAAATTTTACCATTGGGTTTAGCAATCTGGAGGTTATTGGTGGACTTAAGAGTGACTGATTTGAAAACATAGTGGCAGGGGAGGCATTGACGGAGTTGGAAGAGTAAAGGGAACATGAGAGAGCAGAAACAGTAAATCTGAACAACTGAGAAAGTTGGGATGTTCCTGCTGGAGATTAAGGAGCATGTACATTTTGTAGATGCTCAATAAATTCTTGTTGAATGAGAAACTGAACAACTATGGTTTTTTACACAATTTTCTTCAAATGATTAATGTAATGTTGGAAGAAGGAATTGGCATTGAATTCTTACCACGTAGTAGGACTTTCATTTAATCCTTAGTCCATCCAGTAAGAGAGGTGATATTGTTCTTAAAAAAATCAGAGATGCAGAGAACTTATACAGTTGTCCAATTTCACACAGCTAAGAAGTGGCAGAGCTGGAATATCAATCTGTGTCTGTCTCACAGTCTGTTCTTTCCTAGAAAATGGCAACTTATTTGACCACAGAAGTCTATTTTTCCGTAGCTAGGGGAAGTCCTAGTAATATACTCTTTGGAGCTAGCTTTCTCTGGCCTAATAAACTATGTATGGAGGTCCACTTAGATCAGAGATTCTCAACCATGGCTGAGCATTCATTCACCTGGAATGCTTTTCAAAAAGTTGGATGCCTCAGTCCCATCTCAGAAATGTCTGAGAATGGTACCAGGGAATCAGTATTTTTTAAAAGTGTCCCAGGTTATTCTAATGTGCCATCAGAATTGAGAAAAAATAGATTGTCACCAAATTACTAATTAATAAAAGCCTACAAGCCTAAATAATATGTTTATTCTGATGATATTTTACTAGTTTTGTCTCTGAGTAAGTATAAATTTTGGGGAAGTAGTGGAACACACATTAGCTGGACACAGATGAACATATCTGGCAGTGACTGCTGAGAATCAGGATGACACCAAAGGCCTCATAAATCTTGGTGTCTCCTCTATGGATCATTTTGATTCAGTAGAAGCATATCTTCTGGCCCTATTGATATGTTACGTATTCAAGACCTGCTGATAGAGCTGCTTCTCACCTGAAATAAGGAGAAAAGACCCAGTCCTGACAGAAATGGAGGATACTAAGTTGAGCACCTACTGCCCACCCCCCCTTTATTCCCATTAGTTTGCATGAACTCTTGGAGGGGCAAGATTGTGGGCATTCCTTCTGGACAGAGATGTTCATTTCTTCTGATTGCCTGAAGGATGACAAAAGTTGGCAGTAAAATACTCCTGTGGTGTTTAACCTGACAATTTATGCATTTGTATTTTCCTAATAGTTAGACAAAAGTAAAAGTAACCTAAAATAAGCTTCAATACCAAGACACAAAATATTTTCAATCTTAGTTCAGAATTCGTTTACCATGAAGGAAAAATTCTCATTGGGTTACACAGGTGAGATTAAAGATTTTCCATTTTCAGTTGCCATTCTCTCTCACACTGCTGTGCGCTGCAGTGGCTGCTTTGGGAATAGAAGCTACAAAGTTTTACACTTTTCAAAAGATGAAATATATCTGACATCATAACACAGCAACCACTGTTAAAAATGGTAACTTTAATAAATTGTCATCATTCTTCCTTACAATTTCGGTAGATCTGGATTGTAACCCATGGTGAACTTGGTAAGAAGATGGTGCATACATAATCCACTTTTAATAGCAAATATGTCTTTGATTTCCTTCTCCTTATCGTTAGACTCGTAATATACTGTGCATGTACATTTTGAAGTAGCTGCTACTCTATTGTCAAGAGAATTTTTTCTGTTCTCAGGGACCAACCAAAAATTGGGCTCATTTCTTTCTTTTTTCTTTCTTTCTTTCTTTTTTTTTTTTTATTATATATTGGTTTCCATCTATTGTAAATCATGGGCTAAATGAGTTCTGTACTTGCAAGTGGGAAGGTTCAGAAAAGTCTCATTTATATGTTTGTGCAAACTTTAAAATTTTAGTCCTACCACTAGACTTTACAAGGGTTTAATGCATATGAAAAAAAAGTAGCATTTTGCCTTAAAACTAATTACCTTAGATAGGTGAAACCTTAGATAGGTGAAACCATATAAATAAAGGACAGTTGTAGAGAAATACAAATTTGTTTAATATCTGAAAATATAACGATCCCCAACAAATCCATAAGAAAAAGTTAAAATCCTCTAAAAACCAAACAGTGGATATAATCATAATCATAATCGTGGAATTTAGTAGTATTGAAGGAATAGTGCATTAAAACAAAGTTAAAAGTAAATTAAAATGTAGGTGTCATTTTATACCCACAAAGTTGACAAAAATTTAAGAGACTGGCAAGTAAGGATGTGGAAAAATGGAAATTCTCATCATTACTGATGGTGTTGTAAATGTTACAGTCACTTTGGAGAGAAATTTAGCATTGCTGGAGGAGATGAGGTTTGAAGTATGACTATGAAAGTCATCATCTTTGACCCACAGATTTCATTCAGAAGCAAATCTCCTAGAGAAACTGTGCATATCACACAGGTAGGTATCTGTTAGGAGCTTTGCTGCAGCTTTGTTTTTCATCATTTAAAATTGGAAACAACCGAAATGCTCATCAACAGAGAATGGGTAAATACGTGGTGGTATATTTTCAGTGAAATACTACACAGAAGTTAAGAATATTTGAATTATAGCTACATGTATCACTAAGGATAAATGTCTACAAGTTTTGAATAAAAATGCAAATTACAGATATGTGCAGTATTATTTATATAAGCTTTAAAAACTGGAAAGCTAAACTGCATATTATCTATGGGTAGATGTATATGTATAGAAAGATAAAATTAATGTGTCTTGGGAAGGTTATGCCCTTACTTTAGGGATAGATACTTCTGAGGAAAGAAGGTGAGGTAAAAGATTTGGGAGGAAGTGGGAAGGTAGGCTTTGATATTCTAGTAACATTTATTTTTTACAAGAAATATTCTGGAAAAATATGGAGAGTTGCTAAATATTTTAAAATCTGGTTGATGGGCACAAACAATTTCATTGTTATTCTTTATGACTTTTTATATGGTTAAAATATTTCATAATGTGTTTCATAAGAGAAAAAGCCTTATATGTTATTCCAAAGGAAAATGATTTTAAGACACTACAAAATTTTCAAGTAAATGTGATATTATATCTTTCATTCATTTTAATTATTAGTGGAAAGCTAAGCTTAAAACTACTAAAATAACTACAAAGCAGTAATTTTTAAAAATCAGCCTGCAATAGTAGAAAGGTAAGAAAAATCTTCATTATAAACGTGGCTTTGAGCTTTTGGAAAAGTTTCATCTGTGATACCTGCTGCCTTTACTGAATTTTGCATGGTAAGCAAAATAATAAAAATGAAATCTTCAGTGTTCTGAGCATATGGAAGTGAGGGTTAAATAAAGTACCATCCATCTTGTTGGCTATGATATATAATATTCTTTTTACTATTTAATTGATTTGTCTATTTGATTCTATTTTCTTTGTATTCATTGAATAGTCTCTTTCCACACCGCTAATATACTTTCTTTTCCTTTCATACTTTCTTAGAATGTTGTAATTTAAAAAGTATGCAGCAACTAAACCTCTTCCCTTTTTGAACTTTTCATTTTTATTTTTACAACATTCGTTTATGACAGTATAGTTTAACACTAAATCTATGTCATGTATATCCAAACATTGTATATAATTTAACATTATTTCATGTTGATTTTAGAATATATGTTTTGTTTCCTCCTAAATGATATACGGAATTGCATTACTGTGCCATAAAACAAGAAAATAACACTGTGCCCATTTTTAGATGTTTGGAAGCAAACTGAAAGGGCATGTTAAGAATGAAAAGCACAAACCTTATAAAAGAGAAATTTGTAGAAATTACTAGCAAAACAGGAAGAACCTCAATTAATTTTGAAACAATTTTTTGTTAACATATTTTCAATTAATAAAAACAACACAGAGTGGAAAACGTATATTTCATGGATAAACATTACTTTTCTTAAATATGGGGAAAAGTATAACAGCCGTGTGGAGCGTTTACTCTATGCCAGACACTGTGCTTTACATGTACCAGATGTTTATTTAATCTTCTCCAAAACCCTTTGAATTAGGTATTGCTGTTATTCCCATTTTACCGTTCCGAAACAGGCATAGTTGATCTCATTAATTTTACCCAGTTTGAAGAGCTAGACAGCAGTAGAAATAGGACTTGGGCTTGGCAATTTGTTTTGAATCCACATTTTACTATTATATTAAGGAAAAAGGGGGTAAGCAGTTCCATTTTCCTTGCTGTAAGCTGACTTGTCTTCGTTGAATTGTCTCCTGCACACGGTGAAATAGAAACATTCTGACTGATCAATATTTCCAATTTGATCCTCTTCATTTTCTTGCTGCTGGAAGTATTGCTCTTGTAAAACCTCAATCAGGCTCTTATATTTTATATTTCAACAGCAAGTATCTGATTTTCACAAGAGATATATAATAACCATTTAATCACTGGTAAATTCAAAACATGAAATACTAATTCTTGGTTCCAGTTTGTTGAAATATAAATATTCAGCTTGTTCTCTGTTTCAGAGAGTTGAAAAATATTAAATGCTCTTTGCCAAAAATGGATACTACAGAGGCCTGATAGAGTCCTACAGATGTTTCACAACTATTACAGGCATACTTCTGAGCCCTCTCCCTTCCACAATAATCTGCAAAGAGCTGACTTTTTCTCTTTAAGACTGAATGCATGGCCGTACATTGTATGATGGATTTCCTACTGTTTGTTTATTTGTCCTGTTGCTCTGATAATTGTGTATAGGACATCTATCAGTTCATTTATTCAGACATTCAACAACTATTTATTGATCGCCTACTATGTACCAGTCACAGTTGTGATAACTGGCGAATATAAACTGGGGATACTGTGATGAACAAGGGTGGATATGGGAAAATGTATTATCTCCTACGTCTCCTCCATTCTTACCTACTTCTCCAGTGGAAATTAGCTCAATTAAGATATAAATTTTAGGTAATCCTTTAACAGCAAATGGTGGCTTTTTCCTGGATGTTGTAATTCTTGGAACACCTATGGCAAGAGATCTCCTTGAAAGATAATGTTAGAAACCTCCTGCTTGACCATTTTTTATGTGGGTTGCCATGATGCTGAGAGAGTAACAAAATATAAAAAGAAATTAAGGAAAGAATTTTTACTATTTGGCTTCCAAAAAAAATTTGAGGGCAAGGTGGCATAAACCAATTTTCCCTGCTCTTCCTCACTAAGAACAAGTATAAACCCTGGTAATAACACAGGAGACAACCAAAGGGAACTCTGAAAGGTGGTAGGAAAAGGACGAGCTGGTTTGGGACACTCAGGGCTGGAGGAACAACACAATGGCAGGACATCTAACATCATTGCCCCACTGAACAGAAGTATGCTACGCAGACCTGGCATTTCTTGACCCCCAAACTCATAATAGAAGTAAAAACAATGAAAATATGCTCAATAAAAGAGAAAATTATATATAGACTGAAAGCTGTATTTGAAGCTCATTTATTTTACAAAATATTTTAAGATGTGCACATTGTATATTTTATAGCACAGAGCAAATTATATATATTTTGTTGAACAACTCTGCATTCTCACTGCATATTAAGGAATAAGCTGATAGTATGGACATTTACCAGTGATTCTGGTTTATGGGAGAATCTAAGGTACAAAAAGGAAACCTACATGGAATATCATCTTCAATTTGAGTGTAAGCTTTAGGAAAGCTACCATTTCTCTCATATATATATTTTCAGACTAGTCTATTTTGATACAATAAGCTTCTGTTATATTTATTTTCAATAATATTCCATTTTTTACTGAAAATTTCAAACTTTAAATATCGTGGTTGATTTTAAGCTAAATCTTAAATTTTTAAAAATTTATTACTTATATACTGTGTTCATCACACATAAATTTATACTTTGCCTGTTTCTAATGTATGGATTCTAATGAGACGTGAAGTTTATGTAAATTTTGTCTCGTGTTTAATTTTTATGAGAACCATAGGGGTGCTTTAAAGATTTTGAAAGCATCTTTTTGCATTCTTAACTAACATTTTTGACATTGCTTACCTTCCCTGATGATTTAATATATAATTTCTAGAAGTAAATTTGTTATTGAAATTTATTAATCCCATTATTTGATTAAAAAACTAGAAACATGAATTCAAAGTTCAGTTAAAATTCTTAAAGATAACAGAGAAGTGATTCTCAGAAGAAACCTTAGGAGCATGGGTTTTTCTCACAATTTTTAGTAATTCCTCTTGGTGTTTTGAATGCCTTTATTTGAAATTCATTTTTAAAGGAATCAAATTAGTATAGAAAAAGGGGAAATGCCAAGGGGATTTCTTTGTGCATCATTATTATCAAAGTACAAGAAGAATGTGGACACATTCAAATTGAATTTAAAGTATGTTCTTAGATTGTTTGCTCTCTACTAATCCGTGCACAGATAAGCAACATGAGGTGGGATAGCTGCAGAGAGCGTGGGCCTTTCTCATCCTTTGCCTTGGTGCCCCAGTTCCTCGAGTTCCCTCCTTTAATTGGGTTAATGTTAAGTTAAAAGGAAAATTGGTCTCTGAGATAATACAATCTGTAACAACTGATTCAGGGATCTTTTTGTAGTCCTGAAAAGCTGGAAAAGGTGTTGGTTGTGGCCTGTCTTGGAAAATGTTAACTCGTGTATATGGAAGAATCTCACTCTGAGATTTGTCCCTAAGTCAAATTCTGTCTTGAAAGGATTGCTGAGAGAGGAGCGAAGCAGGCAAATGACTTTCTGCTTTATTATTCCCATGGCTAGATTTTCTCTGCTTTAAACAGGATTTTTCCATCTTCTTTTTAGAAGGGCATTCCTCAGTAAACAGAGCATGCTGAGCATAATTTACCCTTTTCTTGATGACTCAGGCTCATCATAATGAACACTGGTTAGTACACTCAACTGTATTAGAAAGATGCCCCTAAGAGCTATTAAGATATGTAGTACTGTTTGTCCCAACTAAACTAACTGCTCCCAGATGACCTAAATGTTCCAGACTGCAGTAGCTCCTCAGTACAATGTATGCTAAATAGAAAATATGTTTTTGTGGACTGCAGGGAGATATCTGTGCTGTGGGGCTAGATCTGAACATGATGCTGTTATGCTTGCCTCTGTTCTTTGAAGTAAAGACCCTCCCCAAATTATACCTGCTGCGTGGAGCTCTGTGTTACCATTCCAAATTTATTAGGCTAGGCATAAATGACCGTTGCCATGAGTAATATGATAATTGGGTTTGAAGGCCAAATTTAATAATATATCCAGGGGGCAGGATCACTAAGATGAAGGACCTAGTGCTCTCAGCTTAAAGAGCATTCCACAGTGAGTCTCTGCCCCCCAAATCATAATCTCGATTGGAAATTTAGGTCTTCATTGTGACATATTCTCTTGAAAAAATAGTTATCAAAAATCCTCTTTGAAAATGCAAACATCAAATGAAGGGTTAAAAGTCTGTCATTTATTATTATGAAGTAGATTAATTGAATTATTTTCATACTGATGTCTTCTTAAGTCCAACTATATAAAGAGACTAGGATTTTTGATGGATGGCACAGATCAGAGAAAGAGAGAGGTCATTTTGAAGGTTCAAATATTTTGGGAAGGGGGTAGTTTAAGTAGAGGCGTCTCGGTGGAAGGCTTTGGACTTCCATTAAAAGGTGCCAGGAGGACATTGGCACTTGAGAAGCAAGAGGAGTAGAAACATAGGAAGGAGAAAGCAAGAAAAAAAAGGAAAACCTCAGTGCAGTCTTTTTTTCAATTTATAAAATAAAGACATATTTCAGCATATACAATTTTTTATACAAAATATATGCACATTGCAATTGAATAAAATAGACCATATTTGAATGCATGAAAAGAGTTCTTTGAAGGATCTCCACATTTAATTTTTTATAATTCAATAATAATTTATTTTCTAATTAAAGAAGTTTTCTTTGTAATATCAGTATAGGAAATTTTTCAAGTGTATGGTACTTTTATATAGATCCTTTTTCACAAACATTATATATACTTTATTAAAGTGGTCAAGATGTTCTAAATTTCAAATTGGTAATTATTATAAGCTTTTCTGATTATTCTTTAATTTTTCTAATGCATCTGTGCCATTAGTTAGAAATGAGTATCTTGGCATCATGCTGAATTTTAAAAATGTTGAAAAAAGATAATTAAAACAATGTTTAATGTCCTGAATGAAAATAATAACAAAAACAACAGATTATTGAGAACACAGTTCAACAAAATCTTACATTTGTGTACCGGTTTATAGTTTTGAATGTGAATTTACAAAGTATGTCTTTTGATTTTCATAAAACCTTGGGAGGTGGGAAAGGAAAACCTTATTTGTCCCATTTTATAGGAAAAGGTAACTGAGGCCAAGAAAATCAAGTTTTTGTTAAAGGTGACACAAGTAGTGCATTCTAAATTTAGAACTATAATTTAATTCTTAGTTTTAGAAAACTGATCTTGTTATTGGAGATGAATCAATAGACTTGGCCTCTGGATACTTATATCTGTGCCCTAGTGCATGCTACTACTTGTACGTAAAGCCAGTAACACTAGTACATAGTTTGTAAAGCTTTAAATGTGAGGAAAGAAGTTTAAATACAAAAATGTGAAATGTAAGAAAAGGCAGGAGGAATATTACTCATCCATTGTTAAAAATACAAACTGTTACTATTCTAAGTTTGCTGATTACTCTAAATATTTTAGATAGCTTTACATTTGACACATCTATTAACAGAAATAAAATCATTCCTTTTATTTTTCATGGAAAAAAGTAATTATTCTGTTCACATGCTATTTATGTTGCTTCTTTTAAATCTGTTTCTACCTCAATGCCTAGAAACAGTGGTGTTAACTGTCATTGTGATGCTAGTAAAGAGATTGGTCCATTGATACTCATTCCAGGGGTCTACTTATTACTCATTCGTATTCCACATTGATAATATATATTCTTCAAAGAATTATACAGTCAGACTTTCAGTGCTTTTGGCATAACTAAAAACCCCCCCAAACTTGAAAATTGATTTGAAACTAAATGTTAATATATGTTGTCTACAAGAGAACACAAGAAAAGACCAAAGTAACTTAATATGGCTAGAAGTAATAGGATGCATAATGATCTGACAAACAAATATAAATAGAAACCAAAGACTGTAGACAGAAAATTCAAGTAAAAATAGTTACAAAGGGCAAGGTTTGTCATTTTTGTACGAAGTGTTAATTAGGTTAGTCCTTTTATACTTTTAAGGAAGAGATTTTCATGCAGTATACAATTGTTCTAGAATAAGAGTTGGCAAACTATGGCTTGTGGGCTGACTACTTGTTTTTGTAAATAATATTTCATTGGAATGCAGTCACACCTATTTATTTATATACTGTCTATGACTTCTTTAGCTCTCCAGTGACACAGTAGAGTAGTGTGACAGAAAACAGGACCCGTAGTCCTAAAATATTTACTTTCTGGCTCTTTAAGGAAAAGAGCATAGAGGACTAAGGGACTTTTTGTATTAAGAAGTTACATATCTGATAAGAAAATCTGGTCAAAGTAACATTTAAAAGGTATAGACCATAGTGGACATTAATCATTCATGGCTGGCCAACATCTTTGCATTTATTTTTATTTTTCTGTTTGTTTCTCACAAGGGTAGAATCTAAAGTCTTACTTTCAGCTGTTGAATCCATTCTACCAATCCAGTTAGACTGATGTGAGAGCTGAATGTGAAAGAACTTTCGTTTGCAACTAAGGGCACTATTTGATAAATAAAGCAATCATGCTTACGAATATAAAGGGAAAATTCTAAAGCAAATATGTTTCAACATATTATTAATGAATAATTACAGTTTGATCAAGTGTTGCAGGAATCAAATATGGTAAGATCAAATGTCTCCAAAAATCCAAAGATATTTTGATATCAATACAAACAAGAGAAGGACATGGCTTCAATATGATAAAGAATATACCTCATCGTGGGGGAGATCTACTTTATAGTGAAACTCTGGAGACGTCTCTACCATAATCACTAAAGACCTAAGAATTAACATTATTCTTACACTTTAATAAACTAATATGAGAATAAAATAACAGGTACATATATTGGAAAGGAGGGACTGAATTATCAATGCTGGTAATGATACGTTTCCAAGGAAGAATCAACTGAGATACCAATAGAACAGTTAAAAAGATTAATAAAGCAAGAGGTCAAAATGCAAAAATTAAAAAAAATTATATTTTCTATGTGTCAGTATATCAGTGAGAATTCTATCAGGAAAATAGACCAACTACGATTATGAGGAGACAGTATTTAATTTAGGAATTAGGGTTTACATAATCTGGGAGAAGATGGAAGAGGATGAGGTGGGTGAGGGTGAGAGATCAGAGGAACAGCAACTAATCCCAACCCACTTCAGCACTAGCATGGAGGAGTTAGTGAGAGCTTAGGGAAAATCTGAGAAGTTGTGTGTGACTGGACACCAAAGTGGATCGGCCAAAGGGGAACTTTTAGAGAGGTCTAGAACCTGCTGCCTGCATAGAAGTTGTTGCCTCTTTAAAACCATCTGTCTCTGGAGGAACTGCTGCTTCTTCGTGGGATCTGTCCTCTCTCTGTGGGCTTGTGTCGGGTGGCAAGCGTGGGTGGTTGGCCAGGCAAGCAGCTGGAAAGATGAGTAGGGAAGAGAGCACAGACAAACTATGCCTTTTAGTGAGCAGTCATCACTGGATCTCTCAACCATGATCCATCTGCAAATAAAGGCCAGTGCTTCAGTTCAGCTTTCAAATCTCATGCATGACCTTGTCTTTAGAAAATTTGACTTAGAATAATATACAGAAGAGGTTTGGGAAATGAATTTCCCAGACTTATTTTGAAGCAGTAATGCCAGTTTGACAACAAACAATCCAGTACAATCAGCAATAACACCATGGAAAGTATAATTAAATAAATTTTTCTTCCTGCGAAGAGAATTGCGGGTCCACATGGCTTTACTGGTGATTGATATCAAATACTTTTAAATCATGTAAGAACCATATCATAAAAACTCTTTCAGACAATAGAGAAGGAATGGATAATTCCCAAATTCTTTTTATGAGGCATTATCCTGGTACCCATACCAGACTTAGATATGACAGGGGAGACGGGGACCCCTATAATCTAATATCTATTTTGAACATAGGCACAAAAATCTTTAACATATTAGCAAATTCAACCCAGTACTATATAAAAAGGATAATACATTGTTTTCATGTAACATTTTTTTCCAGGAGGGCAAGACTGGTCTAATATTCACAAATCAAGCAAAGTAGTTCACCATATTAACGTAGAACATTTATATGATCATCTTGATAAATTCAGAAAAACATTTCTCAAAATTCAACAGCCATTTATATGAAAAAGGAAACCTCAGCAAAATAGGAATAGTAGAGAACTTTCTCAACCTGATTAAAAACATTTACAGAAAACACTTTATTTACTTCATCCTGTAGGATAATGAATACCATGCTTCACTACTTTTATTCAGCATTGTACTAAAATTCTAGTTGGTGTAAAAAGGCAAGAAGAAATGAGAGGTATATAAATTAAAAAGAACTGTCTTTATTCATAGGTGGCATAGTTATATATATAGAAAGTTCTAAAGAATCTATAAAATTATTAGAATTATAGAATCTATAGAATAGAATAGAATAGAATTCTAATAGAATTATTAGAATCTATAGAATTATTAGAGTGAATAAATTAGCAAGGTTTCAGGCTATGAGATCATTATAAAAAGCCAATTTCTCTATACCCAGCAATAACACTTGAAAATTAGATAAAATACCATTTACATAAGCATGACAAATACTTAGAATTAAACTTCATAAAGTATTTGTAAGACCTATACACTAAAAATTAAAAAGCATTTATGAAAGAAATTTTAAAAGACCTAAGTAAGTGGAGAGGGACAGTATTTTCATGGATTAGAAGATTCAGTATTGCTCAGCTGTTACAATCTCCAAATTGATATAAGACTTAATCCCATTCAAGATCTCGGCAAGCTTTTTGTGGAAATTGCCAAGCTGGTAATAAAATATATGGTAATGTTAAGGACCTTAATAGCCAAGTAATTTTGGGGAAAAAAATCAGATTGGAGGACTTATACTACCTACTGGCAAATTTACTATAAAGCTACAATAATAATGTTGTATTCTCATAAAGACAGACTTACAAATAGTTCAGGGAAACAGGACAGAGATTTAAAAAATTATATACATTTAGTTAATTGATTTTTGATAATGGCACTGAAGCAATTCGGTGGGGGAACAGAAAATCTTTTCAAAAAGCTGTCCTGGAAAAACTGATCAGGGGAGTGGGGAAAAATAACTTGACCTCTGTCTCAAGTCATAAACTGTATTTATTAAAGATGAGTCATAGACCTACATATAAAAGCTGATATAAACTTTCTAAAAGTATAGGATTATATCTTCCTAACCTTGGAGTGGTCAAAGGGTTCTTGGGATACACACGCACATAAACTATTAAACACAAAAGAAAAAACTAAATAAATTAGATTTCATGATAAGTAAAAACTTCTGCTCATCAAAAGACACACTTAAGAAAATAAGCCCACCATAAATTGGAAGAATTGAATAGGGCAGCCACAAACTTGTAGTCTAGGCTCTCATACATTGCTAATGGGGGTGTTACAATTGTAGAAATTTTTTCAAAACTATTTTGTCAAATGCTTTTAAAAGCAACTTTTAAACATTGCTTTTAAATATGTTTTCTCTGTAACCCAGAGTACAGTCAGAAGAAACTACACAGTAATTTGAAGAGGGAAAGCTTAATGGAATTAATGGGCTTGGAGTAATGGGGTTTGGCTAGTGAGAAGTAAAGAAAATTTTAAAGAGTGCAAGAATAGAAGATATATGGAACAGCTATTACCCCTAAGGCTGAGGTAACACCAAAGCATCCCTGTTCCCTCCCACATCCCAGGCTGAGATCCCAGCTTCACTGGGGAGCACAGCTGTGGCTCACAGGATGGCAGTGAAGTTTGCTGAGGTACTGTGCCGGGGGAAACCCTTCGGAACGCCAGGAGAAGCCTTCCCCAGAGAGGCTCTGTGTTTTGGAAGTTTGCTGGAAAGGCTTTCAAGAGAGTGCTAGGGGAAGCGCCCACAGGAAGGTGCTATGTTTCATTGCCACGGAGTACTGCAGAAGCCACGTGCCCTGTAGGTGCCAGAGGACAGGTGCTCATTGGAACCATGAAGAGAAATTTTTCTTCAGCATCCTCTACTGACAAACTTAACTTGGTGCCAGCTGTCAAAGGACCAGATATTTACAGGGACCCACTGTGTTGTTGCAGACTTGGAAATGAAGGACAGATTTGGAGCTGAGTGGCAATAAATTGATAACTGGCACAACAGCCATTTTACTCCTAGGTATTTATCTAAGAGAAATTTCAAAAAATGACTTTACGAAGATGACTTATAGAAGAATGTTTGTATCAACTTTATTCTGAATACTCCCCGATTGGAAATGTCATACAGTGGAAAACTACACAGAAATAAAAGGGAATACAATTCTGATACTCAACATGGATAAATCTTAAAAATATTATGCTGAATTGAAGTGATCAGACATAAAGTATACAGAGTATATGATAAAAATTTCAAGTATAGGAGAGGCAGAATTCATCTACGGTGCACAGTAGGTGAAATGGATTTCCCATTTATTGAGATGGGAAACACTGAAGAACAGAATTTGAGGGCAAAATCAAGAAATACAGATAAAAATATGACATCTGGGTAAGAAAGTATTTTCTAAGCAAGGAGGCCTTGGAAGAAATTATGGAGGAAAATATTGATAGGATCTTACTACATTCCTGAATTATTTTAGGAAAACACATTTCTTTGAATTTTGTTGGATCAAAAATAGTAGGCACATATTTTGAGAACTCTTCCTTGCTATGGTCTTTCTTTAGGAATTATATAGGTGCTGGGGAGAGTGTGAGCATGCACATGTGCATATTTTTCTTATACATCAAAAATTTTTTCTTATACATCAAAAAATTGTAAAGATCATGTTCCACTTATGACATAGTGAATTTAACAGATGTTTTATTACTTAATGAAAGCATTTAACTATCTTTCCAAAAGCATAATTCTATTGCATAGTAACTTGATATTTGGTGAACAGCACAAATAATTATTATTGTAATGAGAGCTTTTCTTCAGCTGTCCTTGTAGAAGAAGTGGTGAGGTATTCCTATGAATTTACCCATCTGAAATATGCCAGCCCAGTACAGAGCCTTAAACAGAGATCTTTTCTCTGAGCTGGTTTCTTGTTTAATGATCTGTAAATGAAACTGTTACTGCTTCTTTGCCTCTCATTTATGAGCACCATTATTTCTCACAGTGGGTCGTCTTTGTCAGACAATAAAGGTAGAAAAAGTTTTTAAGTTTGTCAGGGGATTTATTGATATAAATGAGAGAGAAGTTCAGTCAAAATTAATGACAGTGGTTTTCCATGTAGGAAAAGGAGAACAAGTTTTTAAAATGACAGCTCTTTTTAAGATATATGATTCTGCCTTAGAACAATATATTCCTTCTATTACTGTACTCTGGGTTTCAAGTTTTCACATTCATTTACTGCAGTTTTTTTCTATGTGTAAGACAGGTAATAAGATTTTGACTACATAAGCAAAGCCCATCTATCTTGAAATTCAGCATTTAAGGAATTTTGTAGGTACAATTCTATGATCTTCAAAAGATAGTATTTGGATTAGAAAAATCTTTTGTTCATTATCAAAATGAACCATGGTGGAAGGCATGGGCATGATAAAACGAGTGATTATCAGAAACCAATTAGGTTTGTATTTTTCATAGTAATTTTAGCAAATATTCAATTTGAAGGCTTATTGCTCCCTTGTCTCTCATCAGCAGAAAAGAAGCAAATTGAATCTGCAGAAAACATAAGTTTATTTGATACCTCAAATTTTAAAAAGCCCCTTTGGAGTAATTAGGTGATAATAACCAAGTTTGTCTAATTGGAGAAAAATCGCCACTTACATAGCTAATTAGCCTGAGAAATATTGTTGATGTTTGAGTTGAAGCGGGAAATATTGACTGGAAGAACCATGTACCTGCTAACACAGAAATACTATAATCCCTGGCATTTTAAATAAGTCTGTGACCTACATTCATATTTCTTTTCATTGTTACTCATGTGATCAAACACTAAGTTATTGATTTTTATCTATGTTCTTCATTTTCCTTGTTTATAGAAAAACTTTATGATCCAGACTTTATAACTGATGGCATTATAGCTTCTAATGCTTTAATAGCTTTCAAAACAAGAAAGAGAGGAATAAAAGTAGTGTAAAATGCATTGTTGGTTGAAATGCCACTTTGGAAAATGGAGTTTGATTTATTTCAAGGATAGATTTAGTAAGAGTAAGGGAAAGTAGGCTTAAGAGCTAAAACTATTTTAATGACTCTTCAGCAACTGCTGTTTTTTTTTTTGCGGGGTGGGGGGCGGTTATCAGGAAGTGATTGCATGCTGAGAATTTTGATGGCTGACCTTGCTACGGCAAACTTTGCAAATTTGAGGGCCTAGAATTCACCTTTTTCCTTAGCTGCTGCAGTTGCTGTCTCTCGCTTAGCATCCACTCTGTGTTTCTTATCGGTATTGACAAATGTGCTTATGAGACAAACAGTGTTAAGAGTACAGCTTAGGTGACCCCCACAAAAAACTATGATATATCTTTACTTTCATGCTGTGTGATTACTGACTTACCTTTCTAAGATAATTAACTTCAGGAAAAGGTAAATATCAATGTGCAATTTGTCTTGAATTTTTGTTCAACTAACGTAATTAACCAGTGAGGTGTTAAAAGTTGCTGGAAGATAGATTTTTAAAACAGAAATTAAGTTATTTTAAAAGCTAATTTGATGCCTTGTAAAAACAATTAATACCTAAGTTTGTGGTAGAAGAAAAAAATGAGATTCTTTATTATGGGAAGTATAAAAACCAAGGAGCCAATTTCTGAAGTTTTATTCAGTGAACTGCGTACATGCAATAGCCGTAAGCAATTATTCCTATGTGGTAGGGTCACCTGTAATGTTGGCAAACTGATTTTTATTAGCTGACCTCCAGACCTTTAACATAAATTTGATAACTTCATTTTACTCTTAGGAAAAGGATAGTGTGATTACACTAGAATTAGAACATATTTGTTGTTGCTAACATAAAACAGTGAAGAAGTCAGTAGCAGTTACTAAATTTTTATACTTTGTAAGAAACATGAGTTCTGAGCTTGGCCTTGGGTAGTTTTCACAAAGTAAAATTATACAATGGATACTGTGGTTTTCAGACTGGAAAGCTGTACTGATTGATGAGACACTCCAAGTATTTGGGAGAAAATTGAATGTCCTGATGGTTTTAATCTAAAATATCAGTTCAGAGTCTCTACCTCTGATTCCAAACCCTTTTTATTCCCCCAAAGCCTTCTCCTTTCCACCAATAAATGTTTCTGCTTGGAATTACTAGATTCTCATGTGGCAGTGAAGACTCCGGATGAGAATAAATGGAGAAATCCTATTATGTTTCAGATTTCAGCTGTTGAGTTTCCCGGGAAATTGCGTTCCAGGTGTTTTTGAATTCCCTTCTTTTAGTTTTGATAATTGACTATAGTTTTAGCAATCTACTACAACAAAATATTATTTAAAATGTATGTTAATGTGTGTAAATTTGCATTGTTATCAAATGGCTATATTTTCCTATCTATCCCTTTTCTCTTCCTGGCTTTGTGTTTCTTATGTGACAGGAATGGCTCCCTTCAAGATATAATTGTTTAACCAGACGACGTCATTATTAATTTTGAAAAAGATTGTTATAAGAACCTGAACATTTTAGGCTTTAGTGGCAGGTATGCAGGTATAGGAGTTAGTTACATTTTAAAACAATAGATTCTTCTTTCAAAGCTCCGGATGGAAACAAAGACATATATGTATGGTTTTAAATTTTTGTTATACGTTATATCCTAAACAAAAGACACTTCTCTCCTTTTAAAAATGTCATTTTTTCTTGAACTTCTAAAAGTTAATATGTGTATTATAGTAAAACTGAGACACATAAGAAACAAAGAACACAAAATCACCCATAAACGTAAGGAGTTTAAAGTTTGACGTGTCTTTGTGTGTCCTTGTGTATGTTCATACACGTAACTGAACATACATTTTTATGTGGTTGAGCTTGTCTAGTGTGTATTATGCTTTTGCACATTATGAATATTTACTAATTAAGTCCCAAACCTATGAGAATTTTGATAACTGAGAATGCACTTCACCAAGTCAGTCAAAAAAAAAAAAATTTAATCCTGTCTTTTACAGAAACAAAATTTCGTAAAGACAAAAATGGCAACAGGCCTCTGGATAAAGATGTTGGTAGAATTACATCAAAATACTGAATTCCCTTAATACTCAATTTAAAATGTAATGTAAAACAATAGAGTACAATAGGTATAATCCTTCTGAGAGAATTCATTATCAGATCTAGATTATTAAAATATTAGCAAGAAAGGGTTTCCATCAAATTAGTTAAAAGTGTATCACAACCATAAAAGATACATTCATGCATCAGTGGATGTAATCAAATTATAAATGTGAACACAACTGCATAATCCCTTTCCTTGTACTTCTAGCCCTCTGCTGCCAGCCCGGTTAATAAACCCTGAAGTATGTACTGAGCTGGTTTAACAATTCTTGGTTCAAGATGCTTCTTTTTCTATATAACAGTATTACAACTATAACAAAAGATATCTAGAAATTGGTTAATCCACAAACTCTTTTTCTTGTTCATTGTCACCTTAAGAAATCTAAAAATCTTAGATGAAAGTAAGGACTGCACATCGTCCACAACAAACATAGGTACTTTAGAAGATACCTGTATAAAGGACTATGGTCTGTACTGTCTTACAGATATGGATATGCTAACAAAGAGCTATTCCCTTCACCTTTCTTCTTCCTCCTTCACTATCCGAATGACTTAGTATAGAAATATGTCCAGCTCCAAGACGTTGATTAACAAAGAGTATTTCCAAAAAACAATGTTTTCTGTCAATGAACAAAATATATTTATAGAAGGGTTATTTCACTACCTTTACTTTTGGTCACTTAGGACTTGTCTATCCTAAAAATACATAGCAATATTAACTAAAATACACATGAAGAATATGTTTAGATATCTGATCTTGTCAAACAACTCCTGAGCATGCAACTCTTCCCTCCTCACTCCTTTCTCTTCCTTCTCCCCTGCCACGCAGTGAACAGTCACTGTGCTGTTCTAAGAGATCAAATTCAACGGTCCCTATCCCAAAAGATAATCATCCTGTGGATCCCTAAGGGAAAAAATTGTGTTATTTTATATCCTCGACTTTTAGCGTATGTTGTGCACTTCTAAGCAGCTAGAAAGACTAGATATTTAAGTAGGACTTAAGTTTGTCCACTACACATATTGTAGCATTGAATAAATTGTACACATGGAATAAAGACTATAATACTAAAGCATCTGGTAAATAGGAACATTCTGACCCAGATCCCTTCCTCTTCTTGCCCCTATCAATCCACCACACAAGTGTAACCATCTGTAATACTTAGAGGTGATTTTAATAATTTCACTTCTACAAGTTAATTTCAAGAAAATGAATTTTAACATGAAATGTATTCATTTACTTTTGTTATTTGGTGGCAAACTCTTAAACATCTAGAAAGACCAGATGTAAAATTAGGTCTCATTTTTCTGTTACATCTGCTATGTATACAGCAAGTACACAGGCATATGGGACAGTGGTTAATCTTTCCTCCTGGGAACATAGTGGCATAGAGCCTTTTGCACTCCTTTCTCCTCCCACTCCCCTGAAACCCATGCACAAACACAGTGTACCTCACACAGGTGTTTGGACCATTCCTTTTCCAAAAGATAGTATTTCACATGGATTTTAAAAGAGTATTTATAAAATGTGCTATGTTACTATCTCAACTTTTAATGTAATCTGTGTACTTCTAAACATCTAGAAAGACTATATGTTTCAAATAATTACTTACAAATGTAGTTATTCAGCACTACAATACGCCTGGTCGTGTTGAAGCAAGTACACATATGTGATTATATTTATATCTGAAAGTGTCTTCTAAACAGGAACATTCTAGTCTAGTGCCCTTCACTTCAATTCTTTCATTCACCACCAACCCAGTGGTAGAGTACAGGCACACATGTCACATAAATGTGGTTTTACAATTTTATTTCTAAAAGTCATTTTCAGAAGACAGCCTTTTTGTGAGTTTTAATACAAAGTTATAGAATGTGTTAGTTTACCAACTCTACTTCTGTCTTACATTGACCACCTCTTTAATACCTAGAGAATACATACTATAAATTTAAGACTCATTTGTCTAGTGTATGCATAATATATACAGTACAGGAAAGTTAAAAAATCATATAATTTATATGACATTGGATCATATACTAGAAAAAGAACTTCTGCAATTTCTTCCCTCCCACCTCTTCGAACCTAATGAACAAGTAGAGACAATATACTGCTCAAAGAGGTAGTTAACAATTCCACTTCCAAAGACAATTACTCATCAATTATAAAAAGCTACTTACAAAGTGTTGTTATTTTACCACCTTTACATTTATTTATTAAAAAATTTTTATTGAAGTATAGTTGATGTACAATACTGTATAAGTTGCAGGTGTACAACATAGTGATTCACAATTTTACAGGTTATACTTCATTTATAGTTATTATAAAATATTGGCTATATTCCCCATGTTGTACAGTATATCCTGATAGTATATTTTATATGTAATAGTTTTTACTGCTTAATCCCCTATCCCTATATTGCCCCTCCCCCTTCCCTCTCCTCACTGTAACCATTAGTTTGTTCTCTACATCTATGAGTCTGTTTTTTTTTTGTTATATTCACTAGTTTGTTGAGTTTCTTTGGATTCCACATAAAGTGGTATCATACAGTGTTCTCTATTTGACCTATTTCACTTAACGTAATACCCTCCAAGTCCATCCATGTTGCTGTGAATGGCAAAATTTCAAAATTTCATTCTTTCTTATGGCTGAGTAGTATTCCATTGTATGTATGTATGTTTGTATATACACACACATAAAGATGTGGTGTGTGTGCGTGTGTATGCGTGTGTGTGTGTGTGTATGTGTGTGTGTGTGTGTATATATATATATATATATATATATATATGCCATTAATATATATATACCGTCATCTGTTGATGGACACTTAGGTTGCTTCCATGTCTTGGCAATTATAAATAATGCTGCTATGGACATTGGGGTGCATGTATCTTTTCGAATTAGTGTTTTTGTTTCTTTTGGGTATATAGCCAGTAGTGGAATTGTTGGGTCATATGGTAGTTCTATTTTCAGTTTTTTGAGAAACCTCTATACTGTTTTCCACAGTGGCTGTACCAATTTACATTCCCACCAACAGTGTACAAGGGTTCCCTTTTTTCCACACCCTCTCCAGCATTTGTTATTTGTGGTCTTTTTGATGATAGCCATTCTGACAGGTGTGAGGTGGTATCTCATTGTGGTTTTGATTTGCATTTCCCTGATTATTAGCAATGTTGAGGATCTTTTCATGTGTCTGTTGTACCTTTACTTTTAAATGCATTTTGCACTTCTAAACATCTGGAAAAATTAGATATTTCAAATAGGAACTTGTTACTATCTAAACAGTATTATTAAATAGAACTACATACATAGCAATGGTTCTAATCTGTCAGGTCTTTTAAATATTCCCTCACTTCCTTCTCTCGACCACCAACACAGTAAACAAGTACAGACATCTGTAATGCTTAGAGGTAATTGAGCAAATTCATTTCCAAAAGTCATTTATAGGAGGTAAGCTTTCCAATAAAGTTCAAAACAAAGTGTACCATATATGTTCATTTTTTACTAAATCTACTTTGTCATACATCGGCAACTTTTTTAACATCTAGTTGCCACATGTTGCAAAACTAGGACTCATTTGTCCATTATACACACTACACAGCAAAACAAGATGCACATAACATACAGAAAAATGGTTTATTTGAAACTATCTGTCTATAAACACACTAGCAAATTATCTTTTGTAATTCTTTTCCTCTCACTCCAAACCATTGAACAATATCAATAGTAGCATATGGCTTGCATAAGTGGTTTAGCAATTCCATTTCCAAAAGACAATATTTTCTATAAATTTTGGCAAAAAAAAATTTATAGTGATACTTTACTACATCTGTTTTTAACATAGACTAGCCATTTCAACTAAGAACTTAGTTTGTTTGCTATATATATATATATATATATATATATATATACATATATATATTATAGTTTTGAATAAACTGCACAAATTAATAATCGTTATAATCTGCAAGTGTTCTTTAAATGTGAACGTTCCAGCTTAGAACCCTTCCCTTCTCTCACTCCTCTACCAATCCAATGGATTATATGGCTCAAATTTTCAGAAAACAGTCTTTGCTATGAATTTTAACACAGAATGTACTAGTTTTCCAATTTTCCTTTTGTCATATGCTGGCAAACCCTTAACCATCCAGAAGGACCAGATACTGTACAATTAGGACTCCCCTGTCCATTACACATACTATGTAAGCAGCCGGGTAGAACACAGCACAAAGATACATGGGATGGCAGTTCACTCAGCCCTTCACGCCTCATTTTCCTTCCTCCTCCCTGGAGAGCTGTGCCGACATACAATGTGCACTGCTCGAAGAGGGGGTTTGGCCATTCAGCTTAACAGCAGTATGTCAAAGAACTTTAACAAAAAACACTTTTAAAGTGTTTATTTCACTACATGCTTCTGATATACATTTTAGAGCATCTAGAAAAACTAGCTATTTCAAAAAAGTACTTTGCACCGCTAACTACATATACAGTAGTGAGGAACAAAATGCACCACGGAAAGATGGTTATAATATAAATATGACTTCTAAATACAAGCAGTCTGGCATAGGAACCTTTTCCTCTTCATAACAGAATCATCTCTGAAGAGTCTCATTTCATTTATGTCTTGTGTTAATACCGGGATATATATTTTTCTTTTCTGGTGTTTATAGTTATATAGATTTTTATGAACCTAGGTATTATACTAGCTTTTAGCTCTCTCATATATGAATTGAGTATACTAGGCATTCTTTCTCCTAAGTCAACATACACCAATTATAGATGAAGAATGCCTTCAATTTTCTAATCAGCCTCTTCACGGCCTTCTGCTTTAACCCATTGATCAAATGTGGAAGTGTCACTTATGGAGATGGCCTAACAATTCCATTTCCAAAAGTTATTCCCAGGAGGTATTCTTTTTCTGTGATTAAATTTTTCTTTTCTTTTTTTCCTTTTACAAAAGAGTGTTTACAAGCCAGGTGATTTTTAACTCTGCTTTATTGTGTGTAGTTGACTTTACATCTATAAGGCCTAGATGTAGAGAAATAAGTTGAATTTTAGAAGGTTGGCAGGTAAAGTTGAGAGGAGCTTTTTTCATATGATATACACAAGCCTTCTATAAAGAGCAGTGAATCTTCCCAAGTGGTGGTGTGCACTTTCTGTTGGCCAAACATAGCCCATTATTCTTTCCTGTCTGTCTTCTAATACCAAGGTCTAGCTGACCATTCCCCGACTGCCCCTCGTCTTTCAGGGCTCCACACACCTGCTGGGCCACAAAGCCTTTGCCTATCCTTGTCAAGATGCAGTTGCATCTCCCCCAGGTGGGACAAAGGTCCCCAGGTCTGGGAGGATCCTGGCCTGAGGCAGCCAAGCTCTCCTTCATGCTAACTGACTTTTTTGGCCCGAGATGCCCCAGGCTTTCAGGGGCTGCTGTTCTTCTTACTTCGCCATCGGGTTGCCATCTGGTCCCAGAAACGGTATCCATGGCTGCTTGGGAGAGGCCACTGATGGCTGTGGAAGGCTTGAGTCTAGCCTCTACTCACCCACTCGGGGTGGGAGGCATGGGTTAGGGCTCCTTCTTACCTCAGTCTCTTACTGAATTTGTCTTCCTTTTTTTGTTGTTGAAGTTTCTTTCTTTTCCCCCCAGCTTTATTGAGGTATAAGTGACAAATAAAAATTGTATACATCTATGATGTATAGTGTGATGGTTTGATATATGTATAAATGGTGAAATGATGACTACAATCAAGTTAATTCACACATTCATCACCTCACATAGTTACCTTTTTGAAGGGGGATTGTGGTGAGAACACTTAAGATCTAGTCTCAGCAAATTTCAAGTATACAATAGAGTATTTTTATTTTTTTCAGCTTTATTGAGGTATAACTGACAAAATTGTAAGATATTTAAGTGTGTGATCTGATATTTATATTCATTGTGAAAGGATTCTACCTACTCCTCTGAATTAATTAACACATCTATCACCTCACATATTTCTTTTTTTGTGAGAGCATTTAAGTTCTACTTTCTCAGCAAATTTCAGTTATATAATAGTGTTCTTGACTACAGTCATCACATTATACATTAGGTCCTCAGACCTTATGCATCTTATAACTGAAAGTTTGTACATTTTTATCAACCTCTCTCTATTTTCCCACCACTCAGGCCCTGGCAACCACTTTTCTGTTCTCTGTTTCTATGAGTTTGACTTTTTTTTTTTTTTTTTTTTAAGATTCCACATAGTATAAATAAATGGTGCAGTATTTGTTTTTCTCTCTCGGGCTTATTTCATTTAGCATAGTGCCCTCCAGGTTCATCATGTTGTCACAAGTAATAGGATTTCCTTCTTTTTGTGGTTGAATAATATTCCTTGTATGTGTCTGTCTGTATTTGTATGTGTGTATTTGTGTGCATACACACACACACACATTTTCTTGATCCATTCATTCGTTGACTTAGGTTGTTGCCATACCTTGACTATGGTCAATAATGCTACAGTTAACATGAGAGTGCAGACATCTCTTCGAAATAATGACTTCTTTTGCTGTGAATACATACTCAGAAGTGCAATTGCTGGATTATGTTGTAATTCTGTTTTTAAATTTTTGAGGAACCTCCATACTGTTTTCCATAGTGGCTGTACCAATTTATATTCCCATTAACAACATACAAGGATTCCTTTTCTCCACATCCTCACCAACATTTGTTATCTCTTTTTTTTTTTGATAATAGCCATCATAACAGATGTGAGGTATCTCATTGTGGTTTTGATTTTCATTGCCCTGATGATTAGTGATGTTGAACACCTTTTCCTGTACATGTTGGCCTTTGTATGTCTTCTTTAGAAAAATGTCTTTTCAGGTCCTTTGTTCATTTTTTAATCAGGTTATTGATTTTTCTGCTACTGAGTTAGATGAGTTCCTCATATATTTTTGATATTAACCCCCTATGGGATATATGGATTGCAAATAATTTTTCCCATTCCATAGGTTGCCTTTTCATTTGGTTGTTTCCTTTGCTGCGTTATCTTCCCTTTTAAATAAATATGTTAGGCATGCAGATACATATTTAGTAAAGTTCTCCAAATAATAGATACATTAAAATTGATATTGATTTAAAAAGCCTAAGCCTTTTTATGATTTTCTACTTATTCTCAATCTTATGTTAATATTATAAGGCTGAAGAAATTGCTTAAAGCCTTGGAGAATTGCATGAGAACTATTCATTTAGACAATTCATTAATAAAATATGCATCAGAAAAATATGATAAAATATTTTGAGCTTGAACATAATAACCTTTTGGTATTTTGTAAAGTAAAACTTAGTGTCTCTGAACATGTGTGATTCAATAATATATCCAGATGACTTAATTTCTTTATAGTTCCATTTTAAGTAAACCAAGTTTGTATGACATCAGTTAAGCTAGATGATCAATGTACCTTAGAGGTTAGACATAAGAGTCTACAGTACAGTGTTTAAAGTTTCATTATTAAGATTTTTGAAAATATTTATATACTAGTGACATTTGAAGTATCTATAAATTTGTCTTCAACAATGGGGCAGCATCAATTGTTCTGCCAGCCATCTATCAATTATTCCAAAGAACTTAATCAACAGAAAGTGCAGAGATTATTCAGTCCTTGAATAAAATTTAAGTTGCCACCTTAGTAGCAAACTCTTATTTAATGGCAACTTAGAATATTTATTTCATTACAGTGGAATACAATGAAGATAGTATTGGTGTGGGTTGGGGGGATGGGAATAGAGAAAATTAGTTCATTTTGTGCTGAAGATAGTTTGGAAATAATAAAAATAAAAAAAATAATAATGATAGATGGAGTAAATATTGGATGCACAGAGAAGCAGCAGCCAAATCTCATAGGGAACAATTTTGTATCCTGCAACTTTACCTAATGTGTTGATGAGCTCTAGTAGTTTTCTGGTAGCATCTTTAGGGTTTTCTATGTATAGTATCATGTCATCTGTAAACAGTGATGGCTTTACCTCTTCTTTTCCAATTTGAATTCCTCTTATTTCTTTTTCTTCTCTGATAGCCATGGCTAGAATTTCCAAAACTATGTTGAATAAAATTGGCAGGAGTGGACATCCTTGTCTTGTTCCAGATCCTAGAGGAAATGCTTTCAGCTTTTCACCATTGAGTATGATGTTAGCCGTGGGTTTGTCATATATGGCCTTTATGATGTTGAGGTAGATTCCCTCTATGCCCACTTTCTGGAGAGTTTTTATCATAAATGGGTGCTGAATTTTATTAAAAGCTTTTTTCTGCATCTATTGAGATGATCATATGTTTTTTATTCTTCAGTTTGTTAATGTGGTGTATCACACTGTTTGGTTTGTATATACTGAAAAATCCTTGCATCCCTGGGATAAATCCCACTTGGTTATGGTGGATGATCCTTTTAATGGATTGTTGGATTTGGTTTGCTAGTATTTTGTTGAGGATCTTTTGCATCTATATGTTCATCAATGATATTGACCTGTAATTTTCTTTTTTTGTGGTATCTTTGTCTGGTTTTGGTATCAGGGTGATGGTGGCCTCAAAAGGACTGCTTTCCAGAATGGGTGCTTCCTGCCACAGCAAGATTTCAAGATGGGTAGGAGATGGCTTGACTAAAAAGAGGATAAATTCCTAAAGAATAGGGCAGTTTGAGAAAGGTTAGAGTGTGGGAAACAATTCCAGGAACAGTAATATGTCTTGAGAGGCTAGAAAGAAGGATTTGTATTGGGAGTTACCTAAAAAAAAGTGTGATTTTTGTGTTAATGAAGTATAAAATAAATTCAGTTTGAAATGATAGAGAAGTACTAATTAAATGAGAATATAAAAGCTTCAGTTTTTAAAGCTGTGATTGAAGCTCTAAAGGAAGCATTCCCATTTTGAGGTGCTATAAAATATAAAGCAATTGCAGTCACAAGCCCTGGATGTCAAAAGTTTTAAGGGCAAGGGTGGACATCAGGACCCTCCTGGCAGCTCAGCACACCACAATTCAGCTTCCACTTAGAATGGGCCCTGTAGTGCTACTCTGGAAATCCCAAGGCACGTCTTTTCATGTTCTGAAAAGATCTCATGGCTGTCTCCTATATAATGGGAGAAAGCTCCCAAGGGAGTCAGTGACCTCATTGATATTCTGCACATTACAAGCTAATAATATGAGACTGTAGTTTGCTTTTACTGTTTTAAAACATAAGTGAGTACTGGCTGAAATGAAATTTTTTGCTCATGTGGTCTTAGAACACAGAGAGACAGGTATTATATTGTTTAAAATTTATGGCTTATATATTATATTTGTAAATTAAAAATACTTCCATATAAATATTGTTAGCTCTGTGTGAGTATGTGTGTAAGGTGGAGGTGGTGACTTAGTATTTGAAGTATCATAATCAGGCATTAATACTGTAGAAGTAACAATTTCATAAATACTTCAAATATGTAACCAAAACCTATGCAAAGAGAAGGTTAACATATTTTTTATTGGTGAAATAAGCAGTGCTCAGGGTACATGATTGGCTACTACTCCTGCCTTAATAAAATGTAAGTATCACACAAGCTCCATAGCCCAGTGGGACTCATTCTCAAGTTCTAGAACTTCATTTGTTCCTGTATTCTCACATTTAATGGAAAACTCTGTCCTCTCATTTGACTTAGAATGTTGACTGGTCCTGACATCAAAATATCTTTGTTTCCATGGAGGGTGAGGGTGTTAGATTCACAATATCACATAATCTCATTGGCTAAAATTCTCTCTTAGCACAGTTCATATTGAAAGTTTTATGCTTCTAGGACCTGCTTTTTCATAATTTTTTCCTATTGCTTACTAATGAAATTCTAATTATTTTCCTAAGATTTTACATCATCTTACTTGCTGATGAAAACAAATATCTCAAACCGAAAATTAGGTGGTATACTCTTTTCCTCTATAGCTACATAAAAGCAGATACTTTTTGGTAACCCCAAAGTAATTCTCACAAAATGGTGAAGTGATAATGTCACAAAAGTATTAATCTTACTCCCCTATTCATTGTGGAAACTTGCATGAAAATGAATCATCAACTTTCTTTTCTGTTTTGTTTTGTCAATAAAATTATCCTTGCAAGTCTAATTTGTAAAAAGAAATATGTGAAGATTTCAGAGTTGTCGCTATGTCCTCTGAAATATAACCGATAACTTCAGAAAGTGTGATCGGTGATTTCATTATTTTTTTTTTAAGAATGTTTAAATTGACATCTTGGTGTTCTAGATGATGTCAGGTATAGGTAATTGTGAGGTTCATTTTTAAATCCAAAATAAATTCTTTGGAATTTATTTTTCATTTATGCAAAAACCATAATAATTTCCACTCTTGGATTCTTTATTCAAAAAATGAGTTTTAGAATATTTCACTCACTTAACTAACTAGAACAAATCTTTTATGCAAAGACCTGTTGCAGTACCTGAGGACAGATAGTGAAGACTTCCTTAATCTTACAAAAATAAGTTGTCTGACTATGTATTTGGCAGAATGTGATCTGAGTTTTATATATTTTGAAGCAATGAATGGCAGGTTGTGGAAGGGTCATATGAATAGGGTGGTCACATTTTTTCCTGGGACAATTCTGGCTTATATTTTTGTGCCAGCATGATTATTAATAATACCCTTTCTTCTGTCTCAGAAATGTCTCCTTCTTTAGATGGTAAATTACATGGTGTATGTATAGTTCTCCTCTCTACTCTCCTTTACCCTCATTCTTCTGATCTCCTGAAGCTTCCCAGTGTTTAAGAAGAACACCTGATAAGAGTTGAGTAGCCAAATTGGTTTAGCTCTGTTCACAGCAATGGTAGTCCAGACATTTGAGGAATACAAGAATCAAGGAAAAAGATGTTTCTTCTTACTTTTAAACACATCTTTCAGTTTACCTTGGCCGTCCTTCAGTCAGGGTGGTACCTCAAGTTTGAAAAGTTTTTGTCTTTGCTTCCAATTGGAAATAGTATATTATCCTTTGAAGATTAAATTCCTTAACCATCACCCAGTCTCAGTGTCCAGTCATGCACTCCACACTATACAAAAGGATGACTTTTCTAAGAGGCAGATATAACTGTGCCACTGTCTTGCTTAATAATATTTCAATGTCTCCCCATCACCTTTAGAATTAAGCCTAAACTACTGAATATTATCATTTAAATTATTTAAATCTCTAAGGTTCCATCTCCTTTACCTTCAAATGTTCAAGTGTCTCTTCAATATCTCATTTGTATTCATCCCACAGATACCTCAGTACAGAATGTGCCAAACTGATCTGTCATCTTTTCCCATAGACCTGTTTTTCCATCTGTGTTATTTCAGATGTCGGCACCCTATTAATCCATATTCAAGTATCTGGTTGTTTTCCTTTATGGTCATTTCCCAAGTTAATCCTACCGTGACAACAAGCTTGGAGTGTGTACAGGCATACCTCAGAGATACTGCAGATTTGGTTTCAGACCACCACCGTAAAGCAAATATTGCAATAAAGCGAGTCACACACATTACTGGCTTCCCAGTGCATACAAAAGTTATGTTTATACTATACTGTAGTCTATTAAGTGTGCAAATAGCATTATGTCTAAAAAAACAATGTTAGTACGTAATTAAAAAATACTGTATTACTAAAAAATGCTAACCATCACCTGAGATTTCAGTGAGTAGTAATCTTTTTGCAATATTAATATCAAAGATCACTGATCACAGATCACCATAACAAACATAATAATAAAGAAAATTTTTGAAATATCATGAGGATGCCCAAAATGTGATACAGAGACATGATGTGAGCAAACGCCATTGGAAAATTGGTGCCAATAGACTTGCTAGATGCAGGTTTGCCACAAAACTTTGATTTGTAAAAAAACACAATTTCTGCGAAGCACAGTAAAGGGAAGCACAATAAAATGAGGTATGCCTGTAGTCACTCAAACATAATAGAAGTTGGTTTCCCATTCAATGTAAAGTCTTAAATGATGTTACATATAGGCAGGGCCATCCCTTCTAAGAGGCGATTTAGAAACCAGTCATTTTCCATCTCAGCGTTTCATTATCTTCCATTACCGGGGGGGGATGGGGGGGGTGGGGGTTGGGGGGAGAACATGGAGGCAGGCATGGTGGGAGTGGCCTGGACTAGGACAGATTTTAGTAACACGTTTACACCATAGTCATGCAGTCCAGCTGAGTGCCTAGGACAAAGAGGAAATAGGTTTGGCGAAGAGCTGGCTCATAGTCTTTGTCATATTTCTTTATAATCACCACGCTGCCCATTCAAACTTCTACTGATATCAATTTCATTTCTTAAGTATTTGCTGATTCTGCCTGTCTGTAGTCTTACCACTGCTGCCTATCATCATCTCTCCACAGTACTGGAACAACAGTCTCCTAAATCAAATGTTTTTATGATGTAATGTATAGTATTGTATTTAAAATGTTTGTATGGTCATCCTCCTTACTGCACTATGAAATCTTAAAGGAGATGGATTTTTTTTTTAATTTAGTGTCTTCAGTGCCTTGTATAATTTTTGAATAGATAATATACAGTGCTTATTTTAATGGAGAAGGAATGGGTTGCTCTGCTAACATTACTGCTCCTGGGAAGGATGAAAAAATAAATGGTTTCCGGATGTTAACTTGAATTCTGAGTAAATTCTTCAGTTCTTATCTTTCATCTTCTGTCTCTGGTCTAACTGGTCTTAGTCCTTTTAAACATTCTCTGACTTTCTTCCTTACCTACCAACCCAAAGAATCTTTTCTCATCTCCAAGAAAGAAACTTTGTCCTTACTTATGATATTTTTCTTCATTGTCTCTACTCAAGTCATTACCAGGCCCTTATTCCTGAGTGATATGATGTCTATGATTTTCTGTGAAATATTTCAACATGAATGTTCTGTTCTGAGGTATGTGCTAGCCACCTTAAGTTAGTTTTTAAGGGCATTCAGTTGGACTCATCTAAATATACAACCTAGGAGTAATCAGCTAATCTTTAATCAGACCCAGAGGCCATCCTATAAGTGCTTCAGCAGTCCTTACCTCCCATCATCATCAGAGATGTATTCATTTTCATAATGAATGTTAGAAATAGGTTTTCATTGGTGTAAGAAATGACTCATTAATTAGCAGAATGGTTATTGGAAATGAGTTTTTATTGATGAAGTTAGTAGATTGGCTACAGTATTGTAGAGGGTAGGTACACTTCTTTTCTTGCATAAGAAGAGTATAAAATCTGTCATCTATTCTGAAGCCCATATCTTTTAGAATGGATCTCTAGGGGTAATCCGTAAATGGTCCTATAATCCTGCTCTTAATGGGAAGGTTTCTTGATCTCCTACTTACAATCCACTACATCTGATACTAGAATATTGTCACATTTGTCTCAGATAAAGGTAGTTTTGGAGCACACAGAGGGACAGGAAGCTGAGACATCTTCAAGAGTTCAGTGTATGACTGTGTGTGTCTGTGCGTGCGTGTGTGCGTGCTCCAGGTTGCCGATACACAGTGGCATATGTGTTAAAATTTGGGCTGAGATTTGCTTCTGTTATGGGAGAGTAGCCAATTCTTAACTATTTCTATTACAAGCCCCCCAAATTGAAGAGTATGTATATTCAAATTGAACTAGACCAGTTTACAACACTAGGCATTTGAAATTCTAAACCCAAGAATTGATCCTTTTTTTGTTTCTTCTTTGTCAACCTTTACTTTCGGCAACTAATGAGAATTTCTAGCCCCTTAAGTGGGGAAGAAGTAGAGAATATAAGGAAATACCAAGAACACAAACTATTGCTTAATAATTTAAAACTATAACCCCAATACAAATGTTTGCTGATTTAAATCTTATAAAGACAACCCCCTATGTTATCTATTTGCCATGTAAAATCATTTTTAATATTTTTTATGAGAATAATTTAAAAGGCACAATAACTTATTCCAATTCTCAAACTCTCCCAATTCTTATTCTTAATGCTTGGATTTCTAAATGTCTCTAATAGGCACTTTTAAAATCAGAAAATATATTTCTGAGGGATTCTCTCATTTATTTCCTCAGGATTCTGAGAAATGTATGATATATGGGTGTTCTCACACCTATGGTTCAGGTTATGCCCTGCAAGCATTATGGCAAATATTGTTTTATACTTGGCCTCCTTTACACGTTCACATTGCCTGCTTGGTCCCTGTAGACATTTGAATTAGCATACTTGCTCAGGAAAGTTACCAGGCATTTCAAATATATTGCAATCATTTTAATTGTGAATTATTATTCATTTTTAATTTAAAATAAATGTACTACACAAGGTAGGGCAAGAGCTGAGCCTGGGAAGTCACTGACTTTAGGTACATATACATCTATTGCAGGGAATTCTTTTAAATACTATTTTCAGAACTGAAGAAATTCTTCCCATACATGGAACTTCCCAGCTGGGAATCCCGTACACCCCACCAAGCAACACAGACGTTTTATTCATCATTATAGTTTTAATCTTGTATGCAATATCCTGGTAGGTAATATTAGTGGTTCTTTCCTAATTTAGCAGAAGGTCATAGTTTGTGTTATTCCCTTAAACATTTAATATATAAACTGAGCAACCTCCTACTACTGCTGGCATCAATTTAGATATTTTCATGCTTATTTCTGGTACGTGTGCTGCTAATGCACAAGGGATGAGAAAAGATTCAATTTCCTCATCTGTAAAATGAGGATGATGGTATTAGGTGCTCTCTAAGGTCCCTTCAAACACTAAAATTTTATGGTTCTAATAATGTAAGTTTAAACTACATTAGTAAGAGTAATAGCTTTTCTTAGCTTAGTCTGTGGCACAGTTTTCTTAAATGGCCTACTTTGCTTAGAAACAATCCACTAAGCTTCTTTTCTTACCCCGATTAAAGTGTGTTAGTCTAACTCTCCAGCCCTGAGATTCCAATGCTTTGTAGAATATTGAAAATATTATTTATATGTGTAGCCGATACCCGCCCCGACCCCAGTGAATAAGGCCCTTGAAATATAATTTGTCTAATTTACTTTCAGTTATAGGATATTTTCTTGTCCCTAGGAGATGTTTAATAAAGCCTGTTAATGAATGAATGAACATATAACTTTTGTATCTCACCATATAGTGTACAAAGTGTTCTCATTGTCCATTATCTAATATCATGGAAGTATGAAATGTTAAAGTTGAAGGGACATTGGGGATAGCTCTAATCCATTGGTTTCCAACTGGGATGATTTTGCTTCTAGTGGACATTTGGCAAAATCTGGAGGCATTTTTGGTGTCTTAACTGAGGGGTGGGTGTTACTGGCATCTAGTAGGTAGAGACTAAACATCCTATACAATTCATAGTATGGTCTCTACAACAAAGAACTATACATCCAATATGCCAATAATGCTGAGTTTGAGAAAGTGTCCTCATTTTATAAGTGAGGTATGAAATCCTGAGAAGTCAAACAAATTCTTCAAGATAATTTCCTCAATTCCAGTGCTTTTGACTAACGTGTTGATTCAAATCTTGCAAAGGAGATGGGGATATTTTCCCACTTCATAAGTGAGAAAACTGGAGATTTGGAACAGTGATGGTCATTGTCACACAAGTAGCAGGATTGAGAGTTGGGACTAGTGCATGTCAGCTCTGTATTTAGGAATATAGTAGGTAGGTCCAGTGTGACTCATAATACGGAAAGGAAGAAATTTCACATTATTTTACTTTTTTCTAAAGGTCCTGGTCATCACTTACCGAGCTCAGCCAAATTCAGTATCATTTATTATTAATGATTTGCAATCATCAGACTATAGAAGAACTTCAGGATCTATATAATCCTGGGAAAACTGGGTAGGCAGGTTTGCTTTTAGTACAGAGTGCCTGGTATGTAGAAAGTACTCATTCAATAATTCAGTGACTGATGGTTACATGCTGTTGTTCTTCAGCTTCCAGCTACCGCTCTTGAATGACTGTGCTTTACTACCTTAGGCATTGATTCTCTTGGAAGGCTGAGGTGTGGCTTCTTCCCAGAGCTTCACAGCCCAAATAAGCTCAAGAATGTTCACAGAAATCTTTACTAAATGCCCACGCGTGACATTTAGTGACCAGTTCTTTTGTACACCCATATAGGCTTTTCCATCAGAGGTCTTGCCTCTTCCACAAGAATGTGTCCCAGCAGGGACCTAGTAGGGCAGAACCTATAATCCCTGCTCCGTTTCCAGTCTAAAGGAAACATAACTGCTCAATAACACATGTTTCATTCTCTCTTCATTTTATCTATTCTTGCCTTAACCCTCTCAGATAAATGCTTTTGAAAACAAAAGATTTGTTACCTCTCTCATGGCGCAAGGGAAACCCAGATCTCAAAGACACAACCCTGGTTAACCTCTCGGGACAGACACTAGGGAAAGGGAATTTCCATTATTTTGTAGTGAATCCCAGACCTCCACCCCCCTAAAAAATGATGTGGCCATATCTTTGCCAGGTTATTTTGTCACATTCATCTTTTAATAAATCATGGGAGAAATGAGTTTAAAGAAAAATCTTGTCAATTCAGGTTTTTGCTTGTTTGTATGTTTGTTTGTGTCATACTACTTACATGGTCTACAAGCTTAAACTTGTACTTCTATGTGTGTATAGCCTGACTGTATCATACTTATATTAGAGTCAAAAAAATATTATCTGCATATGTAGATATGTACTCTCAGACTGCAAAAGAAAGCTATACTGGTTTTCAAACTGCTTTAATGACAGGAAAGAAAATAGTACAGGAAGAGTGATAAAGTGTGTGAAAAAATATAAAGAAAAATTTTGGAGTAGGTGGTAAAGAAAAACAGGCTATTTCACAAATACTTAGCATTTCTATACACATTGATTTATTAAGAAGCTTATTTTTTTTCTATTAGACTTAAGGAAAATACCATTACAAACAACCTTCCTGAAACTACATTAATGGGATTTCCTTGAACTCTAAAGCATCCTCTGGAGCAAATATATTATATGTACATTTATTTGAGGATAACCATATTTATCCTCAAATATTGAGAAAATATGTCTTTGTAGCCAAATGTTTTCTTGTGGCTTCATGGTTTTTTTTAGTTTCAATATATAATTTTTATACAAGAAATTATGTAAAAGGTCCAATACTTTACATTATACTAATCAGTTTTATAACCAGAAGTTATTTAATTCTCATAAATTTATTTTAAAAATAATAAATATACAATTTCCCTAAATATGTTTTTTTGTAAATCTTTCTAAGTAAAATATTTTTTCTATGCTTTTGTTCCTGTCTGTTTCTGTAACTCAGGTGTTTTTTGTTTTGTTTTGTTTTTTCCTTCCGGCGCTATATACAGAAAATCTTTTTAAAGTGGGCAGTAAAGAAGAAGAAAATAAGAAAACATAGAAAGCACATTAGAAATGAAGAATGCTCCATTCTGTCAGCAATGTGATTCTTCTAATACTTTTCTAGGGCTAAATTGAAGTATTTAATGGAAGCATAATTATATATTATTACCACTAGAAACAAGTTGGCATTTTTTTCTTAAAATTTTATGGTGGATACAAGTGGAGGGATAGTCAACAATATGATAATACATTTTATTTGTTCACAAATCTCTTAGCTGTGCTTTGGTTGATAAATACCTAGCATCAAGTACAAGATGAGCTTCAAGTAACTATAGATTAAATGACAGGCAGGTGAATTTTTTCTTTCTCTGTTTCTCCCAGGACATATTACTGAAGTACTGATTGCTCAGTACCTACCAAGATTTCAGATGTATTGTCTCACAGGCAATATGTTAGAATGCTTTATTTCAAAGGCAGTAAAAATTTTTTCATCAATAATATTACTTTTAATAGTCTTTCTCCCTATGTTCATATCATTAAAAAATTCAGTCTTTCACATGAAATTGAAGAGTCCTTAAAAATTGTATTTTATATGCATTATCTTTGAAAAGGCAAGGGCAGCAGAGCTATATTTCCACAATTTTTGTAGGTCCTGTACATGATCCCATAAGCTGTAGTTATATGTATCCTTCAGCTTAATTATTTATGATCTACTTTTGTGATATCTTTTTGGTAACAAATAATAACACTACTTTTCCTAATTGAAAATTTCAATTTAATATAACTTAAAAATCATTTAGAATTTGCATTTCAAAACAGTGCAATAAAGTCATTAAGATTTCTCTATCTTTTAGCTATCCCAATTTTAACTAGCAGTTATCTCAACATAGATGCTAAACAGAAGCTCAGACATGCATGTATTAGTGATTCAGTAAGGTTTTTAAAAAAATTGTCGATATATTGCCCAACTTTTATCTCCCTGCTCACCCTCACTTTCCTATCTATATTTCCATTTTTTTCAGGCAGTCTCATCCACTCAGTCCAAGTCTCCACTATCCAACGGAAACTCCATTCTCCTTGCCATAGTGCAGGAACCCAGGCCCACGCCTATCTGAATGGGGAATTTTCCTCATCTCAAGATGTTAGTTCAGGAATGGGCACATGTTTCTACATGAGTCAATGAGCTTCAAGGGGACATTGCTGCATGTCAACCTGAGGGAGCTGAACTTGGGAGCCCACACTGGGGTGGATGCAATCGTTTTAAAGATAAGGCAGGGCTGGCTTCATGGGCATGCAGCCTATAGAGTCTAGAAGAACTCCATACTCAGTTTAATGCTTTGCTGTCATCATCTTGAAATTCTTAATTTTATTTTTTAACAAAAGGGTCCCACGTTTTCATTTTACCCTGAGCCCTGCAAATTATGTTGCAGATTCTGCATGGGTTGCTGCCTAAACTCTGTCATTCTAGGTGGAATACAGATATAAGTCTTGATAGATTGAACTAGGAAGATCTCTATTTTTTCAAAAATGTTTTCAGTTGGGAAATAGCAGGTAATGCTTCCTTGGGATCATGGCTTGAGGAGGAGTGAAGCTTGCCTGATGTAAGTACTGATCTCAGTGATAAGATTCTTCATGTTCTTACCATTCAGAGTCCATATTGGGCTCAGAGACTGCGATTGTCTGAGATTAAGATTTTTCTCTGAAAGCCAGAGGAATCCAAGAAGAGAGAATCAAGTAGGTCATTAAAGAATCACTTCGAATGTGTAATTTTGCAGTTTAGGACAATCTACACTGCAGCATGAGAAAAGAATCTAAAAATTGAATCTGTTCTTTAGCTAAATTTTGCCTTGCCAAAGACTCAATTTTTCTAATTAAATGTGTGTGCGCATATCTTAAATTTGTAAACTTATAGTTTTAAATGGGCAAGATCTAAGAGTATACTATTTTTTCCCATTAAAAATGTAGTTTTTAATGAGTATGGGTAGCGGGCCAAATGGTAACCCCAAAGATATGTTCATAACCTAATCCCTAGAACTTGTGAATATTACTCTATATGGCAAAAAAGCGAATATTACCTTACATGGCAAAAGATGAGATTAAAGATCTTGAGAGGAGGTGCTTATTCTGGATTATCCAGGTGGGCCCTAGATGCAGTCACATGTGTTTTTATAAGGAGGAGGCAGAGGCAGTTTTGACACAAACACACAGAGAAGAAGGCAGTGTGAAGATGGAGCAGAGAGATGTTGCCACAGCCAAGGAATGAAGGCATCAGAAGCTGGAAGAGGCAAGAAGCAGATTCTCTGCAGAGTGTAGTCCTGCTGACACCTGGATTTCAACTTGGTGAAACTGATTTTGGGCTTTTGGACGTTTGGCCTGTAGAACTGTGAGAATAAGTTTCTGCTGTTCCAAGCCACCAAATTTGTGATAAATTTATAGCAGCCACAGGAAACTAATACAGTATGCTATTCCTAATGATGCACAATGATGAAATTTAATGTTTTATTTAAAAAGGATAAATTGTTGATAAGGTATGAGACAGGTATGGTAGATGAATGAAAGTTACCATTAAAAGGTCAATACTTAATAAGAAGCCTGAGCACTATTAAAAGCATCCACTTTAAAGTCCAGGGCTTATCCTTAGCTTTGCTAAAGGTAAAAAGTACCACATTCTCAGTTGAGGGATCCAGTCCAACACTAGAAACTAATCAAGACTCTTTGGCAATGGCAAAGAACTTATTGGTGTAGTAAATGTTTTCAGGATAGCTATACAGGAAATTGATAGTTATGAATATTTAATGATTCATTTTATGCTTGGCAGGCTACCTACATGGGTATAGATAAGTTCACCCACAGAATAGTTTTATGCTCTTGAAGATATTTTTATGGTTTTGTATGCGGGTAATGGAATCATTTTTAACCAAAACCTTGGAAGCTCTGACTCTGTTTAGACCTAGCTAGTCTCAAATATTTATATCAGTATCCATTCTTACAACCTCAAATAAACAGACATAATTAATTTTATATTTGTATTTCACTTTATTGCATGATAAATTTGAAATGACTAGGAGATATCATAAAATCCAATATATTGTTTTAAACTGGGCATAAAAAGAAATAACTCATAATTGGGAAAATGCAGGATTTATTTTCAACACTATGACAGTTTATATAACACAAATGCCCTAGCCGTTTAGTTGATTTTTCATGCTTGCTTGTACACCTTATCAAATTGTTCAGTTAGTCTATTTGCTATGAAACTAAACTTATTTCTACGTATGTTGCTGTAGTTCTATCAGTATTTCTTTTTTTAATTATAAAAATGGGAATTGAAGATATTTCTAAGATATCAGGGGAAATAATATTCAGGTAGCTAAATGCAAAATAAGACAGTAGGTTCAAATGGATATCTGCTTGGTAATACCTTAAAAGAAAAAAATTAGTAAGTATTTATTAAACATCTAAAGAATGTTGGCAACAGAGATAAAGAAATGAAAAGAAATGAACCAGTCACTGCCCCAAGATTCACAGAGCAGTGAGTGGGTGTGGGAAAGGTGGAGAGGATCAAACAAACCAGTATGGATGCTTGGGTTAACTCTCTGATGTTGTTTCTTACCACACTTCTCTCATATGTCAGCCACACTAACCTCCTTTCTTTTCCTCCAGTGTATCAACTATATTCCTTCTTCTTCATTTCTGTATTTGCCATCTCTATGCCTGGAATGCTTTTTTCCCTTGTCTTAGGTCAGGTTCTCTTAGAGTACACTCAGAGTCAGGGATTCAAGTACAGTAATGCCTTAGTGGGAAGGAAGGCCCTGGGGAAATATTCTTCCCCCCTAGAGCATGAATTTCATCTGAGCAAAGGTACTGGACTTTTGTATCCTCACACCATTCAGTAATTGGCTTTGGTACCTGAGGGAGAGGAAAGGGTCAGTAAATACAATCTCACTGGCACTTGCCTCTCTACGTGTATAATCCTCTAAAGAAGGTGTGACAGTGTGATTTATAATAAGAAATATATATTTGGTATTTGTCCATAGTCCTTGTTACTGGCACACAATTGCTAATACCCTTGGAATTTCCCGAATGATAAGAGTGATAAAGTTGTCTTGATATTCATAACAAACCTCTTTCAACTACATCTGTGTTCACGTTAATGAGGTGACTTTCAGAAAGTAAGACTCGGGGCTGGTCACCAGAGGAACCAACCGTATAATTAGAGGGTTATAACTTTCAGTCCTACCAACCTCCAGGGAGGGGAAAGAGGCTGGAGATTGAGTTCAGTCACCAATGGCCAGTGGTTTAATCAATCATGCTTATGTGATGAAGCCTCCCCAAATCCCTGAAAGGTGAATGTGTGGAGATTCAGGGAGAGTGGCTGCCCAGAGACCATGGAAATTCTGAGCCCCTTCCCGCATGCATTTCCTTCTGTACCTCTTCCATCTGGCTGTTCCTGAAATATGTCCTTTAATAATAAACTGGCAATCTAGTAAGTAAAATGTTTCTCTGAGTTCTGTGAGCCACTCCAGCAAATTAATAGAACACAAAGAGGGAGTCATTGGAACACCAATCTATATCCAGTTGGTCAGAAGCACAGGTGACAACCTAGACTACTGACTGGCAGCTAAAGTGACAGTGGGGTGGGGTGGGGAGCAGTAGATAGTATCAGAATTGAGTTAATTGCTTGGTGGTGGGGAAAAAACCATACATTGAAATTGGTGTCAGTCTTGGAGAAAGTCTCTGCTATAAGCCACATATGGTAAAGTGTAAGAAGCTGGGATCTGGGCCCTGATCCAAGGACACCACACAGGTCTGCAGGGCACACAGTCTCACTGCCTCTGGTCTCTTCTCCACATCTCATAGAGAATTTCTTTTACTCCCCTCCTAAAGGTACCCATTCATACCTTATATTGATCGACCTTGCTTTATGTTTTTACCATAGCACTTGTTGGGGAGGAAGACATTTTCCACTGTCTTTTTAAGGTTCTTCTTCTTTTTTTAAAATATTTATTTATTTGGCTGCACCAGGTCTTAGTTGTGGCACGCGGGATCTTTGTTGCAGCGTGCAGGATATTTTGTTGCGGCATGAGTGATCTTTTAGTTGTGGCATGCGGGATCTTTTAGTTGCGGCATGCAAGATCTAGTTCCCCGACTAGGGATCGAACCAGGGCCCCCTGCACTGGGAGCATGGAGACTTAACGACTTAAGGGAAGTCCCTTAAGGTTCTTCTTACTGGTCTAAGATTAAATTGACATGAGACAGATTAACAGGAGAAAAATCAAACAGAAGTTGAATAACATGTATACATGGGAGAGATGAAGGAAAATTGAGTAACTTGCCAAAATGGCTGAAACCCTCATTATACTATCTTCAGCAGCTAAAGTCAAAGGATGTTGAGGGTAGTGGTTTGGAACTTCGAAGTGGAGGAAGGCAATTCATATGGAGATAGAAAAGCAAAAGTTTGGCAAACGAATGTTTAGCTAGGCTATGAAGAGACAATAGGACATGGAGAGGAACTGTAACAGATTTTGATAGGTTTTTCCCTCTCTACCACCCCTAGTTCATACTATAATTATCTATGGTGATAGCTCCCTTCCCAGAGGTCCTCTATTTACATTTTTTCAAGCAGTTAAGGGGAAGGTCAAAGGTTCTTCTTGAGCCTTTTGGGCCTGAAAAATAATCAACCTAAATTAACCCTCATGCCAAAGAGACATATTTTGGGGTGGCAAATTTTGTTCCCCTACACACTCATATAATATATAGCATTATATTAAACATTTATTTATTTTCTGTGTCTCCTCTCTCCCCACCCTGCCCCCCCGAAGTTCCTGACACACACACACACTGTAATGTAAGCTCCATGAGGGTGAGGATTTGTTTTGTTGACTGTTGTTTATGTAGTGCCTAGATCAGTCTGTCTAAAAATTGTTCAAAAATAATTGTTGGATGAATAAATAAATGGACTGTTGTGGCACATAGCAGTTTTGAGGGTAGATTCAATGTTGTTAGAGAAGATTTCCAAGCTTCTTCTGAGTTTAAGAAATCAGAGATGAATAATAAATACAGTAGCATATTTAACTTTAGAGAGAAATAAGAGACCCCACAGAACTACAAGTAGTTTGACATGGGTGGAGTCATCGACTAATCATCCATCAACTAATCATCCATCTAATCAGTAAGTGTATATTGAGCATTCATTCTGTGCCAGATGCTCCTGTACTCAAAGCCAGACATGGTCAGTCCCGGTTCTCTTGAAACTTAACCTATAGTGGAGCAGATATTTTCCACTGATCATTACATCAGTGTAATTTGTAAGACAGTGAGTACTGCATAGGAGGGCTTTTGATGATAATTCAACAGAGAGAACTAAACAGAGACTGGATATGGTGGTGTTTAAGAAAGACTTCCATGAAGAAATGTCATTTAAAATGAGTATTTTCACAAGTGCTGGCAATAAAACAGTAAATAAAAAAGACAAAGGCCCTCCTCTTTTAGGGCTTGCATTCTAGTGTGATGAAGGACATGACACATATATAAGAAAGTATAGCTCTGTAGCATAGCAGCTGGTAATAATTACCATGGAAGTATACAAAGCAGAGGAAGTGAGGTAGGGAATCCCAGAGGGTGGGTCTTAGCTTGCTTTATCACTTAGTCTTGTAAGAGAATACTCATTGATGAGGTGACATTTGAAGAGAAAATAAAGACATACCCCATGATGGAGGGAACATGATAAAAAACCCAGAGTTGGGATATGCTTAATGTGTTTGAGGGAGCAGCAAGAAGTCCAGTATGGCTGAACTGAGGGAGAAGAGAAAAATCGCAAGAAAATAATTGAGTCAGAGAAGAAGTAGAGGTTTGTGAGCTATTGTCAGGGCTTTAGCTTGTAATCTGAGTGAAATGAAACATTTTGAGTGGAGGAGAGACATGATCTGACTTATTTAAAAACATTTTCAATCTGCTGTATTGAGAATGTTGGGGAAAAGGGTAAGAACAGAGGACTGCTTAGAAGGCTATTGAGACAGTGCAAGAAAATTGATGGACAGGGTCTGGGTAGTGGCAGTTTAAGTGGTGAGTAGAAAATAAATTCTAGAGCCAACAGAAGTTGCTTGCTGATAGATGGTTGCAGAATATGAGAATAAGAGAGGAATCAAGGTTATCTGCAAGTTTTCGGCCTGAGCAACCAGAGGACGAAGTGGCCATTTACTGAGATGAAGAAGGTTAAGGTTTTCAGGGGGAGATCAAGAGTTCCTTTTAGACGTGGTTTAAGTCCAATATTAAGTCTCAAAATTAAGACTAAAAGAATTAATTCTAATCCTTAAACAGAGGTCAGGACTACTAATAATGAAGCTTTGGGAAGAAATCCCAGCTGGGAGCACAATGTTTCTCAAGGGCCAATGGGAGAAAGTAATGTAAGTACATTATGTAATTGCTGTTTGTCCTTGTCCCCCAGGAATTAAATGCCCTGAGACAGCCTAGACCTCTAGCAGGGTTCAGTGACTGGCCTAAATGTCATATGTGTAGGGGGTGGGTCATGGTAGGGATTGCCCTTCCTGCATTCCTCCGGCTCTAAGACAGAACTGGTATGGAAATTGGATTGATATTCTTCAGTTTTATCAGAAATACAGAAAATCTAAAGCAGACCAAAAAGAAGCGGATCTAGTTTTAACACATAAACCAGGATTTTTGAAGGCAGTACAATGGGAGATTTGGTAAAGTGTGAGTGATAGGCATGGAGATATTCATTCTATTATCCTACATAGTTAAAAGTTTTGTAAAAATTATTTTCTAAAAAATACAAAATCCTTTGACTTGAGATGTTTTCAGATACAAACACACACACACACACACACACACACACACATCTTTCGTCCTTTGAAAAATAGAGATAAGCAAAATTTCTATAACTGTGCTTTTTCAAATCATAGAATACTGATGAATTATTTTCTTGTCAGTTCTCCACTTTTATTTCTTTTTATTTTAATATGTCTTGGTTGGGTCACTAAAAAATGTACCATGTTTTCTTTTTCTAATATAAAAAAGTCATGTGTTCATGTATAAGCAACAGTCTTCACCCAAGTTTTTCTTTCCACTGCCAACCATATCTAATTCTCTCAGCTGTTTGCATCTTACAGTTGCCAAAATATCTACATACTAGGACTCTGGCTCATTTATTTATTTGGTCATTAGCTACGTAGAATGAGAATTTGGCTTATTTATATAATACTCCCACTTTCCCTTCCTCTCATTTCCAATATATTTTTATCACTATTTCAGTTTCTCAATTTGTCTATCTTCAAAAAAATATCTGAGTACCTTTATTTTGTGTTTCACTAACTCAAGACAGTGTCTCTTATCTCTTACTCTGCAGTAAGAGGCCATTGACACAGTTATCTTCCGTAAGGACAAATACAGATTAAAAATAAGAAGCTTAATTCACCCTGTTGAAAATAAGGGAAGAGATTTCCTCATTCCCTCCTATTACTCAGATCATTTACTTTAGATCACTGTCAATTGTAGGAACTTTGTCCTCTCTTTGAAATGTATATAAACTCTTTTGAAGACTAGTTAGAATATTACTCAGCCATAAAAAAGGAATGAAATTGGGTCATTTGTAGAGATGTGGGTGGACCTAGAGAGTGTCATACAGAGTGAAGTAAGTCAGAAAGAGAAAAACAAATATATATTAACGCATATAAGTGGAATCTAGAAAAATGGTATAGATGATCTTATTTGCAAAGCAGAAATAGAGACACAGATGTTGAGAACAAACATATGGATACCAAGCAGGAGAGAGGGGTGGTGTAAGGAATTGGGAGATTGGGATTGACACATATACACTATTGATATTATGTATAAAATAGATAACTAATGAGAACATAATGTATAGCACAGGGAACTCTACTTAATGCACTGTGGTAGCCTAAATGGGAAGGAAATCCAAAAAAGAGGGGATATATGTCTATGTTTAGCTGATTCATTTTGCTGTACAGTAGAAACTAACACAACATTGTAAAGCAACTACACTCCAATAAAAATTAATTTTAAAAAAATTGTTAGGTCTTTTGTAAACTTGGGACCTAGGAATGTCTTTCTCAAGGACCTGGAAGCCATCATTTTGAAATGCAATGATCAGTATCTCTCAGTTTTGTGTCAAGGTAGTAGCCTAACTTCAGTGAGCACCTTGCTCCAAACTGCAAAACGATCTACTACCATCAAGATCTGAGAAGTTTGGTTCCCCCCCGCCTTAAAGCCAATTAGCTAATACAGATGGTCACCAGGTAAAGTCAGGATGAATTATGTGTTACAAGTGGTGTTGTCACATCCTCTCACTTGAGGACAAGTTAATTTTTATCTTGAAAACATGTATGTAATGGATTGTATCTCCTCAGCTATACAGACGCGTGAGATTTCTTTCTGTTTTTGCAGTCTGTTCATGGATTGCCTGTGGTGTGTATTACATTCTGGTTTAACACTTAATAACAAAAGTGTGTGTGTTTTTTTTCCGACTACCTTTGTGGAGAGGTTTCTGGTTTGGGAGAGTATTTTGATTTTAATTATATTTTTCAAAACTTCCTATTGAGGTTCTCTTCTTTCTCTACTTAATTTCTGTTATGTATGAACTTACCAGCTGCCAGCTGACTGCCAGCTCCACTGCATGGCCCTCAAGCTGGATCATGTCTTTCCTGTTTCCATTTTTCCTCTTTTTGGTTTTCTCTTTCATTTTCACTGGATTTCACCCTTAATATGTTCTAAGGAAGCATGTCTGGAAGGCTAATCTCCTGAGTCCTTTCATGTATGAAAATACCTTTTTTCTGACCTAATATTTAATTTACATTTTGGTTGCAGGATTCTAGATTAAACACAATTTCTCTTAGATTTTTGGAAGCATTGTCCCATCTTCTTGGAGCATTTCATGTTTCTGCTGGGAGAACCATGCTCCTTTGTAGTTGATCTTTTCTTTTAATTCTTGGGGAAATTTTTACTGTTTCTTTGGGTTTTGAACTCTCCCTTTTGACTGATGAGAAATGGGCCACATTTCCCCCCATTATTTGCTAGTTTCAGTACAGATTCTTTAATTTTGGAGACTAGTCTATGCTTTTGCTTTGGAAAACATTGTGTGTATGTGTGTATATTTGTATGTGTGTGTTTGACAATTTCCTCCTCTTAATATACTCTCTTATCTCTTTTTAGAACTCATATTATGATGTTACTGAATCTCCTGGGTTGATCTTTTATCTTCATTGTCTCTCATATTGTCCAACATTTTGATGTTTTTTTGTGCTTTCTGGGAGAGGTCATTGATTTCCAACCCTTCTGTGGAATTTTTAATTTTGGAAAATACACTCTTCATTTTTAAGAGCTCTGTCTTAGTCACTGAGTTTCTGTTTTATAGCATCCTTTTCTTGTTATATGACTTTTCTAAATCATCTCTGAGAATACCAGTGTGAAGTTCTAGAAGTCCTATCTTCTCCCTTTGTTTTTTTTTTTTTTTTTTTCTATCTATCTTGCCTCTTCCATTTTAGAGAATTGCATGAAATTCTGACAGTTCTGATGTCCACTCACAGTTAAGGGTAAGACATTTAAAAATTGTTGAAGTTATCTGGTACAAAGGTGAGACTTGTCAAATAGCAGGTTGCACTTTAGATGGTAGAGTGAAGACCAGCTATTAATATAGACACATCTAAGTTCTTGTGTAGAGAAGGGTCTTTCCTCTGGAGTCTTCAGTTCCCCTAGAGAAGAGCTAGCCTACCCTAGAATTAGGATCTTGTCTGCTCAGTATTATGAATGGTACTGGGGTGTGGGAGTGATTTTTCCATATACAAACTTTCAATTAACACCATTGTTTTTCAGTTCCACATCTGTCTGACATGATGTTTATAAAGTGAAAGACTTTGAAACTTGTTCTGGGACCATCTCAATCCACAGCTCAATTATCCTCTTCATGTACAGCATTTGAGTTTGTGGTGTTCTCTGCTCTGCTTTCACTGAGACTTCTCGCTTACCTTTACTGTCTTCTAGATATATACTGATATATCTTATCAGACTAGGAATAGCCAGTCACCAGTTTTTTTTCATTATTGTGAGTTTATATCAGTTTTAATTCCTTTATTCTCATTTTAATAGAGTTACAGAAGAAAATAATATAATTTATGTGATCAGAGCTCCATTTTAAACCTGCAGTCCTCCAAATTTCTTGTTTAAATCTTTGACAAAAGCAAAGGTAACAATTACAATCATATGTCCATTCAACAAGACAATAATTTATATTTTAAAAACAAACATAACAGTAAAATAATAAAAATACTTGCTACAAAAACAAAATTGTCAATTTTGTTTATCAAATAAATAGAGTTATGGTTCTGATAGATGACTCAATGGATTTTCAAGGACTTGACAAATAGACCCTCTTTGTGCTCACTGCTACAAGATCAATGTAGTTTCCTGCATTTCAAACTTATAATTATTCCCTCCCTTCTAAAAATCAGTACTACTTTGTTTCTTAGGCCACTTTATCCCTTGAGCTACTTGACGAATGGGGCCATGTCATTGCTTTTTCTATCATCAATATCTACCACAGATTCTAGTTCATAGACACATTCAATAAAATCTGCATTTCAGTTGCCTACCCCACCACCCTTTGTTTAGTGAAATTAAATCATGGGGAAAAAATGATCCCAATCTGCTGCACCATCATGGCACTTCTCCCTCATTTTAAAGGCATATTGTCTTAGCAGATTTAATTCTAAATTCCTATAAAGGATAATAATCTGATTTATTACATTTAATATATAAAACATGGCAGCACCAAATGTCACTCTTTTTCCCAGTCTCCCTCTGCATATCTATAACTAGATGAGACATTAGGCTCTTTTTGGGTTCAGTATGTAGAATATCTGTAAAACATGGTAGTTCTGGGCAAAGGCAAATAATCCTGCTGGCTCTCAGTGTGTCATCAGAGTAAGCAGGTTATGCACCACATCAATCCCACCAGAAAAAAGTTTATTTTTCTTATAGCATTTAGGAAGAGAGAGGTTAAAAGTTATAGCATGGCACAGATGAAAAAGGAGTCAATAGAGATGGAGTGTGGAGCTGTGGAAGACAAGACATTGAATTAGTTTGCTAGGGCTGCTGTAACAAAGTACCACCAACCTAGTGACTTAAACAACAGAAATTTATTGTCTCATAGTTCTGGAGGCTAGAAGTCCAGGATCAAGACATTGGCAAGACCACACTGAAGGCACTAAGGAAGGTTCTGTTCCATGCCTGTCTCCTCATTTCTGGTGATTTGTTGACAATCTTTGGCTTATATATACATTGTTCCAGTCTCTGCCTTCGTATTCACATGGCATTCCCTCTCTGTGTGTCTGTCTCTAAATTTCACCATCTTATAAAGACACCAGTCAGACTGGATTAAGGGCCCACCCTATTCCAATATTACCTCATCTTAACTAATTACATAGACAAAGACCTATTTTCAAATAAGGTAATATTTTGAGGTACTGTGGTTAGGATTTCAATAGATGAATTTTGGGAGCTTACAATACAACCTATAACAAGCCTATACAATGAAGAATAAGTTCTAGGAGGATATTGGAGGGGTTATAATCATAAGAACATTTGGAAACTTGGGCCACAACAGGAGGAGGGATACCTTGTTTTAACTCTGCAGGGCCAGGAACAAAAGAATGTTGCAATGTGAAGAATTTTTTTTTTTTTTTTTTTGGATTAAAGGAAGTGAGAAATTGAGAGTTCATGCCTGGAATTGTGCAGTGTGAGGATGGAATCTGTTAGGTAGAAGACCATGAGAATAATGGTTAATTCATATCAGAACTTTGGTGCTTCACCTACTTTGAAGAGTTATTAATATAGCAGGTAAACAACAACAAAGTAGATGAAACGGGATAAGTTGTCTTCTGTTGCAACAAGTGAGTTTGATTTCAGATTAGACACCAACCCCACCCCCACACCCCCATGGAGGACAGCCATTATGAGGCTGTAATTTTTACCACTGGTTTATCAAAATAACTGGCCTGAGGTTTTTTTTTTTTAACATTTTTATTGGAGTATAATTGCTTTACAATGGTGTGTTAGTTTCTGCTTTGTAACAAAGTGAATCAGTTATACATATACATATATCCCCATATCTCTTCCCTCTTGCGTCTCCCTCCCTCCCTCCCACCCTCCCTATCCCACCCTTTTAGCTGGTAACAAAGCACCAAGCTGATCTCTCTGTGCTATTCGACTGCTTCCCACTAGCTATCTATTTTACATTTGGTGGTGTATATATGTCCATATATACACTACCACTCTCTCACTTTGTCCCAGCTTACCCTTCCCCCTCCCCGTGTCCTTAAGTCCATTCTCTAGTAGGTCTGCGTCTTTATTCCCATCTTTCCCCTAGGTTCTTCATGACTACTTTTTTAGTTTTTTGATTCCATATATATGTGTTAGCATACGGTATTTGTTTTTCTCTTTCTGACTTACTTAACTCTGTATGACAGACTCTAGGTCCATCCACCTCACTACAAAGAACTCAATTTCATTTCTTTTTATGGCTGAGTAATATTCCATTGTATATATGTGCCACATCTTCTTTATCCATTCATCTGTCAAAGCAACTGACAAAGGATTAATCTCCAAAATTTACAAGCAGCTCATGTAGCTCAATATCAAAAAAACAAAAAACCCAATCCAAAAATGGGCAGAAGACCTAAATAGACATTTCTCCAAAGAAGATATACAGATTGCCAACAAACACATGAAAGAATGCTCAACATCATTAATCATTAGAGAAATGCAAATCAAAACTACAGTGCGATATCATCTCACACCGGTCAGAATGGCCATCATCAAAAATTCTACAAACAATAAATGCTGGAGAGGGTGTGGAGAAAAGGGAACCCTCTTGCACTGTTGGTGGGAATGGAAATTGATACAGCCACTATGGAGAACAGTATGGAGGTTCCTTGAAAAACTAAAAATAGAACTACCATACGACCCAGCAATCCCACTACTGGGCATATACCCTGAGAAAACCATAATTCAAAAAGAGTCATGTACCACAATGTTCATTGCAGCTGTATTTACAATATCCAGGACATGGAAGCAACCTAAGTGGCCTGAGGTTTTTGTTTGATGACTGGCAGCCTTTTGAGAAAAAGGTACGGGTAAATGGCAAGTTAAATGGGGTTAAGCTGACATGTTTTCTGATTGGAACAAAATGCTCCTTCTGTGTGAATGTTTATGTAAATACACTATAAAAATCATTGTAACCCATGTGTTGTCCATGTCTGCAGCTGCAAACAGGGGAGGATACTCTATTTGATTTGCAATTAGTTCTTACCCTTCTTTCTCCTGCAACTGTACATATAACAACCAGTTTATATAATTTTATTTTTTATTTGAATTCTTATTCTGACTGTTTTCTGATTGCTATAGGAGAACCTTGAAGTTTCTAAATTTTTGCTTAAGAAACAGAAAAATCTCTCTTTAAATGGAGTTATATACATGTCCTATTTTTAGTGACACTGTGTGTGTACTATTGGACCAAATCTATTTATAATTGAAAGGAAATAACCCATTGACAACCAAACGGTAATTGGTTGAGAATTTTTTACCTTGCCTTATCAAAGGTGCTCACCAAAATGTCATCTTCCTGCAACTTCCTGCAGCCAAAGGCTTCACTGTCTCAGAAGCCGGACTCTGCACCTGATTTTACTGACTTTTACTTCCTCCATAATCACACTTCCCTTTGTTCAGTCCACCACCATTTGGTCTTTTCCTTTTGTCATCCTTATTAACAAGAATTGTTCAAAAGCATGTCAATAAACACTAAGTTTACTCTTAACATTCATAATTCTGTCCTTTGAATTTTCTCCAGTGGATCCACCATTTACATTGCCTTTAATCTCCTTCTTTGTTCTTTTCTCTGGTCTACTATATTTGATTTTCAGTCACTAAGAAGATATTTATACTCAGGAATTATGGCTTAAGGGAATTAAAGCTAAAACCTTCCTAGTCATCAAGTCTGGCTATAAGGGTAATAGAGCTATATCTTTTCAAAATATTAAAATCAGATTCATTCTTTTTTTATCACTTATTTTGAGGTAGTCTAGAAATCAACCCTTAGTGTCAAGATTCAGTGCTTCTAGTAAGAATAGCAGAGTACATGCACTTAATTTCCCTTCCCTGAATCATTTGAAATGGAAAAAAAATACAAAAAATTAGGAAACAGCAGCCTCACTGTCCCGTAGATTACAAAGAATATGAAATTTAGACTAAATCACTGCGATGTGGCAAGCATCTCCCACATCCTGCTATACTATGACATTTCTCTGTCTCAAAAAAAAAAGCAAAACTGTATCCATAAGCATGTAAGTATGCTTGTGTGTACACAGACACTCACTCACACACCACACACACACACACACACACAGAGGAAAGAAGAAAAAGCAAGAAAATGAAAAAAGAAATGTAAGGTTCTGGGGGCAGACCACCAGAAAAAAGACAAATAGCTTGAAGTTAATGTAGTGTGGCAGAAGAAGGGACACAGGAATGTGAAGCAGCCATGTGCTGCTGACCACAAGTACCTAAGCAGAAATTTCTTGAAAATTATTAAAAACTAACAAAATCAAAACACATATAGCCACTGAGATCCACACTGGCCTCAAGGGTGTAAGTGCTAAATTCTGAGGTGAGAGCCTTTTGGGACTGCATTCTTCTGAGTACCAAGGAACAAATAAAATTTAGTGACAAAAGATAAAAAAATAATAAACCTGAATCGGAGCTGCTCAGTTCACTTAGTACATCAACCATTCTGCTGCCCCAAGCAAATAAAAAACTCAAAAATGATCATAAACCAACAATCTCCTCTCCTATGACACAAATTCCAAGGATACAGTTAAAATAGTGCCCAGTCATGAAGTGAGGGATACCAAAGCCTCACTTTTCATGGGAAATAGCCATGCAAATATAAGTAGTAGAAAGTATCCAAATCAAATCTATCTATAAATAATTTTAAGAAAGTGAAGAAAATTTATATAATAAATGAAAGGTAGATCTCAGAAACAGGCATTTGGAAATATATTACTCCAGAAAAATCAAAGAATCCTTTAAATAATAAGAACGATGTTAAGGAAATTAAAAGGATTGTGAACTTTCAGAAATAGGAGATATATTAAGAGATGAAAAAAATAATCAAGGAAGAGATAAGACGGGGAGGTGGAAAAAATTGGCAGAAAAAGAGCAAAGGATTAGAAAAAAGGAAATAATTACAGGAATAAAAACTTTTTTAGAAGCCATGAAAAGCAGGATTGTTATAAAAGACAATATTTGGAAAATAAAAGAATTTGGTGGAAAAGAACAAAGATACAAGTTACTCTAGAGAAGTTGACAGATCTAAGAGCCAGAAAAGGACTGATCACCATAAACATATTTGGCATTTGTGAAGAAGAGTATAGATCAATTGGAACAAGCAAAATAAACACAATTTAGAAGAGAGCTTATTCAAAAGAATTAAATCAGTGCATAGAAAGAAAAGTTGAGGTTATAATATATCCTGGAAAATGACTAAGCTTTAAGGATAAAGAATCCTAAAAGCATTCAGGAAAGATCATTATATCACCTGCAGTGGAAGAAAAATACCATGTTAGTTTACCAACATCATGTTGGTAAAAATATATGGAAGAATCAAATTATTAGGTAAAACATGATTTATACAATAAACCATATAATCATTTATATGATAAATCATGTTTTGCCAAAGGTTAAATATTTAAAGAAAAATGTTGAGTTCCTAATTTACTTTCCTTACCAAAAGATGCATTACAAGTGAATGAAGATTACTTTAAAAAATGAAATTATAAAAGACCTAGAATAAAAAAAATGTTGAACAATTTTGTAAAATTATTTTTAGAAATTAAATTCTAGAAGACTTAGCATTAAAAAAAATTGAGCGATTTTGTATGTTTTGTGGGGCAATTAAGTGGGGTTCTTTAAAGCATGATGAAATAACCAGAATCTAAAAGTGAAGAAATAGATTAATTTGATGACAGATGAAATATTTAAAAATATTAAAATGATCAAAAGTTCTGTAAACAAATTCAGTAGACCTATAGAAATACTATCTACCTCACAAATGACACAAAGGTATTTTTACTAATAGAAATCTTACAAATAATAACGAAATAGATGAACAGAACAACAGAAAAGCAATATAAATGAGCAAGTCATGGAAGAAGAAATACGCATGACTGGACAACATGAAATTATTTAGTGTCCTGCATCTGGCCAGGAGACTAAAGGACAGAAAACAAGTGAAGAATCTTATGGGAAATTTAGGGACCAGACATGGATGGAACCTATACTGTTTCTGCCAACATGTCCTTTTCCAGAATTGGTCACATGACCCCGACCAGATGCAGTGGAGCTGCAAAGTGTAATCTTCCTGTATGGCCGGAATGAAAATACGTGTTTTACTGGTAATATAACTTTTTTACATGCCCTTTCATTCTAGGGGTTTATTTTTCTAGGGGAAATTCTCCACATGTGAATAAGGAGGTACATAAAGAATGCTAGATACAGAATTTTTCATTTTATCGATTAGAGTAGTTTTTATTAATTAAATAATAAACCTTAATATTCTTAAATCTTGGTACACTATGTGTATAGCAGTTTAAAGGAAGGCAGTAGATCTATATTGAATATAGCCAAGATGTATTGTTGAGAAAAAGAACTGCAAAACAATATATGCCACATGATCCCATTAAACTAAGGTTATATATAGAGAGATGACTTTCACAAATGTAGAACTTTGTCTTCTTTTTTTCCTTTGCTAACACCTCCTCAACGAAAACCCTAGTGATTACTTTGTATACAGTATATATGAAAACTAGTCTAACTCATTCTCCTCATTGTTATCATCATCACCGTCATGAGTATGATAAGGATAATCTCTTAGCATTTGTAGAGCTATGATTTTGATTATGTAAAGCACCTTTTTTCAGTTCATATAAAATTTGCTGGGAAGAAACAGAAAATATTTTTATAATATATTAAAGGGACACTTTTACATTTGAGAGAAATAAAATGACCTTCCCAAAGTCACGTGGTTGCCAAACGGTGATAATTACCCGGCTTTCTTAGCTGCTAATTTAGGGAGTCTTTGAACAAAGGATAATCGTCAGTCATCTGTTAAGAAGCAGCTCCAAATATCTATTGATTAAAATCTTCAAGTTTTTAGACATTATTGTAATCAGAAAGTGTAATCCTAAAAAAAAGTTAAAACAAGATGAAGACTAAATTCCAAAGTTATGTTCTGATATCTGTATTAATTGTATCTCCAACCCAACCCAACTTCTGGGGAATAGATATATGACCTTTTAACTTTTCCAAGAATTGAGTCTTGCTGGCCTTATTTCTTAATTTAAAGTTGTTAGTGTTAGGAATAACATACTAATTATTTTTATGTATTTTCAACTCTACTAACTATACATCTTTTAGGCAAATCAATCACCATTTAGAAATAAAAATCTTGTTATGCCAAGCTCATAATTTTCTGCTACATTTTAACAACTTCATTTCTGTGCTGGGACCATATGTCAACATCATCATTCTATCACTCAGAGCCTTTTAAGCACCTGTTTGCAAATAGCATTATACTTGGTGCTATTTAGAGTAAGTTAAAACTTAATGGATCTTGCATTTGAAGAGTTTAAAACAGAAGACGGAACAATAACCCAGACAGAAAGTAAGAATTAGAAACTTAAGAGGGTGACAAATTGTGTTCAAACAAACAAACAAACAAAAAAACTCTTTGCTTTTTACAAAATACAGGTTTTCAGAATATTAGGCTACAGGTCTAATGCTTCAAAGTGGGGGAAAAAAGGTTTTGAAAACTTCTGTTTCTGAATGTAAGCCAAACTGAACTTGCATGGGATATTTTTTCCTTATGTAACTGTGTCCTAAACTATTTCAATCAGTGGCATACCTAGACAACTATTCATTAGCTATTCTAAAGACTAGAAAGATTTCTAGAGATATGATTAGTAGGTAGAACATGCCTATTATGGTCACTGAGAATGAAGATGTAACTCTGGGGAGCCTCACAGTTCCCGAGCTGTGTTTACTTCTTTCAGCTCTGCCAAATTCATCCCTCTCCATGTGATCAGCAAATTGCCACTTGTGCCCTGCTCTGTACTATACTAAATTTGATAATAAGACTATTTCACTTCCAGCTGGGATTTTTGTCGATTACTTAAAAATATTATTTCTTCAGAAAATCTCACTATTTTTAACCACACAACTTTTCATACTTGCATAATTAAAAAATATTCAGAGACAATTCTCTTGTATTTTTGCTGCATTTAAAAATGCATTTCGGGCAATTGAATTTTCCCAAGATTGAGTAGAAAAGGCAGAGCTAGTGATTGTTAACTACTTGCCTTTTTTTCCAAATTGTACATTGTACATAGAATATCTTTCTCTAAATAGTAATTCTATTTAGATGTTCATTTCCCAGCAAGATTTTTGGATTATGTTGAATTTAGCCTAGTTTTGTGAAATGATTCACAGGCTTTCAGACAACTCTGGACCAGGTTATCCATGGATCACCAGTTGCTGTAAAGAAAATGCTGATATGTTGAAGAATGAGGTCAAGGTATCCTGAAATAGAAAAGAATACAAGCACACATTTTATAATTTGCCAGTCATTAAATATTTTTCCCAAATCACCATTTATATTTTTAGACATCTTTTATTGACATCTCTGTGAAAGTCAGTGTAGAATTAGAATGAAATGTTTTAGAGGTTTATTATTATTATTACTATATTTTTTCCAATTATATACCAGAGTTTCTGGAATTAATTTTAAGTAAGATTTGAATTTATGACTCAATTATTCATTTTTACATATATTTATTATGTATGTTATTTAATACTAAAAGGATGACTAAGTCTTGAAAAGCCAGATGTTTGGGATATCATCTCCTGGAAATCTGCCTATACAAGGGGTCAGTCTACAGCAGTAGAGCTGATAATGAGGTATTGTTATAGTCTTTTGGACCTGGTGTAATATAAGACATAGATTCCCGATGAGAACAATATCATCCCCAAAGGAATGAAAATTGGTTCTTGGTTGGGAGAGGGGTAAAAAAAAGAGTGTTCTTATTACAACGGTATGTGGCCCTCCAAAGCTCAACTGTACCTACAAAGTTTTATTTCTTAGTATTTAATTTCTCTCATGGGATTTTCTTGGGTACCACAGCAGTGGCACTGATATTGAGTTCTTGGAAGATACATAAAATCTTTGCAAGAATATGCTACAAATTATAGTGAATGGATAGCTGCAATTGGAGGGCTTTCTCCCAATTTTTTGCTAAATCTAGAAGTCCTATCATGAGGGGTGGCCTGCAGGTGCCTATTGGTTGCCACTGTCCTCTGCCTTGTGGAAATGGTGGTTTATTTTTTTTTTATTTTTATTTTTTTTTGCTGTGGGTTTGTCATATATGGCCTTTATTATGTTGAGGTAGGTTCCCTCTATGCCCACTTTCTGGAGAGTTTTTATCAGGAATGGGTGTTGAATTTTGTCAAAAGCTTTTTCTGCATCTATTGAGATGATCATATGGTTTTTATTCTTCAATTTGTTAATATGGTGTATCACATTGATTGATTTGCGTATATTGAAGAATCCTTGCATCCCTGGGATAAATCCCACTTGATCGTGGTGTATGATCCTTTTAATGTGTTGTTGGATTCTGTTTGCTAGTATTTTGTTGAGGATTTTTGCATCTATATTCATCAGTGATATTGGTCTGTAATTTTCTTTTTTTGTAGTGTCTTTGTCTGGTTTTGGTATCAGGGTGATGGTGGCCTCAGAGAATGAGTTTGGGAGTGTTCCTTCCTCTGCAACTTTTTGGAAGAGTTTGAGAAGGATGGGTGTTAGCTCTTCTCTAAATGTTTGATAGAATTCACCAGTGAAGCCATCTGGTCCTGGACTTTTTTTTGTTGGAAGATTTTTAATCACAGTTTCAATTTCATTACTTGTGATTGGTCTGTTCATATTTTCTGTTTCTTCCTGATTCAGTCTTGGAAGGTTATACCTTTCTAAGAATTTGTCCATTTCTTCCAGGTTGTCCATTTTATTGTGGTGGTTTATTTTTGATTCTCAGTGCTTTTGTGTGTGGTTCGCTCTGGGAATTAAATAAAAATAGGTAAAATAAATAAATAAAAATAGTTTATATATTATAGTTTATTTCTACAATATTAGTCAATCCAGAATTAGTCATGTAAAGTCCTAAAAACAACAACAAAAAAACCCCAACTCTATAATATCCGAATGACTACCTGACTATCTAGTAGCTAATTGAAAGTTATTTTCTCTTATAAAGCAAAAGTTAAAAGTTAAATTCACTAAAAGTAATTTTAAGCAATTATTCTAGTTTTTATGTTGTTGCTTACTTTTGCTGGAAAAATAAGTTTTGAATTATCAATTTAAAAATCTTTATTACATTGCTATTATTATTTTGTACCTGTATATTCATAATTTCACATATAATTTCATACAATTTCTTTAAGTAAAAGAATTATATTAAAAGTTACTCAGCAAAAACAGTATTAAATTACCAGGCTTTACATTTTAAAATTTTTGCTTGAAAATATTTAGTCATTCTTGACCCTGCATTGAATACAAAGCGGAAGCCTTGTATATTTATTCTTTTTTATGTTTACAACTCAGACAGTGATACATTACATTATCAACAGATAAATGATATATCTATGGTAATAAAATATCGTGGGGGAAAACTAGGAAAAAATGTCCATAAAGGCTCCTAAGAAAGGTGATAACGAAAAAAAGGCTGGAAAACACAGATGTGGAATCACAGGCATTTGGCATTGGTTCCAGGCACAGAGGTCTTAGGTAACAAGTAGTATGTTAGGTCAAAATAAAAACTGTAACCAAATTCCGTCCTGTGGAAGAGACGAGGTAGGAATTAAGAGTTGAACAAACAAACAAACAAACAAACAAAAACCACTGAATTCCAAGTGAAATAGAAAACAGCAACCTCAAGATAAGGCCAGTAATGGTGAGTAAAACCACATAAAAACAGACAGGGATTTCTGTGTCTGGCTTTAATTATTCTCTCTATGTTGATGACTCCCAAATATATAGATCTCAGGTTTCTTTCCTAAGCTCCAGACTAATCATAGAGACTCTGATGCCCTAAAGACATTTCAGACTTTAGTACCTCAGGGACGTTTCAAACTTTAAGACTGAACTCTTATGGTCTTTCCTCTAATGCCTTCCTCCCTTGTTTTTCCCTTGACTTTCCCATCTCAGAATTTTGCAGAAATATTCAACCAGTTGCTTAAGCCAAAAGCTGGGTTGTTGAGTCATCTTTGATTCTGTTACTTCATTCCCATATCACAGTCAGCAGCAAATATTTGTGTTGTCATAATACTTAAACAATTTCACCTCTTTTGTGGGTCCCTAAAAGAACCAGATTAGTTTCTCTTTCATTCTCATTCTCTTGCAATCATTTCTTCATTAACAATCAGAATTATCTGAATACAATTTAGGAAAAATTCACTGCTTAAAACTCTTCAATGGTTTCCCATTGCAATGAAAACAAATCCTAATTCCTTACTATGTGTTATAAATTCTTTCATAACCTGGTCCTTGGTATCTCCAAGCTCTTATCTTGCCACCTTTTCTTCTTACCTCCAAGTTGCAAACTGTCATTCTTTCAGCTTCTTGCATAAGTCCAGTTCTTTGTTCTTCTATAAGACCTTTTGCTCAGGTTGTTTCCATTGCCTGGAATGTCTTTTCCTGCCACCCTTTCCATGGAAGTATCCAATTTTGTCCTTGAAGTCCCAGCCAGAAAGTCACTTCTTGAATGATACCCTTCCAGACTATCCTCTTGACAAAGATTTCTACCTTCACCCTACTTCCCTCTTATTTTCTGTAAACTAGCATCCAATTTGTTCTTTATATCACTTACCATCATTTGTCATTTTTTCTTTATCGCTGTACTTGTTTTAGTATATCTCCTCCACTAAACTGTGAGCTTTATGAGAGCAGGTTTCTTTTCTTTGGTTCACTTTGCATCACCAGAGCTTAGCTCCCAATATGTTCTATAGTAAGAAACCAATAAGTGTTTATTGAAAAATATCCCTTCCAGACAGCACTGAAGCGTTCATATAATGCTACCTCAGGAAATCTTATAGAAAAGGGTTTGTAGGTATGAGGCATCATTGACTTATCAGTTTCTAGAAATTGATGTATTTAAATCAAGCAGTCCGTGAAATTCTACTTAGAATTTATGAAGATATCATGCATGATTGAGACAAAAAAAATATAATGAATATCTCTAGTTTTTTTCTTTTTGGCAAAGTGTATCCATGTAACAGAGGTATTAGTTTACCTGTCACCAAGTTATGTGAATTATGGTTAAATTAATTTTATAAAATTTCAAATCTTAAATTTCAAATTTCTAAAATTGAAGTGATATAAATTAAAATACAGGATGTCTATCATATATAATTAATTTGTTTCCTTGTTGTACCTTAATTATATGAACTGTTGTCCTTAGAACAGCTAAAACCAATGTATTAAGAGAGGCCCACGTAGCAGCTGGTAGGAGAGATACAACTGACCAATGAACATACAGTGTGAACAGAGGGGAAAAGATGGCTCCAACATGAATGTTACATCAAGAATAATAAAGACAACCAACAGACAAATGAAAAGATGCACAACATCACTAATTATCAGGGAAATGCAAATCAAAACCACAATGAGAAACCCCCTCACATCTGTCAGAATGGCTAGCATCACAAAGACAAGAAATACAGATGACGGGGAGGGTGTGGAGAAAAGGGAATTCCTGTGTGCTGTTGGTGAGATTGTAAACTGGTACAGCCACTATGGAAAACAGTATGATAGATCCTCTGAAAAGAAAAGATAGAACTACCATATAATCCAGCAATTCCACTTATGGGTATTTATGCAAAGAAAATGAAAATACTAATTTGAAAAGGTATATGCACCCCTATGTTCATTGCAGCATTATTTACAATAACCAAGATATGGAAGCAACCTAAATGCCCATCAATACATTAATGGATAAAAAAGATGTAGTATATATTAATACAGTGGAATCCTAGCCATAAAAAAGAATGAAATCTTGTCATTTGTGACAACATGGCTCGAACTGTAGGGTATTATATTAAGTGAGATAAGTCAGACAGAGAAAGGCAAATATCATATGATTTCACTTATATGTGGAATCTAAAAAACAAAAACAAAGCAGAAGCAGACTCATAGATACAAAGTGGTAGTCACCAGAGGGACTCTCTCCTGGAAGGGGGTTTGGGGCAAAATAGGTAAAGAGGATCAAGATGTACAAGCTTCCAATTGTAAAATAAATAAGTCATGGGGATGTACTGTACAGCATAGGGAATAATATAGTCAAAAATATTGTAATAACTTTGTATGGTAAACACATGTTTACTAGTCTTGTTATGGTGATCAACTTCTAACACATATAAACGTCAAATTACTATGTTGGACACCTGAAACTACTATAATATAGTATATCAACTATATTTCAATTTAAAAGAAAGGAAAAAGGTAGGAATAACAAGGGCAAATGCTCTTAACAGCAGATTTTGATTTGAAATCAAGCTTCTCCTCACATAGACAGGGGTAGCACCACTAGGGTTATTTATTTAATCGTGATTCTGTAGAACAATTCCAGGAGGCCAATTTACTCATAATAAATACTGGAAAAATGTCCAAGTTGATTAGGTGTTTGGACTTTTATTGTTCTTGTTATTCGCTTTTATGATGGCTATCATTAAAGAGGAACTTTGAGATAATTATATTTATTCTAAAGAAACATGTTTTGCATAGACCCTTGAGAGAATGTTTAACCATATTTAAGTAATATAATCATTTAATTAAGAGAAATAAATATTAGAAATTTTCTTTAAGCTTGAACATTTATGTACTAATTGACTGAATATGTCAGTCCAAAGAAGCGAGCAATCTTTTCTCATAAATACTTTTTTTTTTTTAAAGATTGATTGATTGATTGATTGCTATGTTGGTTCTTCGTTTCTGTGCGGGGGCTTTCTCTAGTTGCGGCGAGCAGGGGCCACTCTTCATCCCGGTGCGCGGGCCTCTCACTATCGTGGCCTCCCTTGTTGCGGAGCACAGGCTCCAGACGCGCAGGCTCAGTAGTTGTGGCTCATGGGCCTAGTTGCTCCACGGCATGTGGGATCTTCCCAGACCAGGGCTCGAACCCGTGTCCCCTGCATTAGCAGGCAGACTCTCAACCACTGCGCCACCAGGGAAGCTCTCTCATAAATACTTTTTAAGAGCCTCTATTGCCTCCATATTTTACAGTACATCCAACAATTTGTGGTTTAAGCCATGTAATTTGACCTTTGTTTTGTTTTTAAAATATGTAAGATATCTGTAAGTGACAGACAAAGATCTAAGGATAAAATAAAACTATTTTGTTGGATTATTATTACTTAAAAGGTAAAAGGAGGAAAAATTGTATTGTGGGCTTTTCATAAAAGTTATTTTTTAAAGGCCAGAATTTGAAGGTGGGTTTTATTTAAAGATGTTTTTCCACAATATAAAATTATCAGAGTTTAACTCTCTAAAAAGAAAGTATTTTAACTCTATGATGAATTATTTTATATGTGATCACTATTTTATAAAGCACCTGCACTTACCATTTATAATATAGGTAAGCATATATATAGATATGAGATTATAGAATTCCCCTAGGATATATTGCATGTAACTGGACATTTCTTAAATCTCCTGGAAACTGAAGAATCTGCCAGTAAACTGAGAAATTCCGTGGCATAAGAAAATTGAGCAGATATCTAGTAATTAAATTTACTGGTATGCAGTGGTATAATGTGCATACTATTTCAGCTATTAAAATCCATTTTGTTTTCATTAATGACCTTCTCATTTATATTTGGCTGTAAGCTCATGCCCTTCAACTCATTTTTTTCTAATTCCTGCACCACTACCCTTTCTTAATCTCCCTATTTTATCTTCTAATCTCTTAAAAATCATATTTTGATTATTTTGCCTTTTGTCTATTTTTATTTTTTTGGTAACTTCTAACAATTTCATGAATATATTATACTAAATCTTCCAAGAGACTAAATTTATTATTGGATTTTTGATCCAATAATTCTTTCACATCTAATACAATCGTTTATGCAAAATTAAGATGCCATCAGGACTATAAATGACTATTTATTGATACAACCTTGTCATTATAGATATTCCCACTTTAGGGAGGCATTCATGTGTTCATTTCTAACTACTGCAAGCATTTTGGTTTTCCATAGTTTCTAACATGACAACTTTTTCCACAACACTAGTTGTTCTAAGCATCAAATACAGACTCATCCCTTTTGCCATTAGAAGCGATTTTTGTTCCTTTTGTAAGGTAAAAAAGATTTTACTCCTCTCTTTGTCATCTTCTTGCGTCATCAGCAAAAATGACCTCTAGAAAGGCATCTAGGGTGGAAGGAGATAAAGTGGTTTCCCTGTGATCCATTCCTGTGCCCCTAAATAAGGACCCAGTCCTGAGGAAAGAATGCAGGCAGATGTCATGGTCTATGATAATTGAATCTCTGGGCAAATTTTGCCCAAATTTGCCCAGAAATTTGCTAGAAGAGTCTCTTTCAAGGAATGATCTTAGCAGTGTTGTGGCTGATTTAGGGTTGCTTATAGTAAACAAACCTATGGTTCATGGGCATATGAATAAGAACTCCAAGAAGAATATCATACAACTCCATAGAGTTTTAAATGGACACGTTTTATAATCTGAACACTCACAACTCTATTAACATGCCAACCTCATTAAAAATATCTTTAATTCTGGGCCAGAAATTGAGGAACTGTTGCAGGAAGGAAGGACTTGGGGATACACATGGGATATCACGGACCTTTTTATGCTTTGCTTGAACTTCTTAATTGCGGATATGCATAAAATCATTAGTAAAGCTTGATATTTTATAAGACCTCGCATTTGTATGAGTCTGATTGAACAATCAAATCATTTGCATTAGCTCAGTTGGTGTGACGAGGCAGGTTGTCTTTCAGACTCATGAAAAAGAATGGCTAAACCTGTTTTTGGCAAGAAAAAGGAGAAGAGAGAAAGTGTGAAAATCTGATGCTTGGATAACTGCTACTCATTCATATTATGAAGTGGAGAAAAAATTGAAGCAAATTACAAGAGAAAAATCTCACCAGTAAAATTAGGAGGAAACAGATTTAGAACTGCAGGGACTGGCTAGGTGGATTGACAGAAAGTGACATAGAGTGAAAAGACAGCAAAATTTTTTTTTTATTTTTGGCTTTTGCTGGCAGCATTGTTGAAAATAAGACCCTTTAATGAACAGAAGCTGATAACTATAGGAAAAGCTTTGAGACTGCATTTTTTTGATATTAGAAGATTCCTTTATGGCTCTCTGGCTACGCCCTTAGATGTCCTATTCATTTACACAACAACACTAGTAAGGCCATTGTTTAACTATAAAACCAAACAGACAGCAGCAGGCTAAGGTCATGTGACTAAAAATTCCAGGGATAATCTGTTAACTCAGACATTTTACACAGAAATACTAGCCAAAATCTGGTGAATTATTATTGGTATGGATTCTTACAATTAATGATCAAGGAGTATACTGCGTTTGAATACTGTCCCCCAATAATTCACGTCCATCCAAAATCTGTGAATGTGATCTTATTTGAAAATAGAGTCTCTGCGTATGTGATCAAATTAAAATGAGGACAAACTGGATTCATGTGGGCTGTAATCTTATATTCTTATAAGGAGGGGGAGATTTGAACACAGGCACATAGAATAGGCCATGTGAAGATGAAGACAGAGATTGGCATGACACATCAATAAACCAAGAAATGCCAAGGATTGCTGACAAACACCAGAAGCTAGGAAGAAGCAAGGAAGGATCTTCCTTAGAGTCTTAGAGAGAACACGACCTTACCAACACCTTAATTTCAGACTTCTAGCCTCCAGAACTGTGAGGGAGTAAATTTTTGTTGTTTTAAGCCACATAGTTTGAGAAATTTGTTATGTCAGTCCCAGGAAACTAATGCAAGAGCTATGTTAATAATTTTAGATTTTACTAAAGAGAAGGGATTTTTGACAATTGATCTCCAAGTGGTTGTAAACTTCTATAAGCAGATGCTTCTGGATGTTATGGTTAATTTGCTGCAATGGTTTATGGCATGGAGGTGACAGAACTACCCTGAGAGGAGCTTCTGTCCTACCCACTCCCTCATCCATAAATGGAATAATTTTTCCAAAGTAATTGGAATACTACAAGTACATGTGACTTTAACTGCCTTTATCATGACCAGAAAGAGACACCTAATTAAATGACACTCATGCAGATGATGTTAGATACATGATTTGAAGTGCTTTCTAATCTTGGGTGATTTATGTAATCCAGTGGTTGGGAAGTCAAGAGAATATTCAGGGGGAAGTATATGACTGTCAGGTTCAGTGACCACATATGGGGTGTGTGTGATGGATAAGAGATCCAAGGCACATAAAAGAGCACAAGGAGGAGACGTGAAAATGTGGAGGAGGAAATGATAACTGACTCAACTGGAGGAAACTGTTCAGGTGACTTTAGAAAAACAGTGTACCCACTCTTATGACTTAAAACACCATGGCAGTTTTATTCTAGTCTAGAGAAATTATAATCCAGTTATGAGAATTGTGATTGAGAATGAAATATACTTGGATAAGGGGCTGAATTTATACTCAGGCTCTGGACAGGTTGTCTAAGAGGCCAAGATCGGCTTGCAAAACCTGCAGTGAGAGACCCTGGGCCTTTTGCAGTGCTCTGGGGTCTGGTATATAAAATTTCTTAGGATTGCCAAATAAGAGTGCTCAATAAATAGCAGTGGTTCTCAACCTAGAGCAATTTGGCTGTTCAGAACCATTCATTTGGCACTGTCTGGAGACATATCACAGCAGAGTGGTTCCTACTGACAGCTGTTGAGTAGAGGCCAGCGTCGCTGCTAAACATCCTACAATGTACAGAACAGTCCCCCACAACAAAGAATTATCCAGCTGAAAATGCTTCTAGTGCTGAAGTTGAGAAACTTTGATGTTTAGTAATCTCTGTGGGGGATAGAGATGGTGCTCTGAAAGACCTGGATGTGAAAGCAGGAGAGTAGGAAACACCATGGTGGAGGTGTTCAAGATAAGGGTGACATTATGAATTAGAAAGTTTGACCAGACAGATCATCTGATGGTTATGTCACTTTTTTCTAAGTGCATAATTTGGACTGTTATTATACATGAAGGAAGCATGTTGCCTTTTTCTTTATCATGGGGGTTATGTATTAAATTCACTCTTCACTCAGTTTTACCCCAGCCTCACCTATTAATCTGGACTAGAGAGTGCATGTCCCATGTGAGGAGGAAAAACCTAGGGAACCACATGAGGCGTCCAAGTTTCTCTATGCTTTTTCTGCCTCTTCCTTCACTGTATCTTCAAATTACTAGCAAAGCTTGATATGGGTGAGAATTCTGATTTGTGTGAGTCTTATTTGATGATATGATCCTTTGTATTAGCTCAGCAATGAGGATTGTTCATTCTGTAGTGGTACCAACAGTCATCAATATGAGGTTGGTTCTTCATCACTGACATATTAAGATAAAAATAAGTTACTATTAAAGATTGGGATCGTAATGCATGCTTACCCTTCTGAGAGAAGTTAAACATTTAAAAACAGATATTTCATTGTATGTTAATGTATAGGATCCACTGGGGAAAAATACATGCTTCTAAATAGAAAATAGCTTGCATCTAATACCTATACAATGCCTTCACTACTTTGGATACATGGATTTTTTTTTTAACAAAAAAACAAGATCAAAAATTACCATTTTAAGATAGTAGCTCTGTCCTGCAATTGTTGATGTTACTTTATGTGAGCATTTACTATGACACTTTTTGTTTCCATTCTTGTTACTAGATGTTGGGGGGAATAGGGGTGTGAGGACAACATCCTTATGAATGTCTTACTCTCCATGCTTTGCCTTCAACACACCCTGTGAATGAATTGAATAGAAGGGTATTTTTTTGTTATTGTTGTATTGAGAGAAAAAAATTTATTTTGTAAGATGGTAGACAGTTACCAAATTCACCCATTTCAGACACACTATGTAAAGTGAAACAATGGAGTCTGATATAAAAGTTATGTTTTCATGGGATTTTTGCAAAACTAGATTTTTTTTTCCAGTGATTACTTCTGGAATATAATTTTAATGATATTTAAAATTTCTATTATGAATAACTGAGATTTAATTAGACTTAATCTAATTAGTACTTATAAGCATAACTTTGATTTACACATTCAGAAGATAGTTTTAAAGTATTGAATTCCCTTTACAGATAGTTGATTAGAATTTAGATTAGGATGATCACATTTTTAATCTGTTCTTATTTTGCAAGTTTTAAAAAGGCATATTTAAGTAATTAGTGATAATCATTTAGGCTTTCTAAAAAGCTCTTTTTTATGATTATGCCAATGATCAGAGATTTTAAGGACATAAAAATGATGAATTAAAAAGTGTAAAAATATCTCATGAGGTGATAAACTCTAGTCGTGTATACATACTGAGCTTTACTTATTTATATCCATGTCGAAAACAAATTTCAGGATTCTTTTTTTTACTCATTATATAAACACAGTAATCTTCTGGTTGTATACTATTGTTTTTAGCTGATGGGGAAAATAAAAACCCTGTTAATTCTTGCTTAATTACAAAATGCTCTTCTTTGGGGGAGGGAAATTACATGTAAAGTACATATTCACCAAAGGCAACCTAAAATGCAAACTGAGTTTTAGGTATAAGACTGGGTTTATTTAAAGTCAAAGAATAAATGATTTCAAGTGAATCTTCAGTTATCTTTTATTTTACCCTTATTCTAACCAGTGACAGGTTTAAACTAAGTATTTGCTTGTAACTTGTCTAGATTATGGGTTGAAAATCAAAATGCCTAGATGGACAAGTTTTGTGACACTAATTAAACAGGGAAAGATATTCTTGAGATCCACAAAAATACATATTTTCTGCCATTTTGGGAAGAAACATTCTGCCCCCTGACTCATCTTACTATTTTATTTTGACCAAGAACTAAAAACAAAGCGACATTTATCTTTTAAAAAATGAAACAGTGAAAATATAACAATGAATTCAGATGGCAATTAGTCCAGAGTAAGGAAGATGAAAATAAATGAAGGAGATTGTGGCAAAATGGAAAGCACATGTTTTCTTACTAAAGGAGGCAGATATTACCCAGTTCATAGAAATAAGTCCATTGTAAATATTTACTTTATAAACTCTAAAACTGCCAATTTTTCTTCGTTTAACCCTGCAGATCCTTTCTCTACCGTTTTCTGCTCTGCTCTGCCCTGCACTCTGGGAAACTGCCTTCCATAAATGGCACCTGCTGAAATCCCTTTTCCACTGGTTCTGGTTGGGTTAGGCAACAGGAGAGCTGATTGTGGGAGGGAAGAGAGAGCAAAGTAATTTCTTTCCTCTTCCCTTTCCTTGCCAGACTGAGGTTTGTGCAGTGGTTGCTCCTTTTGAGGTGCGCATCAGCTACAGCTACAATCTTTGCTGGTGTCTGGTCCCTCCTTGCCTTTTCCCACCTAGGCCTAGGGATGGTAAGAACTTGCCACTCTTGCTAGTTCCCAGATGCATCACCATCACATACTGGTTCAGTTAACTCTGCTTAGACCTCTGTAAATTGTTTCTTCCTAAAACTTCTTTCACTTAAGCTTTCCAGTGTGCTATCTGTTTCATGGTAGTACTCTGAATGGTACAGTAACTCTACTCAACGTACTTCTATTGAATACAATCTTTAATGTGCAGGATTGAGAGCTCAATTTTCCCATGCCTTCTACACTTTTAAAAAAACAAGTACATTCAAAATTTTTAACAAACTGAAGAAAGTGCACATATACACATATTCAGCTTTGTGAATTTCTGCAGGCTTTATATACTTGTGTAGTCAGCACCCAGATCAGGGAGCAGAAGATTACCAGATCCCCAAACCCCCCTTTGTGCTTCTTCTAGGTACTACTCTCTCAAGTGTAACCAATATCCTGACTTTGAACAGCATGAATTTTTCTCAACTCTTTCTGAACTTTATATAAAGGGATTTTATTCAGCATGTAGACCACTTTAGTGTCTGGTTTCTTTGCTCAACATTGTTTCTGAGATCAATACATATTGTTAATTATAATTGTAATTCGTTCATTCTCATTGCTGAGTAGTATTTCATTCAAGTACTTTATTTTTTTATTGTAGGGGTGGGGTGATGGACTTTTGGCTTGCTTCCAGTTTGCTGTATGATGAATAAAGCAGCTATGAACATTCCATGCTTATCTTTTTGTGGATATGTATTCTCTTATTCCTTGGATATAAACCTAGGATGGAACTGTTGGGGCACAGGACAGGTATAGACTTAGCTTAAGTAGATAACAGACAAAGAATTTTCCAAAGTGGTTGTATCAGCTTACAGTCATGTTAACAAGCCATGAAAGAGCCATTTACTCTACAGTCTAACCAACATTTGGAATAGTCAGTATTTCTAAATAAGCCCTCCTGTTTTGTGTGAGTTTGATAAAGTCTAATGTCTAAAGATTACCAGGAACACACCTAGAGTCAAAGTAGATTTACTAACTTGTTGTCATAAGGTGACTGCACAAAGGGGAGTAGTAGGTTGTCTCAGTAAAAGATAGCATGGGTTTATCTTATCCTAGGTGATTTTTTAGAAGGGTTAAGGAAAGAAGAATCTGTTCTGGATTTGGATTTGTCAAGAAATGATGTCAACTTAGTAACGCATACTTTAATAATTTCTAGTCTAGGAGGTAAAATGAAAAAATAGGGTTAGGATTGTCATAATAAAAGAAGCAGTGGTTAGTTATTTGACCAGGAGACAGGGATATTTAATAATTTCTGTGATTGTGTGGTGTCTTTGTGTTCTGTTTTGTTTCATTACAGTCAGGGAGTAATGGCATCCGATGTTGATATTTTATTAAATTATTTATATTCAGAAGCGAGCACCATGGACTGCTGTTATTTACCAGGCCAGCTACCAGTTGTCAGCTAACAGGGCTATTTTGTTATTTCTCAGCTCACCATCTTGGCCAACGGTAGTTAAAGTCAGGCTCCATGATATTAATCTGTGGTGTTCAGAACTGCACCATTGCTAAAATTCTATCGACTAGGAGATTGTTTAGAAAATATTATTTGTGATTGGACTAGAGTTACTATCGCCTGCTCTTTTTTGTTTCATTGTGAATTGTTGAATTATCTGCTGTGACAATAACTATGAAGATTTATTTAAACTCTGAATAAGATGTATCAGCAAAGTATAATACAGGCAAATATCAGAAATAAGATGATTATTGGTCTTTATAATAGGTCATGAACACAGGGGCCTAGATGATCAAACCCACATTGTAAAAACATTGTAAGAAACATTGTAAAAGCTAGCTTGTATGTTCTAGAGATTCGTTTTGTATGTTGTAGGAGTCCTTTATCCTTTGAACTTGAAGTAGAGAGGAGTCTAGGAATAGGGATGAAATTCCTAAACACACAGGAAGTTTGAAGAAAATTGATGGTCAATAAAGTATTGGGTAAAAAGGCAAGGCTTTTCAAAATTGAAAAATAATAGTTCCAAGGAAATGCATATCTCCTCAATCCATCTCTTACTCATTTTTAGCTTATGCTTGACTGAAGACAATTAGTTCAGCTATTTGGGAAGAGAGTGTGAATTTAAACACATGATAGCACAATAAGGTTGGAATTTTTAGTGTCTGTTGTTAAGTGTGAACCATTAGCAGAAAATTATCAAATCAGAATTATCCAAGGTAGTCTTCAAGAGTGTTATATGAGGCATATATTATTTCCTAAAGGAAGTTATAGTTTTTCCTTTCTGAGAAATGGAAAGGAGAATTGCTGTGTTCAGGATGTTGCAGAAATGGATAGTGATATTTGATGGGGAGTAAAATAATGAGGGCATTGGCAGATCTCCAGAGTATTTATTTATCCCATAAAGTGTATTAATATTGATCCCAACAGAAAAAAAATGAGTTAAACCTAAAAACTTAGAGACAAAGTCAGCCTTTGTGCTTAGATATTTCATTAACATGAAACGTATACACTCCTTGAAACGTATTTGTATTAGCATATTTTAGTTACACATAGTTCACTTAAGATGACTGAATTTCCTTTTTGATTTATTTATAACTTTTTATTCTGAGATAATTACAGATACACATGCAATTGTAAGAAAGATTATAGAGAGATCCTGAATATGCTTCAATTTTCCCCAGTGGTAACATATAACCATAGTACAATATCAAAACCAGGAAATTGACATTGATACAATCCACCGAGTTTATTCAGGTTTCACCAGTTTCCCACGCACTCATTTGTGCATGTGTGTATATTTATTTCTATGTAATTTTATCAAACGTGTAGATTTGTATTACCACCACCACAGCTGAAACACAGAAAAGTACTATTAAAAAAAAAAATCTCTTGTGCTACCATTTTATAGTCACAGTCACCTTCTTTCCTACCTTCCCCCATAACCCCTGGCAACTATATAATTATGTAGTATGTAACACTTTTTTCCCCACTCAGCATGATTCCCTTGATATCCATCCTAGTTATTGCATATATCAATAGTTTGTTCCTTTCTATTACTGGGAAGTTTCCATGGTGTGTATATACTAAAAATTGTTTTACCATTCATCCATTGAAGATATTTGGGTTTTTCCCAGGTTTTCGCTATCACTATAAAGGTACAATGATAATTCATGTGTTTGTATAAACATTCACGTGTTTGTATGAACATAAATTTTCATTTTTTTTTCTAGGATAAACACCCAAGAGTACAATGGCTGAGTAATATAGTAAGCACAAGTTTTGGAAAAAACTGTTAATTTGTTTTCCAGAGTATCTGTATGACTTTACATTTACCAGTTACATTTAGCAATTTTTCCAAATCCATACCAACATTTGTTTCTAGGACTATTTTTTTTTTAATTTTAGCAATTCTGATAGGTTTGTATAATATCTTATTATTCATCTGTATTTCCCTAAAGGCTAATGATGTTGAACATCTTTACACATAATTATCTTATTTGGCAAGAATTTTGCACATACTTCTTTCTAATATAACTTGTCAATGTCTTTATTGATATACCATAATTTAAAGACTTTTAAAATCATTTCAAAACCTCTGAGTGTCCTGCTTTTCTTCTCATCTTGAAATTTAGTAAACAAGGCAATTATTGAAATTACAGTTTAATTATTCTATTGTTTTCTTTGAATTTTGGCTTTTAGCAAGATGGAATTTATAGATAATTAATTTTCCAGTGACCCTTCTTTTTAAACTGTCAACAAATATCAACTTAAAGTCTTCTTAACCTTTGAATTCTTTTAAGGAACATATCAATTGACCATTTAACCTAGTTCTGTTTTTTAATTTCTTGGTCCCACAAAAAGATGGACATATTGGTAGATATCAGGAAAGTCAAAAGGGTATGCACCCAAAAATGATCTGAAATTTTCACTAAAATTTTTCTCTGCATTTCACTTTGAATGTCTTCAAGTTTACCAACCATTTTTTTTCTGCAATGCCTAATATGTTGTCAATCCCATCTAGTTTATTTTCCTTCTCATATGTATTTTTTTATCTCTAGAAGTTTAAGTTTAGTTTATATCTTCTATTTTATCATTATTCATGTGTTCCTCTATCTTCATGACATATAGTTGATATTTGTAACAGCCGATTTTACTTCCTTGCCTGCTAATTCTATAATATGTCATCTCTCAGTTAGAATCTATTGACTGATTTTTTCCTTAGTATGGGGCACATTTTCTTGTTTCTATGAATGCTTGTTAGATTGTTATGATTTATTAATTATTAGTCTTACCTTGTTAGCTTTTAGCTTTTATCTTTTTCCTATAAAATATTGCGATCAATGTGATATTTTCAAGATTTGTTTTCAATCTTTGTTAGAATGAGTCCATATTAGTCTTTAGTCTAGTGCTACTTCTTTTTTCACTATTAAGGGAAAACTATTCTGAGCACTTACCCAATGACATCTTCTCTATTAGGTGGGTATTTTACTCTAGCTGGGAGGATCATGAACTGTTCTCAAACGTGCACAGTTCCAGTATTTATACTGCTCACTGTTTATGGTTGTTCTTTGTCTGGCTTTGGGTCATTTTTTTTCACATACATGCACCAAATAGTACTCAGTCAAAGTGCTTGAGGGAACCCTTCTGTAGATCCTGGAGTTAGTCTGTCTGTCTGTCTCTCTCTCTCTCTCTGTAGCTCCCTCCTCTTGAATATTTTGTCTCTCAAGTTCTAGCCAACTTGCCCTCTCAGAACTCCAAACTTTGCCTTTATGATTTACAAAGTCTACTTCCTCTTCTCTGTGCTGTGCCTGGAAGTTCTCTCCAGGCAGTAAGCTGAGTTAATTGTAGATCTCACCTCATTTTTTTTCTCTTCTCTCAGAGATTGCTTTGCTGCCATTGTCCAATGTCTAAAAAATGATTGCTTCAAATATTTTGTCTGGTTTTCTAGTTGTTTAAAGTGAGAGACCTACACTCATACCTACACTCTTACCTACATAAGACTGTTGCTTATTCCATCATGGACCAGAGTGGAATTTCTAATGGTGTAGATTAATGGATAAAAATTTCTAAATTAAATAAATTCCAGGTTTTTTTTTTCTTTTACATTCATGTCTTTGTGTCCTATTTTTTAAAACTTTGTCTAATCCAAGATCATAGAGATATATATTTATTTCTACAAACTGTATTTTTCATATTTAGACTTATGATCTATTTCAAATTAATTTTTGTCTGTGTTAGTCTCTATAGTGATTCCATCTTGGATGATCTTCTTTCAGCCTGAAGAGTTACCTTAAATTAGTAGTTTTACCATTTTATAAACGATGAAAGAACTTGATAACAATTTATTTCCATTTACTTCTCCATGCTGTCCATCAGTAGAAGCCATTAGAAACTTCCACTCTTGGCTATAAAGGAATAAGACAGACTGAATTTGCCCTCCTACTTTAAACATCTAGAAAACTGAGCAAAATGTAAGTCAATCAATTAAATGAAAAAAAAAAAAAGATTGTGTTTATTATCTTGATTCTGTTGACTGAAAAAAAAACACAACATGAGAGTAAAATGAGGACTATATTTGCCGTAAAATGAGGACTATAGCCCGGGAGACAGCCTCTCAGAGAGCTTTGAGGAACTGCTCCAAAGAGGGAAGAGGGGAACTCAGTATATATGTGATTCTGGTGAAGGGGGCTATGTACAATCAAGCACGCATTTTGGCAGAAGGTCACTGCTAGTTACAGGAATGTTGCTGCTAGTCATGAGGAGCGGATGTCTCCATTAATGATTTTAGTGCTTTCTAGATATGAGAAGGTGCAAGAAATTGGGCTCATAAAATCTTCTCCTACAAATATCTATCTGGAGGCCTGCTCTGCCAGTTTTTCCCAGAGCACAGAGTGCCTCATTCCTGATCTCCACCCTGAACTCCTTTCAGGGTGTGTTGAAGGTCAGGGACTGCAGTGGCTAGTAACCTAATCATTGTAAAGGCAGATGGCAAGTGACAATTTTTAGTTGGCAGTTGCATTTCTCTTATACTCTATGTAGGTCTAACAGTCATCTTGATTTAAGTAACTTCCTTACCTTTATTTTACTTTAAGCCAAGTCATTTTTTTCCTAAGATATTTAACCAGAATTTTGTTTCACAGTATATTTTGGTAAATCGATCTTCCTAAAGCATTGCTCAAGCAAATCCTATTTATTTTTTTGTCTCTATTAATTTTTGGTATTGCACTTATTGATTTGTAATAACCATATTTCAAAGAAAGTAGTCTCTTGACTCGGATATTAGTTGTAGATAATTTAAAATTTATTATTTATATTTTGACATTGAGGATTTCTAAAATTATTGTAGGAGAAAATTGGAAGTAAATAAAACGATTTGAAAGCAAATATTAAAACTTCTGAGAAGCGAACACTAGAGCATGAGAAAATGTTTTAAGATAAATTCAAGGGCTTTAGTGTAAGACTTTTCAATCTGGACTCTATCTCTTCTTACTTTTGTGATTTTAGGGAAGTAATAAACTTTTCTTGCTCCAGTTTCCTTTCTATAAAATGGGAAAATAATTATAGGTATCTCATGGGACACCACTTAGAACTGTACCTGGTTCACTGCAAGTGCTGTCTTAATTAGTTATGAATTGTAGAGCAAAAACCTTCTTGCATACAAAAGTTTCACATAGGGGAAAATGTCAGAGAAATAAAGCCTTAGGTTTTAATATTCTTAGAACATCTTTCAGGAGATATTTTTCAGAAGCAAACTATTGACTTCAAATTGAGTCAAGGCTACAAAAATACATATTACAAAGGGTATTTTAAAATCTCCCTCAACTGGATCATTGTACAGTCTAATTTAAACGTCTGACTCTTTTACCTGAGGGTTTTATTAGCATAAGAGAGATCTTGATTATCATCACTATCATTATTATTGGCATTGGCCTTATCTGAATAGTCATTCTAGGCTAGTAGAGAGATAAAGAAATACCACTGAGGACTTCATTCTAATTGTAGGCTATTTATAGCTTACTATTAAAAACTGTTTTTCTTGATTTATAATACCCTTTCATACTCAAAATTTTGAAAATTTGAAAATGTAGTAATAATATGATATAAACATTTAGTAGCATATAATACCTTTTACTTTACTTTGTATAGTTTTTTGTTTACAACTGTGAATTGCAAAGTATGCTATTTACCAAGCTAAGTGTCAGATGAATCACAAAGACTTGCCTCAGATGCTGATTTATTAATTCATGAATCATTCAATTCTTTCTGTAGTGAATTATTTTATGTTTTTACATGCAGCATTCAAAAACATATTAAAGCAAGAATAACTAAAGAATCATTCTCAGTAATTTCTGCATTAACTTTTGAAATGTTATGAACTAGTTACCATTAATTCAGCCATACTCCTTTCTATTGTGAAAAATACTTGTAATTTTATATTTGGAAGCCTATTATCTTCTTGTTGTCTGCATTTAGTTATTCATTTAAAATCATTTATTATACATATGCTATATCTCTCATATATATGTATATGCTATGAATATATGCATATGTATGTATGTGTATGTCATATGTATATATTTGTATATATATGTACACATGTGTATTATATATATTTGTGTGTATACATATGCACACATATATAATCTCTTGCATATACATAATGAGAGGTTAAAAAGACTAAGCTAAGTATAACTCATGTCTCCCATTTCTGCTTAAATGTAATTTTTTCAGAGACACCTGTCACTTCACCATTGTGTAGCCTGGAAAACATGGGCTGCATGAATGGCAACAAGGCACGTGGGGTAGGTGTAGCTGTTTACTTTGGTGAAGAAATAACTTTCCTTTTGGTTACAACCATCACTTTATGCCACAAAACCTCCATATAATAAAGTTATTTTCTGTAGGTTTGAGGAAAAAAACAAATGAGATTATAACACATAAAATGTATTAATCTTAAATTACTGACAAAATACAGAATAGCTTAGAGATCAAAGGGTTGAACACTTCATAGGATTGTCCCCTCAAAGGTATAACCTATTCCAAACCCTACAGCCGCTCTCTCCTGTCTAATGTCTAATGGTTGTATCTTCTAATCTGAGCTGTGAAAATCTCCACTTACCTTCTTGAAAGCCCTACAACCTACTTATGTGAATTGAATTTCCTTCAGGCTCCTTAGTCCACTTCCAACAAAAATACTGCCTTTGGTAAGATAGCAAATGGGCCTCAAGTATCTCTAGATGTAATTTTAGGACTCTGCTGAAATCCACCCCTACACTGACAGACTTATAATAAGGGCTCAGAGCACTCAATCCATGGGCACTTCTATCAGCAGGAAAGAAATGGTACCTGGGAAAAAGAAGATCTTTTACTAATGATAAATGGATACATTCATCCAGAGGACTTAGCAATCCTAAATGTTTATAAATATAATAACAAAGTTTCAAAATATATAAAGCAAAAACTGTTAGAAGTTCAAAGAGAAATAGACAAATCTATAATTACAGTGAGACATTTCACTACTACTCTTCGAAGTGAAATAACATGTAGTAGATAGAAAAGCAGTAAGAATAAATTAACCAGCAACCTAAAGACATATTTAGAACATCATGTAATAACAGAAAAACATAAATCATTTTCAAAAATAATTATACTATATAAATAATATTTCTCATAAGAGACAATATTCTGGACCATAAGAAAGGCTTCAATGTATTTCAGAAGTATTCAAGTCATGCAAAGTATCATTCATCAATAATACAATGACCATAATGGAATTAAATTAGAAATCAATAATAGCAAGATATCTGAAAATCTCCAAATATTTGTAAGCTAAAAAACAAAACAAAACCACACATATGTCTAAATAACATATGGATCAAGAAACTCACAAAGGAAATACAAAAATATTTTTTATTAAAAATGTTTAAAACAACATATTAAAACTTGTGAGATGATTTATATTTGGATTACCCAGTGATAAAAAAAGAACAGTGAATATATGAAAAACATGAATGAATCTTGAAATAATTATAAATGAAAGAAGCCAGAAAAGGAAAGTTTATACAGTATGATTCTAATTGTATAAAATTCTAAAAAGTGCATACTGATTTATAGTGTCAAAAAGCAGACCAGCATTTTGCTTGCAAGGAGAGGGACTGAGAAGAAATACATTACAAAGGGGCATGAGAAACCTTTCGAGTGTGATGGAAATGTTTGTCATCATGATTGTGGTGCTGATTTCATCGATATGTAATACATCTCTCAAATATAAAATTGAATACTTTAAATATATGCAGTTTTCACATGTCAGTTATATCTCACTAATGCTATTAAATTTTTGTTAGTAGTCTGGAGTTAAAATGTATTTATAAACTCTACAGAAAGTGGACATAAAGGGAACCTACCTCAACATAATAAAAGCCATATATGACAAACCCACAGGAAATATTATTCTCAGTGGTGAAAAAACTGAAAGCATTTCCTCTAAGATCAGGAACAAGACAAGGGTGCCCACTCTCACCACTATTATTCAACATAGTTTTGGAAGTTTTAGCCATGGCAATCAGAGAAGAAAAAGAAATAAAAGGAATCCAAATTGGAAAAGAAGAAGTAAAGCTGTCACTGTTTGCAGATGACATGTTACTGTACATAGAGAATCCTAAAGATGCCACCAGAAAACTACTAGAGCTAATCAATGAATTTGGTAAAGTAGCAGGATTCAAAATTAATGCACAGAAATCTCTTGCATTCCTATACACTAACAATGAAAAATCAGAATGAGAAATTAAGGAAACACTCCCATTTACCATTGCAACAAAAAGAATAAAATATCTAGGAATAAACCTACCTAAAGAGGCAAAAGACCTGTATGCAGAAAACTATATGACATTGATGAAAGAAATTAAAGATGATACAAACAGATGGAGAGATATACCATGTTCTTGGAGGAATCAACATTGTGAAAATGACTATACTACCCAAAGCAATCTACAGATTCAATGCAATCCCTATCAAACTACCAATGGCATTTTCCACAGAACTAGAACAAAAAATTTCACAATTTGTATGGAAACACAAAAGACCCCAAATAGCCAAAGCAAACTTGAGAAAGAAAAATGGAGCTGGAGAAATCAGGCTCCCTGACTTCAGACTATATTACAAAACTACAGTAATCAAGACAATTTGGTACTGGCACCAAAACAGAACTATAGATCAATGGAACAGGATAGAAAGCCCAGAGATAAACCCACACACGTATGGTCACCTTATTTTTGACAAAGGAGGCAAGAATATACAATGGAGAAAAGACAGCCTCTTCAATAAGTGGTGCTGGGAAAACTGGACAGTTACATGTAAAAGAATGAAATTAGAACACTCCCTAACACCATACACAAAAAATAAACTCAAAATGGATTAAAGACCTAAATGTAAGGCCAGACACTATCAAACTCTTAGAGGAAAACATAGGCAGAACACTCTATGACATAAACCACAGCAATATCCTTTTTGACCCACCTCCTAGAGAAATGAAAATAAAAACAAAAATAAACATATGGGACCTAATGAAACTTAAAAGCTTTTGCACAGCCAAGCAAACCATAAACAAGACAAAAAGACAACCCTGAGAATGGGAGAAAATATTTGCAAATGAAGCAACAGACAAAGGATTAATCTCCAAAATATACAAGCAGTTCATGCAGCTCAATATCAGAAAAACCAACAACCCAGTCCAAAAATGGGCAGAAGACCTAAATAGACATTTCTCCAAAGTAGACATAGAGATTGTCAACAAACACATGAAAAGATGCTCAACATCATTAATCATTAGAGAAATGCAAATCAAAGCCACAAAGAGGTATCATCTAACACTGGTTAGAATGTCCAACATCAAAAAAATCTAGAAATAAATGCTGGAGAGGGTGTGGAGGAAAAAGGAACCCTCCTGCACTGTTGGTGGGAATGTAAATTGATACAGCCAGTATGGAGGACAATATGGAGGTTCCTTAAGAAAACTAAAAATAGAACTACCATATGACCCAGCAATCCCACTACTGGACATATACCCTAGAAAACCATAATTCAAAAAGACACGTGTACCACAATGTTCATTGCAGCACTATTTACAATAGCCAGGACTTGGAAGCAATCTAAATGTCCATTGATAGATGAATGGATACAGAAGATGTGGCACATATATACAATGGAATATTACTCAGCCATAAAAAGGAACGAAATTGGGTTATTTGTAATGAGGTGGATGGGACCTAGAGTCTGTCATACAGAGTGAAGTCAGAAAGAGAAAAACAAATACCGTATGCTAACATATATATATGGAATCTAAAAAACTGTACTGATGAACCTAGTGCAGTGCAGGAATAAAGACACATGTAGAGAACAGACTTGAGGACGCAGAGGTGGGAGGGGGAAGCTGGGGCCAAGTGAGAGAGTAGCACTGACATATATACACTACCCATGTAAAATGGATGGCTAGTGGGAAGCAGCTGCACAGCACAGGGAGATCAGCTGTATGCTTTGTGACGACCTAGAGGGTTGGGATAGTGAGGGAGGGAGGGAGCCTCAAGAGGGAGGACATATGGGGATATATGTTTATGTATAGCTGATTCACTTTACTGTACAGCAGAAACTAACAACATTGTAAAACAATTATACTCCAATATAGATATTTAAAAAAATAATAAAATGTATTTATGGATCAATTTGAAGAAAAATGACATCTTTATCATATTAATCTTTCTACAAATAAACATGAGACATTTCATGATTTATTTAGCTTTCCTTAATATCTTGCTGTAAGCTCTAATTTTATTTCATATGGAACACTTTCATAGATTTATTTCTAGAATTCTATTATTTAGAATGAAAGTTAAGCTGCCGCACTAAAGAGACCAACACAACAATGACATAAGGTACAATTACATTTATTTTTCTTACACAGTGTATGTCTGAGTCAGTCATCATGAAAGGTTATTGGAAAGTATACCTTCTATGGGGACTAGTTTAGTGATCAGAAAATTATGTGTGTTTTGCCAAATAGGCTTGCTCCTTCCTCCCTCCCTCCCTCCTTTCCTTCCTTCCTACCCTTCTTCCTTCCTTCCTTTTGTTTCTTTCTTTATCAAAGCAATTCCCTCAAATATTTCATAGTTTTCTACACTCTTGACCTTTGCTCAGTACCGATTTCTATACCCCTAGTTCTTTTCATGGGTCTTTAGCCTGCTTTGTTTTTTGGCTTTTGTGCTAGACCCATGTCAATGGGCCTTATTTTATTGTTGACTACTGTGCTGGAAAGGGCTAACTCAGCAGGCCTGGGTTGCTCCACCCCTGTGTATTCCCAAGAAAAGCTTATCCTCAGAGCTGGCCCTTGGCCAGACCTTGGGAGATGAGCTCTGTGACCTGGGAATATTCTGCCTGAGAAGTGTGTTTTTGTAGACCTGAGATTTGAGGCCATGTGGTTCCAGTTTAATCAGATAATTTATACTAACAATGCAATTAATGGTAATTAAAGTTTTTGCTTTGGGGAACTGAAGTCTGAGTAATTAAAGTCACTGGCACAGGTGCTATATGCCTACATGTCTCATCCCTATAAAAATCCTGGACACCTGGGCTTGGGTGATCTTCCCTGGTTGACAATACTTTGCATGTATTGTCATTCATCATTACTGGGGAAATTAAATGCATAAGTGCATCTGTGTGACTCTGCTGGGAGGGAACACCTGGAAGCTCACATCTGGTTTCTCCTGGGCTTTGCCCCATGCATCTTTTCCCTTTGCTGATTTGTATCTTTATCTGTAATAAGCAGTAACCATGAGCATAACAGCTTTACTGAGTCCTATGAGTCCTTCTAGCAAATCATTGAGCCTGAGAGTGGCCGCAAATTGTACCAGAAAGCTGCTGACCACTTCTAAGTCCTCTCCTTATATCCTACTCTGCACTACCATCATGTCTCTCAACTCAGTAACTCATGATAACTTTCTAACTTGTCTCCTTGCTATTTTTTATTTTGCTACACTATTCCAACGTGATTCTTAAAAAAAAAAACTTGTTTTCTTCCTTTGTTCAACACATTCAGAAAAAAAATCTAAATGTGTTATATACATGGTTTATCAGTTCTTTATGATCTGCCCCCCCCCCAGCTATCTCTCCTTTTCCTTTTCCCCCCTCTCATTCAGGTTCTTGCTGGTCCTCACACTTACCAAGCATTCAACAGCCCCAGGATCTATGCATTCACTGTTCCCTATGCCTGTTTGACTCATGCCCCAGATATTCACAGGGATCACTCTCCCATTATTTAAGCTATTTTTTTATATAGGAATGGAATTCAGTGAGTTATTACCAGTAAAGCCTGCTTAGTAGCATGCAGAAATCTTATCTCCATGAGTAATCAGGGATCTTTCTAATTGGGAAATGATCTTGTCTTAGAGGTTGTTAAATATTTGAATATTGTTACTGCTTACTTGTTACCTTACCTGGGAGGTTCAAGACATGCTACCCCAAAATATGGGGCCTTGGCATAATGAATAATTTAAGCTGAAGGAGTTTCAGAAAAATAGTAGAAGCAGGAAGATCTGACCTTCCCCCTCCCATTTCCCCTGAAACAGATCATAAAACCCTCATGTGAGAGTTGCCCTCCCTATACCAGGAGGAAAGGAGCATCCTTATCTCTGAAAACAAAGGGACACTGAGAAGACTCTGAAGGGGTCTTGCTAAGTTTTCCCAGTTGACTTCACCTACCTCATACTCTAACTTATCATATATCTCCATGACTGTCCATTCTTCATCAAACCTAGCATAAATATACTCATGTCCAACCACTTTTTTGTGTCTTCATTTCCTCTTGAAAGCTCCCGTGTCACGTAAAACTTAAAAAAATTTGTGTGCCTTTCTCCTGTTGATCTCTCTTTGTCAGTTTACTTTTCAGACCCATCCAGGGACCATAAGAGCATTAAGAAAAACATTTTCCTCTTCTCCAGAGGCCTTCTCCATCCATCCTATATAAAATAGCATCTACCGTTACTCTGAAAATATCCTTTTCCATATCCTTTCTCCCTCTCCTTTTTTCTTGATAGCATAGATATGAAGATATATCTCTCCAAGTAGAATGTAACCTTATGAGTGTAGTGATCTCTACTTTAGTTTTATTTTGAACATAATAGGTCCTCAGTACATATTTGTTGATCAAATGGATGAAGCTCTATCTCCTCCACCCCCAAAGCAAATTTTCCTCAAAATAACTTAGTCACTTTAGAATGATAAACTCCATAGTCATTGCATGGTATTCTTTGGCAGTCTGAGTCCAGTGGAACTATCCAGGGGTGGTCATGAGCTCTACTAGTGTCACCCATCCTTCAACATTTTACCACCTATGGGAGTGATAGATAAGTCTCTATTTTCCCCTTATCCAACACGTGACTGTTATATCAGACATGTTCACATCACATACACTCCTACCCCACAAAGCGATAATTTTCAACAGTAGCACATATAAACTGATAAGGAGGAAGAGAAATCTAGTATTAACAATGGAATTATAACGTTATTTATGAATGTGGAGGAGTTTTAGTTCTCTTTTTCCTTTCCCTCTTCCCACTCTCAAATGATAACTGAAGAGGCTTTCCTCAGTTCTTATGATATACCCCTTATAGGCTGTTGCTATTGGGATCATTTTGCCTTCACATATAGATCCCTTGGGCCTGTTCTTCTAAAGGTGTTTCAAGCTCAACTACTTTCCTTGGTACTCACAGAACTTGCTGGACTAAGTCACTTGAGCGAGGGCTTCTTCCAACATAGGTGTCTCTCTTGGTTTTGAGAATCTGGTCAGCCTCGTGCTTCTATTATAATTTTCAGGAAAAAGTTGGGTGTTAGATTCTGTGTCCTTCAAATTCCAGGTGGCACAGATCAAGTCGTTCTCTGCTCCCCTTGCTTCACTTCTCTAGGATTCATAAATCGGGGGCCACCTACTCAGTAAGCTCTGCATAGAGTATGTAGTGTCTGATGTGGCTAAAGTTAACTATTATTCTAAGTTCACTACTTGAGAGGACAGGAAACTTAAATTTTACATCTCATTTAGATGACAGTAAAGAGCATTTTTAATTTGTAAACCCCTGGGTAATGACTTAGAAACAAGTTGTCATTTTGTTATAGCACAAAGATGTAGAATTGATTACAACACTCTGGATCTCAGTAATTGAGGGAGCACCAGTTTGTGAAAGATTAATTTCTTTACATTACTCTTTTTAACACATTGTCAATGCCATTAGCTTTTTCGCTTTTAATTTCATCCTGCTTTTCACTAAAGACTGTTGTACCATTTTGATTAATATGATTAGAAATTTTGAAAAGATGGGGATTTCCATGTTTTCTGGGATATGACTTACATGACTATCCCTTTAAGATGTAGATTCTGTCTGGCAATTTATTACATTGACAAATATTAATAAAAAATTCATCTATCAGTCTTACTATTAATTATTATGCACACTGTTGATGAAAAGTATATTATGAATGTTTGCTGCATAATAGACACTGTATGAGGTACTCAAAAATAGGTAGTAGAAAATCAAAGATATGGTCCAAATAAGCCATATATGAAAGCATCTTACACAAGAGTAAGAGTAGAGCAAAAACAAAGTGTTTTAGTTTTGCAGGGGAGAGTTGAAAGCAGGTAATTTCACTCAGGAAAACATTCGTATCCTAGATATGAGCTTCTATGTGAGTCATGTATAAGGAGAAGGGAAGAAGAAAAGCCAAAAATGTTGTTTACAATTTATCTGCAAGGAATAGACAATAACTTTGATTCTTTGATGTTGGAGAATGATAAGTGATACGTATTTCTGAGTTGGCTTTATAAAAGATTGATTGTTACAAAACTGTTCTGAATCAAATTTAAATTTTAATGTTCTCTCCTCGGATTGAAGATTAAATTTGTGACAAAAGCACACATAGCATATACCTGTCTGATTTCCTCAGCTGTAAAATAGAAGTAATAACACCATCATTAACACTGTGCATTATAATATAGTATTTTCTGCTGCCTAATTTATGATATGGACATTTAAGCATAGTGTCAAAGAGTAAAGTATTATGTTAGTATTTATATTCTTTCTCAAATATTTAGAAAACGTAAACATAATTTTGCAGCTGATTTCCATTGACTATTTCCAGCTGAAATTCCATTACTTTCACTTAACTTGCAATGTAATTAATATACCATCGGGGAGTGTTTTCAGACACTATACATTTTAAATACTTCTTAATTCCATAGCTCAGAGAAATTTTAGCATTTTTCTTGCTTTAATTTTTTATGCTAATAAATTCAATTGCATGTCATATTTGAACAATTTGAATGTTTTTCTGATTCTTCTCTGTAGTTGGGATATTAACCTCTGAATCATGATAAAGAAGTAACTATCATTAATTATTCTTAACTAACACTTTTTAAAAGAAATCTTTCACCTATGTATTCTAAAACATCCTTAAAGATGAGTTTATATTTTATCTTCAGGGACTCTCCTTTAATTTTAGGACCTTTATTTATTGTTGTGATATATACTAGAACTTTGTTTTTTAAATAACCATATTTTATTTATTTTTTTATTGAAGTATAGTTGATTTACAATGTTGTGTTACTTTCTGCTGTACAGCAAAGTGATTCATTTATATATACATATACATTCTTTCTTATGTTTTTTCCATTATGGTTTATCAAGGATATTGAAAATAGTTCCCTGTGCTATACAGTAGGATCTTGTTGTTTATCCATTCTACATGTAATAGTTTGCATCTGCTAACCCCAAACGCCCAATCAATTCCTCCCCCACCCCTCCTCCTCCTTGGCAACCACAGTCTGTTCTCTATGTCTGTGAGTCTGTTTCTGTTTCGTAGATAAGTTCATTTATGTCATATTTTAGATTCCATATATAAGTGATATCATATGGTATTTGTCTTTCTCTTTCTGACTTATTTCACTTAGTATGATAATCTCTAGTTGCATCCATGTTGCTACAAATGACATTATTTCATTCTTTTTATGGTGAATAGCCATATTTTAAATGTAATCTTCATTTCATTGCTTTAAAAGGTCAGGTGATTTAAAGCAGAGAATCATTTTATGAAAATTGATGGATTTCTTTGATTGGTTTCTAATCTATATTCCCATTAGAATCCAACCAGATAAGTTCTTTTTTTTTTTTTTTTAACATCTTTATTGGAGTATAATTGCTTTACAGTGGTGTGTTAGTCTCTGCTTTATAATAAAGTGAATCAGCTAAACATATACATATAGCAACCAGATAAGTTCTTTAGTAGAAATTAATGAGTAATTCTTTGTCACCAAAACCAAAATTTCTCAAGATTGAAAATAGAGAACCAAATATCAAATCTCTTATTTTGTTTAGAGATTCATATTATTACAGATAACAATTTTTAAATTTAATAATAATATATAAACATCACATAATGTGTTGTCTAAACACCATCATTGTTATCATTGTTATGTCTTTTTTACTTTGAGTCCTCTGAGCAGCAGATACCAAGACAGTGTAAGGAAGGAAAGATTTTTCCTGTACCATCCTAGGTTCCATACCTGAGTCTGTGAACAGCTGTGAAGAAGTAGATTAACAAGGGAGAATTTATATAAATTTATTTATTTTTAATATTACAAGATGGGGCACCACAGGAAAAAAAATGAATATTCAGAAAAGCAGTGAGATTTGAGATCTTATATACCATCTGAATAGGGGAAAGGGACTTAAAAGAAAGTAAATGATTTTTAGGAAAGATAAATGGGCCTTATAAGAATAGATGGGAGATATGATAGTTTGTGACAAAGTTTGTCTGAGTATGGTGTTGACTTCTAGTCTCCTCTCCTGTGATAAGAGACAATCTTCCCCGATGGATGAAACTCCTGGGTAGGGGACTTATGACAAATGAGTTCCTTTTGGAAGATATCTTTAGGCAGATAAGGGGAATTTAGAGAAAGCCTTTCCCTGCATTTGCTGTTTTTCAAGTGCCAATCATCCTTGAACCAAAGAGGCAAATTTTAGAGTGGCATATTCTACCATCCTTCAACAGGATTCAGTGTTCAAGAGATGCATTGCAGAAAATTTCTTGGAAGAAAAATGAGGAGAGTTAGAGGAGGAGAAACATATAGATGGCAATGTAGGACAGACACCTGTGAAGGAAATAGGTTAGGAAGGAGGGTTGGGAAGAAGAATCTTTTATTGTAGTGCAATTCTAAGAAAGGTTTTGTGAGGCTGCTGGGGAGTACTCAAAGCCAAAGTTGCTCACAGGAATGGACTTGCCTTAGTACCCCTGCCATACTCAGTTACTGGCTGGGATCATCTCATGAGAAGCATGGCTTCGGCACAAAGATGGGATACATTCATTGGTAGTAGTCAGTCATGCTCCCTGAAGTAAAAACATGCTCTCTGCAGCACTTTTGCATGGCTAGCACATGACATTTTGTTTGTTAGAGATAATCTTTTTAATCTCTTAGGACATTTCTAGAATTTCTCAAGTATTTTTCCACTCCTGTGGGATAGAATTCAAAACATGGCAAAGCTTCCTGTATCTAAAGACATAACTTGGAAGATATAGTATGAAAACCTATCATCAAACTCATATATTTACTGAAGAAAATAATTGCCAACTTTATAGAAGATAATTCAGCTTGGCATGATATTCTAAGGGCATAAAAATACCTAAGCGGTGGTTATCTTCATAAATAGACCATGCCAGCAATCCACAAGTCAGACAGACCACAGAAATGGGGGATTCAGGAGTAGGAAGTATGTATGGGTTAAGGGAAACATCAGGTAGTAGACTCTCTTCTGCTGGACTAAGATTCAAGGACAGGGTCCAATCCCTGGGAAGTTAACAGGTTGAGTAAAGGTAGGACAGGGCTTCAATCCTAGCGTATGGAAAATCATTTTCAATGTAAAGATGCAGAGTTTTAGGTACAAGGAACAAAGTTAGATTTCAATGATTAGAATTGGGGTCAGGATAGACAAAATCCATTAACAAATCAGAAGCCCAGTTATCCAAACAGACCAGTGAGTAAGATTAGTAGCAAGAGTAAGTGGATCATGTGTCCCATCACTTTGGGCTAGAATTTCTTAATGTCTTTGTGCTTAAAGTTATCAGTAGTCTTAGAGACTGGGTCAGAGGTGAACTATATTGGATTTAGAGTTTTCCTAGTCACTATAGAGACTGAAGCTTAGGAATGAGGCAGGAGCAGAGGCCCACTTTTTCTAGTTCAGGCTATTACAACTTTATCATTGCTCTTCCTGCTTCCATCTTGGAGTCTATCACATTGTTGCTGAGAAACTTATATAAATTTAAGATAAAGATCTTAAATCTCCTACTCTTCGTATGACCTCATTGAATTGTCTGGATTATTTCCACTAATGTTAATGTTGTAGCATTAATTTTTTTAATTTATTTAATTTTTAAAATTTTAATTACATTTTTATTCTTTTTTAAAAATATTTTTGTTCAGCACTATTGCAATTGTAGCTAATCTGTTCTGCTGAGTGTTACAGAGTGCTATTTATGTTTCATACTTCAGCAGCATTTCATAGGAGGTTTTTTTTTTATAAATTTATTTTATTTTATTTATTTTATTTTTGGTTGCATTGGGTCTTCGTTGCTGTGCGCGGGCTTTTCTCTGGTTGTGGCAAGCAGGGGCTACTCTTCGTTGCGGTGCGCAGGCTTCCCATTGTGGTGGCTTCTCTTGTTGCGGAGCATGGGTTCTAGGTGCGTGGGCTTCAGGAGTTGTGGCACGCAGGCTCAGTAGTTGTGGCTCACGGGATCTAGAGCGCAGGCTCAGCAGTTGTGGTGCACGGGCTTAGTTGCTCTGTGGCATGTGGGATCTTCCCAGACCAGGGCTCGAACCCATGTCCCCTGCATTGGCAGGCGGATTCTTAACCACTGAGCCACCAGGGAAGCCCTTCATAGGAGTTTTATCCAAGCTAATCTCGGAAATTTTCAATTAAGAAGGTCTCACATTTTCCTCATTAGTTATTTAATATCTGTAACTATGAAGCTCAGTGGTTGTACTATGTACTCAGAGCTTTCTAGAAATATTCAGTTTATGTAGCATAATTAGAAAACATTATTTTATTAATCATTTTTGTTGGAGCTTGAACGAAGAAATTCAGCAACTGTAACACTGGAAAGTCATTAGAGAACTGGTTAGCATATGCAATTTTTAATATATTTTCATCATTTCCATTCTAAAAAAATACTAATTTGTTATTACAATAATGAGAAATACATTCTAAGAATCAAACTATTTTATTACTTATAAATATAATTTTTTTTAATTTTGGATAATGTGTATATCATGTTTATTATGCCTAAATGTGGCACTGATTTAAATTATCCTCAAAGAACTACATTAATCCTGAAAGTTTCCTCTGATATATTAATTTATTGATGTAAACACATTCAAAAATTTTAATATCAAACACTTGTTTTTTAGTAACTATAATAACATATTTCTTAATTTTTAATGTATGAAATATTACTATTATTTCTGAATCAGCTAATAACTACCTTCAGACTTTTAAAAGTGGTGTCTGCTCAAGTGAATAAAACCTGTTTGTTTTATTTTTCAGAATTCTCCTCATTCTATAGGTAGCATAAAGCATTTTCATCTCTAGAGTAACTTTTTAAGTTTAAAACAACCTTCATTCCTGTAAGTAAGTAGAAAATGATTTATATTTTTTCATTTCTAGCTTTACATAAATCACAGAATTCCCCTCAATGAAAACGGATCATTCTGGAAATCTCTCTACTGGAAAACTTCCAGACCAATATCTTTCCCAAAGAGGAAAGGTTGTTTAATAATGAGCCCCAATGCCATTATCGTACAATCTGTGTTAAGTATTTGCTATCTGAAGATTATACCATTGGGTGCAATTGATTAGGAGAACGTACTTAGATTGATTTCTGGGCTCTCAATATGGAAGCCTCTGTCTAATGAATATAGTAGATGGACTAAGAGGGAGCTAAAACATAATTTATTAAAGATGATTACTTGAGTTTGAAACTTTTTGGAGAGTGCATTTATTATCTTTTGCCAAATCCCCAGGAAATAAGAATGTCTGACAAGATCTTTTATTATAATGTGTAAAAACCTACTTAAGACTTGCAAGCAGAAAATGAGAAATTAAATAGCTAACTTGTGAATTATTTTCTTTCATAGAGCATTAAACATTAATAGGATAATATTTCTATTTAGAACCAAGAAGCAGTATCTAATTAATATACTAACATATTTATTCATGTGATTCATATAAATGTATTAATAACATTTTTCTTGAGCTCTAAAGAGAACGCTCTATTAGCCATTATTTTCTACAGAAAGTGAAGCATTTCAATTTGTGTAAGCTTATAGTATTTTTTTAAGAAATGTTTTATAAAATATTTTAGTACTGCCACCTTAAGGTCAAGGTGTATATTCTGTTGAGGCCACATTGCAACACCCCCTCATGGTGATGTAAAGATCAGGGAGAGTCACTTGTATACAGCAGGTACTTAGATTGCTGGGAACCAGCCAGTCCTCAGGGCACAAGCCTAGGGGACTTCTATCTCATTCTGGTCTTAGTGACTCCTATGCATCAATGCTGAGGAGAACAGGTGAGACAACAGAGATAAGTAACTACACGATTTATTGCCTGTGCTGAATTGACCAGTATCAGTAGCCATTAGTCAGCAGTTCAGATGCTCTCTAGAGCAGTGTTTCTCAGACTTTAATGTACATACAAATCCCCTTGAAATCATGTTAAATTGTAGATTCTGATTCAGTAGGTCTGGGATTGGGGGCGGGGCTGAAATTCTGCAGGTCTAACAATCTCTTGAGTGATGACCATACTGTTGATGTATGAGTTGAGTCTACTCCACACTTGGGAGTAGACTGTTCTGGAGCACTGCAGACTCAAAGTTCCTTTACCTGAGGCACAATCACTTCCCTTAACACCTCTCCAAATTTCCCATAATGTGGAGCTAACCAGACCCATTTGATGTGTATTTTCTCATTATAACTCTAATACTGTAGGTGGAAATCTTTTACAAGAGCAACACAGACACATTTAACTCTGATCAGAGAACCATTTGTTTCTTGGTCAACCCCTACTATTCTACATTTCTTTTTGTTTTTTTGACATCATCTTTATTATAGATATTTTTCTTTATATTGGTTCTCTTTCTCTGTCTTTTTCTGCCCAAGTTTGTCCAAAGCTCTGATGCTTTTTATTTCTACCTAGCTAATTCTGATGACCTTCCCTTAAGATTCTTCTGCTGATCAATACTCCAAACTCAACTTAATCCATTAAGGATTTGGGAAAAGATGATGTTCATTTTTAATGTAAAATCTAAATGTTTATCTGAATAGAATTTTTAAAAAAATGATAGAAGGGAATAAAACTCCCCCAAACACTTCTAATCTAATATACAGACACAAAACAAGCTTGAGCTGAATATAAAATATAAGTCGTTTTCTTTTTTTATTTTATTTTATTTATTTTTTAAACATCTTTATTGGAGTATAATTGCTTTACAATGGTGTGTTAGTTTCTGCTTTATAACAAAGTGAATCAGTTATACATATACATATGTTCCCATATCTCTTCCCTCTTGCATCTCCCTCCCTCCCACCCTCCCTATCCCACCCCTCTAGGTGGTCACAAAGCACCGAGCTGATCTCCCTGTGCTATGCGGCTGCTTCCCACTAGCTATCTATTTTACGTTTGGTAGTGTGTATATGTCCATGCCACTCTCTCACTTTGTCACATCTTACCCTTCCCCCTCCCCATATCCTCAAGTCCATTCTCTAGTAGGTCTGTGTCTTTATTCATTTTCTAACCCTCTGTACACCTCCAAAGGGACTTCAAGTTTGTTTTGCTATGTATCCCTTTCTAGATGCAGAGATGATAAATTAAATTTGTAGAATGATTTTCATGCCACAAAGAACCTTCCTATAGATTATCTTTTTTATTTGAAGCACTTGATGAGGAAAGTGGGATCTATCATTGCCCAGATAATGTACACTGAATGATGTTGAAAGTTACTCCTTCCTCCATATATTTGTCTTTTCTATTAGACTTGCAATAGTGCACAAAACGACACTATTGTGTTCTTTTCTGTGAATAAGGCATGTAAGTCTTGAAAGTTATTTAAAGATAAATGTATACTAAAATGGTATCTTGAGAATTTATAAAGTTTATTCTAGTTACATTCTCCAACCAGCGTCTTCTGTATCCCTTCCTTCCCGTTTATATATTCTAGCTCATACATCCTCTAAATGCTGAAATACACCAGGATTCTTTTCTTGATTTTCTCTTTTTCTTTTATTATTCTAGCTATTATTAACACAGTCTCATTTTCTTTGGCTGAAATTTTTTTCAGTTATGAACAGCACACTTGAGTCTCTGAATTCTTACTTAGGCTCAGTTAGCTTTCTTGAGCTCCAGAAATATATTTCTACTACCTATTTGCATATATTTACAAAATATTTTAAAAGCTAGATGAGAAATGGGGCTTGAGAGTAACTACATTAAAGATGTTAATAGCATGTACATATAACATGTTTAGGTTAATATACTTACTATTTTATATTCTGTATTAAAGTCAGTGATAAGAAACATATTCATTACTAACAACCCCCCTTTGAAGTAGCCTGATAAACTTTTATTATTTCTTCAGAATATTCTTCTCACTAAGAATGGAAAATATGACTCTGAGAAGGTTCTAAAGTATATATACTTCCAAAAAGATAAGTAATTTGTTTTCACATTTATAATCCCTAAATGTCTGAATCCTTAGTTTCACATACATAAATTATCCTTTTAAAGCAAAAATCTGATGTATGTTTTAAAAGCTATCAGTAAATTAAATTAAAATTCAAAATTGAATAAGTAAATATTCATTTAATCAATAAAACTCTTGCCTGTATTATGTTATTGTGACATAGCCTGTTTGTAAATATTAATGTCTGTTGTTAAACATAAAACATATTTCCTTGATAGTCTTCAGAAGCTCAGTGAAAATTTTTTTTTTATTCTTAGAAAGAATTGGTTTTATTTTGCAGTTGTTAAATGATTACTGCATCTCCCTTAGCAACTTGTTTCATTTGATATCACAAATACATTTTTTTGGTTTAGCATGATATATACTTATACCCTCACTGTTTAATTATTTACTTTTATATTAATATGTCTAAATTACAGAGCAGGGCTTCTGGAAGCATTGAATTCTTATCCTATAAACCATATCATAATTTAAATAAATAAATTTAATTAAGTAAGTGATTAATGAAATGTAAGAGTAAAATATTAAATCCCTTTATTGTTTTAACTACTTCAGAAGTTTGGAGTTAATTATGAACTATGAAATCAATACATGCAATAATGTATAGGATGGTAATGAGTTAAACATTTCTGAAGTACATGCTGTAAAGCATCAAGGTTATTGGCCCAGCAAATCGTGAGAAAATAAGGAATAGTAATTTTATTGACCACAAAGGTAAAATAGATTTATAGAAATAAAAGAGAACAATTTTTTAAATGTCATATATTAATTAGAAAATTTTACTAATATAATAATAAGAAAATAAGGTTGCTGAGTTTTTAGAAGCTTTGTAGCTTCATATCAAATTTCCATTTTATATTATAAGATAGGTAGTTCCAATCTGAAACTCAAAATATCCTCTTAATATTTAGTCCAGAAACTAGAAGATGGTTAAAGTTTGGAGGTCAGATCCATCAGATGTAGCATCTAATATACATCATCATCTAATAGCTGTGAAGCTGTCCTGGCACCTTTCCTAAAAAGTAAACTGAGGTTCCTTAAGGGGATTCTTTTCAAACAGCAACCATAATGTAGGTAATCCTTGCTAATTTAATGACCATCTACAAGCTGTATATGAATATAATAATGAGGATGTGGTGAAGATACCATTGTCATAAAAATAGAGATGTCTGGCTGTGAGACCTTTAATCAAATCTTTATTTTCTGGGAATGGCTTACCAGTTTTCAAATTAGCTATACTAAAAAATAATAATAGTAGATATTAGATTATTGAAAAATAGTAAATTGCTACAAATCAATGAAACTGTTTACATATTAGAAGGTCTTTGTTGTGTGGAACATAGAATAGCTAATGTAATGTCACTTAGTGTTTGTTGCACACTTCCCAACCTCACCTTCACAAGTCTGCTTCATGGTTGGCTTTCCCTTTATTAAGAGTCTTCTCATGGTTAGCTGGACTGTGAAAGCTAAGGTGAACCCTTGACTACAGAGTTCATTAGTCACAGTCAGCACTCTGAAGGTAGGGGAATCATGTGAAGAACAGAGCTAATAATTTGAAATTTTCCTGATTTATGTCCCAGTCAAATACTTGAAAAACAGAGCTTGGTTCAGTAGTTGCTATTTTAACAGATACTAATCATTTTAAAAAATTTATTTTACTGAAGCATAGTTGATTTACAATCTTGTATTAATTTCTGCTGTACAGCAAAGTGATTCAGATATATATATATATATATATATATATATATATATATATATATATACATATATATATATATATATATATATACATATATATACATTCTTTTTCATATTTTTTTCCATTATGGTTTATCACAGGATACTGAATATAGTTCCCTGTGCTATACAGTAGGACCTTGTTGTTTATCCATTCTATACATAACAGTTTGCATCTGCTAACCCCAAACTCCATCCCTCCCCTACCCCTCATCCCCCTTGGCAACCACAAGTCTGTTCTCTGTCTGTGAATCTGTTTCTGTTTCGTAGATAAGTTCATTTATGTCATATTTTAGATTCCACATGTAAGTGATATCATGTGGCATTTGTCTTTCTGTTTCTGACTTATCTTACTTAGTATGATAATCTCTAGGTCCATTCGTGTTGCTACAAATGGCATTATTTCATTCTTTTTTATGGCTGAATGGTATTCCATTGCATATATGTACCACATCTTCTTTACCCATTCATCTGTTATGAACATTTAGGTTGTTTCCATGTCTTGGCTATTGTGAATAGTGCTGCTATGAACATAGGGGGGTGCATGCACCTTTTTGAATTATAGTTTTGTCTGGATATATGCCCAGAAGCGGGATTATTGGATCATATGGCAACTTTATTTTTAGTTTTTTGACGAACCCCCATACTGTTTTCCATAGTGGCTGCACCAATTTACATTCCCACAACAGTGTAGGAGGGTTCCCTCCTCTCCACACCCTCTCCAGCATTTGATATTGGAGACTTTTTAATGACGGCCAGTCTGGCCAGTGTGATGTGGTCCTCATTGAAGTTTTGATTTGCATTTCTCTAATAATTAGCAATGTTGAACATCTTTTCATGTGCCTATTGGACATCTGAAGATACTAATCATTTGTTTATTTTTCGTTGTAAACTTTATGGGATATTTAGTGTTCTTTCGTACATTGGAAAATAGTGACTTAAATCCACCATCCTGACTCTTTTCATTCTGGTTTTATTGCGTGATATTTTGCCAGAACTCCAAATTATATGGGATATAAACTCTGACTCTGGACATAGCCAGGATCTTGTCTGGGCTTATGCTTATACAATTTGCCTGGCATTATATTCTAAATTTAGATTTGATTTGATTTGATCAAACCTATATGCGTTTACTCAGTATTCAGCTGAGAAGAGATAAAAGGAAAAACATGCTACGTAATTCTAATGTGGTTATAAGGGTGTGCCAAAAAACTGTTAAGGGTCTGAGATTTTACCATACTTGTAAACTAACTGCCACAGTATTCATGGATGTTGGCAGGAAACATGGGAACCCTGGATCAGAGATGAAGGGTTTATTATTCATGGCTCAACAAGCAGCATGAGCATCAGTATACTTGTGTCCATTCCCCTTTTGCCCAATCCCATGGAGGTGATATAACTGGACACAGATGGATATCTACACATACAGTGGGTTACACTATAGGGAACCCTGAGCTTGGGAGCCGAAATCTTTTATATTATAATAGGCAGTGAGCATTCCTGCATTTGTTCTGGAGGGAGACACTATTTCTATCTTCCAGTACAGAAACTGCACAGAAAAAAAAGACAATTAGTGCCTCACTTACAAAACATGTAGAAATGCAACTCATGGAAAGTTATCTCCCAAAAGGATGAAGAATATATCATCATTTGCAAGTTACTGAATCTTTGTCCCCCACCTTGTTTATATCACCTTATCTACCTCCTATTCTTCCGTGAACCTCAATTAATAGATTGAAGAAAAATGCACTTTGCAGTATGGATGTTAAAAAGATATATCTAAGATTTTTTAGGAATTTGGAAAAAAAGATAGCAAATTTTATAAAGAGGGGCAAGAAAAATAAGGATGTGAGGAAATCAAAATATTTTACCTACTCTTGTGATAAAAACTGCTGGCCAGGGATTCTAAAAGATAAACACTTTCAGAGACTTGAATACTTAAAATAGACTACTGCCCAATTGCAAAAATTTATTTGTTAAATTATATTTAATATCAATAGAACTAAATTTATACATTAATGTATATTTAAACAAATATCTTGTAGTAATTTATAATTGTTCTTATATGTTTGATGCCCCGAAACTTTAGTTATGTCAAAATTAGAAATAATGATATGCTCATTTTTTAAGTTTTCATTTGTTTTGTTATGAAAATTACAGAAAGTTAATGAATTGTCTATATTATATAAATAAATAAATAAGCCATTAAGAAAAAATTAAAAGTTGAGTGATTCAGAACTTAACCGAATAATTATTACAAAGTTCTAATTCTAAATCGTTACAAGAAAAAAACTTTTGAATAAGTTACATAGTTCTTAGTAATTTGACCATTATACTATCATCTTCCTTTTTTTTTCTGGAAAGTGAGGGTTCCTGCTCTTATTGACTAGGAAAAATGATAGTACACCAAATACTCTCATTTTTCTTATTAGATTTCTTTTAAGATTTGAACACTGTAGTGTTAAAATTGGGCGATTATGGATAATCCTGATAAAAATCACAGGAAGATATTATTATACATAATAGTGAATAAATGTTTTGGGTTTCTGCACCTTCTGAACAATATCAATGAAAGTAATTAGAAATTAAAGGTGTTAGTTGAAGTTGTTAAATAAGTTGGTGTGAAAACACAAGCTGTTAGGAGCTCTAAAATTTGACAGAATATTTTTATACGTTTGAAAGAAAGCAATTGATGTGAAAGTTAGGGCCAAAATGGAATCAAGCATAATATTGATATTATTAGGTTGCCTCTAAAGTATTCCTCATTAACATAAGAAGAAATTACAAAATAATTTTACTTTGTTTCAATCAATGTTCTGCCATTAATAAATATTTTCATTAGTTTGATGTCATTTTTTCTTTCTTTTATCACTTTGGGTTGATATATGAGAAAGAATAGAAACATGGATATTGAAAGACAGTTCTGCCGTATTTTGGCTCTTAGGTCACTCAGATGCTCATGAACAACCTTCATTCCATGAAAGGGATAAATTAATCCCTTTCTTTAGGGGGACAAACCCAAAGTTCCATCAGAGTATGAAATCTAACTGAAAGATTAAAATTTCTGTGTTTATTGTCCTATCCTTTGGACATGGATTTGGCTATTTTTGGTTTATCAAACCGTAAACTCAAAAGCACATTTCTTCCTTAACACAGTCAGTGCATGAGAGTGAAGTAATAGGTTCACCACCATAAAAAATCCCATTTGGGAAAGAACATTAAGAAACACATGGGTTTACTGTCACATAGCAATTGTCATATCCTATTACCAGAAATAATATAGATCACCTGCTCTGAGAGTGAAGTAAGTTTCTTAATTAGTCTATCTAGCCAAGCTTTATTTTGCTTTCTGAAAGAACCCCTTTCTCATTGCCCTCACAATTCTTGGTTCTGAACTTTAAGAGATTCAATATTAGTTATTTTTTTCAATGTCCAAACTGAGGCCACTCCCTATTCAAGATTACCTCATGATCTAAGAAAGCTCTTGGAACTACAGCTATTCACACATTTCACATAAGAAGGAAGAAGGTTGGGAAAGGCAGCAGGAAGTTTTACTTCCTAGTTGCATTAGTCCTGTTTAAGGAGCCATCTAGGTAGCCCAACAAAATGATGGCCACTTCCCTCTCTTGGTCATCCCTAGCTGCCAAATAAGCTGGAAAATAATGTCTTCTAGCCAAGCACATTGCTCATCTGCACACAATTACGGTGCTATAAAAGTAAAACGATGCATGGGTATTGGAAGAGTAAGTAATAATCTGTGCAACAAAGCATAACAGTAAATTCATCCTTTTTCTCTTCCAGTTGAGTTCTTTTCCACTGTTTCCTGTGAGCTGTTTGTAGCGCCATCTGGCCAATGCACAACAGAAATCTGACAGTCATTCTTGACACCTATTTTTCCCTCTCACTCCATCTCCAAACATGCAAATATTCCCAAGATTCTTAACTCCCTTCAAACACGGGTACTTTATAACTACATGACAATTTAGCTCCAGTTATACTTTTTTCCTTGCATTTTCAATCCAAATCTATTCAAAGTGTATTACATATATCTAATGTTACTTTTTCATTAGTTCCTTGATCCACTGCAGTCTGTTTTCTACTGCTTCCCCTACCTCAAATGCTTCCTAGAAACTTTTCCTTAAGAGGTATTCAAGGAAATCTACTTACCAAATTAAGTAAAACTTTTTGTTTTTTTGTTTTATTCATTCTCATTAAAGCTTTAGGCTCTGTGACCCACTTTCTCCATCTTGAACTTCTCTTATCCCTAAATTTCTTTGGATACACTTTTACCAGCCAATCTTTCCCTCCTCTAACTTTATAGAAACTATTCATTCTCCATTCTAATATCAATCAAATAATCTATAATTAGGATACTATTCATTCTTATTATTTTTGAAACCATAATCACCTTTCTTCTTTATACTTAGCCACTCTATATAGAATGGATTTCTCCCAACAGTATTTAAATATGCCATGTTAGGCAAGATGGGCCTCCAAGACATCCAAGCCCTGATCCCTAGACTCTGTGACTGTGTTACATGACATGAAAGAATTGATTTTTCAGATGTAAGTAAGGTTATGAACCTTAAAATAGGGGGGTTATTATGGTTTATCTGATGGGTTCAATGTAATCACATGAATCCTTAAAAGCAGTGAACTTTCAAAGAGATATTGCAGAAGAGAATGATGGAGAGTTTAGAGGCATGAGAGAGACTTGACCTACCAGACCTGGAGGGACCAAATGGAAAACATGAGAAGGAATATGGGCAGCCTCTAGGAGCAAAGCTGGTTCCCAGCTGACAGTCATAGGGAAATGAGACCCTCAATCCTACAATTGCAGGGAACAAAATTCAGCCAACACCCTGAACTGCTAGGAAGCAGATATTTCTCTAGAGCCTCCAACAGGGAACGCAACCCTGCCAAAGCCTTGATTTCTGCAGCTCACACTTTTGACCTACAGGCACTGTGAGTAAAAAAAATTATGTTGTTTTGAACTGTTTGGTTTGTGGTAATTTGTTAGGGCAACAATAGAAAATTAATACATGTGCTAAATCTTTCCCTGTCAACACAATAAAGGGAATTCTGGGAATGTGGAGCCTGAACATGGCTCTCCTCCCCTACCCTCGCCAGACAAATCTAGGTTCTTTGCCTCCCCCGAGCCAAGTGGTTGCTGACACTTACAGGCTATTGGGAGGGTCTGAGGACTCAAGATTATGGGCATCCTTTTAAAGACTGATGTAGGGGATGGGAAATTGTCTTGAATGTGGCCAGAAAGTCCAAAGATTTAGTGGAATAAAGAGGTTCCTAGGAGAAGCTTTTTGTGGGGGGGATTACTAACATCTGGGAGGAATGCCACAGCCTTCAGTGAGAGTGTCAAAATGCCAGAAAGGAATGAAAAGGACAAGCTGGATCTTCCCAAAATACTGAGAGAAAAGGGTGAGATTGGGGATCGGGGTGGGGAGAGAAAGAAGGTTGGGTCTCCTCTATACAGAAATTGGGAAAGATCCATAAGGGGAAATTTTTACTTCAAGGGCCTTAAGCAGGGGCTAGCACTTTGCCCTTATCCACAGACTCACAGTATATGTAATACCTTTGCTGTTTACATCTTAATGATGTCCCACATTTAGACATGATCCCAAATAAAACCAATAACTAAATAACTTCTCTTCTGATAGCCTCCATATACAGCAAAGAATCAGGTTGAATGATCAAATGTGTACCTGGTAATGCAGAATTACTAGGGAAAAAGTGACGAAATCTTGAATTACAGAGACAAAAGGCAACAACAAAAAATCATAGCCCTTAAAGTTCTAATGGCAACATTATAAAGTCCTCCTGGAGCATAAAAATACACTAGTCAAAGCCAGAAAACTGAGTTTATGAACTAAAGGAGAGCATAATCAGGATTGAAAACTCAATTAATACCTTAGAAGATCAGATGCAAGAAATATCTCAAAGCACAGACAGGTAAAATAAGTAAAAACGGAAAGACTTATAGAACAGATCTGAGAAACTGAATGTGAATAATAGGTTCTACTGACAGAGGAAGAGGAACAGGAGGGAGAGCAAGCAAACAATACCAGAAAATTTTCTTCAGCTGAAGAAGGGCCTGAATTTGCAGTTATAAAATGTTCACTTAAGTTATAGGCTGTATTGAAGAAAAAACAAACAGTGATACAGGCATATCCTGGTAAACGAGCAAGAGAAGAAATCTTACAAGTGTTCAGAAAATTAAAACAAGGAAAAGCCTATGTATGAACAGGGAAAAAAATCAGACCATTATTGAACTTTGCACCCACAGCAGTAGAAGGTAGAAGGCTGTTATTGTTTATAAACTGGTGAAAGAAAATGACTGCAACTTGAGAATTATTTAACTAGGAGAGAAGTCATTCACCAGTTAAAGGGAAATAGAACTGTGTAAGAAATCAAAGACAGCTCTTGAAAATTAAGGCAAAAATTACTTTCAGGTAATCTGCATAGCACAGAAAAATGAGAAGAGAGAATAGAAATTCTTTAGAAAACAGTGCAATGATATCAGTTCCTACCAAAACATACGAAACACAGCAAAATTTATTCTTAGAGGAAAATGTATATGGATTAATTACCTATTGCTATATATAAAATTATCCCACCAACTTACCTTCTTAAAAAATTCTCTCTCCTTATTTCTGTGAGTAAGACAGGGCTTGGGTACAAGGTTTGGCTTAGTGTCTCCCATGAGGTTGCTGTTGCACGTCAGCCAGGGTTGAAGTTATCTGAAGGCTTGACTGGAGCTAGAGGATTTGCTTCCAAGGTGCCTCTCTCACAATGGCCAACAAGTTGCTATTGACTTTTGTCATGAAGTCTCAGTTTCTCTTCATTAGCATCTCTACACTGGGCTGCTTGAGGCCTCCTGTCAAAAAGACATCAAAGGAAATTGATATCACTAGGTGAAAGAAGCCAATCTGAAAAGGCTTCCAACTCTATGACATTCTGAAAAAGATAAAACTATGAAGACAGTAAAAAGATCAGGGGTTGTCAGGAGTTAAGGGGAGGGAGGAAAGTATGAATAGGTGGAGCATAGGGAATTTTTAGGGTAGTGAAACTATTCTGTATGATACTCTAATGGTGATTAAATGTTATACATTTGTCTAAACCTATAGACTGTACAACACAAAGCATGAACCCTAAGGTAAACTATGGATTTTAGTTAATAATAATGTATCAATATTGGCTCATCAATTATAACAAACATACTATATTGATTCAAGATATCAATAATCAGGGAACCTGTGGGGGAGTGTTGGGAAGGAGAGAGTGGATATATGGGAACTCTGTACTTTCAAGTCAGTTTTTCTGTAAACCAAAAACTGTTCTAAAAGTAATCTATTAATTTAAAAACTTACAAACCTAGAGACGAAGGGCAAATTTTGTGGCCAAATCACCTGAGTTGACAAAATGGTCAATATGAATGTCTAAAGTTGACAGTAGAATAAGTGGAACATTCAAATACACCAACTACCGTAGATAGCTACATTTATTAATGTTATTTAACCTTTGAATTGGTAATATAAATGCTATTTAAAATAGGTAAAGACATAGAAAAATATGAAAATTCTTCTATTTGACAAAGAATTTATAATTCTATAAAAATTGATATTGGTAGTAAAAAAGGGACTATAAATCAATATCACATAAGTATAGATCAAGCTTATCACATTAACCATTAGCAAATAGAATGTAACAGTTTATTCAAAGAATAATATACTATGACTGAGCAAGATTTACATCATGAATAAAAGAATAATATGAGAAATTCTGTCAACATGTGGTAAAGTTTTTTACTACACAAGGGACCACACAAATATTTCCAGGAGTATTTCACAAATAAAATTAATGCCTTTGCAGAGGATGTAATTTTATGGTTTATCTTTTTATTCTGAGGAAATTCTTAAATAGATGTTTGGAGGAGAACTAAGTCTGTCATAACTGAGCTCATACCTCTTATCCAGTAAAGAATTTCCTAATTCTGCCTCTCTTCTCCTTCCCTCCCCACTTTCTAGCTTCATGCCTTTGTTCCCCATCTCACTCCAAAGGCATACATGAAGGACTTTTAGGCAGTTGCAAAGACATCTTGTTATAATTAAGATTTCATTTGGCCATAAGTGATATAAACTTAACAATTAGACCCATACAGTGTTTATTTTTCTCCCACTAGAAGGAGTCTGGAGGTTGCATTCTAGGCCTGGAGTGGTAAATCAACAGTGCCAGGGGGTGTCCAGATTCCTTCTGTTTTTTCCTTCTATCCTTAATATTTTGTTTTTGTCCTCATGCTCCCAAGGTGCACTCCTAGGCATCAGAATTACTTACCAATAGCAAATACTGAATGCAAAAAGCAGCATTCCCCACTTGAAGTTTTGTCTTTATAATGGAAAAGCATAAAATTCTAATAAGGCTACATTTATTTCATTCCTGTTAGAGTGATAACATTCTGTTCATCAGTATTCACAGTACTTCTTTTACTTATCAGCTGTTTGCAATAACATGTAGCACCAGTTCTCAAGGGTTTAACACCAACAAACATTTATTTCTCCTTGATATTAAATGTCGGTGGCTGTTGGCTGTTTATCTGCTGCACATATCTTTTTCATTCTGGGAATTAGGCAAGAGGAGAAAACTGTATGTCACATGCTGTTCTCAAAGCAGAGAGAAAGAGAAAGTGGCAGAAACGTTCAGTGTCTCTTAAAGCTTTTTCTCAGACATAACATACATCACACATGTTCATGGTCCATGGACCGAGGTGAGTAACATGGATAAGCCTGACACTTAGGAGGGAATATATTTTGTCTCCAGGGAGCTGTGTAAGTCACATGGCAATGGATAGAGCCATCTAATCCTCTTAGAGGAAATGAAAAAAATAGTTGAGAACAATTATTTTCCCCATCAGTGTAAGTCTATAATTAGGAGACAGTTTACTATAGTAAATACAGTAGAATTGGCTTTGGAGTTGAACCTGTTTGATTTCTGTCTGGCTCTGTTGACGTAGATTGTCTCCAAGCCTTAGATTTCATGTTGATAAAATATGTTAATATTTGTGATAAATGCTCTATTATAAAGCATTTATGTTTTAAATTGCCTTAAAAATGACTGGCAAATAGTAGCTGCCCAACAATTTGTTACCATTTCTTATGAAAGAAACCATATGAAAATATCAACCTTATTTTTTTCAATGGAAATCTTAAACTTGCTAAGACTGTGATAGATATATCCATAGACACTCTAAAAATTATCTGGATTTTCATTGTATACTTTGTTTAGACAGGAAAGGGTGAAGCTTTGGCATTTCTGTATGAGACTGGAAACTAAATAAACCAAATAGCAGTATAAGCACGTCATGTTAAATTTAAAAAGCTTAATATTTTATGCACTCATATTTGGCCTAACACATGTATATATAGCTTATGAATTTTCATGAAATGACTTTATTTCAGGAATTTAAAGATTGATTACTTTTTCCTCAGGTTGTGAATAATCAGTTAAATATGTTATCATATCTCATTATTCTCTGATCTTATAGAATATATCCAAAACATATTTATAAATCTAAGAAAAAAAGATGCTATTGATCTTTCTGGATTTTAGCCCATTTATTCACCTCTATGATAACAATCCTCTATAGTTTTTCAAAGTACTCTTAAACAACTATTGACAAAAATGAGATGAAATTCAGTTTCGTGGCTTCAGGTTTTAGAAAGGAACTAGACTATTGATTTGTGTTCTTTTAAGTTTCTTTATCAATTAGTCCATTTTGCCTTAACTCATTTTTTGGACATAGTTTCTTTAAGTGACAAAGAAGTTTTAAGAAAATATATTGAGATTGAATTAAATCTTTGGTCAGAATTCTTTTTATCATTGTTAATTTTTCACTCCCTGGTACAGATATCTTTTATTCTCCTATTTTTGCAATTCATTAGACCCCCAAAGCTTGCCCTTTCCTTTCCCAGTACAATGCTTTAAAATTCCAGATGTGTGGAGTCCCAATTATCTATCTAAACATATCTATCTCATCATATTAGCGTTGAAAGTGAAATGTAGAATTTTAAAAGAAAACAATTTTTTTCTAAGAATGCAAACCTCTGGACTATTTAGGGACTGATTTGTGGATGTGTTCATAATACACATTATAGAGAATTACAAAAAAAAGCATTTGGTATAACAAAGCTGATTTCATATCCTAATGAATGTCCCAAGGGCCACAAAGTAGCTATGTATTTGACTGTCAAGTGTATTTTTTCTCTCATTTTCTTTCTTCTGAGAAGATATACAGCCCTCGGATGATAGGTATAGATGTGTGTTCTAGGTTTGGCCAATTGCAGTAACAAATTTTCTAGGGAATAATAAATATCTTAGAGGTAAGCCTCAGACACAAGGTTCTGAGATTACTATGAAGGCATTGGAAAAGGAAGCTTTATTTCTCCTTGGATTGCCTTGCTGAGGGAAGTGTGTCCCAAAACTTTGGCAGCTGACTAGATCCTGGTTCAAATCTTTTAGGTCCTGGAACTTGCAGCACTTCTTTATTTATTTATTTTCTAGTGCCAGATATATATATATATAGATAGATAGATATATAGATATATATGCACACTTCGGAAGATTTCTCTCAGTTGTCTAAGGTTAATTCCTATACATTGTTTCAGATGAGACCTATTATTTTTCCTACTTTTCCTTTTTTAGATTTCTGTTTAGATTAACTGTTAAAATATTATGGCACCCTGATAGTCTAAAAATAGCAAGATATCATTACAATTTTTTAAAAAAATTTTTGTAGACACAAAAACTTTTCTCTTACCTGAGCTTCAGTTTCTTCAGAGGTACATGAGATATTTTATTTTGTTTTATTTTATTTTTAATTTTTATTGGACTATAGTTGCTTTGCAATGTTGTGTTAGTTTCTACTGTACACCAAAGTGAATCAACTACATGTATACATACATCCCCTCTTTTTTGGATTTCCTTCCCATTTACATCACCACAGAGCACTGAGTAGAGTTCCCTGTGCTATACAGTAGGTTCTCATTAGTTACCTATTTTATACATAGTATCAATAGTATGTATATGTCAATTCCCATCTCCCAATTCATCCCACCCTCCCCCCCTTGGAATCCATACATTTGTTCTCTACTTCTGTGTCTCTATTTCTCCTTTGCAAATAAGATCATCTATACCATTTTTTTAGATTCCACATATATGCGTTAACATATGATATTTGTTTTTTTTCTTTCTGACTTACTTCATTCTGTATGACAGTCTCTAGGTCTATCCACATCTCTACAAATGACCCAACTTCGTTCCTTTTTATGACTGAGTAATATCACATTGTATATATGTACCACATCTTCTTTATCCATTCTTCTGTCGGTGGACATTTAGGTTGCTTCCATGTCCTGGTTATTGTAAATAGTGCTGCAATGAACATTGGGGTGCATGTATCTTTTTGAACTATGGTGTTCTCTGGGTATATGCCCAGGAGTGGGATTCCTGGGTCATATGGTAATTCTATTTTTAGTTTTTTAAGGAACCTCCATACTGTTCTGCATAGTGGTCGTATCAGTTTACATTCCCACCAACAGTGCAGGAAGGTTTCCTTTTCTCCACCCCTCTCCAGCATTTATTGTTTGTAGATTTTTTGATGATGGCCTTTCTAACTGGTGTGAGGTGGTACCTCATTGTAGTTTTGATTTGCATTGCTCTAATTATTAGTGATGTTGAGCATCTTTTCATGTGCCTCTTGGCCGTCTGTATGTCTTCTTTAGAGAAATGTCTATTTAGGCCTTCTGCCCATTTTTTGATTGGGTTGTTTGTTTTTTTGATATGGAGCTGCATGAGCTGTTTATATATTTTGGAGATTAATCCTTTGTACGTTGCTTCATTTGCAAATATTTTCTCCCATTCTGTGGGTTGTCTTTTCATCTAGTTTATGGTTTCCTTTGCTGTGCAAAAGCTTTGAAGTTTCATTAGGTCCCATTTGTTTATTTTTGTTTTTATTTTCATTACTCTAGGAGGTGGGTCAAAAAAGATCTTGCTGTGATTTATGTCATAGAGTGTTCTGCCTATGTTTTCCTCTAAGAGTTTTATAGTGTCTGGCCTTACATTTAGGTCTTTGATCCATTTTGAATTTATTTTTATGTATGGTGTTAGGGAGTGTTCTAATTTCATTCTTTTACATGTAGCTGTCCAGTTTTCCCAGCACCATTTATTGAAGAGGCTGTCTGTTCTCCATTATATATTCTTGCCTCCTTTGTCATAGATTAGGTGACCATAGGTGCATGGGTTTATCTCTGGACTTTCTATCCTGTTCCATTGATCTATATTTCTGTTTTTGTGGCAGTACCATACTGTCTTGATTACTGTAGCTTTGTAGTATAGTTTGAAGATGGGGAGCCTGATTCCTCCAGCTCTGTATTTCTTTCTCAAGATTGCTTTGGCTATTCGGGGTCTTTTGTGTTTCCATAAAAATTGTAAAATTTTTTGTTCTAGGGATTTTGTAAGTTACTGTGAGTTCCTTCCCGATGAAGAGAACCAATATATTTCTCCGTATTGCTTAAGCTGATTAAGCCTCTGTCATTTGTAACCAACGTATTCATTTTCCAAGTAAAGAGTTAGGAGTGCTTACTTTGATAAATTAAAATTTTTAAAAAATCTAGAACATTAAGAGTCTCTCCTACCTTTGAGAAATTAAGAATGATCCTGTCATAGACCTGGTCAGGGCAAGCACTGATGAGTTCATGATTCGTGACCCCAGTGTGCTTTGCATTGTGACAGGAGAGGAGGATGCATAGTCTCTGAACTTCTTAAAAGATATTTTATTGTTCAACTAAAAGGAATAAAAATAACGTAGTAAGGCTGTGTCATAGACTAACTTACACTGATTCAAGTATTCCTGTCTCTCCACTCCTTCTTTCCTCCTTCATTCACACCAGTAATGAAGGAAGGAAGGAGAAAAGAAGGGAAGAAGAGAAGTAGAAGATGAGAGACAGAGAAAGAGAGGAGCTTTGTTAGTTGTGTGTGTGTGTGTGTGTGTGTGTGTGTGTGTGAGACTAAAAAAGTTAAACTAGAGGGAAGCAAGGGTATGGTTAATCCAGGCAATACTACAGATCCCGAGCATTTTGTCTTACTGTTCTTCTATCTTTTCCACTCCCTCTCTTTCTCTTTTATGTGATAAAATATACTGTAATGTTTACTTGGCATATTTAAAGACAGTACTAAGCAGGGTTGCATTCTCAGTTAAACTGAAGGTGAAATGTTAAGAAATTAACAAGGGTAATTTTGACTCTACCTTATGAATTACTTGTAAAACCTAAGTCCTATGTGAAATATGACTCCACTATTTCTAAAGTTATTTAAGTTTTCTGAGTTCCTGTTAAAGGAAAGCATGGAGAAGGAAAGGAGTGGAAGTAAAAGTATGGGGAAAAAACATTAGATTTTGCTTTACTGAATTTAGACACATTTTTATTAAGCATTGCTAACTCACAGCAGAGAGGCTTGGCATGAGCTTTCTTTTATCATGTTCCAGAGTGGTAGGAAGACATCTAACAATGAATTCATTAAGAAATACTTAAGTCATGACAGTCCAATTAAAAAGTTCACTATTGCTTAATAAGAGTTCACGTTTAAGAGACTATTATTTTTTTTTTTTTTTGCCTTATGATCCTTTTCATCCAATGTTTGTTATCTAGCCAACGGAGAAGGGGGTGAATAGACAGATTAGTTGAAATGTTGTACTGCTTAAAAACTTCCTGTATTGATAAGTTGTCAAAAATCTTTAAAGGTTTTTAGCAGGAACATGTTTAAATAAAGCTTCTGGTAAAGTATAAAGATGAGTAATAATCTCTTTAGTATTTTTTTACCTTATTATGGAAAATTTCCAACCTTCACTAGAGAAGTAATAAAATGAACCATCATGAGGACATGACCCAGCTTCAACGATTATGAGCATTGTGTCAGGAGGAGGAGAGAGCAGAGAAGTGGGGCACCTGGCAGCTGTTTTTAGCAGAAAGAGTAACATCAGGCCTTGGCCTCTTGATCGGTTCTAATTGGCCTAATGAGAGTCACAGGCACTAGAGAAAATTTGACCCATTTTCAGGACTGGTCTTGAGCACAGGTAAAGAGTTAAGATCAAGAAAAGACTAGAGACTGACTAGGATTTTAGGCATGGTGCTGTATATTGTGGAAAAAATTGTCAATTAGTCTTTTAGAATTTAGTAGCCTAATTCATAGTAGTATTTTTTGCCTCTGACCTTAGACACAAATCATTGTGAAACTTAACAGCAAGGAAGAGAGTAAAGCAGTAATTTCAATGGGAACTCAGAGAACAACAGTCATTAATTACAGAATATCATATGAAAGAGAGAAGAAGAGTAAAAGAATGTCATTTCCATACATTTTTCCCTCTCTAGCTTATGCCAGAGGTGGTTTTTTTTTTTTCCGAGCTTGAATTGCAATTTTGAATTGTATTAGAGAATCTGAGTTATAAAAAGATTTTGCTTAAGCTCATTAAACTATAAGACTGCTTGTATGCTGATATCTTCTCCAATTTTCAATCTGAAGGTCTAAAAGGCAGATCTTGCACTAAGAAAAATGAGTAAGATTACTGAGTGAAATTTGAGCACTTGGTTCCCAGACCTAGAAAGAGTCTGTGGATGGAATTAAAATGTACACTAAATGCCTGCACTAAGGCTTTTTATCATCTCTGCTTCTTGATCTATGCAGTGCTTCTTGCACATGACAGTTCTGTTCAAGTGATAGCCTAAAAATATTAGAGAATGTTCTGCTCTGAGAAAGTTATGATTCTGTAACCATTTTCAGTTACGTTGGTGCAAAGACATTACAAGGAATTATAATTTATTTGGGCCTCTTGATAGTCTTTTGACAAATTTAGATCTTTATGTCATCTCTACATTTTATATTATGATTTTTAAGATAATTTATTAAAGTCCTGTATTAATATGCCAGACACTATTCCAAGTACTTTATATTTAATAATTTATTCAATACTCATATCATTCCTATAAGTACAATACTATTATTTTACCCCCTTTGAACCAATAATAAAATATTCTGAAGCCACAGAAATGTTAACAGTTTCCCAAGAGCACAGAATAAGTAAGTGGCTGAGCAGAGATTAAAATTCAGGAAGTCTGGCTGTGGTCCCTGTGCCATAACCATTTGCCTATAAAAACAAACTCGAAGAAGCAGCCCCAAATGGGATAGACAACCAAAAGTTTAAAACATTTTTAATTGGTAGTTATTTATATATATGACCATTGGCTTTTAATTGTACTTTTTTGGCATTTTTCAAAATTTCTGTGGTAGTTAAATGCTGTTTTAATTTTAATTTTTAACATTTTTTAAAATTTATTTTTTATTGAAATATAGTTGAATTACAATATTGTGTTAATTACTGTGGTACAGCAAAGTGACTCAGTTATACACACACACACACACACACACATATATATATATATACACATTCTTTTTCATATTCTTTTCCATTATGGTTTATCACAGGATATTGAATATTGTTCCCTGTGCTATTCAGTAGGACCTTGTTGTTTATCTATTCTATACATACCAGTTTGCATCTGCTAATCCCAAACTCCCAATCCAACCCTCTGCCACCCCCCACCCCCTTGGCAACCACCAGTCTATTCTGTGTCCCTGATTCTATTTCTGCTTCATAGACAGGTTCATTTGGCTTTTAATTGTTCTTAAATTCAAGGCAGTAAGACTGGGAACTAAAATTTGTAAATGTAAAAATTTATAGCTTCTTCTGGCTCGGTGCGAATAGTAGTATTTTGTTTTAGGATTTATCAAAGCTGATTTTTAAAAAACCTATTAGAACAATACTAGAAAGACATAAAAAAGGAAGAATGGATTTAAATAAATAAAAATTCAGAAATTTCTTCCTTTGGGTTCTTCAAAAAATAAAAAAGTAAATACCAAGGAAGGCTTCATCGAAAAAAAAATACTAGAATCAGGATCAGGCAAAGTAGAATTTTGATATCAGTAAGAAAGCAAAGGAAACCTGCTAAAACACTTTACATTTTATAGGAGAGTGGAAGATGCTGTCAGCTGTGCCTGTATCTCTTGGGACTCACCACTTTAGGATGAGCTACTGTAGATTTCACGGGTAGCCAGAGAGAATTGGCATTCAACCAACAGTGGATGTATAACTACTCCAGCTCTCTCATCCTTCCAGTGGGATAACTCTAAGATGTGTTTGACACTGTTTCCTAGAATTTTCCTAGATAAAGCTTCATTTGCTCACAGTGGTAGCAGGCTTGACGACGTGCTCGTTTTGGCTATTTGGAGTATTTACTGCTGTCTAACAAACTACTCTAAGTATTAGTGGCTTAAAACAACAAACATTTTACTGTTTCACAAGTTTATGAATCATGAATTTGGGTAGTGCCCAGCTACATATTTCTGATTCGTACAGCATTAAGTGGGGACTCTCAGTGGTGTTCAGCTAGTTGCTGCACTGGCATGAAGGATCTAGAATGATTTTGCTCACATGCCTAGTGCCTCAACAGGGATAGCTGAAAAACTGAGCCTAGCTGGGTCTCTCCCTCTTTCCATGAATTATCAGCCTTTCTACCTGATCTCTCTAGCTGATAGTTAGCCTTCATACATAGCAGCTTAGCATCCTAAAACCAAGTATTTCAAGAGACAGAAATTGGAAGCCGTGGGTCTCTTAAGGCTTCATCTTGGATATTGGCACCAGCATTCCTCTGCCATACTCAGTCAAGGAAGTCATGACCCTTTCTCCTCCCACCAGAATGAAGGAGCAGGGAGATAGATCCTTTCTTTCAATAATAAGGATCTTAAAATATGTGTCCATCTTTAATCTATCACTCTATCTTCTCCCCTTCTCTCTCTCACTTCTCTTATTTCCTAGCATTTGCTGTTGTTTTTGTTTTCATTTGCATCACCCCAAAATGACCCTCTTAAGAATCTTTATCTCAGTGTTTGTTTTGGGGGGGACCAAACTAAGAGAAGGACTTTTATATTTGGCCAAAAGAAGGATTCTTATAGACAATATTTTTTTGATTCTTGAAATACCATGATGAGGTAGCTCTTATTATTACCTCTTATTAAAAAGTTCTTGGGTAAGAGATGTTAGCTGATTAGTCTAAAAAACAGTTGGGTCTTGAATGAAATTTTTCAAACTCTAATTCCGATGTTTTTGCCACTGTACCTAAGAATGAAATAAGGAGAATAAACCTGAAAGGAGTCATTTAGGTAAAAGTAAGATTAAAATGTAAGTGCTAAACAGTACTTTTTTTTTCCCTCAGTAGACAAATTCAACTCAAGAAACTCTTTCATGTCTGGTATTTTATCAAATAATTCTGTCAATTGACATGAAGTCAAAGGATTACTAATTGGCTTACTCAACTACATAGCAATATGTACAAAGCATCCCTGATGCTTAATTTGATCTGTACAGGCAATAGGAAAAGAAGGAGAATTAACTTTTGGTACACATTTCCTCTGTTCCAGAGACTGTGCCATTAACTTTCACTGCTCTTTTATTTAATCCTCACAGTGTAGATAATACCTACATTTTTTAGATGAAGAAAGTGAGGCTTTGTAGAAAGCAGGCATTCTAATGCAGTCCGTCTGGCCACAGAGCCAGACAGATTCAACTACACTTCACTTTTTGTAAGGAGCAGAAAATGTTCAGTGGCAGCTTCCCTATGTGGGAAGTGGATTGCGGGCTCAGGATGCCATGAGATTCTTCTGCCCTGCAACTAGTAGTTATAGTGCCCTGCTGGGGAAGTTGAAGCAATTTTCTTCTGCATGATAGGTCCCTACATTTTATTATTATTTTTAAACAGCTTCTGTTGAGGTCAAGTTTGACCTACTCCTGATATGATTGTTTCTCAGCTTCTCCATCTTTTCTGTGGCTGCCTTTATTGTTGACTGTCCAGGCTTGTGAATCACTGGCTTTTGTTTTCCAAGTGCTCATAATCTAGCTCTTCCTGCTCTTGCTCCCAAGTTTATTTTGCTTCAAATACCATTTTAGAACTTAAACTTTCCAGATAGATATGGTTGATGAAAAAAAATCTAATTATGCTAACATGATTGTATCAGTTTTAAAAATTTGTTGCCAATATTTTGGACCAAAAAAAGATACATCACTGTTTTAAATGGCATTTACTTGATTACCAGTAAAGCTAAACAACTTGCTTATTTAGTTTCCAATATCACTTCTTTTTTGAATTGCATTATTTTATTCATATTCTAAAATTAATTAGTAAACTCTGTCTATATATCAAAGAAATCTGTATTCTGTCTGAGATATGCTGCATACCTTTTCTCATAACCTGTTTCTACATTGTTTATGATATATTTTGTCAATGAATAATTTAAAATTATGGGATCTATAATATCAATATTTTGCTTTATGGATTCTGATTTTTCTATTTTGTTTAAGAATAAATAACAATATAATACAAATATTCTATTAAATTATTTATTATTATTAAATTTAAATATTTACTCATGATAGTAACATAATATTATTCCTAATCTCTAGCTAATTTTAGCTATTTATATAAACTATCCTTTCCCAATAAAATAAAAATTTATTTTAAAATTATGACCCTACTTTCCCTATATGAAAGGATATATTCCCTTATCCTTCCCACTATTTCTGGTTGCTAGTCTGTGCCAGCTATTTGTGTTTTCTTATGGTCATAAGCTCTGTGTGTGTGTGTGTGAGTGCGTTTGTGTCTGCACTTATAATCGTGTAGTATAGTGAAGACACAGATCTTATAATAATCTTCATTTTTATTAGGGGTATTTGCAGCTATAAATCCCTCAGAAACACTGCTTTATCTGATCCCATGAATTTTGTTATTTTGTATTTTCATTATAATTTTGTTTCAGACATTTAAAAATTTCCATTGTGATTTCTAATTTGATCCAGGAGTTATTTATAAATGTGCTTTAATTTCCAAATCTATTTGATCTATTTGGTGAGAAAAATTATTCTGTATGATTTTAATTCTGTTAAATACATTGGAGTCTGGTTTATGGCTTAGCATATGGTCTGTCTAGATGAATGTTATGTATACTTATAAGCATGTGCATTCTGCAATTGCTATCTATAATATTTTGTAAATATTAATTAGTCCAAGGTGGTTGATAGTGTTCATTTTATCTGTCTTTCCTGATTTATATGTTTGTCTAGTCATTCTATCAATTGCTGTGAGAGGGATGTTAACATCTACTATTTTATGGAATTATCTAGTTCTCTCATTTAGTCTGTCAACTTTTGTTTTTGGAATTTCGAAGACTTGTTATTAGATACATAAACATGTATGATTTTCATGTCTTTGATGAATTAACCTTTTACTACAATATATTTTAACTCTTGTATATTCTTTGTCTGGAAATCTATTTTATCTGATATTAATATAACCACTCCAGTGGTCTTATGCATTCTATTTGCATGTATATTTTTTTCTATCAATTTCCTTCTACCTTTGTCTTTATATTTAAAGTTGGTCTCTTACAGACAACATAGAGTTGAATCCTGCTGTTTTTTCATTCTGATAATCATTGCTTTTCAGTTGGAGTGATTAGACCATGTTAAATTTAATGTAACTGTTGTTATGACGTGACTTCAGTCTGCCATTTTACTGTTTGTTATCGTTTGTCCCTCTATTTTTTGTTTCTCTGTTCCTTATTTCTGCCAAAGATTTTGAGTTAATCAAATATTTTAGGACTTCTCTTTAATCTATTGACTTTTTAGGTATATTTCTTTGAATCATTTTCTTAGGTTTGTTTTAGGGATTATAATATACATCCTTAAATTTTTCACTGCCCTACTTGAAATTAATATTGTATCACTTTTCATAAAATATAAGAAGCTTGCAACCATATTTCTCCACCTCCGTTATTTATATTATTTTTGTCATGTATGTTGCATCTACAGACATTATAAACCCCATGCTATGATGTTATAATTTTGGCTTTAAATACTTGTATGTATTTTAAATATATTGAGTAAAATATTTTTTAATATTTGTTTTCAGAATTACAATATCTGGTTGTATTTATTTCTTCCGTCAAATGCATATTCCCATCTGATATAATTTTACTTCACTCTGAAGAATTCATTTTGCATTTCTTGTACAGCATGTTTGCTGGTGACAAGTATCTTCATTTTCTGTTATCTTTATTTCATGTTTTCTTTATTTCACCATCATTCTTGAAGGACATTTTCTTCCAATACTTTAAATGTGTCATTCCACTACCTGTCATCTTCCCCCATAGGTAAAGTGTTGCTTTTCTCTAGCTGCTTTCAAGATTTCTCTCTTTATGTTTGGTTTTCATCAGTTTGACTATAATATGTCTAGGTGTCCTTTTCTTTGTACTTGCATTTGTCATAATTGAGGTTTATTGAACTTCCTGAGTCTGTGTATTTATGTCTCTCACCAAAATTCAGGTTTTATCAAACATTGTTTCTCCAAAAGAAATTTTTTTCTCTACTCCTTTCTCTCTTCTCTTTCTGGAACTCTAATTACATTTTTGTTAGACTTAAAAAAAATAAAATCTTTTTATTTTAAGACAATATATTTTTACTCTATTTTCCCTACTGCGTAGTTCCTATTGATCTATGTGCAAGTTTGCATGCCTTGAAAAAAAAAAATCTCCACTCTGTTATCATGATCATTCTCTGAGTTTTAAAAATCATTATTGTGTATTTGTTTCATAATTTCATGTGGCTCATTTTTTTTTTTTTTTTTTTGTCTGCATTGGGTCTTCACTGCTGCGTGCGGGCTTTCTCTAGTTGTGGTGAGTGGGGGCTACTCTTTTTTGCAGTGCGCGGGCTTCTCACTGCAGTGGCTTCTCTTGTTGCAGAGCATGGGCTCTAGGCACACAGGCTTCAGTAGTTGTGGCACGCGGGCTCTAGAGCGCAGGCTCAGTAGTTGTGGCACACGGGCTTAGTTGCTCCATGGCATGAGGGATCTTCCCGGATCAGGGATGGAACCCATGTCCCCTGCATTGGCAGGCAGATTCTTAACCACTGCACCACCAGGGAAGTCCTATGTGGCTCATTTTTATAATTTCTATTTCTCAGCTGAGATTTCCCATATGTTCATTATGAGCATATATTGCTTTAGTCTTTGAACATAGTTACGGTGTGTGCCTATTTCAACATCTTGGTCATCTCAGGGTCAGTCCTTTTTCTAAATTTCTTCTTTTTCTTCATAAGCCTAGTGATTTTGAACTGTCTCCTGAATATTGTGATATATTTTAGAGACTCAGGGTTCTGTTTCTGAAGAGTACTGATATTTTGCTTTATTAAGTGATTAACGTAACTGAACCTGTGCCTCTCCTGAACTTGGACACAGAAGAAATCTGTTTAGTTCATTTAATTTTAGCTGGGCTGCCTGGTTTCTGCCTCATACATGTGAGATCAGGGGTTACTCAGAAATTTGGATAGAGTTACACATAGAATTTTGGACTTCCACTCCAAATCTCTTTTCTAAGATGTCTTTCCTCATTTTCCTGTTGCTGTAGTTGCTTGAACTCTATCCATTGTTCTAAATCATTTTGTTTGGCTTGGACGTGGATCTAATCCTAGTTGGAAAGCTATAACAGCTTCACTCCCCCAGTGCCTTGTAATAACTTTTAATAGCTGGTAAGGTGTAGTAGCTATCTTTTCTTATTTCCAAAACTTTGACAGTTTTTCCACATTTATTATTTTATAACATTTTCAATCATTTTGTCCAATTTAAGCATATTAGGTTCAGATAAAAATTGCTTTAAATGAGTATTATTTGAAGAAAAAGTGATATATATATGTGTTCCATATAAGAACATGGTCTCTCTTTTCATTTATTTAGCTTTTATGTGTTCAACATATTTATGTTAATTTCTTTTTCTTTTTTCTTCATATAAGTTTTATATCTTATGTGTTAAATTTATTCTTATTTTCATATTTTTAAGTTTTATTGCAAATGGGTTATTTTTCAATACCATTTTCAACTGACTTTTGCTGAAAAACAGCTTACCTTTGCATATTTACTTTATATACAAACACATTACCAATTCAATTATTAATTCTAATGTTTTTAATAGAATCTCTTGGGGTTACTAGATATACAAAATGATACGATAATATCATTAAATATTGAAGAGTAGTTTAAAATATTTTTACCCTTCTTTTTATACATTTTTACTATTTTGTTGCCCTATCTTGTTATAATATTAGCTAAAGTCTACCTAATATGTTGAATAATATTTGAATAACAAATATTATTATTATTATTGGTAAAATATGAATTTTTACAAACTTTTGGAAAATATTTGACAATATTTAACAATAATTTTTTAAACATGCATATCTTTGACCCAGTCATTTCACCTTTGAAAATCTTTCTTGGAGATTTAAATAAGTATACTAGTACTTAGGGTCATATATTCAGGTGTGTTTATTTCTGTATTATTTTTAATGCCAAAAGACCCACTGAGAATAATTTAAATGTCCATAAATATGGGAACAGTTGAATAAACTGTGATGTAGCCATAATATGAAATAATATACAGTCATTAAAACTGATTAGATCTGTGCTTGTTCATTTCAAGTGATGTGCATTTTATATGATAAAGCAACAAGTGGCAGAACTTTGTGTATATTTTTACCCGCGTTTGTAGGCAAATAAAAATATAAGCGTATATTTTCAAGTGTTTACATGTATAGAAAGAAATATGTGGAATAATATATACCAAATTAAGTGTTAAATGTTACATTTGAGAGGATATGGAATTGAATCAGAGGGGAGGGAAATTATTTTTTTCTTTATGTGCCACTGCATTATTTGATCTAAATGCATTATTTTGGTAGCTCAAGTGTCAATAAAACAAGTATACACCTAAGAACCTCATTATAAACATAAAAATTCTATAAGTAAAATCAAATTATGAGATTACATTCCTTCTTTTATTTTCATAGTTCCCTTTCTTTGGCTTTTATAAATATGAGTTTCTAAGTTAATTTCTTATAAACCACAAATTAGCCAATTTATATATCAATTTATATGAATTATATGAATTGTTAAGAATAACAATGAATCAGCAGAAGACCATGTTACTGAACAATAGAGTGCGCTGGGAAATATTGAAAATTCACATACTCATACTTAAAAGTAAACTGCATTTTTTTTATTTTTAGCTTTTGAGTGATTAGCTTCTGGTAACTTCCCAATATCATTTTAATATTTGTCCACAGTTTTTGTGCAAAACATTTACAATAGCTTTTGATTCAATGCAAGATTGATTTTGAAACCTTTTTTGCAAATGCACAAATGTTCATTACACTTGACTGTTAATTTTGAATATTGTCCAGAGAACACTGGCATTCTGGTTGCCTTTGCAATTAACCTTTAGTCTACTGACAATAGCACTTTTAATTATTATGCTCCATATTTATGAAATAGACTATCTCCTCTGAAATAATAGGTTATTGATTTGAATAGTCATTTTAAATGCAATTGAAAATCCAATCATTTTTTGTAAAGCTACTGAATATTTATTTATTATACTTTTGTGTTCCATCAATACAGACATTGCTTCACTCTAGAAGAGTTTGACAGTATTTTATTCAGTATCCATTAGACAACAAACACTTGAGCCTACTGTTTTGTTATGTCAACAGGAGTTAAGAATACCTTCCTGGAATACTTTATGCAAACAGTTTATGTGCCTCTTGGTGTAATCATCAAATTATATTTGAGAATGACATTTAGTGGCAGAATATATGTCTACTTAATGACCTGAACTCTCCATACTCAGTTTGATTCAGTAGTTAGAGGATGAGATATTGGGTTATTAGAATTATTTCATGTGCTGTATTAAAGATATTATACTTGGGTAATTTAGGGAGTGGCTACTTGAAGGTAAATGCTTTCTTTTATATTTCCTCTGTTTGTTTTGGAATTTTTAAAGTAAGCCCTATGTTCACATTTTACTTAAAAAGATATATGCTTGAATTCAGTTACTGCTTTAAGAAATTAAAGTTTCCAATGTATCCTTTTAGGTAATTGATATCACTTGATTACATTTTTTTGAGAGCTTACTATGTGCTAGAATATGTGTTAAATTTATGTAGATTGCTTAATTTAATTATAATTTAAATATGTTAATTATATTTAAATGAAAATATCCAGTGTTTTTTCACCTCAAAATTTAAGGAACATACAGTAAAACTAAAAGAAAACTCTTGTTATTAAAGGCAAGTATTATTTTACTTTAAAGAGTAGGAAACAAAATACATTTATAGTGTTTTATGACAGGGGAGCTGACACAGATTAAATTTCTTCCTGCCTGTATATTGAAGTCCAGAACATATGACACTTCTCATTCATCTAGTCATCCATTTCTTTATTTATTCAATAAATATTTATTGTCTACCTATTATGGCATTCACAGGCACTGCTTAAATGAAGATGAATTTCAGTCCATGATCTGAAGGAGCTTATATCCAGTAATGTAAACAAAAACATCATTACAATTTATTTTGAGAAACAACATGACCATAATATGTGTAATGGTCGCAAAGGAAGAAATAACAATATAGAATGACCATGTGTGATTATGGCTACTTGAATGAATGATTCCTAGGTAAAGGAAAGGGCAAAAAGGACTCTAGATACATGCAATGGTGGGTGCAAGGACATTGAAATATGAGAAAGCATAGAGAATTTCAAGCAGTCAAATATGACAGAAGAATCAGGTTCAAGGTCAGGAGTGGCAGGCAAGGGATTACTCTAAATAATAATGAGTGAGGTCCAGAAATGTTCTGTTTGTCAAACCTAGAAATTTATCTTGTAGTAATTAAGGAGATTACATGTTTTATAGTAGTTAAATGGCTAAGATTTGAATTTGAGATAACTCTGAAAGTTTAATATGTATTAAAGAGGACAGAGAAGAGAAGCAAAGGAAAAAATAGGACAAACTTTTAGACACCCAAGTGAGACATAATGAGGACTTCTACGAAAGCAGTCTTAATTCACAGAAAGAGATGGGATAAAGAGATTTGGGGAGGTAGTATTAACAGAGTTTGGTCATGAAATGGATAGAAAAAAAAGTGGAGTACAAGTATGAACTAGAGGGCAAAGTCTAAGTAAGATGATTCTAGGTTTCTAGACGGATGTAATTGTGCCATGCTATAGAATGGCGGGTGTTAGTATCCCATAAATGATGTAAGAAATCCAAGAAACAGTGAGGGGGGTGAAATGAGTTCAGATTTGGATATTCTTAATTTGACAGGTCGATATGAAATAAAACAGATACATAGGAAGACAGGGATTTTATCTTGTAACTGAAGGTACATGTGAGGGTGGTGTCTAGATTTGGAAGTCAATGAAATATAGATGATTATTGGTAGATGTATGTGTGATCAATTAGCTAGAATATAGAGCAGAGAAATAATAAAAAATATAATTGTAGCTTTTAATAGACAGGTACACAAAATGGAACCAGTGGTTGGGAATTTGCTTCATAAAGGGATGGTGAGATCCATGAGCAAGCTTTGTCCTGGGAATCAGTGGAAAAGAGAGTTTCAGATGAGAGTCAAGGAAGCAGAGTTGATGAGAACATGAGCCCTAGTGACAAACTGCCTGGATTCAAGACCTGGCTCCAATTACAATCCTCTAACAGTGTTAGCTTGGGCACAATGTCATGGAAAGTGATTTTATCTGAGTCTCATTTCCCTCAGCTGTAAAACTGGAATAATAAGAGGTTGGTACCCCTTATAGTTACTTTAAGAACTGATAAAGCACAATCCCTGATACATGGTAAGCAGTCAACAAATTTTTTTCAATATTATGATAGGAATAGCTGATCAGTTATTCCAGTATTTGGTGCAAGTGAGAGAAGCCTTCATCTGATTTTGCATGAAAATGGAGATAGGTGGTTATTTTTACTATACTTTTATCTCACTGACAAAACTAATAATATAAACTGAAATTTAAAATGTACAACATAAAAATATACTTTTATTTATTTATTTATTCATTTATTTAATTTAGGGCAGTAGAGGCTAGTTTGGCTCACTCTAGCTAGTCAAATAGATATAAAATGTCCCTTGCTTATGTGAAGATGTAGGCACTTAGAGAGAAATCACTAGTGTCAGAATAGAGAAAATTGTCTATTTGAATAAGTGTCTCAAACCATTTAAGGGCCAGCATAAATATGTTGCTATAGTTTCATGTGATATCAGTTCACAGTGCATTTCATGATGCTCTGAAGAGAATATAAGGCAATGTCCAGATAATTCTGATAATTCTGCTGTAGTTCCCTATTACTTCTTTTGCTACTTTCCTCTGGAATTTAAGTTGTACAAGGCATATAGAAAAACCTTGTTTTATTACTTGACTGCCTTGTAAAGGTGATTGCTACTATAAGCACTGTCCAGGGCTTATTTTCTTCTGTCCAGGTTTAAAGGAAAAGGGGAAGTAGAGGGGGCAGTTGCGTTGCTAAGACCATCCCAGATGGAATTATGTCTAGACAGCATTTAATATCTTTGAGGAAGTTTCAGTGCACATAGATTATCCTCAAGAAGTTAAAATTTAATAAAATTCAAAAAATAGAAAATACATACTCTGAACTGGTAATTATTACATAAGCATCTTTTGTAATGGTAATTATAAGCATGTTTTACAAACCTGATAAGACAGCATTCAGAAACCACTGGTACTTATTTGTCTACTCTGTGTATCAGAATTTTGAAGGTTAGAGTAAACTGGTGGTCTTCAGGTCAGATAGCTCCAAAAAATCACACGTTTAATTCAAGACATTTCAAGTTAACAAAAGGATTAATGACATGACTAAATCAACTGTATGGGATGAGAATAGTATGCCATTCATATAACATAATTATTTGTCTGACAAATTATAAATGGTATACATGACATTCTTATGTTGATTTCCAATTTCTTCTTACTTTATACATGCTGAAATACCTAATAAACATGGTAATACATGATAAAAACATGGTCTTTCTTCTCCTCTTGTCAATCTGCATTTCCCTCATTGTGCAGGTTTTGGGTGATAAAATTCTTTGTAGCCTATCATACTCTGTGGTAAAACAGTGCCTTTGTCGTTTAGTAATTTAAGAGCACTGGCTTTGGTGTTCATTTTCCTAGCACTGACTCTACCACTTACAGGTTTGGTGATCTTGGACAAGTTACCCACCCATTGTAAGCCTTGGTTTCTGCAAGAATGGACAATAGAATTGGCTTAAATGTTTGAGGACTGAATGAAATAATGTCTGTGAATTGCCTACCACATCTGATGTATTATAAATGTTTTATCATTAGTATTATCATCAGCAACTTGATCATTTTCTCAATTGCATAGCACTCTTAATCTCTGTATCAGTGCATGCTCAATGTTCAGATTTTTATATGACAAAGTCTTAATTCTATTAAGGCTTAGGGTTACTTCTTCTAATAATGCTTTCTCAAAATGCCTAATGCCTACTGTTATTTATCAATGAATTCTTTCCAAATTACAGCCCAGCCATTTAGCTACTTATCTCTTTTTCCTGATCATTCTTTGAATGTTTCCTCTTTGCCAGTTTCCTCAGTGCTATGTTCCCTCTGCAGTGGTTCCCTGTTAGACTTTTCTTTTGGACAGAAAGGGTAACTTTTAGCCAGTACCTGTTCTTAAAGTTAATTCTCTCATGTTGGAGAACCCTGGCTGTCTTTGTACTCCCTGTGTTTCAGCAACACAAAGTTTTACTGTTTAATCATTTCATATTTATAATAAAATAGTCTGCATATGCATATCATGTAAAATATTTTTTCAACTATGTTTTCTTCATTTTAAGATTTTAATGCTTTTTATTTTTCAGAAACAAAGTAGGAGAAGGAAGATGCAGAGACCAAGGGAGGAGCTCACAGTGAGTAAAAAGCATTATTTTCTCTCTTTGTCATCAGTATTACTTTAGTGGAACAGTGGAAATTTTTTTTTTTTTTTTGATTCTGGATTTTTCTGGCAATAATACTGCTTTAGACTCCCTAGAGGGAGAGGGCCATTTTATAAGGATGATGCTTTAACTATAGCAAAGGAATAACTAGAGACTCACTCTAGACATGATTGATGATGGTCTTTCAAGGAGGAACCCAAATTATCAGCAAGAAGACAAAAGGTATGACTTTTCTATTGCTGCTCTAGCTGGATCAGCAAATTACTTGACAGGATGTGTCATTATAAGTTGTTGATTCTCGTGCAGAAAGAAGACTAGTTCTGGCTGTTACACATAAAGTAAGTAAAATGGACATGTGCAAATTTGTAAAGCTAAACAGGATTTTCTTTTAATTGGGAAATGGTGGTTAAATTGAAGATTGAATGGTCAACTTGTTCAGTATTAATAAATTAATCGCATTTGCTTGAGTGGATATAGGTTGGGTTTCACTTGATACTAGTCTGTGCTTACACCACTTCTTTAATAACATCATGACATTTCTTATATTTCCCTTGGACAGTATGAGCACTGAAAAAAATTGTAATCAAATATAAGTTTTTATAGATGCTTCTAAAAATACACTTTCCTTCGGAAATGTTCTCATTTAGTGATTCTTAAGTATGAAAATGGGTTATTGCAGTCAGAAAGAATATACCTCAAAAATTTATACAGACAATATACCTCATTCAATTGCTTATATATTTAATGCGAATTTTTTTCTATTGACACTGTAGTACTATATACCAGCAATCCAAGGCCTGCTAGTAATAAATTCATTTTCATGTTTATGAAACAGTAGTCACTTGGACCTGTCTTCTATTAGTTGTTAATTAATATAAGTACACCTTCATTCTTTGCCCTTTTCATAGTCAGTGTGTAACATTTTGCAAAGGAGATAATGTTTTGAGCAAATTACGTTGTCTCAACAGAAGCTACCTGGAAAAAATTGTCAGTAAGATTAACCAATAAAAGCAATGCTGTATGTAAAAGTTTTATATCTAACTCATGTCTTAATTGTATGTATAGTTTTATTTTTAACTGTAAGAATTTTCTCACACACATATTGCCTTGAACCTGTAATAGAATATCAACAGGGTATTTATTTGTTAATGAACATTTTCATAATTCCTACGATGTTCTAGATACTAGCCTTTATAAATCTTTTAAAATATTTGTTAAAATACAAACATTAACTCTTTTAATCAAACTAGCAACCATAAGAGGCAGTAAGTCTTAATTTACAGTTGAGGAAACTGAGGGACACAGAGGGGAAATAATTACCTAAGATCATACACCTAGTGAGTAGTAGATCCAGGAATCAAAGCCTGTCAGCTTGGCTACAGACTCTGTTCTTAACCACTATGCTGCACTGCTACTATATCACACTAGGCTGACACCAATTTTTGGAAAACAGACTAGAAATTTGGTGTATCAATCTTGCATTCAGGTGTTTCTTTGTTGAGATACTTGTTGTCAGTTCTCTGAATTGATGGGGAAAGCAGGGTGTAATTCTCTCAAAATTATCATTAAACATTGGAGGTTTATGTTCCACAGAAAAAGAGAGGCTGAATTTGTGACTTCTGTATTCCTGTATTAACCAGCAGGGCACTTTCATCAATTTCAGTCATGCATGACTCTCAATTTCTGAAATGAAATGGTTTTTCCTGTGTTCTGTTTGTTCATTCTGAACTCATGTTAGGGCCTTGGATTATTATGAGAAAAACACCCCGAATCTGAAGCTGTGTTTTACACACTGATTGACTGTGCACTTGAAATCTCCTGACTAAGGATTTATAACTTTTTATTGTTGGATTCAGTGATATCCACTAATGGTCTTCTTTGCTTCAGAAACTACACAGCACCCTTCCAGACTCTCCAGTGACCTCCTTCTCAGGACTTGTTCTGTACAGACCAAATCTAATCTTCCCCATGACCTTGTGTCCAGACGTTTGCTGAGTGATTGAAAAATGTCTTTAGATACAGATTATTAATTGAGGATACAGATTATTAATTGAGGGTAATGGCTCTTTTTAAACATATATATGTGACAATTTCTTAAACTAAAAGAGCAAATGATGCAGCAGGGTCAGGGAGAGAGATAACTGCAAAAATGTAGAACAGTGATTATCAAAATTTTCAGTAAATCAGAATCACTAGGAGGATTTTTTTTTTTAATTTTATTTATTTATTTATTTATTTATGGCTGTGTTGGGTGTCTTCGTTTCTGTGTGAGGGCTTTCTCTAGTTGCGTCAAGTGGGGGCCACTCTTCATCGTGGTGCGCGGGCCTCTCATTATCGCGGCCTCTCTTGTTGTGGAGCACAGGCTCCAGACGCGCAGGCTCAGTAATTGTGGCTCACGGGCCTAGTTGCTCCGCGGCATGTGGGATCTTCACAGACGAGGGCTCGAACCCGTGTCTCCTGCATTGGCAGGCAGATTCTCAACCACTGCGCCACCAGGGAAGCCCCTAGGAGGATTTGTTAAAATACAGATTGCTTGTTCCCCCAAATTGATTTCTATCAAGTTGCCAGGTCATGCTTATATTAACGGTTTGGGGAACTGCACATTGAGAGCCCCTGATCTAGAGCTTCATACATTAACAGGACAAAAAACAAGGCCTGCACCTCCCTCTTACTGTTTTCTTGTAATTCAAAAGGATTAAAAGTTGTATAGCATCTCCCTTCTATTTTGTGTAGCAAAGGCAAAATTCAAACTTCTCCAAGTGAGTTCTTGTCTGCTACTTATCTATCATTTTTAGCCACAGATGTTTATTAAAATGAGAAGAAAATTAAGCTTTTGGGTGTGGGCAGAAGTGAGTCAGAGGTGAAACAGTGGATAATGATATGTCTTAGAGGTCTTTAAAAGTTCACTGAATTAAAATGTACTCAATAAGTAAGAGGTTTGCAAGAAGTGGAAAACATGACTTCTTAAGACTGTTTTGTCAGTATAATTTTCTGTAAGATATGGTATAGTAAAAGCTAGGAAATATGCATGTGGATCCAAAATGAAATTTTGAGAAAAATAAAATAGGGATGATGATAATATTTGGATTAAAGAATTTAAAATGCTTTTTCTTCTTGTATAAGGATTTTGCCATATTTTCTATATTGAACAGCAGCACGGGAAGTAAAGGATCAGTTTGCCCTCTATTGTCTGCAAGAGCCTTTTGTTATCAGATTTTGTCAAATTTTAATTTGAATTCATATCATTCGTTCAATTAATACTTTTGAACATCTGCTCTGTCAGACACCATGGTAGAATCTGGGCCAATATTCTCACTATTTGTAATCAAACTCTTGTATATCCAGCACCTGGAACAGTGTCTGAACCGTGATGGATACTCAATAAATATTTTTGAATGAAGTTAAAAATAAATGAATGGAACCAACCATTTAAAGGAATATCTGGTCAATTTCTTAAAGGCAGCATATTAAAAAGAAATAATCCTAAAACTATTATTTTTTTCCTGGAGCAGCATGCTGCTGTACTGTCTGGCAGGATAAATAGCCCTCATCACTGGCACATTTTACAGTTAGGCCATTCCAAAGAGATGTCACTCAGATACCTCACTCCCAATGTCTATGTGAATCCACAAAGTTCTGATGGCAGATTCCTAAGCCGGAACTACATTCCTGCTTCTGTGTCAAGGCAGTTGCTTATGTACCATTTCAAATTGGAAGCTAATCTTTTCAAAATGTCAACACACTTATTTTACCATCTTTATAATCAACAGCAATTTACATTTATTCAATAGCTTCACAGTTTGAGTACTGTGTAAAATTCTGTTATTCTCTGAGAACCTATGTTCCAAGGAAGATACATGTACCTCATATTTAAGGTAGTTACAGACAACTGGCAAATATACCTGCACAAACATTACAGTCTGTCTTTCAGCATGCTTCTTACCTGGGGATAGAAGAATTCTGTTATTTTTGTTGATAAGTGAGTCTTTCAAAATGACTGCCTACCCATAAGTTAATTACAAGCATATGGAGAATTGACATTGATTGAAACTGGTGTGTATGTCTTCCTAAATCCATATTCTTAACATGGAAGGCCCCCTGCCAAGATTATTGCAAGAAAGTTAGAGGAGAATTTCTAGAAAACTTTACAGAACATGGTCATGTAATTCAATTAATGGCTCCTGAATTATGCTAGCTTGGACATTTCACTCATAATTGTATAAATGTTGGAAAGTTAAATTACATCAGGTTGCTCAGGCAACAAGTCATTAAGTAAGACATTAGTGGCTTAAAACAAATAAATATCTCAGTTTCCTAAAGTGTTCAGTTTTATAGAAGTTAGGCACCACAAGTCTTTGTATCACTAAAAGCCATAAAATAAATAATAATATATGAAGATCATCCTCAACACATATGTTCAGAAATTTTAAGACATGTTCTAAGAACGGAATTTCAATTATATTCTTGTTTTTATGTCCATTGAAAGGAAACCTGGAATTTTATGTTACCTTGATTTGAGGATAAGGTTCATTGAGCAATGTGGGAAGGGCCATGTAATTTTGCCTCAAGACCCTAAGGCAAAATTAGATTAGATTCATAATAGGCAGATCTCATAGCCAAGTTGGTTTATTATTACACTCTATATTTGCTCACCCCAAACACCTTTTTTGGTCCTAAGGGAAGTGCAAATTGTAAATAAAAAACAAAGCAATATGTTTGCCAGTGTTGGGTGTCCTCTGATTTCTAAAGTCCATGATAGCACAGGCTTTGGTTTTATCAGACTGGTTACTCCACCTCCAGCAGAGGAAAAATAGCCATGGTACCAAAATAACCATACCATGAGGGAGTCTTTTCTACAACCTGCCATACTGTCTCACACATTTAAGGAAGTCAATGACATCAATTTTACAGACCTTTTAGAAAACTGACATAGTTATTTAGCAGAGATAGCTTATTTTTTTTATCTCCTTTTCCCTTAGATTTTGATATGCCAATTAAAAAAGAAAACTACTTAGGTTATCACACAGTCTATAAGTCAGTATACAAAATATATAATCACTTTCACTTTTCCAGAAAGAATAATATACAAGAGGTGTCCTTTAACCATTTTGAAAGCTAATTAACAAAAAAAAAGAATAATTTGGTTATTTGCACATTTTGCATAAACTGAAAAAAGGGAATTGAAATTATGAAATAATATCCGGCCTAGGAGAATACCAGTCTGGTTCCTAAGAGCAGATGTTGCTATAGATTTAACCACACCCTCATATTTCCAAGGGATCTGCAATTAATAATCTCTAAGACTTTATTTGATTGTTTTACAATCATCAATTGTGTACGGTAAAATTTATTGTAATTAGTTAGGGATTTTTAACTGGAAATATTGTTCCCATTTCAAGTTTAGCTCCAATGGCTTCTATATTTTAAAAATCAACTTCCCTAATCTCCCAGATCTTTTGCCTTTAGTTGATTTAATTATTTAAGGTTTAGTGTTGATACCTAGGGAGTGTTCTAAGTTATTCTTACTTGATTCTTATATAGACTGATGATTCTAATTGCTTATTCTTATATATATACTTATTATCTAGTTATTACAATGTTATAAAAATATAAAAGAATGGTTGATCTGTCTATTTACCCATACACATCTGCCTCATCTGTTTTTCTACCTATTTAATTAAAACACATGGGACTAGACCGTTAGACTGTATTAAAGTTAGCCTCCCCCTTGTATTTACTATGATCAGTTCTTAGAATGACTATTTTGACTCCATAGAAAGTAATCGGTTTTCCTTCCTCCCAATGCATGGCATAAATTGTTACAGATGCTCTAGAGTCCCATTGACCTTATGGGTTGAGATAGAAGGAAATATGTTAAAAATATGTTTATTATTATTCTCTGAGAAGCTGCCTTGAGGAAGATTGACAGAGACAGATAGACACACATGCACAGATTATGTGTGTGTGTGTGTGTGTGTGTGTGTGATGGGGGGAGGGAGGAGAGAGAGAAGGAGAGAGAGAGAGATTGAGACTAGAAGACTATAGGAAACCGAAAGGATCTCCTCCTCCCCATTTTAGATAAAACTGTCCCTAAGCTTTTTATTTAAAACACGGTGGTCTCATATACTTTAAAACTGACACCAGATTAAAACCTACTTTTGGTGTTAGATCTATTCAGTTTATAAATTGATAAAGTGGCATACAAGAAAAACTGTTTCAGGTTCACAGAGGAAATTGCAACATGTATCAGTTTTTATCTGATTGTCAGAAGGTATCAGGATTCCCTGCCCCTTGAGTTAAACACAGAGGAATTTTAGAATGTTGGGTGACGGCTCTTTTCCAGTCACAACTCCTTAAAAAGGTACAGAACAAGACTTTGATTTTACTCGATTTGTTTTTGCTGTTTCAAAAGTGAATACATGAATAGAAATACTTTTCTGTAAAAGTAATATAAAGTTGCATAAAAGCAGTGCATTTGAGCTAGAGAGCCCTGTGGGCGATTTCTTGTATCTGTATATCTATCTGTGAAATACATGGCATTTCCTAGCAACTACTAACTTCAGGACAATACTGCCATCAGTTTGGGCTCACCATGAAAATCTGAAACTTGAAGAAAAACACAAGGTCACTTTTCAGTTGATCTTTACTAAAATATTCCCTTTCCTTTTTAACCTACATCAAGAGATATCATATGGATGATTTTTAAGATAAGAATTCCTCCTTTAGAAAAGACATAAAAAACAAGTTGGAAAGTTGCTGTTCTTGTCTCACCTCATTGCCAGAAGTCTTACTGAGACGGTGTTTGAGGACATGATGTATTCCTTTTGCGTGCACTAAAAATGCTCTGGCAGCCTAGCTTTCACCTGAATGCGGACTATGGGGGCCATGCCCTTTAACATTAATATATCGTTAATGCTCAATGATAATGGCATGCACAGTGCTGAAAAATGATTGGAAAATGAAACTATCCAAAATATTTTCTCTATAATTCAACAGGACATTGTGCCCCAAATAATACATGCTGGTAAACATTAATATCATGCTCTTGTTAGGCTTAAAGACTATGTTATGACTAGATTCATTGTCTCATAAATGACATTGTTGGCTAATAGTCAAATAAAATGCTTGAAAACTTTAAGACAATCAGAAAAACACCCAACATTTATATGGTAATTGACCATTATATGGTTATAAGAACAGTGACAAAAAAAGAGCAGAGACTATTTTTCAATCGGGAAATTATTCTAATCTCCAGTTTGAACTTCGGGCTTAAATTTTAAAATGATTCTTCTTGTTATATATGTACCCCAAACATCCCCAGCTGAGTACTGAATGTAAATACCCAAAACAAAACACCCTATAACATAGAGAATTTCTCAGGCACAAAGGAATGAATGATTTCAGGTACATTGTGCTACCAAACTCTGTCAACTGTATTTCCTCACACAGGGAATTAAATTTGAAAGAGGTGAAGAATAATAGTGAAAGCTGGAGAAAGCTATGAAAAATTGTTCTATGTTTTCAATTTCATCTTGTTCTTCACTCTTGGACTTTAAAGTGATTTTTCCGTGTGTTAAAAAAACCCTCAGGTTCACATTTCCTGATGCCCAGTTGAATTTTAGTGGCTGCTTTTCCAAATTCCAACCACCAAAAGCAGATCAGAACATTAGACTTTATCAAAATCAAATAAATATTTGATATTAAAAGTGATTTACATGGAAAATTACATATTTTTCATAATCTTAGAATCTATAGATTATAAAAATATAGTTTTTTATTGTTTTTAAAATGAAACTCCACATTGTTTTTACCTGGAGACACTTTTTTAAGCAACTTTCAAATATGCAGTACAGTATTATTAATTAGTCACTACTCTAGTTAAATAGCTCAATAGTGAGGAAACTTTTAAAAGATGTTCTGTGTTCCCTGATGTTGTGGTAGGGGCACATCATTTATATGCTCCTGATATGGTCCTCTTGCTTTGCTTCTGCTGTAGTTATGCAACAAGAAATCAGAGAGGAGGGTTCAGATTGTCATCACAATTTGCATTAATGAAACAGATGTGTTGAATGACATTGCTTGACATTGGTGTTTAAGTCACTGTTTATCAGTGAAGACACAAGGTGTAGCCAGGTATGGTAAACAGTGATTGCTCTCAAGGGAAAAAATAACTGTCAATGAAGTTGAATGGAACAGTGGGAACACAGAAAGGACCAAGATTCTATGGCAATAATGCTGAATAAAATAGAGAATAACCAAAGCAAAGCCAAAATAAGCGGCCATTATATCTATGTGTATACATAAACATTTATAATTGTATATGGTACCCCATTAGGGGAATAGTTTCATTTACATCTATGAAATCTAGCTATAAAATGACATTGATTAGAAAGCATTTCATAAGAGAATGCAAAAGTCTTTTTTTCTGATCTTATCCGTTGCAATCTTTTTGAACAACATTCCAAATATCAAATACCACTGTGATGTTTCAATAATGGCATGCAATTATATTTAAGCCTCAAGGCACAACGAAAGTGCTAGATGGTTTAATCAAGTAGACAGTATTAGAGCATGTTTCCAAGCAATGTCTCCCTTTGAAATCTCTTATGCTTGCACAGATACCTACTGTGGTGTTGATCTGACTGTTGTCCATCTCTGAAAAGCCCAGTGATTTTCCCAGAATGATCTTATTTAGGTTGACACTCTTTGGAGGCTGATTCTGTTCTCAGCAGGATGTTGTCAGGAATGTCTACACAAGCGAGCCTATTATGACCTTCTCTGGCAAGTTTTTTTTACATTAACTTTGCTTGCTTGATAAAAATAAAAATTAATTTATGCTTTTAATTCCTAAGCCTCTGCTAATTAGCAGCCTACCTAGCTCTAGAAATGGTAGACATGCACTCTCATCTCAAGGTCTCATGTAAGCCTAGGGAACTGCAAAAGAAGAAACCATTACTGTTTGATGATAATCATTTTTTATCTAAGTGGTATATTTGTGATATTCTTCTCATTAATGGAGAATTGTTTTTGAAGGTTTAAACACTTTTAGGATTGATATAGTAAGTCAGAATATATCAGTATACTCCTAAAATATATGAAAATTTTATGAAAAACATATATTGGAACTAAATTAATGGAACTATATTGGAACTAAAACAACTTCAATAGTCATATACTGGCTGAATGGTAATTCTAATTTGAGCATTACTCAGCATTTGATTGAATATGTCTACAGATATGACAAGATTACAATACAATATTTTCTATTTACTAAATTTTCAATGATATTTATAAGTTTTTACAACATACATCATCATAATAAAATTAATGAAGAGGATGAAAAATAGAAGAGTTTTTAAAGAAGGAAACATTTGAAATATATGGTTATTCTAATACTTTATCCCATGCACTTTTATGGGAATCAGCATGCAGCCTGTAATTACATACCCTTAAAATCAAGTATAACAAGAAATAATTGCCACACAAGGTCATTTCTTGTCATAAATAAGGCTGAGAAAGAAGTAAGAACATATTACCCTTGAAGTTTATAGAAAGTAGTCAAAAAACAGGATTCAAATACATATAAAGAGCACAATGAATTCATTAGTAGTTGCCAAAAAGTGGTGTGAGTTTTATTCAAATTCATTTTTCTTTGTTTTGTTATGAAGTATTATCAAACAACTAATCAAGAATCAAACTGCTTTTAGTAATTGCCATCTTGATAATTTCTGTGTAATGCTGGTGGGTCAGCTAATTCTAAGTCATAGTAATCTTAGCAATCGATAATAGTACATTACTATTACTTCATTTACTCAAGACTATAAGTGGTTGATTTAGTATAATAAAAAGTCTGTGCACTAAGAATCAAGGTAAAAGCATTGGGTTGTACTGTTGTTACCTGGAAGATTCCCTGATACCCAACATAGTAAAAATATCCATATCTTCTTGGTCTTCAAAACATATGACTTTTGCAGAAAAGTGATATTAGAAGACTAAGACAATCTCTAGAACTCAATTGCAACCTCTACTTTGGTCAGAATTATATTTTATTTTACAAACAGGAAAAATAAAGTTATTACAGGAAGGTGTGTAAATACAAATTGATTAATATGAGAATAGCTTTTCAAACTTCTGCTTCATTTTGGCTCGGAGATCAGTGCTGTGCTGGCTTGACTGTGGTTTCCAGTTTTTCCTCTGACTTGTATTAGGTGACTTGTATTTGTTGGATAAATAATATGCAAATAAAGAATATTTTAAAAGTTGAATAAATTATTAAAGATTCCACTCCCTTTACATGTTAACTCTGTGCTAATTCTTTGGTGAACCTTAACATTTTTGAACACCATATTATGATACAATTCTTTTTATTTTCAGACCTCACTATCTAAAATGTAGGATTTTTTGACCTTTACAAATAACTGAATTGATGTAGCTATTGCCTTCATTATATCACCCTGATCTAACCATTGTCTCCTGTCTCTGCAGCCACAAGTTTTGTCCTAACCCTTGTAATCTGTTACTACAAATGTAACAATGACATTACAGATCTTTGTTTTTGGTCATCCTATTATATACATTATATATTTTTGTCCCAGATTGCTATAGTAACTTCCTCTGCAGCTTTGTTCCCTCTCTTCAAAACTATGAGCTGATTCCTAAAATAGTTCTACCTAATAAAAAACTTTGATTCCTTTCTGGTTGGCCTTTAGTCTCAAGGCTTATATTTATGTTGCTCTTGCAAACAACTTCATTAGGATCAGATTGTATATGAATACTTGGCTAGGCCTAAGTGGTCTTTCAAGTCATTAGGAACAAAACAATTTGCAATATAGAACTCTTTCATTATCCAAAGCATTATTTATCTACTGGACCCATTCTACAACCTGTAGGTCATTACTCATTATTTTTCTAAATACAAATCCATTACAGTCTGCCCAACCTTCATCTGCAACCTTATATTTTCTTTCATATAAACCTTTACTTACAGTCTTTCGTTCTTTAAGTAGTATTCAAACACTTTCCCCCTTTGAAGCATAATGAAACCAGCCATCTTCTCTAAATGATCTTAAGTTCCCTTTCAGCTCTAGTTCTCTTAATTTTACTTAAGTTATGTTTCCTAGTTTTCACTCATACATATCTGCATATTAATTGATATTTTATTTTAAATGTCCCTGAAAGCAGAAAGAGGGAAATGAGCCAATGAAAAGGGACTTACATATTTATAATACTGTAAGCACATTGTGATTTATTTATTGTATTATTTGGTCTTAGTTCCAGTTTCTGGTACAGAGCTCCTAAAACCATTGAAATGTCCAGTGAGGAGAGTGATAAAGGTGTCTTTTGTTATGTTAATTAGGTGAATTTTGGAACCAATCTAAGCATGGGGGCTGGTTGCCAGTAGAGCCAACCATGTGATCAGAGAGTATGAACTTTCAGTCTCACCCCCATACCTCCAGGGAGAGGAGAGGGGCTGGGTTGAGTTCAGTTACCAATGGGCATGATTTACTCAATCATTCCTACGTAATGAAGCCCCTGTAAAAACTCCAAGAAGACAGGGTTCGGAGAGCTTCTTGGTTGGTGCACACATGGAGATTCTGGGAGAGTGGCCTGTGCTTGAAGAGGGCATAGAAGCTCCTCCTTCTTTCCCCATATTGCCCTATGCATCTCTTCCATCTGGCTGATCCTGAGTTATAACCTTTTATGACAAACTAGTAATCTGGTAAGTAAAATGTTTCTGAGTTCTCTGAGTCACTCTAGCAAAGTAATCAAACCCAATTTGGAAACTCCGATCTATAGCTAATTGGTCAGAAGTAGAGGGGACAACCTGGACTTGTGATTGACATCTGAAATGAGAGTGTGAGGGCAGTTTTGTGGGACTGAGCCTTAACCTGTGGAATCTGGTGGTATTTCCAGGTAGATAGTGTCAGAATTGGTGTGAGAAACCACCTCCCACCCCCCCACCCACTCACACACACGCTGAAGTTGGGTGTCAGAATCATTAGTTGGTGATCAGAAGTGGAATCAGAGTCAGAATCAGCAATATTTATTTCCTAACTCCCTAGATCTTGAAGATGAGTGTCTACTTTCATTCCTTTGTTTTAACAGTAAGCCAGTGGTTCTTAAACATTTGTTCTACATAGAAATCCAGTCCTCCAAATAAGAGGCCTTATTTAAAATGTAGACTCTGTTCCGTCTTCAGAGATTACTGTCTGGGAATCTCCATATTTAATGTCACTGCAAGTACTCTAAGTTGAGAGATACACTCAAGACTGCTTGGTATTTGTTGGAAGAAATGAGACTCAAAAACAAAAGAAACAACTTGAAGTTTAATGTACATGAAGTGTTCAAAGGAACATGAACATATTATTTATTATGTATCAATATATGTCTGCATGTATACATTTTGACTGCTCGTTTTGGTGCATGCTGAGTCAGTTTACTTGCCCCATTTCCCCTTATAAATTATATTTTCCTTAGAAATCGAGGATATTACTTAAACTCTGAAAAAATATCTCATAATGTCATGACATGTGTTATATACACAGTGGGCTTTAAGTGCTGTGATTATACTACTGACTTCTGTGTTTTGCTGAACAACTCTTATGCGCCAGACCTATTCAATGTACTTAAAAATATTTTCTCTAATTGACAAAAAACCCATGTTAGGTAAGTATAAATTCACTCCATTTTATAGATAAAGACATCAGAGCCCTTAGAAGTTTGTGAAGATATCTCAAGTAAACATATTTAGTAAGTGACTGAGCCAGAATTCAAATTTGGCTCCTCCTTTCATGGTTTTCTCCATAATGTCATGTAGTTGGCTGTATTTGATTGACTGCTATGTTACATAAATTATGAGTTTGCCTTAAGACTTTTTTAGTGATTGAGTTAAGTATTATGAAATCATTAAAGCAATTTATTTTATTTTTTAAAATATTTATTTATTTATTTATTTATTTATTTATTTATTTATTGGCTGCTTCGGGTCTTAGTTGCAGTGCGCAGGATGTTTCGTTGCAGTGCGGAGGCTTCTTCTAGTTGTGGCGTGTGGGCTCTGTAGTTGCAGCACGCAGGCTTAGTTGCCCCACAGCATGTGGGATCTTAGTTCCCCTACCAGGGATCGAACTGGCGTCCCCTGCATCACAAGATGGATTCTTTACCACTGCATCACCTGGGAAATCCCCATTAAAGCAATTTATTTTTGCTTTTAGAAAAATATAGACTTAAAAAAATAAACATTGCAAATCATACCCAAGAGAGTTTCAAATACCATGAATTTTGTTTTTGTGGTGATTAAACTTTAAGGTGGCCCCCATAATCCCAGCCCCTAGTGTTCATACTTTTGTTCATTACCTCCTCTCGAGTGTGAGTGGCACCTGTGATTGTAACCAATAGCATGCACTGATTATGGATAGATGATTACATAAGATTGTGGTGCCTATATTGCTGGAGTTTCTCTCTGTTGCTGGTTTTGAAAAAGCAACTTTCTGTACAACTGCAAGGAAATGAATTCTGCCAATAATCTGAGGAAGTTTGAGAGCAGATTCCTCCCCAGTCAAGCCTCTGATGAGAATCCAGCCATGAAAGGAACCTTAATTGCAGCCTTGTAAACCTTAAGCGGAAGACCCATTTAAGCTATACCTGGTCTCTTGACCCACAGAAACTGTGAAGTAATAAGTGTGTGTTGTTTAAATCCATTAAGTTTGTGGTAGTTTGTTATGCAGCAATGGAAAACTAATACAGTTTTGATTTGTTTTCATCCTTTGAATCTAATGATGAATTATCTAATCAGATATGGAGGTTTTCTGTTGCAAGCATATATACTGAGAAAGAAGTTTTTTCCTAAGTCTTAAAATCATTTTCTGAATGAATATTTCTATGTTTTATTTGGCTACCACTGGGTATTGTAAGCAATTAATTCTTTTGTAATTTTTTTTTTTACTCCCTATAAATCCCTCATTAATTGAATAGACTAAATATAGTTGTATGCCTCAGTGAGCCTATTTTACATTAGCATTTTATTATAAGTTTCCCTGCAGTGATTTTTTTAAATCGTTTTTTAATATCTAGTAAAGGTGTTCATATTACATTTTTTCCTGTTATTTAAGCTGTCAAACATTTCCTCATGATCATTAAACTAAAGCTCAGGAGAGCTCTTGTTTATATGGCATTCAGTTTTATGATTACATTTTTCGAATGACTGAGAGAGAAGAGGCTACCACCAATGATGCTCCTGACCTTTTCTAACCTTTCTCACATCCTCAAACATTTCTCCCAGTTCTCCCCAGTGGAATATGATATTTAATATCCAAATAAATTGTACGTAGAACATGCATGTATCTGCTATACATAAATGCTACAAATTCTCACATAGGCAAGTTTTAGGCCTGGAAAGACTGCTGACTAAATTTAAGAAAAAAATTAAACTGCCTAGCACAGTAAGATAAGCACAATAATCCTTCAGTGTGGTTTTTCCCCCACCATCAATCATTTTATGTTTTTGCTTTTGTTTTATATGCCCTCTTTACATAACCTCTAAGTCCTAGACTTCTCAATTGTAAAGTGACTGCAACATTTATCCCCTACCCACATCATGGGCAAAAATGGAAAACTGAGGTATTAAGGATTTTGATGTAAAGACTACAAATAAAATAGTCAAAGAAAAGTAATGAGAGAGTTTTGGCACTCTAAGAGTGGGAAGATCTTCTTAAGAATGTACACTCAGAAGACATACAAGAGATGTACTTATTTGATTATTTATTAAAAAAAACAACAGCAAAGACTCGAAAAAGTCTGTAGACAAAGGAAAGCCAAATGGCAAAAGGTTAATGTCTTCAATAAACAAAGAAGTTATATAAATTTATTGTTAAAGGTGCATATGCTTCAATAAAAACATAGAAAAGAAATATAAATAATTAATTCACAGAAGAGAAAAAGCATGTGAGCAATAAATATATAAAAACATGATCAACCTCAGTAGTGCTTGGGGAAATGCAAATTAAAACAAAAATGAGATAAGATTATTTTATTTGTAAGATTAGAAAATTTAAAATATTTTAAAACATAAGTACTGAGGGACATAAGAAAAAGTAGTCTATTGTCAGTCAGAATAAAATGCTGTAATCTTTTGGGAAGACAATTTGGTGATATTTATTACTTTTTAAATTTCATATTCTTTGACCAAAATTTGAGAAATTGCATCTACAGATTTATCAGTATATATAATTGTGTACATGGCTGTATTTGCTATTTTCTTGCCGTCTGCTGATTCTTTCCAGCTAAGAATAGTTATCAGACGTTGTAGTGATGATCTGTTGGTAGTGTGAGAAAAGGGTTGGGTCTACGGATGCAGATGGAGATTCTAGGCAGGGATTTATTTGGCCCTAAAGTTTTTTTTTCTTTTATATTTTTAACATCTTTATTGGAGTATAATTGCTTTACAATAGTGTGTTAGTTTCTGCTTTATAACAAAGTGAATCAGCTATACATATACATATATCCCCATATCCCCTCCCTCTCGTGTCTCCCACCTACCCTCCCTATCCCACCCCTCTACGTTGTCACAAACCACTGAGCTGATCTCCCTGTGCTATGTGGCTGCTTCCCACTAGCTATCTATTTTACATTTGGTAGTGTATATATGTCCATGCCAATCTCTCACTTCATCCCAACTTACCGTTCCCTCTCCCCGTGTCCTCAAGTCCTTTCTCTACATCTGCAACTTTATTCCTGTCCTGCCTCAGGTTCTCCAGAACCATTTTTTTTTTCTTTTTTAGATTCCATATATATATGTGTTAGCATACGGTGTTTGTTTTTCTCTTTCTGACTTACTTCACTCCATATGACAGACTCTAGGTCCATCCACCTCACTACAAATAACTCAGTTTTGTTTCACTTTATGGCTGAGTAATATTCCATTGTATATATGTGCCACATGTTCTATATCCATTCATCTGTCGATGGACACTTAGGTTGCTTCCATGTCCTGGCTATTGTAAATAGAGCTGCAATGAACATTGTGGTACATGACTTTTTTTGAATTATGCTTTTCTCAGGGTATATGCCCAGTAGTGGGATTGCCAGCTCGTATGTTAGTTCTATTTTTAGTTTTTTAAGAAAACTCCATACTGTTCTCCATAGTGGATACATCAATTTACATTCCCACCAGCAGTGCAGGAGGGTTCCCTTTTCCCCACACCCTCTCCAGCATTTATTGTTTGTAGACTTTTTGATGATGGCCATTCTGACCAGTGTGAGGTGATACCTCATTGTAGTTTTGATTTGCATTTCTCTAATGATTAGAGATGTTGAGCATCCTTTCATGTGTTTGTTAGCAATCTGTATACCTTCTTTGGAGAAATGTCTATTTAGGTCTTCTGCCCATTATTGGATTAGGTTGTTTGGTTTTTTTTGATATTGAGCTGCATGAGCTGCTTGTAAATCTTGGAGATTAATCCTTTGTCAGTTGCTTCATTTGCAAATATTTTCTCCCATTCTGAGGGTTGTCTTTTCGTCTTGTTTATGGTTTCCTTTGCTGTGCAAAAGCTTTTAAGTCTCATTAGGTCCCATTTGTTTATTTTTGTTTTTATTTCCATTTCTCTAGGACGTGGGTCAAAAAGGATCTTACTGTGATTTATGTCAGAGTGTTCTGCCAATGTTTTCCTCTAAGAGTTTTTTAGTGTCTGTCCTTACATTTAGGTCTTTAATCCATTTTGAGTTTATTTTTGTGTATGGTGTTAGGGAGTGTTCTAATTTCATTCTTTTACATGTAGCGTCCAGTTTTCCCAGCAGCACTCATTGAAGAGGCTGTCTTTTCTCCCTTGTGTATTCTCACCTCCTTTATCAAAAATAAGGTGACCATAGGTGGGTGGGTTTATATATGGGCTTTCTATCCTGTTCCATTGATCTATATTTCTGTATTTGTGCCAGTACCAAACTGGCTTGATTATTGTAGCTTTGTAGTGTAGTCTGAAGTCAAGGAGCCTGATTCCCCCAGCTCCAATTTTCTTTCTCAAGATTGCTTTGGCTATTCGGGGTCTTTTATGTTTCCATACAAATTGTGAAAATTTTTGTTATAGTTCTGTGAAAAATGCCATTGGTAGTTTGATAGGGATTGCATTGAATCTGTAGATTGCTTTGGGTAGTATAGTCATTTTCACAATGTTGATTCTTCCAATCCAAGAACATGGTATATCTCTCCATCTGTTTGTATTATCTTTAATTTCTTTCATCAGTGTCTTATAGTTTTCTGCATACAGGTCTTTTTTCTCCTTAGGTAGGTTTATTCCTAGGTATTTTATTCTTTTTGCTGCAGTGGTAAATGAGAGTGTTTCCTTAATTTCTCTTTCAGATTTTTCATCATTAGTGTATAGGAATGCAAGAGATTTCTGTGCATTAGTTTTGTATCCTGCTACTTTACCAAATTCATTGATTAGCTCTAGTAGTTTTCTGGTAGCATCTTTTGGATTCTCTATGTGTAGTATCATGTCATCTGCAAACAGTGACAGATTTACTTCTTCTTTTCTGATTTGATTCCTTTTGTTTCTTTTTCTTCTCTGATTGCTGTGGCTAAAACTTCCAAAACTATGTTGAATAATAGTGGTGAGAGTGCTCATCCTTCTACTGTTCCTGATTTTAGAGGAAATGGTTTCAGTTTTTCACCATTGAGAACGATGCTTGCTGTGTGTTTGTCATATATGGACTTTATTATGGTGAGATAAGTTCCCTCTATGCCTACTTTCTGGAGGGTTTTTATCATAAATGGGTGTTGAATTTTGTTGAAAGCTTTTTCTGCATCTATTGAGATGATCATATGGTTTTTCTCGTTGAGTTTGTTAATACGATTGATCACATTGACTGATTTGCGTATATTGAAGAATCCTTGCATTCCTGGGGTAAACCCCAGGTGATCATCATGTATGATCCTTTTAATGTGCTGTTGGATTCTGTTTGCAAGTATTTTGTTGAAGGAATTTTGCATCTATGTTCATCAGTGATATTGGCCTGTAGTTTTCTTTCTTTGTGACATCTTTGTCTGGTTTTGCTTATCAGGGTGATGGTGGCCTCATAGAATGAGTTTGGGAGTATTCCTCCCTCTGCTATATTTTGGAAATGTTTGAGAAGGATAGGTGTTAGCTCTTCTCTAAATGTTTGACAGAATTCGCCTGTGAAGCCATCTGGTCCTCGGCTTTTATTTGTTGGAAGATTTTTAATCCCACTCTCAATTTCAGTGCTGTGATTGGTCTCTTTATATTTTCTATTTCTTCCTGGTTCAGTCTCAGAAGCTTGTGCTTTTCTAAGAATTTGTCCATTTCTTCCAGATTGTCCATTTTATTGGCATTTAGCTGCTTGTAGTAATCTCTCATGATCCTTTGTATTTCTGCAGTGTCAGTTGTTACTTCTCCATTTTCATTTCTAAATCTATTGATTTGAGTCTTCTCCCTTTTTTTCTTGATGAGTCTGGCTAATGGTTTATCAATTTTTTTTTTATTTTCTCAAAGAACCAGCTTTTAGTTTTATTTATTTTTGCCACTGTTTCCTTCTTTTTCAATTATTTCTGATCTGATCTTTATGATTTCTTTCATTCTGCTAACTTTAGGGGTTTTTTGTTCTTCTTACTCTAAATGCTTTAGGTGTAAGGTTAGGTTGCTTATTTGAGATGTTTCTTGATTCTTGAGGTAGGATTGTATTGCTGCATACTTCCCTCTTAGAACTGCTTTTGCTGCATCCCGTAGGTTTTGGGTTGTGGTGTTTTCATTGTCATTTCTTTCTAGGTATTTTTTGATTTCCTCTTTGATTTCTTCAGTGTTCTCTTGGTTATTAAGTAGTGTATTGTTTAGCCTCCATGTGTTTGTATTTTTTACAAATTTTTTTTCCAGTAATTCATATCTAATCTCATAGTGTTGTGGTCAGAAAAGATATTTGATGTGATTTCACTTGTCTTGAATTTACCAAGCCTTGAAGTTGACCCAAGATATGATGTATCCTGGAGAATGTTCCATGAGCACTTGAGAAGAAAGTGTATTCTGTTGTTTTTGGATGGTATGCCCTATAAATATCAATTAAGTCCCTCTTGTTTAATGTATCATTTAAAGCTTGTGTTTCCATATTTATTTTCATTTTGGATGATCTGACCATTAGTGAAAGTGGGGTATTAAGTCCCCTACTATGATTGTGTTAATATCGATTTCCCCTTTTATGGCTGTTAGCATTTGCCTTATGTATTGAGGTGCTCCTATGTTGGGTGCATAAATATTTACAATTGTTATATCTTTTTCTTGGATTGATCCCTGGATCATTATGTAGTGTCCTTCTTTGTCTCTTGTAGTAGTCTTTATTTTAAAGTCATTTTGTCTCATATGAGAATTGCTATTCCAGCTTTCTTTTAATTTCCATTTGCTTGGAATATCTTTTTCCGTCCCCTCACTTTCAGTCTGTATGTGTCCCTAGGTCTGAAGTGGATCTCTTGTAGACAGCATATATATGGGTCTTGTTTTTGTATCCATTCAGCCAGTCTATGTCTTTTGGTTGGAGCATTTAATCCATTTACATTTAAGGTAGTTATTGATATATATCTTCCTATTATCATTTTCTTAAGTGCTTTAGGTTTGTTGTTGTAGGTCTTTTCCTTGTCTTGTGTTTCCTGCTTAGAGAAATTCCTTTAGCCTTTGTTGTAAAGTTGGTTTAGTGGTGCTGAATTCTCTTAGATTTGCTTTTCTGTAAAGATTTTAATTTCTCCATTGAATCTGAATGAAATCTTTGCTGGGTAGACTAATCTTGGTTGTAGGTTTTTCCCTTTCATCACTTTAAATATGTCCTGCCACTCCCTTCTGGCTTGCACAGTTTCTGCTGAAAGATCAGCTGTAAACCTTATGGGAATTCCTTTGTATGTTATTTGTTGGTTTTCCCTTGGTGCTTTTAGTATTTTTTCTTTGTATTTAATTTTTGATAGTTTGATTAATATGTATCTTGGCATGTTTCTCCTTGGAATTATCCTGTATGGGACTCTCTGTGCTTCCTGAAGTTGATTGACTCTTTCCTTTCTCATATTAGGGAAGTTATCAACTCTAACCTTTTCAAATGTATTCTCAGTCCCTTTCTTTTTCTCTTCTTCTTCTGGGACCCCTATAATGTGAATGTTTATGCATTTAATGTTGTCCTAGAAGTCTGTAAGACTGTCCTCAATTCTTTTCATTCTTTTTTCTTTATTCTGTTCTGCTGCTGTGAATTCCACCATTCTGTCTTCCAGGTCACTTATCTGTTCTTCTGCCTCAGTTATTCTGCCATTGATGACTTCTAGAGAATTTTTAATTTCATTTATTGTGTTGTTCGTCATTGTTTGTTTGCTCTTTAGTTCTTCTTGGTCCTTGTTAAACGTTTGTTGTATTTCTTCATTCTATTTCCAAGATTTTGGATCATCTTTACTATTATTACTCTGAATTCTTTTTCATGTAGACTGCCTATTTCCTCTTCATTTGTTTGGTCTGGTGGGTTTTTACCTTGCTCCTTCATCTGCTGTGTATTTTTCTGTCTTCTCATTTTGCTTAACTTACTGTGTTTGGAGTCTCTTTTTCACAGGCTGCAGGTTCAAAGTTCCCATTGTTTTTGGTGTCTTCCCCCTGTGGCTACAGTTGATTCAGTGGGTTGTGTAGGCTTCCTGGTGGAGGGGACTCATGCCTGTTTTCTGGTGGATGAGGCTGGATCTTGTCTTTCTGGTGGGCAGGACCACATCCAGTGGTGTGTTTTGGGGTGTCTGTGACCTTATTATATTTTTAGGCAGCCTCTCTGCTAATGGGTAGTGTTGTGTTCCTGTCTTGCTAGTTGTTTGGCCTAAGGTGTCCAGCACTGTACCTTGCTGGTTGTTGAGTGGAGCTGGGTCTTAGCATTGAGATGGAGATCTCTGGGAGAGCTTTTACCATTTGATGTTACTTGGAGCTGGGAGATCTCCAGTGGACCAATGTCCTGAACTCAGCTCTCCCACCTCAGAGGCACAGGCCTGACACCCGGCTGGAGCACCAAGACCCTGTCAGCCACACAGCTCAGAAGAAAAGGGAGAAAAAAGAAAGAAAGAAAGAAAGAAGATAAAATAGAATAAAATAATGTTATTAAAATGAACAATAATTATTAAACATAAAAATTAAAAAGTAATAAAAAAAGAAAAAAAGAAGGAAAGAAAGAAAGAAGAGAGCAACCAAACCAGAAAACAAATCCACCAATGATAAGAATTGCTAAACACTATACTAAAAAAAAATGCAGAAAAAAAAAAAAAAAACGGACAGACATAACCCTAGGACAAATGGTAAAAGCAAAGCTATAGAGAGAAAATCAAACAAAGAAGCATACACACACACACTCACAAAAAGAGAAAAAGCAAAAAATATATGTATATATCATTGCTCCCAAAGTCTACCTCCTCAGTTTTGGGATGATTCTTTGTCTATTCAGGTATTCCACAGATGCAGGTACATCAAGTTGACTGTGGAGGTTTAATCTGCTGCTCCTGAGGCTGCTGGGAGAGATTTCCCTTTCTCTTCTTTGTTCGCACAGCTCCTGGGGTTCAGCTTTGGATTTGGCCCCGCCTCTGCATGTAGGTCGCCTGAGGACGTCTGTTCCTGCCAAGACAGGACGGGGTTAAAGGAGCGGCTGATTAAGGCGCTCTGGCTCACTCAGGCTGGGGGGAGGGAGGGGTACAGAATAGGCGCCAAGCCTGCAGTGGCAGAGGCTGGTGTGACGTTGCAACAGCCTGAGGTGCACCATGTGTTCTCTCAGGGAAGTTGTCCCTGAATCACAGGACCCTGTCAGTGGTGGGCTGCACAGGCTCCCGGGAGGGGTGGTGTGGATAGTGACCTGTGCTTGCACACAGGCTTCTTGGTGTCTGCAGCAGCAGCCTTAGCGTCCCATACCCGTCTCTGGGGTCTGCGCCGATAGCCACAGCTTGTGCCTGTCTCTGGAGGTCGTTTAGGCGGTGCTCTGAATCCCCTCTCCTCGCACACCCTGAAACAATGCTCTCTTGCCTCTTAGGCAGTTCCAGCCTTTTTCCCGGACTCCCTCCCAGTTAGCTGTGGTGCACTAGCCCCCTTCAGGCTGTGTTCACGCAGCCAACCCCAGTCTCTCCCTGGGATCTGACCTCCGAAGCCGGAGCCTCAGCTCCCAGCCCCCACCCGCCCCGGCAGGTGAGCAGACAAGCCTCTCGGGCTGATGAGTGCTGGTCGGCACCGATCCTCTGTGCGGGAATCTCTCCGCTTTGCCCTCTGCACCACTGTTGCTGCAGTCTCCTCTGTGGCTCCGAAGCTTTCGCCCCATCACCCCCCATCGTCTCTCCCAGTGAAGGGGCTTCCTAGTGTGTGGAAACCTTTCCTCCTTCACAGCTCCCTCCCAGAGGTGTAGGTCCCATCCCTATTCTTTTGTCTGTTTTTTCTTTTTTCTTTTGCCCTACCCAGGTCCATGGGTAGTTTCTTGCCTTTTGGGAAGTCTGAGGTCTTCTGCCAGCATTCAGTAGGTGTTCTGTAGGAGTTGTTCCACATGCAGATGTATTTCTGATGTATTTGTTGGGAGAAAGGTGATCTCCATGTCTTACTCCTCCACCATCTTGAAGCTCTCCTTGGCCCTAAAGTTTTATAGTTTAATAAGACGTCTCTTTCAAGCCACACACGTAGCTCTTAATTAGTTAGTTTGTTTGTTTTGTTTTCAGGGGATGGTGATATCTTCTAGTATGACCCTTCTGCTTTACCTAGCACAGCTCTAAGATTTTTAGGACTTGTTACCCAGCCCAAGTAATGAATCCCAGTGATTTCCCTTGTAAATAGCGGACTTACTTTCAGATGACTTGTTCTTTCTTTCTGTAGTTTTTTGTCCATTATCTACATTACATGCTTAGTCTTACAGAAGAGATCTTATAGGCCCTAATATCTGATTATGATTCCAGTAAAACCAGAAATTTATATTAAAACTATGAATAAAAATGTATTTCTTTAAATTAAGAAAAAATCTTGAAACAATGCTATCTATTATCATTTCTTCCGTTAAATATTGTCCTAGAGTCTCCGTTCAGTAAAATGAGACATGACAGAAGAATAAAAACATTATAATTTGGAGAAAATGAAGTAAAACTGTCATTGTCTGCATGTGACATGATTGTATACAGAAAAATTTCAGAAGACTCTACAGCAAAACTATTGGAATTATTAAGTTAATGAATCAAGTTGCTGGATACAGAGATTATCTAAAAATCAATTGTATTCTTACATAGAAGCAATAAAGTATAGAAAGTGAGAAAATAAGGTATCCTTTGCCATAGCATAAAAATATGTAAAATACCTAAAAATAAAATCAATTAAACATATATAATACCCCTAAACTGAAAACTACAAAACATTTTTGAGAGGTAAACATAAGAAAGTATCTTTATGATCTTGGGATAAAAAGAGATTTCTTAAATGGGACAGAAAATCAGTAACCATGGAGGAGGAAAAAATCATAAATTAAACTACATGAAAGTTCAAAACTTATGCTTATTCAAAGATACCATTTAGATAGTGGAAAAGCAAGCCAGAGAGTAAAAGAAGGTATTTGCAATACATAGATTCAGTGAACAAAGTGTTTTTATCCAATGAAGAAAATATAAATTGCTCATACAAATCATTAAAAAAAGATAGACAACCACATAGAAAAGGGTTTTAATAGTGTATAAGATGAAATAGGAAGTATGCATGAAGCACTTCTGCTGTACGTTGAAGTATGCTGGTTATCTCAAGGAAAAGCCCTGGTGTGATTGGGTTCTGAGATGAACTAGCCAATTTTTTTTTCATGAAACATCATTTTCATTTTGAGAAATGGCTGACAGACAAACTATAGTTATTCTAATTTAGATATTTGGTATACATTTTCTTGAAACAAATGAAAGTATTTGTTATTAATCATAAAATGTAAACTTTCAAAGAAAAATTAATATTTTGGAAAATTTGCATCTGCCACTGTAAGCTTGAAAACTTAACAATACTTAAAAGATTTCTGATGAGATATTGACAAATGTGTGATTTTTTTTATATTGTATAATATATGTGCCCAAATTTGTAAAATCTGCATAACTCAGTGAACAAATACGTTACAAATGGTCAATGCATGTGGTAACAAAATCTTGCAAGGGTAAAAAAGTCATTAAAATGAAAGGTAAATCAAGAGACTTTAATGCCACAGAGTCCAAAAATTGTAATGATATTGTTTCAGATTGCACATTGCAACAAAGTTTGTGAAACTACCACTTAATGAATTTGGGCATATTATTATGAAAGAATATTCACAATTATCTGAAAAGGGTTTTTCATTTCCTAGTTACATATCTGTGTGAGGACAGATTATCTTCATGAACTTCAACCAAAACACTATATTGCAACTGATTGAATGCAGATGCAGTTGAGAATCTGCTCATTAAGAAAGACATTAAGGAAACTTGCAAAAATATAAAACCACCCCTGGGAATTCCCTAGTGTTCCAGTGGTTAGAACTCCACGTTCTCACTGCTGAGGGCCCAGGTTCAACCCCTGGTCAGGGAACTAAGAATACACTAAAAAATACATAAATAAAATAAAACCACCCCTTCTAACTAGTTGTAATGTCATTATTATTGATATTTTAAATAGATTAATAAACAAATATTAAAATTTTTCTTTTTTTTATAATTTTATTTATTTATTTTTTTGTCTGTGTTGGGTCTTCGTTGCTGCATGTGGGCTTTCTCTAGTTGCGGCGAGCAGGGGCTACTCTTCGTCACGGTGCAAGGGCTTCTCTTTGCGGTGGCTTCTCTTGTTGTAGAGCATGGGCTCTAGGTGTGCGGGTTTCAGTAGTTGTGGTGCACAGGCTCAGTAGTTGTGGCACATGGGCTTAGTTGCTCCGTGGCATATGGGATCTTCCCAGACCAGGGCTCGAACCCATGTCCTCCACATTGGCAGGTGGATTCTTAAGCACTGCACCACCAGGGAAGCCCCTGTTTTATTTTCAAATATAGTAAATATCGATAAATATAGCCCATACAAACAAAAGTTCTTCGGAGTCTTCGGTGACTTTTTTTTTTTTTTTTTGGCCCTGCTGTGTGGCTTGTGAGGTCTTAGTTCCCCGACCAGGGATTGAATCCAAGCCCTCAGCAGTGAAAGCACAGAGTCCTAACAACGGGACTGCCAGGGAATTCCCTCTTGCTGGCTTTTAAGATCATAAAATCTTGAGACCAAAATGTTCGAGAACCATTGCTGTAGAGCTGTGAAATTAAGATAAAGACTCTGAGAGGTGTGCCATGAAATCCTGAAAGAGTGGAAGGCAACAGAGAAAAACCTGAGTTCTGAAATTGCAAAGACCAGAGTGCTGATGGGCCTCTAGATCTGGTTTTATATTTGAATGGCATCACAGATTTCCATGACTGACTCTTCACTGCAAAGATGCTTTCCTGTGTTTCACAAACAGTAATAGGGAAAAAATAATGATCATTTACTTAAAGCAATCAATAACCCTCATGAACATGAAATCATGTTACTTTCTTCCTTGAATCTCTTCAATAGCTCCCTGGTTAGTGTTTAATCTTGACACAAGGGCTTGTTTGTGATCTCATCTCTTTTTATCTGTTCAGTTGCATCTTCCTGCAGTGCCCTTTTACATATTGTTTTTCATCCATTTGTTTCTGTTACTCAGATATTGTTTTTACTTTATCACATCTTTTTATATGCTTTTCCTTCTGCTTGAAATTCCTTTTACTGCATTAAAAAAAAAAAAAAAAATCCACCCCGCCTGTCTTCACACAGACTTATCCAAAGCATCTCTTCTTTTTGAAGCCTGCTTATGTGGAGTTTGACTTTCCTTTCTCTGTTATCTTTACACATCACATATTCCTCCAAAATAGCATTTACCTCAATAAACCCAGTTTATCTTTATCCCTTGAATATAAGACCCTCATGCACAAAAGTAGTTCTTTGTATGTTAGTATCCATATTATCTAGCATGTTTTCTGGTACATGTTAGGAATAAGCAGAAATGAAATAAACCAATTGTGGTAGAAAAAATAAAGGACATAATTACATTAAACTTCGGGATTCACTATTGTCCTGAAGAGTCTACAAAGGAAAGATGTAGGAGTAGGAATAGGAAATATAAATTGAATTTTGTCACCTTTCTACACCTACTCAACAACAAATAGTGGAATCAGGGATAATGAAATACTTGATTTAACAGAGTGATCCTGCTGTCAAGTTAAGATAACAGATCAAATTGAATAAAGGAGGCAAAATTGGCATGCTATTAGCAAAACTGTTCCTTCTGAATTACAAGGTCAGATAAATCTACAAAAAGCAATACGTAGGTCATCACATTCTCTTCACTAGAAATAAGTTTATTTGGAATCTTTCCTGGAGAATTTTAGCTATAAATACTCCTGAAAATATACAAATTAGGTATTTTAAATATTTAGATGTAGTAAGTTAATATTTATATTATTTCTATGATTTGTGATTTTTTTTTTTTTTACCAGTTTTTACTGAGTTTCCTCCATACCGCTCTTGATCTTCTGTTTTTCCTGTTACAGGCCTCTGTGCCTCTTTTCTTTGATTCTTGTATGAACCTCTAGTCTTTGCCACATCTCCAGATCCTTTCTATTCAATACCCTTGGAAATCTCAAGATTCCATTGTTTGAGATGTAACCAAGATAGAACTAGTCCTTTTCATCTCTCACCTAAAGCATTATAATAACCTTCTAGATAATCTTCCTTGTTTTCTCTCCCCTGCTTTGGAGAATTGTATTGTTATTCAAAATACTTGCATGACTTTCTTGAGGTTTTTCTTCTCCCAGTGGGAAGATTATAGATTTCTGGTCTTTTGATATCAGACTTGACCCCATGACTTGGAGTGGTCAATGAGATGTGATTGGACGTAACCCAGAGAGAGCACTTTTGAGCAGGAGCTTTGAGAGCCACCTCTTGGTCTAGCCTGTCTCTTTTTTCCCTTTGCCATGAGACTGGAATCGTCCCAGATAGCAACTGTTCTATCAGTCTGATCCCAGAGAGAAGGCAATGGTGGAGCAGAGCCACAGCTGACCCACAATGGCTATGTGATGTAAGAAAGAAATTTTTCATTTTTCTTTGCTTTCTAAGCCTCTGAAGTTTTAGTGTTGGATGCTACCACAGTATAATTTAGTCTACACTGATTCATGATCACTCTCTATACCCAGTCTTTTCTCAACACAGTAGGTAGGGTGCACTATTTAAAATTGTAAATCAGATCATGCAGTTTATCTCATTTAAACTCTGAAATGCTCCCCCATTTCACATGAGTAAAATGTCAAAGTCTTCCAATGACTGAAGAGACTCTGCCTGATGTGACACCTCACTCCCACCCTAGCGTTATGAACACAGCATTTCATACTCCCCTCTCAGTCACTAAGCATCAAGCCATCAGGCACTCTTGCTCTTCCTTGAATGAGCTCCAGCTTTAGGAAATTTGCATTGACTGTTGCCTCTTCCTTCTGGCTCCCTCCCTCACCTGCTTCCAGTCTTTGCTTAGATATTACTTTCTCAATGAGGCTACCTTGACCATCCTGTTTAAAACTGCCACATGCTAACCAAACCCACCCCCACCACCTGCACATTCCATATCCCCTTGGCCTGATTTTTGTTTTCCTTTTTCTCTATTACATCTCACAACTTTGAACATACTCTGAAATATGTAACAATTTACATTCAGTATTTATTGTCTGTTACGACTCAGCAGAACATAAGTTTTGTGAGGTCAGGAGTCTTGGTCTGTCTTGTTCACATAATAGTGAACTAGATTTGAGCCTGATACATAGTAGGCACTATTTGGTGACAGAAACAAAAGTTCTACCTATTCATGACTTCTTTCACATTTATCTCAGCTGACCTGTAAAGTCCTAATATATGCATCTTTATTAAAATCAGTTTGCTGAACAGGAGACTGTATGTAAGGCCAGAATATATGGCACACATGTGGCATTCAGTGGTTTGAAGGCTGCTGTCATGACAAGAGCCCTAGAAAAAATGCCAGATAAGTGAAATTGGCATTTGGCTTTTCACTTTCTTTTCTGTACTCATTTTTATTTGAATAAGTGAGGGGAAAGTGAGAATTTATTCAGGTGTTCAAATATAGGTAACCTATTTGATTTCTTTTATTTCACACATAGTGAAATGAAGGGACCAGAAATGTTAGTAACTTTACTATTGCTCTTTTTTTCCCGACTCTAACCCAAAAGTCAGCAAAATGAATCAGGGAGAAGGGGGAGAAGAACAAAGTGGGGAAACAGTGAAAATCCAATCATGGCCTCTCTCAGACTAAAGAGTTCTCAGCCTAAGACAGGCCCAAGCAGAGAGAGCAAAGGAGCTTAGAAGTATAAATGAGAAACTAAAGCCTTGATATTAGATCAGAATGGATTTTTACTACCAGAAAAATAATTTGGTGGAATTAGTTTAAAGGATGGTGATAAAAAAAGGATCAAGTTGTTGTTTTTGAATATTATTGATTTCAGTTCATTCAATAATATAGTTATTATTTTTTTTTAATTATTTTAAAATCTGCCCTATTCTATTTAATGATGACTTCCTAATTAGTCTTTGCAAGATAATCAATCATCGAACCTCCCTTTTACAGGCTCTGTTTTAATGCCAGGTATATCCCAGTTTAATGAATACCTTGTATAATTATAGTGTTATATTTTCTTAACTTTCATAATCCTACGTGAACTATTATAAAGTATCTTTTTAATTTTCCCTTTTTAGTTGTGTTTTATTCATTTTATTTTACTTTTGGAGAGTAATCTTTCAGTCAGGTTATATAAAATCTTGGAGAAAGTCAAATGTTAGACTTTCCCTCTGTTGATAGATTTCACAGCATTGGTTGCCACAGTAGTGCCCTATGTCTTTAAGAGATCATTTCTTATGATTAAGGAAATGTCTCTGAAAAAATAAAGTTCAATTCAGAAAGACAAGTGTGCAATTATAACGGTTTCTGCCTGGATATGGAAGGAAAGTGTTATTTAGTTAGTTCTGCTTAGGTCTTTCTGCCATGGCACTTCCAGGCCCTGGGGAACTGGTCATAGAGAAAACAAAAATCCATAAAGCTAATATTTTTGCTTAAGATACGCTAAGGAGTTAGTTCTCCAAGGATTTTTTTTTTTTTTTTTTTTTGCGTAGAATCAGAGTCTCTTCACATTTAAAAACTTTTTATTTGATTTAAAAAAATGGAATGTTCTTAGGATGGTTAGTGATAGCCTATTATATTTATCAAGTACGTTATGATAGAAAGAATGATTTTACATTCATTACTGGAATCTGTTTCATAACCACCAGATAGAGAATGGTTGCTGTGAAATTTACCTAAAGTCTAACAGGAACTCAGATGTTCTGCTTTTCGCTACACTTCACTACTTTCTTACTCTTGGAAAGGAAAGTGGTGATCCCCAGAGTCCTGCATCTGGGAAAAAAGACTCACAAAATTTGGCTCTGCCAACCATGAAATTTGAATGCATCTGAAAGATCAAAATGTGCTTTATTTAGGTTTATTCTGCCATCTATTATCAGGCGGAAGGATAAAACCCAGTTTGAATATTTCAGTTACCTTAGGCCCTTGACTGACACAACATATTCAACTGTATTTGATTTCCAAAATATTTTTGACACAAAATCATCTCTTTAGTTCTTCCTTTCTATAAAATGTTAATTTAGATGAATTTGCCTTAATCTTCCTTGATGCATTTTTTTAGGTTTTAGTGAGTTTAATATATATTTTAAGATTCTCTTTAACTCATTTGCTTTTTCTACATAAAAACTTACTCTCATGTGGGACTTGACAAAAGTATTAAAATGTAATACGTAAAATTCTGATGAGAGAGTGTGTTAGCTCTCTCAGTGATATTTACAATTACTTTAAGACAAAGAAATGTCAGCAAGCAATTTAAGAGTGATGTGAGTTGATAATAGAGTCTTTCTAAATTCCATGAATTCATAACACAAAGTAGTTGCCTATTCTGCTCAATATTTCTGGCCTGTGTACGGCATGCATTCATTTTGTCTCAGTGATTTGTTGGGTAATCAGGAAATTCAGAAACAATAGAGGAAAAGAATCAAAGATCAAAGATCACAACAGAAACACACACACACACGCAAACATTATAAAAGACCATATGGCAGATTGGGAGCTTCAAAATGGCGGAAGAGTAAGACGTGGAGATCACCTTCCTCTCCACAAATACATCAGAAATACATCTACGTGTGGAACAACACCTACTGAACGCTGGCAGAAGACCTCAGACCTCCAGAAAGGCAAGAAACTCCCCACATACCTGGGTAAGGCAAAAGGAAAAAGAAAAAACAGAGACAAAAGAATAGGGACAGGACCTGCACCAGTAGGAGGGAGCTGTGAGGGAGGAAAGGTTTCCACACACTAGGAAGCCCCTTCGCGGGCAGAGACTGCAGGTGGCGGAGGGGGGAAGCTTCGGAGCCATGGAGGAGAGCTCAGCAAAACCCAAAACCTATGGGATGCAGCAAAAGCAGTTCTAAGAGGGAAGTTTATAGCAATACAATCCTACCTTAAGAAGCAAGAAACATCTCAAATAAACAACCTAACCTTACACCTAAAGCAATTAGAGAAAGAAGAACAAAAAACCCCAAAGTTAGCAGAAGGAAAGGAATCATAAAGATCAGATCAGAAATAAATGAAAAAGAAATGAAGGAAATGATAGCAAAGATCAATAATACTAAAAGTTGGTTCTTTGAGAAGATAAACAAAATTAATAAACCATTAGCCAGACTGATCAAGAGAAAAAGGGAGAAGACTCAAATCAATAGAATTAGAAATGATAAAGGAGAAGTAACAACTGACACTGCAGAAATACAAAGGATCATGAGAGATTACTACAAGCAACTGTATGCCAGTAAAATGGACAACCTGGAAGAAGTGGACAAATTCTTAAAAAGGCACAACCTTCTGAGACTGAACCAGGAATAGAAAATATGAACACACCAGTCACAAGTACTGAAATTGAAACTGTGATTAAAAATCTTCCAACAAACAAATGCCTAGGACCAGATGGCTTCACAGGCGAATTCTGTCAAACTTTCAGAGAAGAGCTAACACCTATCCTTCTTAAACTCTTCCAAAATATAGCAGAGGGAGGAACACTCCCAAACTCATTCTATGAGGCCAACATCACCCTGATAGCAAAACCAGACAAAGATGTCACAAAGAAAGAAAACTACAGGCCAATATCACTGATGAACATAGATGCAAAATTCCTCAACAAAATACTAGCAAACAGAATCCAACAGCACATTAAAAGGATCATACACGATGATCAAGTGGGGTTTCTCCCAGAAATACAAGGATTCTTCAATATACACAATTCAATCAATGTGATAAACCATATTAACAAATTGAAGGAGAAAAACCATATGATCATCTCAATAGATGCAGAGAAAGCTTTCAACAAAATTCAACACCCATTTATGATAAAAACCCTCCAGAAAGTAGGCATAGAGGGAACTTTCCTCAAAATAATAAAGGTCATATATGACAAACCCACAGCCAACATCGTCCTCAATGGTGAAAAACTGAAACCACTTTCACTAAGATCAGGAACAAGAGAAAGTTGCCCACTCTCACCACTATTATTCAACATAGTTTTAGAAGTTTTAGCCACAGCAATCAGAGAAGAAAAAGAGATAAAAGGAATCCAAATTGGAAGAGAAGAAGTAAAGCTGTCACAGATTGCAGATGACATGATACTATACATAGAGAATCCTAAAGATGATACCAGAAAACTACTAGAGCTAATCAATGAATTTCGTAAAGTAGCAGGATACAAAATTAATGCACAGAAATGTCTTGCATTCCTATACACTAATGATGAAAAGTATGAAAGTGAAAGTAAGAAAAGACTCCCATTTACCATTGCAACAAAAAGAATAAAATATCTAGGGATAAACCTACCTAAGGAGACAAAAGACCTGTATGCAGAAAATTATAAGACACTGATGAAAGAAATTAAAGATGATACAAATAGATGGAGAGATATACCATGTTCTTGGATTGGAAGAATCAACATTGTGAAAATGACTCTACTACCCAAAGCAATCTACAGATTCAATGCAATCCCTATCAAACTACCACTGGCATTTTTCACAGAAATAGAACAAAAAATTTCACAATTCGTATGGAAACACAAAAGACCCCGAATAGCCAAAGCAATCTTGAGAAAGAAAAACGGAGTTGGAGGAATCAGTCTCCCTGACTTCAGACTATACTACAAAGCTACAGTAATCAAGACAGTGTGGTACTGGCACAAAAACAGACATATAGATCAACGGAACAGGATAGAAAGCCCAGAGATAAACCCACGCACATATGGTCACCTTATCTTTGATAAAGGAGGCAAGAATATATAGTGGAGAAGAGACAGCCTCTTCAGTAAATGGTGCTGGGAAAACGGGACAGGTACATGTAAACGTAGGAAATTAGAACACTCCCTAACACCATACACAAAAATAAACTCAAAATGGATTAAAGACCTAAATGTAAGGCCAGACACTATCAAACTCTTAGAGGACAACATAGGCAGAACACTCTATGACATAAATCACAGCAAGATACTTTTTGACCCACGTCCTAGAGAAATGGAAATAAAAACAAAAATAAACAAATGGGACCTAATGATACTTAAAAGCTTTTGCACAGCAAAGGAAACCATAAACAAGACGAAAAGACAACCCTCAGAATGGGAGAAAATATTTGCAAATGAAGCAACTGACAAAGGATTAATCTCCAAAATTTACAAGCAGCTCATGCAGCTCCATATCAAAAAAACAAACAACGCAATCCAAAAATGGGCAGAAGACCTAAATAGACATTTCTCCAAAGAGGATATACAGATTGCCAAGAAACACATGAAAGAATGCTCAACATCATCATTAGAGAAATGCAAATCAAAACTACAGTGGTCAGAATGGCCATCATCAAAAAATCTACAAACAATAAATGCTGGAGAGCATGTGGAGAAAAGGGAACCCTCTTGCACTTTTGGTGGGAATGTAAATTGATACAGCCACTATGGAGAACAGTATGGAGGTTCCTTAAAAAACTAAAAATAGAACTACCATATGACCCAGTCATCCCACTACTGGGCATATACCCTGAGAAAAGCATAATTCAAAAAGAGTCATGTACCAAAATGTTCATTGCAGCTCTGTTTACAATAGCCAGGACATGGAAGCAACCTAAGTGTCCATCGACAGATGAATGGGTAGAGAAGATGTGGCACATATATACAATGGAATATTACTCAGCCATAAAAAGAAACGAAATTGAGTTATTTGTAGTGAGGTGGATGGACCTAGAGTCTGTCATACAGAGTGAAGTAAGTCAGAAAGAGAAAAACAAATACCATATGCTAACACATATATATGGAATAAAAAAAAAAAAAAAAGGTTATGAAGAACCTAGGGGCAAGATGGGAATAAAGACACAGACCTAGTAGAGAATGGACTTGAGGATATGGGGAGGGGGAAGGGTAAGCTGTGGCAAAGTTAGAGAGTGGCATGGACATATATACACCACCAAACGTAAAATAGATAGCTAGTGGGAAGTAGCCACATAGCACAGGGAGATCAGCTCAGTGCTTTGTGACCACCTAGAGGGGTGGGATAGGGAGAGTGGGAGGGAGGGAGATGAAATAGGAAAGAGATATGGGAACATATGTATATGTATAACTGATTCACTTTGTTATAAAGCAGAAACTAACACACCACTGTAAAGCAATTATACTCCAATAAAGATGTTAAAAAAAAAAAAGACCATATGGCAAATTGTATAGTTGACTCAAATAATTTATTCTCTCTTGCCTGTAAGATTACACATCCTCACCCATTGACTTTGCTCTGCCATATAATGGTAAAACAAACAAAAAACTAGAAATAACCTAAATATTAAGAAAAATTGAAGAATTTTTGATAAATATGTAACAGGGTGTATTATGCTACTATTTTTGAATAAAAATGTGTTAGATTTTTTTACTGAAAAGATGTCATTCATTTATTATATGGGGAAAAGAAATCACTGCTCAGATGAAAGTGTGTAATAGAGTTCATTTTTATTAAAAAAAGTAGAAAATCATGGTTTGTTTGTATAGATAAATATTTCAAGGAACATACACTTAACATTGGGCACTGATTACTTCAGACATAGTGGGATTGGAGGTGGGAAGTTAAGATTATTAACATTTTCTTTTTGTAAATTTGCACTGTTTAATTTCTTGAAATCAAACTACATTTCTTTTATAATAAAAATTCAATAAAATACAGGGACATACAGACAAAATGAGAATAACTTGAAATTTTTCTTATTAAGATGACATTTGGCAACTGACACAAACAGGATCAGGGGGAGCAAATATACCCAAATACCGACTTTGACTAATCACTTCTTTCCATGCAGTTCCCAAGCAAAGCATATGGAAAAGTGTGGCAGTTTTCTCTCCCTGCGAAAGACAGAGAATTCCGGTTTGGCTTAGTATCTCCCACCTAGTTCTCCAGGGAAATCCTTGCTTGCCAAAAAAGTTATTTGCTACTCTGTCAGTTAAGTAAGAAAAGAAACAGAGTGTAGAATTAGGATTAAAGGCATTAGCTTAGGGTGAGGTGTGTGGGTTTTCAGGGAGTAATAGTCGGTGTGAGAAGTGTAAGGCCAGCTGTATGATACGAGGGAAAAAGAAGAGAAGGCATTATTAAAAATCCTGCATTGACTGCTGTCTCAACCTCAAACTGTTGGAGATATGCAAATAAAGATCTTGAGTTAATTTGATCCTAGTTTGGCTTTCAGACTTAAAAAAAATTATTTTTTAATACCATAATAGTACTCTGAAAAGACACCATTTGAGTCATGGCTCTAACGTTTTAAAATAACATTTTTCTTAGATTTGTCTCTGGTCATAAATCACAATGCAGACAACTTGTGTAATATGTTGTTTTAGTCTGTTTGGGGTGATAAATCTGCCTAATAAACAGCCCAGCAATCCCAGTGACTTATAATGAGAGCCTTACAATGGCTGGCGTGGCTGTTTGTCAGTCTGCAAGTCAGTTTCATGTCTGTTCCACATGTCTTTCATCCTGAGACTTTGGCAAGATCACAGATGGCAGAAGCACAAACCACAAGCCAAACCACACAAGCCAGTTTAAGGCCTCTGATTAGATGTGGCACATGTTATACTCACTTACATAGCACTGGTCAAAGCAAATCATATAGCTGAGCCCTAAGCTGGAGTGACAGGGGAACACACTCTACCCCAAGTGAGGAAGGGAGAGAGTGGAGAGCTGATAGCAGTAATCCAAGAAGGGGCTGGATCATGTGAAACACTCTCTTTTCTTAAGCTAGTTAGGTCTAAAAAGCTTCAGTGCTAACTCTATAGTAAAGACTGCACTCTCTTTTTCCCAAACGTCCGCTCCACAACATCAGAACCTTTGCTTGGCTCTTACCACTATGATTTAAGGTAGCACAGGAAAAATGGAATAGGGAGACACTGACAGAAAGCCTGAGAAATCTAGGTCTTCCTCTACTTTGAAAGCAGATCTGGCACTTACCATTTCTGTCCCATGGATAGAGAGGGAATTAGAAGAGAACCTTGTCCATGTAAAAGCTAGTACCACATTGTGAGTCTACCCACTATTTGAATGCACTCCTGTCAGCTTACTAGAAAATAATCCATAACAACTTCTTATGGGGGATAAAGAGGAAGATTCAGAAAGGAAAAGGTCCGCAAACTTCTCTCTCTGTTTAACAAGTGCACTGCAGAGGGCATCTGTCATTTTTGACATGCCCAGTACTCATTTTCATGTCTTCTGGCAAAACCAATCTTTCCCCATTCATATTCTATGTGGTTTGAGTGAGGTTTATTCAAACCCTATGGCCATGCGACCCAGGCTTGAGCAACCAAAGCATCATATCCCAATGCTTAATTCAGGGGTGAGCAGGTGATTCGATCAGAGTCCTGGAGACTGTATTCTAGGACTTTTGCTGGAACTATTGGAAATAAAGTTTCTCCCCACTGGAGTTGCCCTTAGGATGATGTGTAAACTGAAAAAGATAGGCAGCCATCTTTTCAACATGTGGAGGGAAGTTGAGAATTTTACCAAAGCATAGCAATACAGAGAATGTAATGGCCAAAAAAAAGAGAGTCCTTGTTACATTGTTTTATTCTCTGTACCCAGACATGCCTGAAAATACCCCCTGTCTTTCAAGGTACATGAGTCAAGAAATTCACAATTTCGGTCAATTAATTTTGGTTGTTTTTTCTGTCATTTGCTAATGATTTCCTGACGTTAGTATCTATATTTATGTGTTCATATCAGTATCTCGAAAACCTTTGTAAAGCATACACCTATAATAAAAAATAAATGTGCAGACCACTGGGAAGAAAACAAATTCCTTACAAAGTTGATTATTTCTTTGAATGCTTTTTCTGTAATTCCCATTCTCCTCCCACCCCCCCAGTGTAATTTAAGTTGCTGAAGTTTCTAATAAGAATGGAAAGTTCAGGAGGGCCACTAATTATGAAAAATTATTCAGATACAAACTACTATCTCAAGAAGTTGTAAAATTATTTTCTTCATGGCTACACGATGATCTGTATTTAGAATAGTAAACAATTTTTTAAGAAAATATATAAATGTGGTTATATAACAAATATTTTCCATGATTAACACTTATTCTGGCAAACGATAAAAGCATTTTTCTCAAAGAGGGATTGATAATTTACCTGCAGATTTGGGCCATCTAGGGCCTGAGTTCTAACCTAATTCTAATGCTTTGTAACTGTGGGGAAAATTACTCAGCTTCCTGGCTAACAGCATCACCTACAAGATAAGGGGGACAAATTAACTTACTTCTAAAGATGCCTCTCTCTTTAAAATATTATAAGCTCTGCCGTATTGCTTGCATTAGTTTCACTTTAAATAGCATGCTCCCCTAAATAAATGGAATATTACCTATATATTTTTATGAATGCTTATAGTACCCGTAGAGCAAAATCGGTCCTTGATTTTACTTTTGAAGAGGTAACTACATTCTTAAGCATATAAAATCAGGTAAGGGAATCAAAAAATGATAAAGTATTTCAATTTACATAATCTCAACTTTGTCTCCTAAATAGAACAGAGTGAAGATAATGCTAACTCACTGTGCATAATGCATTGTATAACTCTATGGCTCATGCTGATACATTCATAATATTTATCGGAGGGGGAGAGACATAAATTATTATGCAGTGTGTTGATGCCCTGAAAATTATATTCTCAAGCATTTCAAGTGCTTAATTATAAGTTAAACACTGAAACCATGGTACAGAGAGGGGTCTTACTCTGGGACCACTACAAACTTATATTGTTATTGAACTGGAGAGGTTTGAAAGTGGATTACCAAGAGATTTCTTAAGAACTAATTTTCTATACTGGATTAATGAAGTAGCTCATAGTTTGTTAATTTGTGTCCCCTTTAGAAATCTTTTTATTTATCTTGTTTCTTATATTTGCTTGAAAATCCTTACGAGTATTTGAGCTAAAAGAAAAATAAAAGGATTTTTAACATTTTTTTCTTCTTTTCTAAGTCAGTAGAAATTGCAGATTAGGAAAATGCTATTAAAACGGTTTTAAGTGTGTCTTTATTCCTGTACAAACTCAATGAGTATTAAAATTCACACATGCACATACACATATATCATTAAAGGATTTAGATAAAAATAGATAAAATAGTAACAAAATTTTCTTTAAAAAAATCAGGCCTGATAAAGTAAACATTATTAATTTATATCTGTTTTACAAAGGAGTTGAAGCTGCTTAAAATAATGGGTACCATGAAAATGGTGAAAATAAACAGCTGATAAATTAAGTAAATTTAAAGAATGATAGGAAGATAACAAAAAGAGGGATTCATAAAACAGTCAGAAATGCACATCATAGGTCCCATACAGCTATTACAGGTGGGCTACATATTTAGCTCTAATTTACTTAAAGCCAAATACAAGTGTAAATCATGATCCTATAGAATTTCATTATGTTAGCAGGATAAATTCAAGCCTATTCTCAATGAGAAGACAGGCGTTTCTGGAACTGAAACTTGAAATAAATTTCTTCTATGAAATTCACTGAACAGTGTGTGCTATGAAAGGACACTCTGTGATACAATAGATAATATACTCAGTTGAAGCCTTATAATAATACAATCATGCATTTAATTTGACATTAAAAAATAATGTTTCTTTGGATTGATTCATGATGAGACACTGCAGTGGAGCCCAGTAAGAGTGATTCTGTGTTAAGCCAAAACAGTACAGCTCATTTGTATTGATATTACCATTAAGCTGTTAAACGCTGTGCTTTAAATGATCACGATGATATTTTGTGGAGAATGAGTTGTATTTTATATTATAGACAATAAGCCAAACAACATTTTACTTCTTTACCTGTATAGTGCATATAGTTTGATTTGTAACACTTGAATGATCTGGATGCTATCTTGTGTACAGTTTCATAAGACATAAACCTTTCCAAACCTCTGTTAGGTAGTTGGTTGTAAAGATGGAAACTGCTGGATGCTTTCTTCAGGAGCTCAAAGTTGTGCAGGAAGCTCTCAGAAGCAGGACTGAATTGCTGACATGGGCTGATGGGCCATTCTGTGTCCCTTATCCATTAGTAGCTCTCTTGTAGAAGCAGATGAATGAGGTGGTGCATGAAGCAATCCAGAGGAAACTTCACTCCTTAGTGTTCTCTTCCTAGGAGCTGCATTAGAGGCTTTATTGACTATGAATTAAATTACACACACACATGATCTAATAATTATCAATCTTTTTGAAAGATTTAGATAAAAATAGAGACTTGAATACAGCATAATAAATATAATTAACATTACTGCATGTTATATATGAAAGTTGTTAAGAGAGGAAATCACAAGAGGTCTCATCAGAAGAAAATTTCTTTTTCTATTTCTTTAATTTTGTATCTATATGACATGATATCCACTAAACTTATTGTGCTAGTCATCTCATGAGGTACGTAATTTAAATCATTATGCTGTACACAATAAACGTACACAGTGCTATATGTCAATTATAGCTCAATAAAATTGGAAGAATTAAAAAAGAAAAACAGAAAGTAAAAAAAAAAAACAGAGACATGAAATTTCTTTTGGAAATGCAAATTAACCCAAGTATACAATGGGAGAAATACAGTGTTCCTTATAAACTTCACATAGGTAAAAAGCGGAAATGTCAGAAGTGATGAAATATGATAGCTGGTCTATGAATTTGTCTCATTGGAAATATAAGTGCTTAGAAGGACTTAGAAAAGCAGGCTGACAATATTTGCAGTAGCTATCTTTTTCTGGGTTTTGGGATTTGGAATATTTTTTGTTGTTTATTTACATATGTGCTTTTCTCTGTACTATACATTTTTGAGTTTTCCATAATAAACACGTTATTAATTCTACACTTAAAAAAAATAACGATTACTGTTACTTCAAATTGATCATCCTGAAGAATGTTAAAAACATAATCAGATTTAGTGAGGTTGCTAATAAATTTATGCTATCTTTGGAGCTGTTAGCTTGAATGATATAGAACTAGAATTCATTTTTACCTCAGATAAAACCTATGTTTTTCTAAGTTGAATGTAAAGAAGTGAAAAAAAGAAATTTAATGAGAGAGAAGTGCAGTACACGCCTTAATACGTGTTAATTAATCTAGTTCTGATTCTCTTATACTGTGTCAAGGAGGAAGAATCCATCATGTTTGGTGAGGAGAGTTAGATTCATGAGAAGGACTTCTATTAGGCCCAGGAGAATGGGTTAGAATCAAAAATCATCCCCAAGACTTGCCTTAGCTTTGGGAGTAGAAGCCCATTTCTGCCCTGTGTCAAATCCCTATATCTGCTTTGCCACATTCTAGATTTCACCTAAAATAACCTAATTAGGTAAAGACAATATTATCGACCCCATTAGTTCTGATAGTGGTGTTGCAAGATGGTGCTCAAACTATCTGTTTCTATTGTGACATCATAAGAAGGATGAAACAAGATAAATACATATCATTAACCAAATATGGCAGTTCCATATAATACTTTAATACGATCACATTGACCATTAAATACGAAATTTTTAATTTTGTGTGATTAAAATCTAGCTAAGTTAAGACAATTCACCTGAAGGTGACATTTTGTTTTTTAAATATTTCTTTATTTTTCTGAGTCTGCCATCTTTGAAATCTATTTTTTTAAAGCATGAAACAGCAATGTGTTTTTCTCAGAAAGCTCACTGTCTGATTGGCCAATCTGTTTGTTTATAATTGGTTACTATTTTGGGGACAGAGGTCAGTGTGCCAAAAATATAACATAAAACCCTTCAGTGATTTAGTTAGAAATTTGGATTGTCTGGAAATCATTAGGAGGATTTTTGGGGTTTCGTTACTGATATTTACTTAAGCTGCTATAGTTGAATATGTATCAGGAGGATTCTTACCATACTAGATTTCTCTTAGCCCAGGACTCTGTTTAGTCATTTGGCAACACTTATTATAACCCTAGTGCCTCTAACTTGCAAGAAATATGCAAATGTTTTTTGAAAAATAAAGGTAATCAAAAGAAAGAAAAAATCAAGAAACTCCATGTTTGTAATTAAAATTTCCAAGCTGTGAAGCACACTCCTCAGTTATGCAGCCACAGTTCACTACTACCTGCTGGCCAAGTTGGATAGAATCTGTTAATTCCCAGCTCTCACATTTCATGCTTGAGACAGGAAAGAATGCTTTGGCAAATCTCTATTTATGCTATGTAATGTGATATAGCTAAGGGAAAGATCTTAATACTGTCAGGGGTAATTTTTCAAAGCCTTGCTGGACTGACCTCATTTCTGGTTGTGTTTAATCCATTGGTAATATAAACTTGGGGGAATTTACATACACCTTAGGCAGAGCATTGAATGTAAACAGGTATGAGATGAGGAGGCAAATAAATCCTATCTAGATCTTGTGGGGTACACTAACCTTTCTAGACTCTAGTTTATATAGAAACAATGGATTTGGAAAACAAGAAATCCCTAATGTCCATCAGGATTCACATTATGGAGACCATTTTTGACTTGTGTTAAATTAACTTATCTTTTTCTATCTCCACACTTAATGATTTATGGGAAAGTTTTACTTTTAAGTAATTGTTTTTAATACCTAAGAATTACTTCCGTAAAATTGTTTTATACTGAATTGCTTGCAGTCAACTCTGAACTGTCCTACTACCACCACTCTTGTCTTTATACACTCTGCCCCTTAAAAAAGCATTTTGTTTTCTGCAGGAGCACAGATATTTAGTAAATTGATATGCATTTGGATTTTTAGTGTTCAGGTTACTGCTGAATAGGGAATTGTAATAAAACTAGGAGAAGACTTGGTTCTTTCTTTAAAAACTCATCTGGTGGGGATGATGAGACAAAAACAAGTAGGAAACATAAACCATTTGTGAGGATAATGGACAGAACCTTATATGAAACTCAGGAGGCTAGGTTCACAAATGTCCCGCTAACTAGAGATGTAACATGAAATGAGTCAATAAACTTTCTGATTCTTACTTTTGTCAGCTGGAAGATAAAAGAAAAATAACTTCCATGGTTTCTTTCCTTTCTGAAAATTCTGTTTTTAATGTAATTATTTTCTGTTTACATTTTCTTTTTTTTTTAACATCGTTATTGGAATATAATTGCTTTACAGTGGTTTGTTAGTTTCTGCTTTATAAAAAGGTGAATCAGTTATACATATATCCCCATATGTCCTCCCTCTTGCATCTCCCTCCCACCCTCCCTATCCCACCCCTCTAGGTGGTCACAAAGCATGGAGCTGATCTCCCTGTGCTATGCGGCTGCTTCCCACTAGCTATCTATTTTACCTTTGGTAGTATATATAAGTCCATGCCAATCACTCACTTCGTCCCAGCTTTACCCTTCCCCCTCCCCGTGTCCCCAAGTACATTTTCTATGTCTGCATCACTATTCCTGCCCCTAGGTTCTTCAGAACCTTTTTTTTTTTTTTTTTTTTTTTAGATTCCTTATATATATGTAGCATACGGTATTTGTTTTTCTCTTTCTGACTTACTTCTCTCTGTATGACAGACTCTAGGTCCATCTGCCTCACTACAAATAACTCAATTTTGTTTCTTTTTATGGCTGAGTAATATTCCATTGTATATATGTGCCACATCTTCTTTATCCATTTGTCTGTCGATGGACACTTAGGTTGCTTCCATGTCCTGGCTATTGTAAATACAGCTTCAATGAACATTGAAGCCTTAAAAGTTGTCCCTGGATCACGGGACCCTGACAGTGGCGGGCTGCACAGGCTCCTGGGTGGGGAGGTGTGGATAGTGACCTGTGCTCGCACACAGGCTTCTTGGTGGCGGCAGCAGCAGCCTTAACATTTCATGCCCGTCTCTGTGATCCGCGCTGATAGCCGCGGCTCACGCCCGTCTCTGGAGCTTGTTTAAGTGGTGCCCTGAATCCCATCTCCTCACGCACCCCGAAACAATGGTCTCTTGCCTCTTAGGCAATTCTAGACTTTTTCCTGGACTCCCTCCTGGCTAGCTGTGGCGCACTAGCCCCCTTCAGGCTGTGTTCACGCAGCCAACCCCACTCCTCTCCCTGCGATCCGACCAAAGCCTGAGCCTCAGCTCTCAGCCCCCACGCGCCCCGGCGGGTGAGCAGACAAGCCTCTCGGGCTGGTGAGTGCTGCTCGGCACCGATCCTCTGTGCGGGAATCTCTCCGCTTTGCCCTCTGCACCCCTATTACTGCGCTCTCCTCCGTGGCTCTGATGCTTCTCCCGCCACCCCCTGTCCTCACCAGTGAGGGGGTTTCCTAGTGTGTGGAAACTTTTCCTCTTTCACAGCTCCATCCCCAAGGTGTAGGTCCCATCCCTATTCTTTTGTTTCTGTTTTATGTTTTTTCTTTTGCCCTACCCAGGTACGTGGGGAGTTTCTTGCCTTTTGGGAAGTCTGAGGTCTTCTGCCAGCGTTTAGTAGGTGTTCTGTAGGAGTTGTTCCACATGTACATGTATTTCTGATGTATTTATGGGGAGGAAGGTGATCTCCACATCTTACTCCTCTGCCATCTTGACGGTGTCCCCTGTTTACATTTTCTGACTTAAACTATAATTGTGAATACCTATGGTTTCAGTATAAGATTCTGAAAAGTATAGGAAGAAGAAAAGCTTATAATTTTACATGTTTTAAATCACTTTTCTAAATAATATTCTAAAAATATGAATAATACATATTCATATAGAAAACTTTGGCAATATATTAACATATAAAGACAAAGTCTAGAGTCACCCATAAGACATCCAACTAGAGAAGCATTGTTAGACAGTGGGTAATATGTAGTATATAATAAATGTTGCTTTTAGACTTTGGTATTCTGCTTTTTATAAATTATAGTTTATTTAAAATGTTTTGATCAAAAATTTATCCTGATATTGAATTGAAACCTTGAGAAAAATTTTGTGAATTTTAAAATTCAGTGACTACATTCTTTGAAACAACACCAAAGATGTTATAAACCAGTGTAAGCAGACTCCTTAAATAGTCACAGCAATTACATCAGTGAAGAACACTGTAGGGTGTTATTAACCATTTATATTCACTTATAAACAAAACAGAAAGAAAGTAATGGAGAGAAGAGGTAAGGTAATATTCTTAGAATTAACAACAATGTTCTTAGACTTAAGTGAACTTGACCCTGGGCCGGGACCTATTTTCCTGAATGCTTTTAAAGAAAGCACATAGTTATAACATGGATTATGCTCTACATTGGTCAAAAGACATCCTTGCAAAAACTCAGACTGAAGGAATGGTAGACTCCAGGAGAATTTTAAGGTTGTTAGTAAGCAAAGTTAGTAGAATTTCTTGATCAGTTTCCAAATGTATTAGTTTCAGACCACTTTTACCAAAAAATATTCATCTTGCTCACATGAAAAAATACTTCTAAGTAGCTATTATTATTAATCATGAGCAAACACTGAGGAAGTAAGAAAATGCAAGCGACAACATAACCTTTGCTCAGGTATGCTTCTAAGCTCTTTGCCATTGGTTCCAGACTTAGCTGTCATAGGAACTATGTTAAGGGGTAATGTTGATTTTATTGCCTTGTGGAGAAAATTTTCAAAGGAGACCTATGTAAGACAAGGACAGAGTTACATGGAGATGGTTGTCAGTAAAGTCTGGATGTTCTCAGAATTGTATATTACCCCCTGGATGTGGGAAGGGAATGGAGGGGCATCTGTTTTCCTTTGCTTTACCCAATAGTCCTTAATACTTGAAAGAGAAGTCTACATGGAGCAAGGGAACTAAATGCCCCTTTCCCTAAGTGAGTGAGGGCACCTATGGGAAGGAAGAGGGAGGTTGAGAGATCCCAGATTAGGAATCATATCAGGGAATTCTAGAGTTAAAAACAGTATTTTTTAAATCCCTATATATTATTTTTAACCATATTAATTTCATACTTTTACTAATATTTATAATTGTGCATTCTCTCATTTTTTTCTCCTTGGTTAAGAAACGAAATTCAACCAAGTAAATTTGAAGATCTAATTGGTGATTAGGTGATTCATTAGGTATTCATAAATCAGGCAACATTCCATCTAGCAACTACAGAAGGACACTCTGAGAGGTTGTACAAAATGGAAGATTTTTATAACAAGGAAGGTAGGGTAAGAAGGTATTAGCAAAAGATTAAAAAAAAAGGGTTATTTGGGGCCGGGACATCTTCTTTTGGAGAAAAGAGAACTGGCACGTTTTACCCTGTAGATTACTTCACTAGTGCAACTCAGTAAATTTCAGATCGACTGTTTAAAGGTCACATTCCTGGGAAGGGCTGAACATTGCAATTAAGTTTTGGTTTGCTGTCCTGGGACCATCTGGGGCGTGTTATTTCTTTTTTTAACACCTTGGAAGTACTTGCCAAGGTTTTAGCTGTTATATAGGCTTTCTATGCCCCTTCCAAAGAAGATAGATTTTATTTAATTTATTTTTCCTTTTCTACTCTGTTGAGTTAGTTATTTATGTTACCATGTGTTTTCTTCTATTTCCTTTGGGCTTGTTCTTTTTTCTTTATGTCTATTTAAAAACATATTTTATTTCCTCTTTCATAAATATATTCAAGACCACAAGATTGTATTCTGAAGCCTTAGGTAGAATTTCATACATAGTTTATTCAGTTCTAAATTCTCTGTAATTCTCTTTTTATGTCTTCATTATTGCCAAAGTTATTGAGTAGTATACAGTTGATTTCTAGGTATAAAATTCTGAGGTCAAATGTACTTTGTTTTGGTTTTCATTTTCTAATTTTATTGCATCACAATCAGTGAATGAGGCCAATATGATTTGGGCTGCTTAGAATTTGTTGAGATATCTTCTGTAACCTAATATATGGTCAATGTTGTTAGTATGCCATGTGTATTATAAGGAAAATTATTAGAAAAAACAAGCACATGATTTTGTTACTGAGTGCAAACTCATACTGCTTGCCACATGACAGGCCAATCAATCGAGAAATGAGGCATTGGGGCAAGGAATAGTGACTTTATTTGGAAAGCCAGCAGACTGAGAAGATAGTGGACTAGTGTCCCAAAGAACCATCGTGGCTGGGTTTGGATACTAGTTTCTTTTATAGAACAAAGAGGGGGAGGTGAGGAGGTAAAGTAAAAAAGGCATTAAGTTGTTGCAAATATTTTCTGATTCCAGCCAGACTCCTGAGGCGATGTGTTAATTTCTTCTTTCCTGCAGCCTTTCACAGGTTAGCCTGGTCAGGATGTTGCCTGTGATCTAAACAAAGGTATTTTAGCTTCCTGCTCAGGCACAGGAGGCAGGGTTCACTGAGGTGGGCCATTACTTATACTTTAAGCTATAGGCAACATTTCTTGGGTGATTAACTTGTAGCAAAAGCGATGGAATATAAAGGTTAAAGTAAAAGAAACAGATCCAATATGGAGTCAGATTTGTTGTTACCTATTACAATTTCATATAATAAATATCAAGCTTGTTAATTATGACATTCAAGGCATATTATTTTTTTCTACTGACACACTGGGTTTTAAGTTATTCTTTTAATCGGTTTGTTACCAAATATTTATTAAGCATCTACTATGTTCTGGTCACTGTTCTGCTTAACTTTTCTCCTTCCCTGTCCACTTGTTTATTTACTTGCAGTCTTGCCTTCTTGTTTCTGCTTTCTTTCATTACATTCGGTTCTCTGGTCTCACATAGTAAATCCATTTTAACCTGCCTACCTTCCTGGGCCTTCTGACCCTTTATCAGTACTCTGCCAAAGCAGTTGGGGCATTACCTCCTAATTTGCTGAGGGATATCTTTGTGTCTAAGCTTGAAAGAGCCATCTTGAACATACTAAAACTGGCTCCATGTGACCTTATCAGGACATTATATTCTGAGTCACAGGAGAGAGCCTGCCTGTCAACAAACTCCTACTGAGTATCCTTTCCCTCTGTTCTAACCTTCAAGATCCCCTTGTTCCTCCATGCCCTGCAGAAACATATTAGACAGTTCCTGTAGCTCTTTTTTTGTGAATGATCCTTTTTTAAAAAATCAGGGTTCTGTTGTGCTGAGCTATGCTAACTGACTAAGGTATGCTTGAGCCATGTCTCTATTGATCTAGAACAGTGAATGTATTACGGAGGATGAACATTATTTCATGATACATTTGCCTGAGGTTTGGTGTGTTCTGATCTCTTTGCAACAGTACACACAGTACTATAGAAAGGGGGGCAAGCTGCTTTTGCTAGCCTGGAGTTTTCAGGGGAATCTGAAGATTTAGTTGCCTCAGGCATGTGTACCCAAATATCACGAATCCAGATCTCAGGTTCTAACATCTTTCCTATCAGAGCTATGGATTTAGTATAGGAGAGTTGCTGAGCTGTGTATTCAGTCACTTTTGTAGTTCTACCACCCTTGGTATCAAATTCTGTGTCTATTTTCAGCAAGGCTGCCCTATTATTGTATGAAGTAAGGGTCCTTTAAATACTGCCATTAGGGTTTTCTGGTTTTCAACACCATGCCCTGAATTTGTTGGCTAAGCTGAGTCTGTTATTCTCTTCTTCAAGGCCTCTGAAGCAACTACCCCAAACTATCCAACTCTACAGTCTTTATAATCACCTTTGTTCCCATATTTTTAAGCCAGTGCGTCTCTGCCCACCTGTACCTCACCCCAATCCACCACCAGTGAAAGTCTCAGTAATTACGACGTAGTGCACCTGAGAGGTTATTGTCACCCAATTCTGATAACAACTGTCTTAGTTTGGGTTCCCCGAAAATCAGACCCTGAGACGAGGAGTTAGTGGTGATAGGTTTATTTAGGAGGTGATCCCAGGAAGCCTAAAGAGGATGTGAGCTAAGTCATACAAGGAAAGGGAAACATCCAATAAAGGATGTATCAAGAAGTAGGTTACCACTGTGTGCAACCGGAGCCCAGTCCTGCTGGGAATCCTGTGAGGAGCCTCAGAATCATCCCACAAGAGGAGGGGAAATTGGGGGTATTTATGCACTAAATCCAGTCCCACGTTTTTGAGGGTTGCCCTGGGAAACGTAAAATCCTCAGCCCTTTAGGGCTTCCCTGGACAGTCTGAGCAAGCTCCAGGGGTGCTGGAGAAAACCTTAGGGACAGAGAAGAAAGATCCAGTCACTTGATATGGGAAAGATTCAGTCAGATATGGGAACTGTCCACTTCAGCTTAGGAGGATTTAGAGGTGAATCGAAATGAGAGGAAGTGGGAAAAATAGCATCTTCTATAATGTGTCATTTATTTTTAAAATATACTTCTTTTTTTTTTTTTTAAATTTTATTTATTTATTTATTTATTTTTGGCTGTGTTGGTTCTTCATTTCTGTGCGAGGACTTTCTCCAGTTGTGGCGAGCGGGGGCCACTCCTCATTGCGGTGCGCGGGCCTCTCACCATCGCGGCCTCTCCTGTTGTGGAGCACAGGCTCCAGACGCACAGGCTCAGTAATTGTGGCTCACGGGCCCAGCCGCTCTGCGGCATGTGAGATCTTCCCAGACCAGGGCTCGAACCCGTGTCCCCTGCATTGGCAGGCAGACTCCCAACCACTGCGCTACCAGGGAAGCCCAATATACTTCTAATATATACCATATAACCAGATTTTATTTCATTTTCACTTTTTAAATAAGTGAATTTTTCCCATACATATTTACTGTTTTCCTTTCCTGCCCTTTATCAGATTGATATTTCTTTTCATTTCCCCCGTGTTGGAAGTTATGCATTCTACCTTTCTCTACAGATGTTTTGAAGTTACGTATTTTTAATCTATTTTTTTACTGTTTGCACTCAAATGGCTAACATGCTTAACTTACATTTTTTCTTCAACACTTAGAATTAACAAGTATTCATATTTATCCTCTGCAAATATGAGAAAAGAGCTTTGCGTGTTTTGGTCCCATGTTTGTTATCACCTGAAATTGTGTTTGCGGATTGATAATAACAATTTACAATCAAACTTTGTGCTTATATTTTACTAATTTATATGATTACCTGTGCATTTTATACTTTCTCTTGATTGATTTTTTATTTAATAGGTTATGTCTTATAGTATTTTTTTCAGAAGGGATCTGTGAAGAGTAAACGTTTGAATATATAACATGTCTTAATTTGCTCTGCCCTTTGAATGCCATTTTGATTAAGTATAAAATTCTGGGCTGAAAGATATTTTTCTTCAGCAGTGTGCACCCACAGTCATATCTGTGCGTGTGTGTATGTCTATGTGTTGGCTCTTAGAATAAACTCTCAGACTGAGCACTTATGTTTTCTTTCAGTTATATGGAATTTTTTAATTATTATTTTTTATTACTGTCTTTATTCTCCCTATTTTCTCCTTTGGACTTTATCTTAAATATCTTTAGGAACTTTCAGATATATCTTTCATAGTTCTTAACTCTCCTTTCATAACTTCCATCTTTTTGCCCTGTTTTTTATTTTTTTTATTCTCAGAGAGTTATTTGGCTTTTTTGCTCTCTTCAGCTTCAGTCATGCTTCTGTTCAGTCCATCTACTGAGGGTTGTTAGTGTTTTGTTTTTTTTTTTAATTTTAGTGATTAATATCTTTAATATTATGATTTCTACTTGGTTCACATTTTTAAATTCAACATTTTTTATATCCCTCTGAGAAAAATAAATACAATTATCTAACATTTTGTTCCATCTCCCATATTAATCTTTTGCCTCTCAAGTGTCAGTTCTGCTTGTTGAATTGTTTTTTTCCCCAATGGCCCTGAAGTTCTGCAGATATATGCTGATTCTTGCTTTTGGGCTATATATGTATTTAAGATTTCTTATTAGATTGTCACCCCGTTTCTTTTCCCAGTGTTGTTTGTGGGGATAAATAAGGTGGACTTCAATGGCTTATAGTGCTCTGTTTCCTAAATGAGAATGGAAGGTATGCAGAAGTTTTGTGTAGCTTTACCTCTGTTACCCAAGCTCCCATCTCCACTGCTGTTTTCTGAAGGCATACAATCAACTTCCTTGACAAAGTCCTAGGGGAGAGGGGATGTGATAAAAGTCAACCATCTGTATACTCTTGTTGCTATACCCCAGCAGTCCCCAGGAAGTTACTTCTGGGTGACTTTCCTGTCCCTGGTATATGCCATCTCTGGAGCAGAACACAACTTGGTGGTATAGATACTACTTCCTGTATGAGTCACCCCTCCCTGCCCCCTATGAAATTTTATAAATAGTTCTCTTCTTTTATCCAATCTTCTTTACTTCTTTCATTGAAGAATTCCTCATTTTGATGGTCAGATTTAGCAAATATACTCTAAAGGCAAATAATACACTAAATTACTGAATATACTAAATATTAAATATAAAAAGTAATTCTTTAGTATAGGAATGTCCTAAATATTTCATGAAGCCTGCTTGTACTTAAAAGACATTTGTTGTTTATCTGGAATTCAAATTTAACTGGGCATCCTATATTTTATCTGGCAACTCTACTCATATATTTTTGTTTGTTTACCTGAGCATCTTTCTTCTCATTTCCAGCATATGTATGCATCTGTTTGGCTTTACTTTTTCTTCTGTCATTTCTAGCCATTCAGAGTATGCTTGTGGCAGGGAGAGTGGGTATGTGCGTGTGTATGTGTATGTGTGTTTGTGAATGTGATATGATTACTTAAAAATTTTAAGCTGTATATTCATTTTTAATGTTTAGTTATTTACTCTACATGAAATTCATTTGTGTGTATGATATAGATAGGGATTTGCTTTAATATTGTTTAGAAGAGACAGCCAATTAGTCTCATACCATTGGTTGAATAATCTGTCAGGTCCTCTGATTTGCACCCATTCAGTTAAAAATATTGACATTATCCTTGAGATTCTTCTTTTCCTCACCCCTTTATCCAATCAATTACAAAGCCTTGTAGAATTTAACCATTGACTTTAAAAGGTAATGAAGATCTCCTCTTCTTCACAACCCACACAGAGCTTTCTTATACTTTCATGAATGAGTTATGATCAAGTGCAAGTACAGGTAGATTGAGCTTACATTTTTTGGAAATGAAACTTTCAAAAGGGATAAAGTTTAAAATGCATTTGGGCATCATCTCTCATCTCTGTCTTCCATCTAAGCAGCAAGAGTTGTAAATTGATTCTATACCTCCTTTTTTGTGCCAAGGTGGACTCTTTCTCTCTTGTGTCATGAACTAGGCGTTCAGGAGAATACACTCTCTCGTTCATCATGCTGTCCTTTGGCACTTTGGATATTGCTTTCAAGCTATATGCTTGTATATTCTCACTTTCAGGGTTGAAATTAGCATGTAGGAGGCAATTTAGGTGAGAGTAGTGCTCCAAGTGTCCTCTTGCATGGACATTGTGATGGACTGCCTGTATCTTCCTTTAGGAATCAAGAAGTTATTGCTCCATCTCCTGGGACTGTTGCTGGCAGACAGCCTTTAGTTCTTCGCCCCCTTGTGTAAATGCCTCGGCTGAAGACAGCTACCTTGCTCAATATCATGCTCATTTCCTGGGATGTACCATATTCAGTAAATTATCAGTGTAGGGTTATAATGACTTGGCTGTCTTTACTTAGGACAGCTTTGAAAGGTCACTCCATCTTTAGAATTCTCCATATGGTTGGTTGTCTTACCCTGAGAATGAATCACAGTCAACTTTTTTTCTGCCCTAACCTACTTCTTTCCTTCCTTTTCCTTTCCCTTCCCTTTCCTTTTTGTCACCTCCCCTGGATTTAATCCTGAGAAGACTTCCTAGCAAATCTCTTGGATGTAAAGTGGGTCTTAGAGTCTGCTTTTTAGGAATCCAAACCTGCAACAGCATACTAGAGTTTTGCCTTGGGGGCATTAAGTCAGAGCCACAGATCATAATAAAATGATACATCACTGTACTGATGATTTACCTGGGCACATGTCTCCCTTTGGTACCTCTATGGAAGTGCTGATATAGAGTATAATTAACATAATAATTAGCCCTGAGCCCCCATGTTGTCTTTGAAAATTATAGTCCTGCTCGTTATCATTATTTTATTTAAAAATATTTTAAGATTATAAAAGAAATTTTGGTATACTATAGAAACTTAGAAAATACAGATAAGATCATAAAATAAAATGAAAATATCATATCACAACCCAAAGATGACCTCTGTTAGCATTTGAAGTTATATTCTAGACCTTTATCTGTGGATTTATACAAATATTTATGTTTTTTTTTTTCCTTAAAAAGCCTGCCCTTTTCAGATAATGATCCCCACTGTTAACATGTCAGTAAATTTTCTTAGACTACCCAGTCTATATTCACATTTCCCCATTTGCTAAAGTGTCCACTAGTGTTGGTTTGATTAAGTAAAAGGCCATAACTTATATCTGATTATTTTGTCTCTAGATATTTTAAAATCAGATTTAATGACTCTCCCTCCCCCATCCAATTATAGTCCTAAGTTATCCATCTTAAAATAGTGCATAACACATTGTGATTGTTCTATTATTAACTGTTGGTACTTTTACTGTAATTATTCTATTAGCTCCATCAACCCTCAGTATTACCTCCCAAATAGCTCCGTAGTCCATCCACTGTTATCACTATTGATGCTTGCTCCTTTAGTGGATGGATTCCTGCAGTAGCTCCAAAAGTGGAATCCCTATATCCAGTACTTTCTTCTTCCAAATAATTCACTACTTTGCAGCTAGAATGATTTTATTAGCACAGTTCTGATGATGACATTTGCCTGGCTTAAATCTCTTCAGTGGATTAAGGTTTTTTACTGTAAAGTCCAAATTCTGTACCATGTTTTATAGGACCACTTCTGATCTAATACTTCCCTATTTCTAGCATCTCTTCTTTCCCTTCTCAAAACTTTTCAAGTTCCTTAAGTATTTCCATGCTCTCTCTTGTCTCTGGACCTTTACAGATGTGCCCTTTCTTTCTTTCTGGTCCTTGCCTGATTAACATCCTTAGTCTCAGCTAGGACTTTAGTTCCACTGTAAAACCTTCTCTTACCACCTAGACTCATTTGGGTGTGCCTACTATGCTCTCCATTGAGTCTTTTTTCTATGTCACCTTCTTCTTCTTATGGCACAATTGATTATAATTGCTTATTAATCACTTGTCTCTAACTACTTTTCTAAGAGTTGAGGAAATTCATCTGTTTTTACTTTTCATTGTTTCCCCAATGCCTATGATAGTGCCAAGACACAATATATGCTCACCAAATACTTGTTATATGAATAAATAAATAAAAGGACAGAGGAAAAATGGAGGCTGCTTGAGGAAAAAAAGATTGTTCTGACATTAGTAAGTTGAATTTATAACTAAGAAAATAACTTCAAAATAAATATTTTTGTTATGGATCTTATGGATTGCATGAATGTGATGGTTAAAAAATTTTAGTGGGAAACAGTTTCTCAAGCATAGTCTAATGAACTAGAAAAGTAGAATACAAATGACTGAACATGTGGAAATAGTTGTCTCTAAGGTTAGGAAAAAGGAAATAAAAGTAAATGAGTGGGCCTTACTTTATTTAATGGTTTTTTCACTTAATAACAAAAACTAAAAATTGGGCTTTTTTGGGGCCATTCATTTTCATTAGGAATGGGATGACTAGATAAGACAAAAAACAAGAGGTTTGAGACAAAATGAGTCTTCATCTTAGAGAAATTTTATTGGAAGTTTCAGCCATTAAATGTTTCTGAGCAAGCACACGATTTCAGAGCCTTGACAAGTAATTGGTGTGTCAGGAAGAAGAGAGAGCGGGGCCTGCAGATTTATCCTATCTATTGGATTAAGTAGCAAGAATTTAGCAGGCTTTTACAGTTCCTTATTGCATGGTAGTAGACACTTGTTTGTGGCCTCCAGTTTTTCTTCACTTTCATTGGAAATGAAAATAAAATGTTCTTCTTTTTCCCAAAAAAAAAAAATGCTCATAGTAGAAAAAGAAGTATGGATAAACTACACAGGAAAGTATTTTTGACATCCATAATGATATTATTTTTGTATATTAGTATGGCATATTAAAGATAGCTGCAAATTATTTGACATTCTCCGTATGAAAGAGGATCCTGTATCCCTCTCCTTGCATCTGGGCAGACTCATGAGTACTTTGGCCAGAATATAGTAGACATGGTGGTATGTGGTTTCTAGCCCCAAACCTTAAGAGATGGTACCTGACATGTTCAAACTCTGTGCTACTATGAAAGAAGTCTCCCTAGTCTGTGGCAACAAAGCTGGGAAGGCAACATATAGCCACTCTGGTTGACAGTCCAAAGTGAGTTGAGCCTTCCAACATTTCTTGCCAAGGTGCTAGGTATGGAAGGGGGCCTTCTTAGATTCTCCAGATCAGACTATCTGCAGTTGAATTCTGCTGAGGGACCCATTCAGTGCCATGGAGAGTAAAGTAATTTATCTGTCCAAATTCCTGAACTACATAATCATGATATATGATTAAATGTTTTAATCTATTAAATGTTTGGGTATTCTGTGTGCAGTAATACAAAGCCAGAATGGGATTTAGTATTACCTAGAGGTGGGGTGCTGCCTAAAACTTGTCTTTGTGACTGAGTGGTGAATAGAAGCTGGGAAGGCCTCAAGAATACTTAGTAAAGCATACAAAAGAGTGAGGAAATGCTAGTGGAGACTGGAAAACGGGTACCTGATTTACGTACTGGCAGAAAGTTCAGAACTGTCTCCACCAGTAAAATAAAATGGTCGCTTAATGATCTGGTGAGGCAGGAATCTGACTTCTTTTTGTCTATGATAAAAGATAATAAGAATGGAATGAACCACAGAAGGAACTGTTCAGTTTTCAAGCAGAATTTAGGGAAAATATATAACAGGGCTTTTTGGGTTTGAAAATGAAACTCATCCTCAGTTTCTCCCAGCAAAAGGCTCTCAGTTATACATGGCCTCTGGGCAAAGGTGACATGTAGAAAAGTTGTCGGTAAACATGGCCTAAGGTTAGGAATCACAAAGCTGTGACTGAGGGAACTTTTGTTGAAACCTCAGAAGAAGTTAAGGACTTGCATGGTGGAACTTCCAAAATTCTCAGAGCCTTTCCCTTAGATATGCTGCTGGAGGAGAGGTCCTCTAAGAATATCAGGACATGGCTCCTAGAATGTTTCAACCAGCTAATGACTTCCAAGGATCTTAATAGCATTTTCCCATAGCATTCGGACCGTTAGCTCAAGGTAGAGACAAGCTTACCTCTGAAAGAAAATGGGTGTTGCTTTTGCTTAATAGGGTGAAACTAATTTGGTACACATGGAACCCCCACAGTTTTAAAGAAATTATATCAGCTTAGATTGAAGGAGAAAAAAAAGTACAAAATGAAAAGAGACCTTTGAATTCCCAAATTTCTCCTATGAGAAAACAGGCTGAGAAGCCTACAGATTTACAAATACAGCATTTCTAATGGAAAAGATCGATGAGTCAAAGAGGAGAACCAAGAGCTCAGAGGTGCTGCCGAGAATTATTCCAGAGATTACTATTGGGTCTTAAGTAAGGAATGGGAGGCATGTGACTGAGTAGACTGCAGAAATGGCATGGACCAGTAACTGCTGTGTGCCTCCCATTTCCAAGTTTTTTGATTGGGGTTTTCTATAGTTGTTATCTTACCTGTGTCTCACCATTGTATAATAGGTTATATGTGTGGAGGATAGCTAATTTGCCTCTTTAGTCCACACATCTTCAGAATGAGAGATACTTTATCTGAGGAACCAAACCTGAGGAGGCTCATCTCACCCTGGATGTGATTTAGGTGATAAGATCCAGGAATTTGAACATATGCTATAATGGGAGGAGACCCTGGGGGCCATAGGGAGGAATGAACATATTTGGCAGGGAGGAAAAAATGTAAATAATTTGTGGATAGTGGGCAGACTACGGCTGATTGATTACAGATGGTGTCAATATTTTTTAAAATATTTCTTCCATTGAATTGTGGGATCCACATTTCTTCTCCTTCAGTCTAGGTGAGCTTAGTGATTGCTTTGACTAAGAGTGTGTAAGGTGGAGATGGTGATGCTGTGCCTTATGGGAGTGGCAGTCTACACTTCCTGTCTTCTGAGACATATCCATACTTTAGGATCTATAAACTGCCATGTGAGAAGTCCAAATACTTTGAGACTGCTGGGTTAGAGAGGCCTTCTCTAGTTGCTCAGGTCAACAATCACAGCTGAACCCACCTTCCTGGACATCCCTGTCAAGGCATCAACATTTGAGTTAAGCCATTTTGGATACTCCAAACCAGACCACCTGCAGCTAAACAAAACCAAGTGACCTACGTTAATGCTACAGAGAACAAAAAAATTGCCCAGTTGAGCAATGCCTTATTTCTTGACCCACAAAATTATCAAATATACTAAATGGAAATTGTTTAAAGTAACTAAGGTTTGGGGATAATTTGTTACACAACAATAAATACTTCAAATTTTTTTTTAAATATTAGATCATAAAATATTATTTAAAACTACTTTTTGCATCTATAGTATGTTATGAATAACTTCATGTAAATAGAAATTCATCTAAATATAACATAATAGCTGAATAAATATGACAGGGTATTTATCCAAACTCTTCACTGAAATTTAGGTGTTTTGAATTATTTCTCTGCCAGTAATCTGAGTCAGGCAACCATCATCCCATTCAGATGGGATATTGCAGAAGTGCCTAAGATTCTCTCTACATTAATGCTAAACTTTACTCAGTCTGTTCTCCATTCTAAAACCAGAATGATTTTTCTGAAAACAGTCATCTGACCACTGGATTGTAAATTTCCTAAGGGCAGAAACCATGAATATTTAATTTATATTGCCTGACATAAAGTCGATCCCCAATAAAACATTTCCTGCAAAAATAAATTAGTCGGCCATGTTTCTACTTGAAGAAGTTCAGTGGCTCTCCATTACGTTTAAAGTACAAACTATCTTACCTCATTCTGTATCATCTTGCCTCAGCTTATAAGCACACTCTGCTTCTCTCTCCTGTGAGGGTTTTTTTGCATTTGTTTTTTCTTTCCTAGGTCCTTGTAGATTTAATTTTTATTGATGAGCTTACTTTTTCTCCTCTTCATCCTTCCTCTTCTTACCAAGTTAACACTCACTCATCTTTTAGGACTCAGCTTCTATGCTACCTTCTCAGGGAATTCTCCTATTTACTTTACTTGGTTAGATACCTAGGAACCAAGGTCTCATTGCACCTATATGAACTCTGTAGTAATTACTTTTACTCTCAGGTAAACTATAAGGTCGATGATGGCACATATTCTCAGAATAATGAAGTCCACTCACATGGATTAGATCACATGACTGGATCATATTGCTTATTTAAGAAATAAACATTAACTGTATTTTGATGCATGCTGGTACATCTTATTTCTCAATTATTTACAAATTTTTTTCTAGTATCATGGAGTATGATCCTTTTAATGTGCTCTTGAATTCAGTTTGCTAGTATTTTATTTAGAATTTTTACATCTATATTCCTCAGGGATATTGTCCTATAATTTTTTTTCTAGTAATGTCCTTGTCTGGCTTTGGTATCAGGGTAATGCTGGTCTTGTGAAATGAGTTTGGAAGTGTTCCTCCCTCTTCTATTATTGGTATTGTTTGAGAAAGATTGGTATTAATTCTTCTTTAAATGTTTGATAAAATTCACCTGTAAAGCCATCTGGTCCTGGGCTTTTATAGGTGGGTATATTTTTGATTACTGATTTAATCTTCTTACTCACTGTTGGTCTGTTCAGATTTTTATTTCTTCATGATTCAGTCTTAGCAGGTTGTATGTTTCTCAGAATTTATCTTTTCTTCTAGGTTGTCCAATTTGTTGGCATGCAATTGTTAATAGTAATCTCTTATGTTCCTTTATATCCTGTTGTATCAGTTGTAATGTTGTAATGTCTATTCTTTAATTTATAATTTTATTTATTTGAGTCACAAATAAATATGACTTTCCCTTTTTTTCTTAGCTTGGCTAAAGTTTTTTTTTTTTTTTTTTTTATACAGCAGGTTCTTATTAGTTATCTATTTTATACACTGATGTGTATACATGTCAATCCCAATCTCCCAATTCATCCCACCACCACCCTCACCCTCCACTTTCTCCCCTTAATGTCCATACGTTTGTTCTGTACATCTGTGTCTCTATTTCTGAAGTCTGGCTAAAATTTTATCAGTTTTGTTCATCTTCAAAAAACAAACTCTTATATTTGTTCATCATTTCTATTCTTTCATGTTTCTATTTCAATTATTTCTGCTCTAATCCTTATTATTTTCTTCCCTTTGCTAACTTTGGCTGGTTTATTATTCTTTTTCTAGCTCCTTGAGCTGTAAGATAAGGTTGTTTATTTGGAATCTTTCTTGGTTTCTTAATGTAGGTATTTATCACTGTAAATTTAAATGGGAGAAAATATTGCAAAGTATATAACTGATGAGGGGTTAATATTCAAAATATATAAGAAACACAACTCAGTAGGAAAAAAAAACACATAACATGATTACAAAATGGGCAAAAAACCTGAATAGATGTTTTTCCAAAGAAGATATACACACGTCCAATAGGTACATGAAAATGTATTCAACATGATTGTCAGGGAAATGCAAATCAAAACCACAATGAGATGTCTATTATCAAAAAGATACCATATAAAAGTTGGTGAGAATGTGGAGAAAAGGGAACTCTTATACACTGTTGGTGAGAATGTAAATTGGCTGTAGTCATTATAGAAAACAGTATCAAGGTTCCTAAATAATTAAAAATAGAACTACCATATGGTTCAGCAATCCCACTACCAGAGGAAACAAAATCAGTATGTCCAAGAGATATCTACACCCCCATGTTTATTGCAGCATTGTTTCCAGTGGCCAAGATATGGAAACAACCGAAGTGTCTATCAGTGGATGAATGGATAAAAAAATGTGGTATGTTTAGACAATGGAATATTATTTACCCATATAAAAAGAAAATCCTGCCATTTGTGAGGCCATGGATGAACCTGGAGGGCATTATGCTAAGTGAAATAAGCCAGAAAAAGACAGCTACTGTATGGTATCCCTTTTCTGTTAAAAACAAAAAAACAAAAAACTTTTCTTAGAAAAACAGAGTAGAATGGTGGTTGTCAGAGGCTGAGGGATGGGGGAAATGGGGAGGTATGGATCAAAGGGTACAGACTTTTGGTTCTAAGATGAATAAGTTCTGAGAATCTAATGTACAGCATAGTAACTATACCTAGTAATACGATATTATATACTTAAAATTTGCTGAGATAGATTTTAAGCATTCTGATGCCCCCCTTCCAAAAAAATTAGCTATGTGAGGTGATGGATGTGTTAATTAACTAGATTTTGATAATTATTTCATATGTATATGTATATTAAATCATCAAGTTGTACATTTTAAATACATATAATTTTGTCAATTATTTTTCAATAAAGCTAGAAAAAAATAAAACACAGATTGCAAGGACCCCTTCCCCCATTTTTAAACTTTTGAGTTAATTAGTTTTTACTTTCATGATTAAATATAAAAGCTATATCTTTAATATTTCTGCACATACTTAGATGTATTATGAGAAGAGTAGTCTAGTTATTTCACTCCACTATTTAGCTATGTAACCCAATACAACTTGTTTATTCTCTACTTTTCAATAATTATGAACATAATAACATTACTTAAAATTTTTTCTAAGACTTTAGATTTTTATCTGTCTTAGTACCATGGAGTGTTCCCAATCAAGCCATAATAGTGAGTTTTAAGGCTTCTGGTAATCAATTGAGTCTATATTCAAACAAGAAAAATATGAGATATTTTAACTCTCCTAAGCTCATTTAATGTAAAATATTATAAAAGTTCTTTGATACAATCATGGAATTGTATTTTCAGTTTTCTCTGTGCACATTTTTATACTTTACTGAGGAAAATCAGAAAAGTGTCCTACCAGAGAGACAGAAAGGGAGAGAGAAACCAAGAAGAATAAGCAGTTGTAAACTCAAATTTGAGTCTTTAAAAAGGGGGCTACACTGCTGTATTAACTTTGATTCAAATACCTGGAAAGATTCTGATAAGTCATCAGCCGCATGCAACAATGACTTTACTCATTGAATTTTTAAAGAGGCTACAAACAATACATATGGTGGTCTAGAGGCATCATACCAGTAACTCCGTATCCTTCTGTAGGTTAATTACTGCTGTCAGATGAACTGATCAGATTTATTCCAATTTTAAATAGTTACCTTCAGGGAGGCAGAAGTCTGCAGATGTAAGCATTTGTGCCTTCACTTTGGAATGTATATAGTCATCCCTAGGCATCCAAGGGGGATTGGTTCCAGGACCCCCTGTGAATACCAAGATAAGTGGATGCCCAAGTCTCTCATATAAAATGGGATAGTATTTTCATATAACCTGCACCCATCCTTCCATTTACTTTAAATCATCTGTAGCTTACTTATAATACCTAATACAATGTAAATACAATGTTGTGAATACAATGTAAAAGCTATGTACATAGTTGCCAGCATGAGGCAAATTCAAGGTTTGCTTTTCGGAACTTTGTGGAATTTTTCTCCCAAATATTTTTGATCTATATTTGGTTGAATCCATGGATTTGGAACCCACAGATACAGAGGGCTGACTGTATATTAATAAGTAAAAAACTCTGAACTGTAGAAAAAATGCATTTAACCAATTATTTTGAGTGCTGCTCTAAGAAGCTTTTTCACTTTGATGACGTCTGGTTTTCATTTTTCTTCACAAACTCATAATGCTGTTGGTAGGTCCACTCATCAGCTTTCTTAAGGAAATTCAATTCTGCTTTGTACACTGTACTTGCTGGTATTTGAGTTTCATGTCAGAATTAACGAGCAAATCTTCACCTTTCCTGAAATATTAGAATTGAATGACTAAATTAATTTAAAGAGAAATAAAGAAGGTAAGATCAGATAGTCATTAATCTAGAAAGAGAAAGGTAGTGATCATTAAGCAATTACAATTATATCATCCTTGGAAGGAAGCTTAAAAGATAGCCACCCATCTGGTGTTTGACTCTTTTATCTCAGTCCTATGAAATGAGTGCCCACTCTCTGCTCTTCCATTGCAGGGAACTCTCCATTCATTGTGCAATAATTTAATTTAAAAAATGTTTATAGCTCTGAGTCTTATAATCTTTTCCATCTTGAGCTGAAACCCTTCTGTATGTGGCTTCTATACACTTGCCAAAATTCTGATGCAAGGGCTATGCTACTACTCTCCTCTGGCCCTCTAAGATATTATGGCATAATGGAGGAAACAGATGAATATATACCAATAATGTCTATCGTATGTGAAAAGGGAGAGATATGCAGAGTACTATGTGGGATTTCTCTTCACTGGATACCCCTTCCTCACTGCTTTTGCTTTTCACACACTGGTAGATGACATCATTCATCTGCCTACATGTTGGATGAATGTTTTTCAGTAGGCTTTTACAGCTGCCCTTGAACTGGAGATTTACCCTTCATCATTGAGCTTTTATAGAATCAATAAATAGCATCTATCTCTACTGATTCAGAAGCACATGAGAGTCAGCCAGATGGCCATCAATATGTCAACTTCATTGTTAATAAAGCTTACTTCTAGGATTGAAGAAGTACATGGTTTTAAGTATGTAGCTAACAGTCTTATTGTCAGTTTAGGTCTTATGACGGGCCACCTAAAATAAAAGTTTGGGTCTAGGATTTCTGCATCACATTAATCCAGCAGATGGAAAGAGAAGCAAAGACAGTAAATCTCTAAATGCTTAAAAAAAGGAATATGGTTAGTTCATAATTGAGAACTAACTGTCAGAAGAAAGAGTGAAGGAGGGCTAGGGCAAGAGTCCAGATATGTTACTTCCCGAAAACATAAATAAGTGAAATACTGGCTGTCCCCCAGCGTCCACAGGGAACAATAATTGACATTTGATTTTAATATGAATTTCATTATTCTTGTGGATGTTTGTCAACAGTTCTTTTATTTAAAACTTTGGAAGTTAGTTATGATCACTTATAAAAAATAAACTTCCTATGCATTAATGCTGTAATAAGAGTATGTGGTGAGTACAAAGTGTGTCAAGAAGATTCAGCCACTGTCTGTTGATTGTCATCTGGGTACCTCCAGACACCATGCTTATTGCTTTCACATTTATTTTAACTATCATTGTTCGGAGACGTAGGTATGGTTTAACTTCTATTTCAGATAAGAGGTAACTATATTTTCTAAGGTCACACAGATATTAAAAACAGGATTTAAACAGATGACGTTGGGCATGATTTCTCATATTCACTCCTCTCTTTTCCCTTTCTCTTTATAAAAGGTCTAATAGCTAATATCTTGCTGTCTCCAAGGACTGAAATAATTGTTCCTATTTATATTTTTGTGCAGACTTTAACTATTGATAAGTAAAAGGGCCGAGTTTAACTGAATATCCAAATCCACTCCTAAAATTATTTCTGAAATACTTCCAAGACAGCTTTTTGTCCTTTCTACTCCTGTAATTTAATGGTCTAAAATATATAAAACAAGGTCACCCACATACTTGATTTAGGGTAAATAACAATTCTGTAATTTTAAATGGTGAGTTCAGATGTAGACACATCCAAAAATTCCTTGCAATAGTGCTTTAGACTGAATCCTAAAGTCCTCTTTTGGAATGTATTTAAGATGAAGTTCTCATATAAACCTTTATAATTCAAATGAAAAGATGCTGTAGATATTTTACAAATTCAATCCAGTACAATCCCTTTAAAACATTTTGCTCCCTTTAAAGAAAATCAGTCTTTCTGTCAGGCTTTGGCAGTTTAGCTCTAGTCTGCTGAGATGGCAGTATTCACCATTCTGCATCCTGCTTAGCAGCAGGCATTACACTTTGGCTGTGACCATGCAATCCCATTTTAAACTCTTGTCTCTAGATGTGTCAGTTATGACTTGGCAGCGGGCTGGAACAAACATTTAAATCTTTAGAGCTGTAGATTCAATTAAAGTACTCTAAAATGAAATGGAACCCTGGATTTCATGGTTTGTAAATATACATTTAAAGATAAATAATCGCAAACATCCAAAATGTTGGTAGGTTTCCTATCCTGTTCTAAATTTAAAATTAAATGTGTTTTTATATTGTAAAAATTATCAGAAGTTTCTATGGGCTTTAATACTCTAAGTCTGGGCTCTTAAATGGCTGACAACTTTCTTTAGTAAGGTTATTCAGCAGAGTACAAAATGCAGAGCTCAGTAGAACTAATTCACAGCTCTCTCTCCCACCTAGATACAGAGTTACAGCTCAGTCCTTTGCTGCAGGCTGGCTCAGCTTTGACCTTTCACACTGTTCAGTCTGTTAGAAATCAGTCTTATGAGAAGGGAGTAAAAATTTGCTGTTAGCAGTTTAAGGAACAAGGTGCTCTATGACCTCATGCCTTCAGGAACTTGCCTTTCTAAAGGTGCTGCAGACTTAGTAGGAGTTCACAAAAGACCCTTTTGGGGACATTCTATAAAAATGTGTTGGAAAAGGTTCTTCTGTGGTGTCAGCTTTTGGTAAAAGTGGTTACTCTTGCAGAGTTTTGGAAATGTGGAATGTCAAATAGGGACAGACCTTAGAGAGCGCTCATCTACATTTGAGGAAGCAAGAGGAACATCAGCCTACCACACTGTGACAAAATTGCTTTAAGAGCCAACCATCTAATCCCTAGTCCAATTCCTCACCAACTCGTAGCACACTGCATCCGAGAAGAACCACTGTTATTTTAAAAAAACTTTGTTGTTTGTTTCAACTGACTGGGGACAGCCACATTTCTGTGTCTGTGTGACTCAAGATTTCAGAGTTTTTACAAAATTTTTTGAATACTGCTGAAGGTAATTTTTCAATGTTCACATTTCAGCATATAAATAAAGCATGCCGCAGAGGAAAAGACTGGGATTTACTGGTAGAAGTGCCTAGATAATAGCAAAGTGCTTAAGAATATGGACTGTAGAGACAGATTCCCAAGGGTTGAACGCTTAGTTTGCTATTTATCTGGATTGGGACCTGGGGCACATCACTTTACTGTGCTTCTGTTTCCTCTACTTGAAATAGGAAAAGTATTAGCAGCTACCTCAGATGATTGTTTGAGGATTAAACTAATATATGTTAAGTGCTTAGAATAGTACCTGATACATGGTAAGTTTATCTAAGGGTTAGCTGCTATTATTATTATTATTATTATTAATTGGACAAACCTAGATATGTTACTTAATTTTTCTGAGACTGAATTATTTGACCTGTAAACCATGGGTGTTATCTTCTGAAGTTTTTATTAACATTTATATATAATATAAATGATTCATTGGTATAGCCACTATGGAGAACGGTATGGAGGTTCCTTAAAAATCTAAAAATAGAGCTACCATATGATCCAGCTATCACTCCTGGGCATATACCTGGGGAAAACCATAATTCGAAAAATGCATGCACCTCAATGTTCACTGCACCACTATTTACAATAGCCAGGACATGGAAGCAACCTAAATGCCCATCAACAGAGGAATGGATAAAGAAGATATGGTACATATATACAATGGAATATTACTCAGCCATTAAAAAGAACAAAGTAATGCCATTTGCAACAACATGGATGGACCTAGAGATTGTCATACTGAGTGAAGTAAGTGAGACACAGAAAGACAAATATCATATGATATCGCTTATATGTAGATCTTAAAAAAAAAAAGTACAAATGAACTTATTTACAAAACAGAAGTAGAGTCACAGATGTGGAAAACAAACTTATGGTTACCAGGGGATTGGGAGAGGGAAGGGATAAACTGGGACATGGGGATTGACATATACACACTACTATATATAAAATAGATAACTAATAAGAACCTGTTGTATAGCAGAGGGAACTCTACTTAATACTCTGTAATGACCTATATGGGAAAAGAATCTAAAAAAGAAAAAAGAGTGGATATAAATATGTATATGCATAACTGATTCACTTTGCTGTACACCTGAAACTAACACAACATTGTAAATCAACTATACGCCAATAAAGATTTTTTTAAAAAGTAACTACACATAAATAAATAAATAAATAAATAAATAAATAAATAAATAAATAATATTTCAAAGCTATACAGTAGGAGTCTAGTACCTCACCTCTTACTCATATATACAGTTTCCATCACTCACTGTCATGGTTAATGAGTTTTACTAGTTTTATATATATCCTTCTAAAGTTGTTTTATGCAAATATAAATACAAATAAATACATAGTTTTATTTTCTCCCTTTCCTTCACACACATAGCATATAACACAAACTTCTGCATCTTTCTTTTTTCACATACTGTATCTTGGAGACTTTAACATTTCTGTAATATAGAAGGCCTTTTTCTTTTATAAATTTACATCTGCATAGTAGCCCATTGCAGGGATGTGCTGTTATGTTATTAGCCAGTGCCCTATTGGTGATCTTTTGAGTTGTTTCCAATCTTTTGCTATTAGAATCAGTGCCACGGTGAGTACTTTTATACATAGGTCATTTTGCACTCATGAAAGGCCATCTTTGGGATAAATTCCTAGAAGTGAAATTAATGGACAAAGGGTATACGCTTTTATTTATACTGTCAAATCACCCTCTAGGAGAATCGTACAAATTTATACTAAACATTAAGTATTGTGCAACTTTTGAATTTTTCCAGACTGAATGTGTGAAAAAAAAATGCCACCTCTGTGTATTTTTATTTGTGTTTCTCTTACGAGAGTGAATAAGCATTTTGCCATTGTTTAAGGGTAATCTGTATGGTCTCTTCTCTGAACTTTCTTACGTTAGAATGTTGATCTTGATTTCTAGGAACTATAATATTTTAGGGACATGAACTCTTTATCTGTAATATGATTGGCAACTACTTTTCCCAACTCAGTAATTATTTTATGATTGTGATTTTGCCCATTCAGACATTTTAAAATGCTTTTATGTAGTTAAATTTATTAATTTTCTTTTATGTCGAGTTTGAGTCATTTTTAGAAAGGCCTTCCCTAGTCCAAGGTTATATGGGAATTCTTCCATTTGTTCTTTAAATAATTTTATGATTTACTTTTGTTCATTTAGTTTTTTGATCGAAAATAATACTTATCTGTACTCATTGCCCCAGCATATTGAAATTTATTTACATTATCTCAAAGTTTCTCAAATAGTAATATTAGCTCTTATTAGAGTATTGGCATATAGATGTTAAATCTTGTTGAAATGAATTGTATTAATTATTTCCCTTTATAAAATATTCTTCATTCTTCAACACTGGGGTCAAATAAGAGCACTTCTTTAAAGTCTAAGCTTATATCCTGCATGTTATACTCTGCACAATTCCAGGGGTGCATTGCCATTGTGAATGTGTAGAACATGGCCATGAGTGCCAACTTGCCCTCACTTTTCCAGCCTCCAATAGAGTACACATTACCATCCACTTGCCTTACCACGATGCCATGATCTCCTTGAAGGCAGATACTTTGACAGTCTCATCTTTGATGCCCAGAATATAACAGTATGCTTACTTATAGTATATATGTTATAAATTATATTTTCACTGCCATAAAAATATTCTGTGCTCTGCCTCTTCATCTCTCTCCCCGCCTTGCCCCTGGCAACCACTGATCTTTTTATTGTCTCCATAGTTTTGTCTTTTCCAGAATGTCATATCATTGGAATCATATAGCATGTAGCCTTTTCAAGTTGATTTCTTTGATTTAGTAGTATTCATTTAAGCTTCCTCCATGTCTTTTCATGGACTGGTGGCTCATTTCATTTTTGCTCTGAATAATATTCCGTTGTCTGGATGTACCACAGTTTATTTATCCATTCACCTACTGAAGGACATCTTGGTTCCATCCAAGTTTTGGCAATTATGAATAAGTCACTATAAATATTTGTGTGTACATTTTTGTGTGAACATAAATTTTCAGCTCCTTTGTGTAAATGTCAAAGAGTACAATTGCTGGATCATATGGTAAGAGTATATTTAGTTTTAGAGAAAATCTAACACATTTTTGAAAGTAGAGGTAAACCATATTTGGTTCATCTATGTTTCCTCTGACTTAAATAAGCTATTACATATATATTTCATCATTTAAATTAAATGTTTATTTAATGCTTCTTTGCCAAAAATAAGTGTTTTACTCATACATTATTCCTACAGGCAAGGGTTTTTCATGAAATTTAAACATTTTTAGTATCTTCAAAATGCCTGTTGTATTCAGAAAGGCATTCCATGGTTTTGGAGAAAACTTCTGTTTATATTTGTTTTCAAAATAAAAAACATTATCAAGTGCATACTGTATTATAGGCACTGTATAAACTTTTGGCACACATACTCTTAGTTAATTCCTTATAGTGATACTATCATCATCCCTATTTCATAAACAAGTGAATTGTAATGTTTAATGTTTCAAATTATAAATTATAAAGACTTTTTCCTAAAGCTACAAATGTGTATTGATGGAGCCAGTCTTTGAACCCAAATAGTGCAAATGCAGAGCCTGAAGCTACATTACCTCTCTCCTGACCTTGTGAGGGCTCATTATTCTAAGGCAATTACTGACCAGGAACATGTAGAAATCAAGAAGAAAGAAAAAGAGAGAGGTCCCCAGCATTGCTTGATTCCTGAAACACTGGCATTTGGGGGAAAACTACTGTTGTTCATTACTTTCATGCTAAAATTCCTCAGATGACAGTGGAACTCAATACTTTTCATTATCTGAAAATCACTGAAGAATGACCTGGTGGTATGTTGAAACCAATGTTCAGTACACAGTCAATTACATTTCTAGATTTTAGGCCTCCCCATAATGGTCAGGGAAACATTATGTTGTTGTTATTATAGAGCTGCAGGGATCCAGGAACATACACTCTATCACTGAGACTGCCTCTGAGTAATAAAGATAGATTTTAATTACATTCACTCCAACCACCAAAGTTAGATTTTCCACTGCCCTTCTGCCTATAGTACAGTTTAAACACACATCTCCCTTCTGCCCTGACAGGTAAGTGTGTGTGTGTGTGTGTGTGTGTGTGTGTGTGTGTGTGTGTGTGTGTGGAATCAACCTGTTGAAGTTCCTTTAGTAATTTTAAGAACATTTTTTAAATAGTTCATCTCTAAATATCCTTAAGATATTTTTTCTTCCAGACATAATATTCTGAATTGCATGGTGAATAAACACTAGACTGAAGTATAGGAAGCTGGAATTTTCAGACTTGGTCTAACTTTAATAATAGTTGACACTTGGGCTTCCCTGGTGGCTCAGTGGTTAAGAATCCACCTGCCAATGCAGGGGACACAGGTTTGAGCCCTAGTTTGGGAAGATCCCACGTGCCGCAGAGCAGCTAAGCCCGTGCGCCACAACTACTGAAGCCCGAGTGCCTAGAGCCCATGCTCCACAACAAGAGAAGCCACCTCAATGAGAAGCCTGAGCACTGCAATGAAGAGTAGCCCCCGCTTGCCGCAATTAGAGAAAGCCCGTGCACAGCAACGAAGACCCAACACAGCCAAAAATAAATAAAATTTAAAAAAAAAGAGTTGACACTTATTTTCCTTGCCCATAAAAATTAATGACACAGATGATAAAGCCCCCAAATTCTGTCATATTAAATCAATGATACATGATATAGTACAAGGAAGAGAGAGACCAAAAACATAACAATAGTAATTACACATTAATTTAATTGAAACTTTGTTGGAAAAATAAAAACTATTTTTTTAACGCATGTGGTATAATTGCTGAAACCAAAAACAGATAATTCTGTTCTGAAATTTTGCATGCTTTAGCTTTGTGTTTTGACTTTTCATGAAGTTCAGCATTTCATTAATTGATTATATATTTTTAAATTATATATTGTTACATTTAAACATATGAGAAAGTATATTTAACTTGGGCTAGGAAAGTAAAAGTCCACCCAGCTATTCATTGCAATAACAGACACAGAGTTAACAGATTTAACAGGAAACAATATTTCTCCCAAGTATACACTGCAGCTGGCAAGTGTCATAATGACCCCCTTATTTGATTTCTTACTGCATTTTTACTCATAGATAAATCTTGTTCTCTGAAATCATAGACAATGAGAAAGTTTCCTGTTTGAAATCACATCAGGAATTAATTACACCATTCTTGCCTGGAGTAGCAAAGTCACTTTGACATAGAGAAAAGAAGCTCAATAACAAGGTTTTTGTACACGACATTCTAGGTTTATCTTGGCTTTATGGTTTCCAGGAAAACAGGATTTGGAATCCACTTTGCAGGCCATAAGCCTTCACACAGCCTTGCTTTATGCCTGTTAAAATTCTGCTTTCTTTAAATTTCTCTGAAACTCCACCTTTCCCCTCAATCTTATAAAACTCTATCTTTTCCTTTGTTTGACTTCTGTTGGTATGTAGTCTCCCCCATTGCAATGGGTCAATAAACCAAGTTTGTCCCTTGTGGTTATAGATCAGGCTTGGACAAGTGGTTCAAGATATCTGAAGTAAGACGCATCTAATACATTAAGGAAATGAGTGATACAACTGGTAGGGATGAAGGGTTCAGGTTGGATGAAAAATGTTTATGGGGTTAATTCACAAAATACGTGGCATGCTCTCCTTTTCTCTTCTATGGGTAGGCAGCAAACTTGGCTCTAAGCACTTAAGCAACAAAGAGAAACACAATCCCTTTCAAAGCTATATACTCATCAAGTTAAAAACAAGCCAATTGCCTAGGAAAAGTCAAACTTCCTGCCACTGGGTTGCAGGAAATGTATCCTCACAAAGAAACACTGTGATGAAGCAAACTACATTCTCAACTGTATTTCTAAATTGAGTAGAGGCTAGAAACATGTTCCACAAAGCAACATGTGCTATTAAAATTCCTCAGGACTAAAGAACCTTTCCTATCTGTGCCTACACGGATCACATCACTTCTCTGGTTTTGTCTAAATTGTATGAGTCCCGAAGTCTGCCCACTTCTTCCATTTCCCATAATTTCCCTTGGAGTCCTGGCAATGTTAATGTTAAAGGAATAAAAATATAACCTCAACCAGCCTTTGCAAAGTTTCCCATTATATTCATAAAATCATCTACACAGTTACAAGGGACCAACTTATCTCCTGTCAAGAATTTGGAGAAATAAAAGAGAGCAAACTGTATGCTGAAGAATATGTTGACTTTCCCATACCTTTAAAAAGGCATATGAGACCAAATAAAGTTATAAACTCTCAAAAGACAACATGCTTATAATTTGTTTGATTCCATGCTTGAGATTCCTAAGAGATTATTTTTATTTAAATCCCAGTGAAGAAAAAAGATCATATAATGTAAAGAATAAACAGAAAGTGAGCAGTATAACTTTAGAACATAGTTCATTGTAGGGATTAGAAATTTTTTTTAAATTAATATGAGCAATTTAAATTCTCAAATGAAATTTCTGATCATTTTATCCAGTCAGAAAGAAAACAAATCTGTCAACCTATTAAAAATATTGTTTCTTTATCTCACTTGAGTCCCATTAACTGTTCAGAAATTGACAAATATTAAGTATCAGTGAATTTATCTTGCAGCAACATTTTTAAAACATTTGAGAGTTCTGAGCAATTTCTGATGCATAATTGTTTTCATTCTGCTAATGTTGTTATTCTCTGAAACTATTTGAAAACATTAGGAATCAATCAAACCGCTGTGCTTTGGTGTTAGGTACTGTGAGAGGTTGAAAAAAGGAAAAAGATGTATAAGCTGCAAGCTATGAGTCCCTTCACAGAGGAGCTTGAAACTTATTTGGGGAGACATTTATTTATTATTTATTATTAAATGTAAGCACACATGCACTTAATGAGTACTTACTATAGGCATACAGTGTCCTAGATGTTTAGTGACCCATTGGTGAATGTTTCAGTTAGGGTCCTGGAAGAATAAGATGAAACACTCTAAGTAATATAAGAGCTATTTACAAAACTAGGGGTAGGTTTTAGCAAAGTCATCAAAGGATGGTTCATTACAAGGACTGGCATCAAAGAGGAGTTATTTCTACCCCTAGGAAGGGCTCTGTGGGTGGCGGTAGTTTGGGAGAAATGAGAAACTAAATAACATCTGACTAGAAAAGAGAAAGTAGGAGCATAATGTGAGTCTGTCAGAGAGGTAAGTGGAATTATGGCGTTTTTTCCTGTAGGGCATGTATGTGATGTTCATATTTGTGTTTTTTGGTGAGGAGAGACATTTGTATGACTAAAGTAGTTCTAAATTCTGATGTTATGTTACTGCTTCAGAAGGAGAAAATGGATTAATCCAAAAGATATTTAAGAACATGAAGTGGGAATCATGGATAGAATATAATAGGAACTGCATAAGAAGGAAGTGCTAAAATTGAATCTTAGTTTTTTTGTTTTGTTTTGCAGAATTAGAGATTTGCACTGCTATTCACTGGAATAAATAATAGTAGAAGTGTACTTGGTTATGTAGGATACATCAGTAAATTAGTCTTTAAGATACTTTTTCTGATTCCCAGCCCAACTTCTTTCATTACATTCTCTCATCCAAAATCATTGATTGGTTCTCTATTAGAGCTTGAAATTTTGTGTGTCTACCCCTAAAAAACAAGTAGGTATAATCCCTAATCTTTGGAGGGTTTACAATTTAGCACAAATGAAGATAATGCAAGTAAATGCTTGTTTTGGCTTTGTAATCTTAAATAACTTCAATGAACAGTAAATAACATAGCCAAATATTCACTTTGAGTTCTATAGTCACAACCTTAAAGATAAATAAAAAATCAGTTTTAGAAATTATTTCAAATACATAGATTCAATTTAAGGTTCTCTATTTAGTTAGATATACTTTTTAAAAAAATGAAACATTATTTGTGAGAACTCACTAAGGAGAGACTCTTTGTTTCAATTTAAGGGGCTTGAATCAATAATTTAATTATTTTAGTTCCCATTCTTTGCTTGTCTTTACTAAGGCCCAGACTTCATATTGCTTTAATAGAATTCATTTATCTGTGTGTTATGTTTATATTTTTATGGTTTGTGTAATTCTAATTAAAAAATTATTTAGCTGTAATTGTGGAATACATCTAAATTAATTTAGAATTATAATGTGCACAGCGTTCCCATACCATTAATTCACTTGGGACCAAGGGATATTAGAAGTACTGATGCTTTCCTAATAAACAGGCATTATTCTCTAGATACTTGAAATAACCAGGTTCCCCAGAACCCTTTTTTGCACCTAGACTATAGATAGAGTTTATTATTTAAATGCAGAAACTGTGACTTGAAAAAGCAGAAGGGATATTTTAGGGCTGCTAAATTTCAAATCATCCTCAACCTCAGCTGCTAAAGATCTGCCTGAGTTTCAGAGGGAAGAGTTTATCCAGGTTATACTTCACACAGATTAAAAATGTTTAGGAGCTCTAGGAAAAGGTCCTTCCTAAATTGTCTTTACGTCACACAGGGATAAGTGCTTATATTACTTGGTATTGATTAAATGTTTGTCTAAATGGCTGAGGAAGAAAAGGCAGAAGAATAGATTTTGTGTGGTGATGATAAAGCCTCTACATTTTTTACCATGAGAAAAGGAACCAGGAATTTTTAGGAAAATTATCACTAGAGTTTAGTACTCTCTCTCACATACACACACCCCAAGGACGTTTATTTACCCCTTACTTGTATAAGCTCTGAGGAATCTATGGAGACTCATTACATTATAAAGATATAAAAGTACTCTTTCCTAATGTATTTGCACAGTTGTTAAAAGCACTGTTGAGTAAAACAGTGTGTGAGCATTTAATTGACATTTTAAAGAGGGTAAACCTTGGAATAGAGCTATTTATTATAGTAAACAACATTTTTTACATAGGATTTTCTATTTTTCTCATAGTGTCTTTCTCATGTTATTGTAAACACCACTTTTTTGGTAAACAACATTTTTTTTTTAATTAATTAATTAATTTATTTATTTTTGGCTGTGTTGGGTCTTCGTTTCTGTGAGAGGGCTTTCTCCAGTTGCGGCGAGCGGGGACCACTGTTCATCGCGGTGCGCGGGCCTCTTACTGTCGTGGCCTCTCTTGTTGCGGAGCACAGGCTCCAGACGCGCAGGCTCAGTAGTTGTGGCTCATGGGCTTAGTTGCTCCGCGGCATGTGGGATCTTCCCAGACCAGGGCTCGAACCCGTGTCCCCTGCATTGGCAGGCAGATTCTTAACCACTGCGCCACCCGGGAAGGCCCCAACAACAATTTTTAAGGAAATGTTTAGGGCATCTTGGCTATACTGATATTCATAACATAAATTTAAATAATTACACTTAAAATGCTCAAGTATTAAATTTATTATAATTAAAGATGTTCTTTAAACTGGAAGTTTTCTGATTAATACATGCATATTTATATACTAAATACTATGCTATTTTCAGATTTAATAAAATTATACTTTGATCTAAGCCTATGGGGAAAAAAAGGAGGAACAAAAATTAAAGATTTGGGTTATATTTAAAATGACAAGACTCTGCTTCAGTGAAATACAGGGCTCTTTGAAAAAATCAATAGACTTTCACAGCTTGAAAAAGCGAATCTTATTGCAAGTAACTATGTCTTGTAAATGGTTCTTTCAATTCAATAAGATGGACAACTAACTCAGCCATCTCAGTATTGTTAAATTTTTTTTCTTGGTTCTGCTCTGAATTTGTACTTCACATCTAACAATGGGGCTCCTGTTTGTTCCTTGTTTGTTATGCGTCATTTTTTTAACTTTAATTTTATTCTAATTTCCTGCCCTGTTTCTCCATGTAAAAATCTACTAATGAATTTATGGTGTTTGTTTTAGGTTTACTAGTAAGTCTACACATGGTGTGGTTAGACAAAGTGTAATTCTGTAGTGAGTTTTTATAACATCTGAAGGGATAAATCTGCCTCCATTCCTCCAATTTCTGAGTCACTGGAAATAAGTCCTGTTGCAGAAATGAATAGCTAATAGTGCTGAGAAGTGGTGTAGAAGTATTTGATGGAATTGAATGAGTAGAAGTGTTGAACAGCAAGATCTGGCTGGAGTGGGAAAAACATATGTTTCAGCCTAGTGCAGATAATCACAGGTAAAGTGGTCTTTTTCAAAGAAGACAGGATTGGATATATGTGTCTGACAGAAAATGATTATAGAGCTAATATTATATCTTGGTTGAAAAGGAGTCTAGTCTTATTTGTGACATTTTTTCACAGCTTATGAAGCTGGCAATACAGGTATGATTGAAAGGCTGTCCTATTTTGGGGACATTTAATGTTTTTCTATTTCTGGACATATATATTGGTTTATAGAATAGTATGTTACGAAGAGTTTGCACATGCTTACTCAATAAACTTTTTCTTGCAGCAAAAGAGTGGTTTTGGATTTTCTTTCAAAAATTAGGGTTTTGTTTTTTTTTTTTAAGTTGATTGAAACACTTTAAATAAAACATTTCTCTGTTAATAGCATTTAATAGCCGTAGGGTTTTTTCTTTTCTTTTCTTTTTTCTCTTTTGGCTAGTGAAGAACAAAGTCCAATTGCTTTTGTATATTTCTTAATTTTGTCCCACATTTTTAACTTTTCAGAAAACTTAAGGAAAAAAATAGAGCTGTAATTAAGTAGTGTTATGAGATAATTGGGGAAAATAATCAGATAGTATTTAAAAATATATCTCAAAATAAAAAATAAGCACAAATAGAATTTGTATGAAATAAAGCACAAAAAGCACATGTGGCTTATTATTATCAAAAAAACTTATTGGGTTAGATATTTTAAAAACATTTTTCATAACAGATGAGACACAAAAGATACCAGATTAATTAGTGATGGTCTTAAAAATAGAATTACTCATTGGTTTACTCTTTGCATAGACTACTAATACTTCCTAGGAGGGACTCAGCAAATTTTTATTGGCTATATTGTACAAAAGTTCTCTAGAATGTTAAAAGGAAAATCTTGTCTTTAAGATATAATTTCACAGATTTTTTGACTTAATTTATATACCAAAGTTGGTAATATCAAACAGTAATTTTTCAGGCTGAAAATAATTTATAGTAAAAATAAAGCAATCTTCATCATGTCTGAAGTTATATGGCTTCATTATAATGTTGATTCAGAAAATAAGTTTTGAGAATTTAATGTTGCCTAAAAGACAAAATGTGAAAATCTTATAGGAGTGACTGCATAGACATTAAAGATATCTTAATGGAAAAAAAAAGAATCTTAGTCAAAAAACAAAAACTGAGATTTTTTTGAGCTATAGTTCCTATTCTTGCTCTGCAGGACATACCTACTTCACAAAACTCAAATACTTACTTGCCCTTTACCACAAACTCCAGTATTCTTTCTCCCTTTTTTTCCCCACAGAAAAGAGAAAGTAAAGTGTAGATGAGATACCACAGTTTATGATAGCATTTGTTGGACAATAATGTCTAATAACCTCCACCCTGATGATTAAATTGGTTGAAGAAAACAGGTAGCCTAGGTTATATCTAAGGCTTTTAAACCCAGGATTCTGTACTAGGGTCAAAGTAGAACAGATATGAAAGACTAACCTGTGACATTTCTTTCTCACATAGCCAGTATGGCTTATTACTAAAGGTATGCATTTGATTCAAGACAATAAAACCGAACCTTGCCTTGACACCACTGTAACTAAGCACATCATGGTCCATAGTAAGGAAAAAAAAAGATTTCACATCCTTAGATAAACTAAAATATGTAACATCCTGTCTAGAGCTAGCCTCTAAATAAATGCAGACTTAAACCCTTTCCTGTAAGTTGCTAACTTCTTAAGATAAACAACTTTATCTCTGACTTTTGCAACACTGACATCTACAGATACGTGACTATCCTTACAGATAAGAGACAAGATATGATAACTGAATGACAGTAATCATGGTTTTATTTTTTAAATATCTGTTTGTATCCTTCATCAGGGAGCCAGTTCTTCTGAACTCTGGACTCTCAAACCATTTGCAGATAAAAGTATAATGTTTTCTTCTTAATGCTTTTATCTGTGGGTTTTCTTCCAAAATAGAGGTCCCACCAAAATGTTCAGATAGATTTAACCACTGGTGATGCATAGACAAATATTGTCCAAGTGGTATAGCTCATGTGTCCCCACACCCAGGTCAGCCTTTTTCATATCCAGGGATAAATCTTTCTATTCAGAGATGAAAGTTTCTCTCTTGATGACTCTGTTACTGTTTCAGTTTCAGTTTCTGTTTCTGGAGTTTGTCTGGTTCTCAGTGAAGTCTGGCTTGCTTTTGTACCTGGTTACCTATTTATGACTTCCGTTAGTGATAAAACTTTGGGAACCTAGTTTTAATTATAGGATCTGGTTAACCGGTCTTTGTCAGGTAACAAATGACAGAAACGGTGGGTTTACCTTTATATATCATTTACATTAATCTTGTGTCTTGATGATTCTATCATCTTTCTTTTGGAATGCCTGTATCTTTGCTACCAGATTACAAGACATTACAGGACATAGATTAGTAGGATCATTGGGCTGTATCCATTCTGAGTTTGAAAAGTTTCCTGTGTCCATTTTTGTCTTCAGTATAGGGGATATTTTGTCTTCTGACTTTTTATAGCATACTCTAATGTTTGATTGTTTGTGTACTATTAAAAACGTAAATCATTTAAAGGGAACGAATACTGACACAAAAAACAAAGCTTTGTGGCCATTGGAGTGAAGAGCAGCCACTACAAGTGAGTCATAACGAATGCACTTTAGATACTCTTTGTGTTTCCCTGACCTTTCTATTACATGGTTGAAGCAACCAACAGGTGAGCTTTTGTTGAAAAAGTTAGTTGTGTGCTGTGCTTACCCACGGTTAGATTTGTAAAACCAAATCTGACAGTCTATTGTATATCTATATATATGTAGATATTTTTTAAAAGACTTTTTCTCTTCTTACAAAAGAATATTTTTATATTCTTTTTATAATTGTAGTTTTTTGTTTTGCTTTTTGGTTTTTGGGTTTTGTTTGGTCAGTGGCTGGCATATTCTCACTCTCTTATTTTGGGACTTTTGGGTACTAGCTGGTCTTAAAAATTCTATAATTTTTGCATGCCATAGTCATGTGTGTGGTGTAGAGATCAAAGCTCTCTGATTTCTATGATACCTTTAGATAGTTTTAATAACAATTATATGAATGTATCTGACTGTGTGTTATAATTTCAGTATAGATAAAATGTGAAGGATTATTGCTGACTGGCCCAGAGATTTTCGCTTAAGTGTAAGATAGTTTTTCTCTCTATTGAAAGAAATAGAGACGTCTATGAAAGTACATAAATGAGACAAATGAATATGTGAATAAAATATTTGCTAACAAAATGTGTTAATGATAAATATCTAATAAACATTTATTCCTTAACTTTAGTTAATTAATCAACATTAATTATTAATAAATAGATGTGTAGTAAACATTAAGCATTAAAGTTAAGCCCATATCTCAATCCACAGCCTATTTGGACAAAAACTAGAGAAAACAATGGAGCAAGGCCCACTGCATATAAAAATCTTTATCCTGGCATTTCCTGGTATACTGCCTCTGTACCTACTATGATTCCTACCTAGGGCTCAACCCAATGGTAAATCACTTACATCCTGCAGAAAGCAGCCAACCCCAAATTCCCCTAACTCTCTGAGAATTTGATAAGAGACTTCCATTGTGTGTATAAAATGTTTTATGAACATGTGGATTGATATCCCTTTGCTTAACTCTGGGGAAATTAATAAATTAGATTATAAAGCCTCTTGGGGCTCCTCTTCTGATTGACTTATAGGGACTAATAAACCTTAACATAACTCAAAGCTAATTAAACCAAATCAAAATAATCAAAAAACTCATTAATCCCAGATATAGAAAACATGTCCAAATGACTTAAAAATGTTGGCTCTTTAAATTTAAAAAAAAAATTAGCTCAGAGAAATGATCAAGTTGTGGATAAAGACTGATTGCCAGGCTACAGCATAAGAAGCAAAGAAATTAAAATTGATGTCTAGTTGATAGAAGAAAAAATTGAGAACTTCAGTAATGTTAAACAAAATTTAAGGATTAAAAAATTATTTATAATATTTCTAATCAAAGTGAAAACTTGAGCACATTAATCTGATTAGCTAATTATAATTCATCCTGATTTTAACATAGTCCAAAACTATGTTCATGTATATAATTTGTGTAAAGTTTAGGTAATTTTTCATAAAAATCCTAATTAATTTGAACTTACTAATTTCTTACACTGGTTATATTATTATATTAAATTACAATAATTTCCAAAAGTATTTTAAATAACACAATTATTTAAAAAGTGTTCAACTAAGTTTATATTGTTTTAGAACAGAGAATTCTGTAAAAAATTCATTTCACTTAAACAATGTATGGATAAAATACAAAATGTTACCTTACAGACAAAATTATATCAATGATAAATATGATTTTATATTATAAACATTAATTTAAGCTTAAAATTTCCAAGATGCTTAACCAATATAAACTGTAGAATGAACCTTTACTTTATTAATGTATAAAATTTGTCTGCCTGCAAAGTTTCCAAATAGGTTTCAATTTAAAATTATAGAGACTACAAAACAACAACAACACTAGGTTGCCAAGCCACATGTATTCTTGCTTCTTATTTTTTCTTATTTTTATATACTATTAAATTATCATTACCTAATAACTTATAAAGAATGCATAGGTCATTGTGGCATTTTTAAAAATATGTACACATTGGAAAGATATATATATGTGTATATATATATATATATACACACATATACACCACATTTTTGAAGCATTCTTACCAGACACACACACACACACACACACACACACACACACACCCCAAAACACATGGGTGTGTTAATTTACTTGATTGTAGTAACCCTTTCATAATATATATGCATAACAAATCATCACATATACACTTTAAATATGTAAAATTTTATTTGTCAATTATACCTCAGTAAGACTGGGAAAAATGTGTACACACATGCTGTGACACTCTTTCCCTCAAGAAGTGGATCTTTATTTGCTTCCCCTTGAATATAAGCTGAACTTAGTGACATCCCAAAAATGATGGGATGTCACTTCTGATAGAATATGTAAAGCTGTGGCTCTGTCTTGAACATACTCACTTTTCTAGGACCACTTACTCTGGAGGAAGCCAGCTAACATATTGTGTGAGCAGCCCTATGGAGGCACCCATATGGTGACAACTTGACTATGTTTTCTTTAGATATCCTGAGCCAGAAATATTCAGCCATTATTCTTGATCTTCAGAAATTACGTGACATAATAATTTTGTTGTTTTAAGCTGCTAAATTTTGGGGTAATTTGTCACACAGCAATAGATAAATAATACTGTAGTGTTCATATATAAATTGATTTTTCTCACTTTAAGAAACATAAAAGTGATGTTAAAGTTTGCTCATGTGGCAAGGTCACCTCTAGGGTGTGTGGGCCCTGCACATATATGTTTTTGTGAGGATCCTAACTGTACAAACAATTTAATTTAAAAAATGAATTTCACAACTTGTAGGCCTCAGTGAAGTATAATATATGGTAATTCATCAACCAAGACTTAGACTAATAGAGAAAATGTACTGATTTGCTGATTGTCAGAGGAGTGGATGTGAAGATTCTACATATTGTTCAGGCACCATCTCTTCTTCTTCAGGTCCAGGAATTATCTCTTCATGTTCTTTACTATCAATTGTGCATTCATAGCTAATTTCCTATCTCATCCCACGTGAAAAAGGTAGCAGTACCCTTATGACTTGCCTTATAAGGCAATGGCTCTTGGGAAACTGTTTGTATGGAAATAACATAGATCTTGGCTCTGCAGTTCTCCAATACCATTTATTTAAAGCCGGTTACATCATTACACACAATGCTGGATCATTCATCATCCATTACACTCCTGTGAATTGGCTTCCAATTACTCTCTCTATGATTATCTTTGTGCTTCATTAATAATGACCACAATACAATACTTGCCCAGAGTATGCAGTAAAATGTGGATATATTTTATTTTCTAGTCATGGTAAATTCATTATTCAGAATTTTATAGTGTAAATGTCAAATAACACATCATCCAATCATGATTTCTCTTGAACTGTTTAGGCTGTAATCTCTGCATTACCAGAATATGGACTTTTTCGATGTTGACTGCCCCCTTCCCACCCCTACTTCTGCACACTACCAGAGTGAGAGAGTTAGGCAACGAGCCTTGGGTGGAATAAGAAGTGTAGTACCATCCATGCAAGGATTGATTATTCCTACACAGGTTTGGCTTAAGACCAATGTCAGAAAGCACAGCATTGCCACTTGAATAAAGACAAGAGTGGGCATCAATGGGAAGAGCTCATGGCATTGCAAAACAACAACCTCAAACGTCCTTAAGTCCTCGAAGGAAATGGGCGCAACCACCCCTGGAGGACTCCCTGATATGTGGTGAAGACCCTATGGAGGGGAAAGAAGTGAAACATGGGGAGGAGTGGACACACAGGGTAAAAGACACCTACTGTCACCTCTCTGCCCTCGGATGCTACAGACAAGAGATGGTAACATAGTGGGAACACTGACAAGTAAACCCATGCATGTGGCTTGACTCAAGGTTTGACTATATGTCTCCCAGGGCTCTGAACTTGTCTTATGTCCCATGGGAGTAAGTCATCCCAAACACCATTACCATCATTGTCAGCACCATTCTAGTGATTCAATCTTGCTTAGTTCTGTGAAAGAAATGCTGCACTGGCCTGCAGCAGGGAGTCTACTGCTAGGGCACAGCCACAGGCTTCGGCAGTAACCCCATAGAATCACATTCTAGGGATCTGGAATCTGTGCGTGGAGGAGAGGGTTGGGGAGTGCTCTGAAGGGGAAAAACTGAGGCTAGATCCCAGATCTGACCTTGAGTTGTCTTGCCTGAACAGCACTGCTGACCTCTGCTGGGTCAGCAGAGGGAGGCAGGCCCTTCAAAATGGAGAGGAGGGGGGTGTCCTAAGGCCTAGTGCAGGGGTCTGGGGGTAGTAGCATACTAGGGCTAAAAGCATACTAGGTTCACTAGTAGCAAAATAATGGATATGCTTTGTCTGTTTTTTAAGAGAAATGTTAGAAACTTAATGATTAATTCTCTATAGAATAGGCATTGTTTTATAAACTAAGGTTAATATATTTTAAATACTTTAAATTTATTCATTTAATTATATGTGAATGTCTAAATATACATATATAGAATATTTAAGCTATAAATCAAAGCTTATAAACTGTAAAGAGGACAATAGTTCAGAAAAAATTGATCTTTGAGTATACAATGTTTTTAACAAGACTAAGTAAAACATTATTGAGGGCCAGCTATACACAGCTTAATAATATAGACCTGCAAGTCTGTGTCTCAGGCTCTACGTTTTTTGGGAGAAGCTAGATTAAGGCAAATATTATACAAAATGCCTTTGTTGAGTCACTTCATTTTTCATGGAAATGTGGTTATTTACATACATTCAATAAGAATCTGTCCTCTTTCCCAGCAAGTTATAACTGGACGAATCAAATTTGTAACCATGGCCATGACAAAAATGTCAGGTTTAAATAACATGCATCATTCAATTAGATATAATAAATCTGTTATTAAAGAAGAAAGATTACAAAAGTTCTCCCAGGAAAATGGCCTCATACCTCTTCTGTGGGTTTTGAAATCCAAGCCTCATAGGTTTCATGGGAGAAAAAATTACCCTCATAGAGTGTGGCCTCTTAGAAGACAACTTCAAATTAAGAAAAAAAAGTAAAAATACATACCATTATTAATTTTAGTTGGATTGTATCCTTCAGCAATTTCTAGTATGGTATCTTTCAGATACCATATTTTTATAAGTACAAAACTATTATTCACAAAAAGATTTTTATAAGGATATTCATTTCAATATTGTTTATTATAGCAATAATCTGCATGCAACCTAAATATTCCTCATTTTAAAAACCTGGAAATAAATATATATCTTTATTTCATATACATTTCATCTATGCATAGACACATATGTACATATATGTGTACACATATGAAATAAAAATATGTATACATATGTTAGTCACAACTTAACATAATTTTCAGTGTTATTAAATATAATCTATTCAAAATACAGAAGAATACAAGGTACTGTTGTTATTACCAATAAGGAATAAAAATTGCTCAAAATAATGTGTGTGTGTATATATAGAGTTTGTATTAAAAATAACTGTGAAATTATGTAAATGTATAACAAGATCTTGAAGAAAACAGCACTTTTGCATACATTAGTTACTTTTTCCTTTGTTTTTTCTTGTTGTCTATCCCAAGCACATATAGTTTAGGAAAAAATAGACACAAAGAAAGTACATTTTCTGAGTGACATCACCCTACTAATCCATTATCAATGTCGATTTTTTTTCCAGTAGTGACGATGATGTATACTAGTAATCTCACTTTGCTTTCTGTCTCTTCTGCAGCTATTTGTGGCCACTCTTTATATGATATCAAGAGCTATTAACAAAAGCAACAATATCTTTGATTGATCTTGCAATTTTGGTTCTACAATCTCCTTATGTTTTACTTTATGAGGAAATTGAAAGTGGTTCATAGATACACATTTTATTATGTATTTGTTGGTGTCACAAAGCAGGGTCATAATCTTGTTACTATATACATTACATATAGTACATCTGGTTCATGCTTGTCTGTGTGGACCTTTAAATTGTTTCAGTTTATGAAAATCTACTCATGTTTTGCCTGAATTGTTTAAAACAAATTGGCAGGGACAGCAGAAGTAAGACCATAAGGTTAATTAGGATATAGTTTGTTGCATGGCCACTGAATATGTTCCTACCAGCAGTCAGTGAAAGCAGTGAATATGAAGTACATGCAGTCAAATTTAACACTGAGGGCTAATGCTTATAATATGGTAACAGCCACATTTGCTCCATTTGTGAACAGAGGGCTACAGATTGACCTGATATTTATGAAGGAGTCTAAATTTATGCTTTGGATATTATCTACAAATATGGCACTTAATTTGTTTGACATCACAGAAGCATAAAAATTGCAAGTGCTCTGGGCCTCCCTTAACCTCTGAAAAACTCTTTTACCATTTTTTGCTGCTATTATAAGCAATCAAAATACAATATAAGCCAAAGTAGAACTCAATGATCTTAGTACCTTAAATTTGAAAGAGTCATAAAAATTTGTCATAATAAGGGTATTTTTACTAAATAAATATGGGGTGATAACAAGAAATTGCTTTAAAATGTGATGGCTATAATAATGTTAAGGGTCTAGAAACGAAAACCAACATTTTCACTATGAATTGGAAATTAACAATAAGAAGTATCATCTGTAGGCAGATAGGATTTGGTGTAATTTATTTTTTCTCCATTTTTCTCTTCTTTTTCTGAAAAATATATGTATTATCTTTATAAGAAAGTATAATGCACTAAAAACATCTTTTTAAAAAATCACAATCCCAAAACAGGTGTGTCCCATTTTAACAAGTAAATATGACTCTGAAATATTACAGTTAAATAACTTTGAAAACATATCAAATTATATTTAAATTGCAATAGAGACCTGCTATGAAATGGGAACCAACTGTAAAACTTTCTGCTAAGCTAATGATGCTTTTGTAAACTAGTCAATTTGTAATTAATGTACAGGTTTCTATATATTAGAGGTAAAGGGGAGAACTGTATGTAATGATCTATAATAAACCTTGGTTCTGATAAATATGTTAATGTGTTACCAAAGAAATATATTTCTTAATTAATATCAAAGTCATAGAAAAGATAAATTATTGGCAGTAGGTGCACAGACATTTTGAATTCTTTTAGATCTATTTTATATTTATAATAATATATCAACATATTTATAAATCAGAATAAAACCCCTAATCAAAATTTAGCTCATGTTTTTGTTTGAAGTAACCTTTGGACCCTTAACTATAATATAATTAAACTTCATAAATGTTATAGAGAGAAAACTGCTGGGCATAGAAGTATGACTTAGAATACCTAAACAAATTAAAAACAAACAAGTAAGCAAATAACAAAGCAAATTAAAACTGGTCATGGATCATTCAGAGCTAGATTTTGTAATTCTATAAACTTTAAATGTTATGGTAGTCAAAAAGTGCAAATAGAGAAGTGGTGGGGGGGGGGGTCTATTTTATTGCACCATCTGGTGGAATTTTTATGTAATTGTAACAGGAAGAATATGGTAAAGACAAACTAAATCAAGTGCCTTTTTATTACTGATTCTGGGCTCTGCTCCGTATATTACACTTATTTTCCTTCATGGTTATTTTCTCCCCTCTCCTAATTTATACTTATGATTGTTTCGTTACTGGCATTCTTGTAGAGGATGAATAATTTTTTGTTTTTTTAACTGTACCCATTCTTAAAGATACACTCTACTCTGAGATCAATGAAGAGTGAATTCCAGTCTCCTGGGATCAGTTGCCAAATGTGTCTAAGAAGCAGTAATAGAGCATTCGTGTTGATTAATGTTATCAAACCAAACCTGACATTTTCATTCCAATGAAAATTTGCAACAAAAATGTTGGTTTTCTAGACATTGCCATTTATATGTTCCCTCTTTATTATCTTTTACTATACTTATTTACTGTGGCTTTTCCATGTAGTCATTTGTTCTTTCTCAAATTCAAAATGTTAACTATCTCAGTAAAATTAAAAAGTATGCCATTATTGTAATATGTTGAAATTTCAATGCTTAAGGCACATTTTTCTACTCTTTACTCATTTTCTTGAATGGAAAAATTAGAGAATATTTAAGAAGGGAAAAACATATCCTAACAAAGCTATAGCCCAAATTTTTATTTTGTAGCTGGAACAGAGAGTTGGGTTAAATCAATAGTGCATAGTGGTTAAAATCATGAATTCTGGAATCAGCACATGGATTCCAACCCTGACTCGGCCACTTACTGTTTGGTGTTGGACAAATTTCTTAACTTCTCTGTGCCTTAGTTTTCTCATCTATAATTCGTGTATCATAATGGTACCTATTCCACAGGACCAATATGCTAATTGAATGTTGTTATATGTGAACACTTAGAAAAATATAGTGTGTAACTGGTGCTTGTTACACACTCTAGAACTATTAGCTTTATTATCAACATCATTATTATCATAATCATTACTATTATTATTCTCTAGTTTAACTAAACTATTTTACAAATGAGCCAGGAGTGTGACTTGCCAAAGGTCAAACATCTAGATTAGGTAACTAGGTTTCTGTTGAAGAAAAATAGGAGGAGGAGGAGAAACTAGCCTTGTTGGGGCTTAGATTCAAACTTTTTCTTTTTTTGTTGCCAAACATCAAAAGTATACTTTATTTTCTTTATGTTCTTGTCCCATTTTTGCCTTTAAAGGGACAAAACACATACACACATGCTCACCTAGAGTTCTGAACAAACCTTGATCTTTAGATTTTCCAAAACATCTAAACCACCTAGAAAAAGTAATATATCAAAATCTGAAAATAAAAGGTCAGAAAGAAGTTTCTACCAAGAAAGAATGATGGCTCCAAGCAGAAAGTGTATGGGCAACACAGGTCCTGTGATCTAAATAGTAGACAAAGAGGCAACTCCAGTTTCATCAAATCATAGCTGATTCTTCTGATTAAATGTCATCAAATAAGTGAAGCTTGGTAGTTAAAAACATAAACTTCTGTGGGTTTAGATCTCAGCCTTATCATTTATTACTTTAGGGATATCAGGCAAATTGATTAAATTTTCTGAGCTTCTTACTCCTCATCTGTAAAATAGGGATAACCAGAGTACCACCATCATGGATGTATTGTGACAACTGAATAAACCAATCCCTGTAAAGGTTGTAGCAAATGTCTAGCAGATGACAGTTTCTCAGTATTTAATGTTATTACCACACACCAACACGGAATGATCATACATTTTAGATATTATTATTTATAGAAAAACAGCTTTAAAAAATAGGTAATCTTTCATTCAAATTGTTCAGCTTCAAAATTTTGAAGGAAATTTTGGTACATCCAATTATATAACATCTATCTGTGTCACTGCATTCTTAGAAAAATTTCCCTGGGTAATTAGTTTCAAGGAATATTGCTGAGTTTGCATATAGCCATCCTGTACAGCATTTTTGAGAATAAATATAGCTCAGAGACAGGTTCTCTTACCACAGATTTATATTAATACATTAATTAACATAAAATATCATTAATTTAGTGGTTGTCAAATGACACTGAGAGCCCTCAGTTTTACGTTTTACAGTGGAGTTTCTCATCTCCTGGGGACCTCTCTTTTCCTTATCAGTGACTAAATATAGAGCAAGCCTTTTCTGCCCTTCTGGAATCAATCTTTTACTTCAAAGTAGCCCAGTAGCCTCACCTGGCCACTTGAAAATCCAAGATTCAAGTGGATACATTTTTGTCAATTTCTTTCAGAAGAGAAATATTTTTTTTTCCTCATGTTTTGGCCATGTTTTCCTGTTTGTTCCTTGGTGTCGTGGTCTCTCTCTCTTTACTGTTATCACCTGGAGAGCTTTTCTCCAGTCAGGTGTCAGACTTCTTTTTGTGCGGCACCTCCAAAAGAATTTGCTTGCGTTGACCTTAGAAATAAAACATCCAGTTATTTTACCAGCAAAATGTGTTATTTGGGAATGGCAGAGAATAGCAATTTGGGACAAGCAAGCTGTAGTGAATCATAGGCTTTTATCAGGTTTTAGGAAATTGGGGAGGGTTGTTTTGAATGAAAGTTCATTGGAGAAGAACGAGTTTGAGGTTTTGGTGGTTTCTTATTGGTTTCAAGTGGTGGTTAGTGCATTCCTGCTGGGGCAGGGAGCTGTCTTTCTTTCTTTTCTTAAAAGCAGAAGATGAAATTTCCATGTGAAAAATGTCCTCCCTCTTACTGGAAGAAAAGTAACATTTTTATTATAACGGATAAGAAGTTGAGACCCAGAAAGAATTTTAACAGAGAATTCTATACAAACAGACCGTGTTAACATAATTCATATTTTCCTTCCTGCTGGTTATACAGAATGCAACTAGTGGTACTTGTGTGAGAGCTCTCCCTTCAGGCCTTCCTGACTCTATTCAGATAAGGCTTCCCTTCATTTATTTTCATACTTGTGGGTTTTCACTTTTGTCCAATGTATGTAATTTTCTGGATACCACTGTTCCCTAGAGCTGTTTGAAGTTAACTCTTGAAATTCTACTCCCCTGATCAATAGATGATCTGTTATAAATAGAAGTGAAAGTTGTGGTTAAAAGTGTTGGGGGGCTGTCTGTGGTAACTGGGATTAAGATTCGAGTTTTATTATGCATCCATCACTTAATTCCTCCGTCATCTTTGGCAAATCATTTAATCTCACTGAGGTTCAGTTTCTTTAAGGTTAAATGTGATAATAATATCAACTCAAAAGGTTGTTCTAAGTCAAGGATTCTCAAAGCATGGTTTGGGGACCTTAGCAGATCTCAGAAATACTTTCACAAGGTCTATGAGGTAAAACTATTTTCATAACAATACTAAGGCATAACTTGCCCTTTTCACTTCCATTCTCTCGAAATGTAGAGTGCAGTTCTCCAGTGGCTATGTGACACGTGATATCACAACAGACTTAATGTAGAAGCAGATAAGAGAATCCAGCTATCTTCTATTTAGCCAGGAATTAAAGACGTTTGTAAAAATGTAAACCAATGTCATTTTTATTACTGTTTTGTAAAAATACAGTCATTTTCATTAAATTATGTATTGTTAACTTGTAATGGGTTTATTTTAAATTAATTTATATTTCAAACATTTCTGTTTTAAGTTTTAAAGTCGCAAATATTGATAGATACAATACTCATAAACAATGTTTGGATACTCAATAATTATTAAGTGTAAAGGGGTCCTGAGACCTCATTTGGAGGATTTTGAGAACTGTTGTTCTAGGGACTAAAGGCGATGTTATCTCCCAGAATAATGCCTACACAGAGTAGGCAGCCAATAAATGTTTTCTAAAATGACATTGGCTGTGACGTGTCAAGAAGAGTGATTTTATTATGCTATATTTCCTGTCCTTATAATTTGTTAAGTGATACAATGCAAACATTTAAAAGGGGAAAACTAAACTATAATTTCTGTGTTGAGTAGAGACTGATCTGTATAAATATTTTGATAACATTTGACCAAATAAAAAGTTCAGACACTGTGGGTTTTGTTATTTCCTGGGAATGCTAAGACATAACAAGATGGAAATTCCTTTTAAAACAGTCACAGCTTTATATAGCAACAAGGGATGCTCAGATTGTTCAAGAAATGAGAAATGTTATCAAGTAGTATTTTTTTTATGATTTTTTTTGATGTGGACCATTTTTAAAGTCTTCATTGAATTTGTTGCAATATTGCTTCTGTTTTATGTTTTGGTTTTTTGGCCAGGAGGCCTGTGGGATCTTCGTTCCCTGACCAGGGATAGAACCCTCACCCCCTGCATTGGAAGACAAAGTCTTAACCACTGGACTGCCAGGGAAGTCCCCTATAAAGTAGTATTGATTATCCACTTACATTATATTCATTTTGAATGATTATTTAGTATTCAGTCTATTCATTTGGCTGTTCATCTATCTGTCCCTTTCAGTCAACATAGATGCATTGATGACCTACCATTTGCCAGGCACTATGATAATTTCTAACATGCAGTGATGCACAAAATCTACTTCCTGCCCTCATCAACATTACGGTTAGTCTGAAAATAACAACAACAAAAACAACAAAAGAAAATGAGTATAAGCAAGGGTAAGCTATAGATTCTCTAACTTGCTGCTAAACTTAAAAATAGGGGACATAGTATTTTTCCAATTACACCTCTGGAAACCATGAATATTATGAAGAAACATAATAGTTTCCATAACAGGAGTAGAAAAATGGGATTGGGTGAGGCAGAGCAGGATGATGGCAGACCAGCAAATAATGTGTTTTTGAAAAGCGTGAATATGTGAAATGAAATTATGACTGCAAAGATCTTGTATGTTTGCCATAATTATCCAGGTGTGGCCCTGCTGATAGTGTTTGGCAGATTTATCTATAGAACAGAAATGGAAAGTTTGCAGAGGATTCTAATTTAAATAAAACAGCTACTCTACATAGGGAAAAGTGTAAATAGGGGAAAGTGTAAATAACAGCTGGCAGTAGTTATGTGTCTCAAAAATCCAAATACTGTTCTGCTTTTGAATATAGGTTAAAGTAGATCTGATATGCCAGTGCTTTTTTTAGGATCTGGAGCCCGGGAATTCTGTAGAAACAGACTGGTGTGATTTTGTGCCCTGCAGATTGTAGGCACTCTTGGTTTATTGGTTTGAAAAAAACTACCAGAAATTACTGGGAAAATGTTATTTCAGAAACTTTTTATAGATTCAGCCTATTCCTATTCCTGCATCAGTTTTTAAAATTCTACCCCTATTCCTATAGGAAAAGTAAGTCTGTCAGCATGTCTATACTGTAGTTGGTGATATTATCACACTTCCTTCAGTAGAGGATGATAGAGCCACTTGAAAATTTTGTGAGTATTCTCCTTCCACTTGAAATGAACAGCATTCCTAAAATAACAAGTTCTAATCTATAAGAGAATGTGAACCAACACATAGGTCACTTATTATTCAGAAGAAATATGCAGCTTCAGCCTCTCTATCTTATATATTTCAAGAGTATTTGTGTTTTGCAGTTTTTGTTATTCCTGTAAAATATGTAATTCTTAGTGATCAGTATATATTTTGCTTGCCAGTGTTTAGTAAACAAGGCTTTAAGGATCTTAAATTACTTTAGGGAACATCTTTAATTTTGATAATTTCCTAATTTAAGAAAGAAAAATTACCTGTGGAGTTTGGAAACTGTGCTCTTTTTTGCAGATTGTTAACTCTTCTATTATTTCCAAAAACCAAGTCAACAGTCATTCTAGAGTCAAAGATTCTCAGCATTGGAAGGAAATTCAAAATCCCTCTAGCTTAACAATCCACATTTTGCTTGATACCATCTGTTGCTGAGCACTTTTGTTGACAGTGAAGTCACTAATCTCTAAGACCCCCAATTCAATCTCAAGATGTCTCTGGTTGTTATAACTTACAAACTCAGCTGTTGGCATCTCCTCTCTAACCACAGTGAGGAGTTGTGCCTTTTCTTTGCCTTCTTATAATGTTCTTTCATCAGTTACCCAGTCCAGAACATTCTTATTCTATTTAGATATTCAAATAATGAAAAATAAATTTTTCTCTTCGACATTTTATGTTGTTGTTTTGTTGGCAAATAAAAATTTAGTGTTTAGCTTTCTTGATACTTACTATTTTTATAAATCCACTCTAGTCCTTTGTTGTAGTTCTTGATCACATGCATGGACTTTCAGAATTTGTAATTTTTTAAAAAAAAATCAACATCCCCTGGAAATCTCTCTCCATAACTCTACTTCATATTTTTAAAAGTTGCCTCTCCCGTTTATCTTCCTTGGGATAAAGAGTGAATTTGTATTTAGAATTGTAGGTTTTTTTCCTTCTAGTCTCACCTAACAGAAACATATAATAATAGGAACTTTTCAAAGGAATGTGTCTCCCTAACAGTTGAAGCTCCTATCTGTATCTATTTATGTCTGCTCCTCCTGCCCCCTCGTATAAAGGAGCTTGTTTCTGTATTCTAACAGATTTATTAGCTTACACAATAATTTCCAATGAAAACGTTTTTCCCACTTGCAGGCAAATAAAAGTATTGTAACATATTTCATAATTATAGCTTAATTTAGCTGAGATTCTCTACCACACAAACTTATTTTCCTGCTGTTTAAGAGCCACTGGAATTTTATCTCAGGCCTGGTTACTCAGAAATGCTGCATTGGAGTGTACAACATAACCTTGGCTAATTCACTTTAAATGCAATTAGCTTCTACCAGGGAATCATGGTAAAAAATATTAAGTAAGGGGATTTTTTTTTTTTTTAAATGTTCTGTGCGTCATTGCATTTTTTTTTTTTTAATTTTATTCATTTATTTATTTATGGCTGTGTTGGGTCTTCGCCTCTGCGCGAGGGCTTTCTCCAGTTGCGGCAAGCGGGGGCCACTATCCATCACGGTGCACGGGCCTCTCACTATCGCGGCCTCTCTTGTTGCGGAGCACAGGCTCCAGACGCGCAAGCTCAGCAGTTGTGGCTCACGGGCCCTGTCGCTCTGCGGCATGTGGGATCTTCCCAGACCAGGTCTCGAACCCGTGTCCCCTGCATTGGCAGGCAGATTCCCAACCACTGCGCCACCAGGGAAGCCCAGGGGATTTTTTTTTTTTCATTAAGTATGTCGTATATTATTTTCATGGTATAAGTGAGTTTTGGGTGGTTGTTTTTAAAATCAAATACTGTTTTTCAGGTGACAAAAAATGTCAATAGAATTATAATTGACATTCTTCTTGAGTTATGCACTCGAGTTATCCACAAGTTATCCACTCAAGCCACTGAACTTCAATGACCATCTTCCAGTTCTAAGATAATTAAGCCAAAATACTGAGGGTGACAGGAAGAGAGAAATAACCTGCGTCCTTGATGACATCATTGTCCCATAAACCATCCCTAGAGCTGCTTTACCTTAGTGTTTACTGTTTTGTGAAATAAAAAATCACCTTATTGTTGTAAGATGTTTTGATTCAGGCCTTCAGATACAGTGAAACGTCCAACATTTTTTTATCCTACGGATAAAATCCTTAATTTCTCTAACCCTATTCATTCACTCATGATTGGAGCATCCACTTTGTTTAAATTTTTTCCTCTTAAACTTCTTCCTTTTTAAACTTTAATCATTTCATTTTTATTTCTTTCTTTCCCTACTGCAAGGGGAGAAGACTAAAGCCACTAAAAATTAAAAGGAGAATAAATTGAAAGGAGGGATTTTGGGTAATTGTAGCACTCTACTTCAATTATATTTGATAGTGTAGACTCTGAGGAACATTATAGAAATCAAGAACTAGAAAGTAATGAATTTTTATTATTTTTCATATCACTGGCCAATATGCTAAGTGCATGTCATACTAAATACATATTATCTTCTAGAAATGGCTGTATCATTTCCCAGAAATTTAAGTAAAAAATACAACATTAAAAAAAGTATTTGAACACTTTTACAGCTCACAAACAGTAATGCAAAAAACATATTGCTCTTTAAGTTTTTCTGAAAACCAAGCTTAATCTCTATCTTGGGCCCCATTCCACTTATTGGCAGAAATCCTTCTAATCTCTTGCAAGAAAATTCACTTCCAAGGAAATTCGTTGATAAAACAGTTTATTTTAGAGGTAAGATTAGTTAGTTCAGGCTTTTTCCCCTTCACCTTTTTTTTCTGTTGTAGAGGCAGTTTTCCTGTGGCTTTCTTGGTGTTCTGATACTTCATGAAGGAATATATATATCCACACTCATTCCGTGGTTCTTGGTGTTGTGATGCTTCATGAAGGAATATATATATCCACACTCATTCTGTGGTTCTTGGTGTTGTGATACTTCATGAAGGAATATATATATCCATACTCATTCCATGGCGGCATCTTGTAAGGAATAAAATTACCCCACTATGGACTTTAGTCATTGACGTTTCTTCACACTGGCTCTTGTCAGTAAATCCATCATTGATCTTACACTCTTGGTGATGCTCAGCTGTGTTTCCCTAACATGATTCCCAATCCATTTGGGAGTCACTGGCTTGCTATCAATACCTCCTGTTCTCTTCAAGTGGTACAAGGGATGGTTTACTGCAGTTTTCCTTCATGCAGGGTATTTGAGGATATCAAGGAGACCTATCTGTTTCTAACATCTCATACAGTGGTCTTATTCCAGAGCAGAACTCAAGACAGATAGGTGAGGCTCTCTCCTGTCCTTTTTGAGATCTAGAATGATGTTTTAGGAAAGAAAGAGATATTTACTATGCTAACTAATATTTAGAAAACTTGAAAGCAAAGTAGGTATGGTGTAGGAGGTAAGCTGAATATCCTTATTTATCATGGATGTATTAAAATACAGCTAAGTTGAAATTTTCAATACATTAGCTTTGCCATTACTAGAAGCTTTTCCTCAAAATGTGTGTTTCCTAAGAATTAGACCTGCCAACAATAGTTTAAGTATAGATTTCTTCTTCTTCTCTCCCTACAACCACATCCCAATCCTCATCAGTTCCTTTTCCTGTCACCCACACAAGTAAATCTTTAAGATGCCTTCCATTACAACCAGATCTCCATGACTAAGCCCTGCTTACAAAGAAAGCAGCATGTGGCTCTGTCATGATTATTCTCATTTGTACATCTAGGAGAGATTCAAATTTGCAGTTTTTTCCCATAGTAAATAGATCAAAGAAGTACACAGTCCTCTATTTTGTATGTCTTAGTAAATAAAATATAATGCTCATGAATTTGGTTGTAACATATTTTTAAATTTAAAAAAGTAGACTATTGGAAATTCTCTAAGTTTCACTTCTAACCTGAATAAGGAATTTGTTTTTAAAATATTCCTAACATTATTAATCATGGTTCTCAGATACCTCTGGTCAAATTCCCTTTTATAGTCATATAGTCTCTTAAAACTCATAATATTTTTTTTTTTTTTTACTCTCAGGGAAACTATTAAAGAAAATATGACCACTATTTCAGTTATCCAGTAAATAACATCATCACCTGTGTGCACTTTTCTCAGAAAGCTATACTTCCTATTATTATAATAAATGGAACTTTACAAATATTACAAATTCCTGGAAAAAACTGTTCAAATATTGTGCTACCTAGATCTTTATTTTTGCTATTTATTAGCTTTGAAAGCAATAATGGAATTGGAATTGGACAACATCACTGCCAACCATTTCTTCCCCAGGGGAGAAAATTTGAAAGAACAAAACAACTCTCTCCTCTTTGAAGCAGATGTTTGATTTGAAGCAAAACCTGAATCTACCTGGTCATCTATAGTTGATACTAGTGTGATAATATTTGAATTTTGTATAATGGTATTTTGAGTGTAGCAGCTGACTTCCCTCTTAGCCTCTCTGTATCCTCAGATTTCTACCTCATTGTTTATCATAAAAAAACAGAATTGGGCTTGGATACCAAAGCTATTCTTGATTTTGTCAAGTACGTAGTATACTCAATTTCTGAGAACATTTTATTGTTAGAGCTCAAAATATTTAGTCCTTGTATCATCTGATATCTATCTCCCTATGATACACACCTGCATGGGTTTGCCCATATGGAGCAACAGAGGAAACACACACACACACATTGGTTTTCTACAGAAGTCTTTTCCTGGAAAACTATATACCTCCTGGCTACCCTCCTGGATTTTTCCTTTGCTAGATTACTGTTCTTTTTCTCTTCAATCAGTTCTATCTGAAATATTTGCAGGACCCCCACTATGTTGTTGACACCCCAGGAAATAACTATAAATGTAGATTAATATATATGCATTAAGTTAGATCTATCTTTTAAATGCCTTTCAAAATATGACAGAGTTTTAATATTTGCCATGAGAAAGCCTCTCACTTTTTTCATCTGTCTGTATCAAAAGAAAAAATACACCTGAATGCCTTCACAACTGTATGAGTAATCGATTGCCATAATAATACGAAGTAACAAGCCACTACAAAACCTCATCAGCATAGAACAATAAGCATTGATTGCTTGCACATTTGGAGTCAGCTGGGGATTGGTGAGATGCTTCTGCTGATCAAGGTTGGGTTTGAGCAAAATTCTAGAGTTGGCTGGCTATTGGCTGATCTAAGTGTGCCTCTGGCTGGGATGACTAGAGTGGTCACCTTCACTTTCTAATTTATTTTCTTTTGAGATAAGCCAACACTTGTTTTGGCTATTTCTAGCATATTCACAAAAAGTGTGGCAAGCACACAGGAGCATAAGAAGGCAAGTGCAAATATGTAAGCATTTTGCAAGCCTCTGCATGGACATTTACTAACATCCCACTGTCTAAAGAAGTTCACACAGTGAGGCCTAGAATCAGAATGGCGGGGCACTACAAAGTGACATAGCAATGGGAAAGGATGCAGACAAGGGTGAAAATTTGGGACCAATTTTGCAATATATGTATAAAAGCTTAAGTCAGAAAGCATTAAAAGAGAGTCTGTGAATTCTATACCAGAAGCTCAGGAGAATTTAAAAAATGAATAGATAATGGTTTCTATAACAAATGAGCTCATGTTTATTGTTTATAGTGATTTTAAAATTCAAAAACTTGTTATTGACTATTTGCATAAGCCACGGATATTTTACAGGTTGGTTAATAGCTGACCTGAATTTCAGCTTGACTGTACTTTTGCAATAGACATTATGAGGGAAAAAGGAGAATTCAAAACTACCAGGTGATCAGTTAAACCCAGAGAAGAAAAATCAAACATAGGCATAAAAATTTTCACTATAAAGAGCTAATGACCCTGAAATTAGGTTAAATATCTTTAGAGTGGTTCAGAATCTGTTCCTAATTTTTTAACTTTTTAGGCTAGCCCTGTAAGAATCTTTTCGAGATAAATCTAGAAATATGACTCCCTTCTTTCCTCCCTCCTCCTTCCCTCCCCCACCCTCTATTTCTCTCTCTCTACTTGTGGATCAGGGAGGAAGTGTCCATCATCATTATACAAAGGAGAGGGGTAAGCTGACCTCTAAGCAAAGACGCAGGTTATACCGTAGGGTGCCAGGAATCTCAGTGATAGTACTTATCAGTCCAGTCTCCAAAAATTGAGGTAAGCATCTAGGTTTCATTGCTAGTCTCAAAAGGAAATAACATTTCATTTTTTATTCTCACATTAAGAGTAAACAGTACGTAATGTACCAAATGTTTCGTCTCAAAGGGAAACATATTTACGTAACATTAGAAGCAATTTTAGCTGTTTCTGCAGAAGAACGCATTTTTCTCAAGAGTGTGAGAAACCTACACAGCCTTGAGTGCACTGAGGACAAACCTCAAAATATGGGAAATATAAAATTTTGCTCCTAACGCTGTATTTGAAAGAGAGTGGATCTAAGAAAAGTGACGATAGGGATCAAGGAGTCAAATATGGATTATAAATTAAAATCCTTGGAAATAATGCCTTTGAATGGTGATTTTTTTGATAAGTCATTTTTATCTAGTTGGAACTTTATTTTATCTCATAGATAAAATAAAATTGAAAATGCCCTGCTATTGATATTTACCTATAGTATATGGCAGATAAGAGTTTTTAAGATACTATTTCTAGCCCTTTAAAAAGCTGTGTTAGTTCTTAATATGTTTTAAAGATTAAAATTAATTAAAAGCCATATTTCTAACAAATATCAACAACAATAATGGCCACTAAAGCAGCTCCAAATTTACAGTGAAAACTTTGGAGCAAAATATTTTATTATTTTTTTTTGTTTAGCTAAATAGTTTCAATCAACTCTATTGAGGTATAATTTAGATTAAGTAACATGCTCAAGTTTTAAGTATACAGACTGAGAAATTTTGACAAATATAAACACTCATGTAACTATCACCCAAATCAGTATATGGAATATTGACATTACGCTAGAAAGTTTCTTCATGCATACTTAGTTAATTCTCCACCCCAGGAAACCACTCGTTTCTAAGATTATAGCTTAGAAACTTCATATATGTATGTGCACTTTTGTGTTTTGCTTCTTTTCAGTTATAGATTACTTTTGACATTAATCTAGCTTTTTCTTATATCAATAGTTTATTCGTATTGTGAAGTAATATTAACGTGCATAAATGTATCCCTACTTGTCAACATACATGTTGATGAGCAAATGAATTTTTCCAATTTTTTCTATTATGAATAAACTGCTATTAACACTTTTGTACAAGTCTCCCATGGACATATGTTTTCATTTCTCTTGGCTAAATAAATAATAGTGTATTGAGTTATAAGAAAATGCCAAATAATTTTCCAAATTGGCTATGTCATTTTATACCTCTAGCAGGAAAATGTGTGTGTTCCAGTTGCTCCATATTCTTTCTAAACCATGGCATTATCAATTTAAAAACTTGGTGGCTATAAAGTGGTATATCATTGTGATTTTAATTTGATTTTCTCTGATGACTAGTAAAAGATATTTATATGTTCTTGGTGCAACTACTTGGTCAAACACATGCATTGTGAATATTTTCCCTCAGGCTGCTGTTTATTTTTCATTTTCTTAATGGTGTCTTTTGAAGAATAGATTTTTTTTTATTTTAAAAGAGTTTAATTTGTCAATTTTTTAATTTAATAATTTTATTCTTTGAGTCCTAAGAAAAATTTGCTTATCACAAGATTGCAAATATTACTTCTATTGTTTTTTTTTTCCTGGAAGTTTTATAGTTTTTATCATTTATGGCTAGTCTATAATATCTTTTGTGACAATTTTTGTGTTTTTGTGTTTGGTGTGAAGTAATGGTTGAAGTTCAATTTTTTTTTCATATGGATATCAAGTTATTCTAGAATCATTTGTTGAAACACAGTATTTCCTGATTAAATTACCTTGGTACCTTTGTCAAAAATAAATTGACCATGTATGTGTGGGTCTATATCTGGATAATCTAGTTTGTTTCACTATTTACTTGTCTTTCCTTATGCAAATAATAAATAGTCTTCACTCAGGTAGTTTTAAAAAAAATCTTTTAAAAAGGTAGTGTAAGCCCTCTTAGCATGTTTATTTGTTTATTCTCTGAAAGCTTTGGCTATCTTAGCCCCTTTGAGTTTCTATATAACTTTTAAATAAGCTTATCAATATCTGCATAAAATATTGTTAGGACTTTCATTTCCAGAGAAGCATAGAGAATAATAGAACAGTTTTATTCTCCCACATGCAACAACAAAAAAAATGAACAAAATCTGTGAAACAGCAGTTTGAAAGACAATGGCTATCAGACAATGAAGAACAGTGAATCTGAAGAGAGGAAACTAATTTGGGCAGCCCTAAGATTGTCCCACATTAACAGCCTTGAAAAGTTTTCCAGGCAATGACATAGGGAGGGGAACACAGGTGGAAATCACTGGACTCCCTGAGTTGAGGCTATGGAGCTGAGAGTTTGAAGAACAAGGTAACTAGAGTTCACAGGCCAGAGTATCAGAGAGGAGAGAGCTACACTAAAAGAGAATTCTGGAAATCTGCAGATGGTCCCTTTTGAGTACTCAGCTCAGGACTGATCAGTGCATTTGTGTGAGAAAACTACCTGACTTAGGAGAAAGAACCACCTGAAAGCATTAGAAGTAACTTTGCTCAGCACTCTCCCAGGACTGAGAATGGTGCCTCTTCACACCAGCCAGACTGAAAAATTTCAAGTTTCGTGAGGATCTGGGTAGAGTATACAAAAGTGTCTTGCCTCAGTGGTGGGAAATTATTAGCTCTAGACCGAGCATTGTTTCACTCCCACTTAATAAAGCTAAAAGCAAGACACACAGTAAACAAACTGTTTCTATATAACTTAATTGTGTCCCAGAATAACATTCAATAATATTGAAAAAAAAAATTATTCAGTATATAACAAGATAAAATTCACAATGTCTAACATCTGATCATAACTGAAAGGCACATGAAGAAGCAGGAAAAATATGCTCCATAATGGAGAGAAAAGGCAATCAAAACATACCTAGAACTGATGCCTATTTCAGAATTAGCAGGAAAGGACATTAAAACCATTATTATGACTGCATTCCAAATATTCAAAAAGACATGTTGAGATAAATAAGATATATAGGAAGATCATATCAAAATTTCAGAGATAAAAAATCTTCAAGTGTATGATGAAAAATACACTGCTTGGGATTAAAGTCAGATTAGACATTGAAGAAGAAAATATTATTGAACTTGAAGTCACAGTAGTAGAAATTATCTACAATAAAACTCAGGGGGAAATAATAATAAACAGTATGAAGGATCAGTGAGCAGTAGATGAACCTCAAGCAGCTTAATTTATATTTAAATGGATTATCTGAAAGAAAAGAAAAGAGGAGGGACAGAAAAAAATATTTGAAGAAACAGTGACTGAAAATTTCCAAATTTGATGAAACATGAAAAAAGTTACACCAAGCCATCTTAATTAAATTGCTTAATCCCAGTGATTTAAAAAAGGAGTCTTCAAAACAGCCAGAGTAAAAGACATATTATGAACTAAGGAACAAAGACAAGAAAGACATCTGATTTCAGACCAAAAATGCAAGAGGAAAGACCAAAGATCAACATGTTTAAAGTATTAAGACATACTGTCTACAAAGAATTTTATACCAAGCACTAATGTCTTTTGTAAAAGAAGGTAAAATATTCCTTTGGACATACAAAAATATTTAATGAATTTCTTCAGGAAGAAGGAAAATGATGTCACACCAAAGTACAGATCTATACAAAGAATGAAGATTATCAGATATGGTGATTTTATGGATGGATACATACTTTTTCTTGTCATTTAAATCTCATTAAAAGATAATCAGAAGTTCAAAAAAATAATAATAATGGAAATGGGGTTTATAACAAAAGTAAAAAGTATGACGACAGTAGGACACAAAGTGGAAATGTAGAAACTATATAATGGAGAAATAGTATAAAGTATACAATTTTAATGTTCTTATCATGAAGTGGTGTAATAGCACTTGAAGATGGATTGTGATACATTAAACATGTGTAGTATTGACTCTAAAGCAGCCATAAAATAACACACACACACAATTTTAGTTAGTAAGCCAACATTAGAGTTAAATAAAAACAACAACAAAAAAGACAGTTAATACAAGACAAACTAGAAGAAAAGGAAAAATGGATGGGACAGAAAAAAAATATGACAAATTGAAAACATAACAAGTTATTAAATATATACCTAGCCATATCAATAATCAAGCTAAATGTAAGTGGTCTAAATATAGAAAACAAAACGTAGAGCTTGTCAGATTGGATAAGCAAGTACTCTGCAACTATATGCAGCTTACAAAAAAATGAATTTCAAATATAAATATACAACTAGGTTAATAATAGAAAGATAGAAAACAGTCTAGCATGTTAAAATAATTAAAATATATTTTTGTGTCTATACTAGTGTATATTCATGTGCCTCTAATGATATAAAGTCTTTGAGGGATAACAAATTTGGGGACGATAATAGGATGAAGAGTGTATTGAATGTGAGAAAAATAGTATATAGAGGGTTAGAGGGAGCTAAGATAAAAAATAGATTACAGAAGGAATATTTTTTACTTTTAAAGACATTGATACATGACTACATGATACTTAATTTTATCTAAAATTTAGCAATATAAAACAGTTCATTTGAAATTTAAATAACTGCCTTTGAAGAAAACTGAGTTTTCATATCTGTCCTCTTTAGATCCTTCAAAGAAAAGAAAGGTTGATAATATACATGTTTTACTCCCTTTGCTCATTAATTTTTAAAGTCTTATCTTTGAAATACCTGCCTTACAATGATGTTTCACCTGATTGGTTATAGCAGACACATTACTGTCACGTCACTAAACATGATGCTTCAGAGAGTTGATTAATTTTGAATACTTGGTTAGAGATGAGAAAACATGGATAGGTTGATTTTAGGATGAAGAATCTATGTGGAATTAATAACATAATCTTCAATTTCAGGCAAAAATTGCCTATGTGCAGCATTTATGATAATCCCAGAATCGCTGGGGTGATTTGCCCAAAAGGCATATTGATAAAGTAGCTAAATTATTTCAGGCATCAGAGACACAATAATTAATGTTTCATTTATTTTCACCAAGCTGGAAAAAATTTATTTGTAAGCCAATATTTGGAAAATATGGGAAGTATTACATATAATTCATAATTTTAGTATTTCATAATTTTAGTTCTAACAATTTTTCTTTGAGAATAAAACAAAAAATGTAATCACGTTTTATAGCTTTCAATATTCCTTCCAAGTATATAGTTTGCCTGTATAATCATTAATATCACCTTAGAATTTTTATTCCATTTATATCTTAAAATATGGAGCTTTCCTTTGGATGCCTGTTAAAAATATGGCATGATAGAAGACCAGATTTATTAGCAGGGACTAAGAAGTTGGTTTGGATCATAATATTTAAAGCTCCATATTGTTTGAAAAAGAAAAGAGGGCAAGAAAAAAAGAATGGAGATAAGAGAAGGAAGTGGGAGCCTTACATTTAAAGTGAACAGGAGATCCAGGAAAAAAAAAAAATGTGATTTGCTGTTTTAGCTTCTTTCCTATTCCAAGGTCTTTTTTCCTTTTTTCTTTTTTTTTTTTTAAATTCACATCTTCTACCCTTTGTTTTATCCTTCATTCTTTAGACTTTGTAGACTAGGGTTCAGAGCTGAATATTCTCAATCAGTATACTAAACTCAGAAATCCTGTGGCTACTACCCTAAAGTTTAAACCCACTCCTATTGGTTAACATCCCCTAAACCTTAGACAGAATAGTGTAGCTCTTTCACTGGGACATTTGTCTTGGTTGACAATACATGACAATACATAGAAAACTCATTCTTTTTGTTGCAATTCAACACAAAGTTATTAGGTGTTTATTGAGAATAAAATACTAACATAGTCTATAGAGTCAAACCAATAAGGCCTAATACCAAATATTAACAATATTAACACATCCATATACCCTAATATATGTCTCACATGTTTAAAACTAACCATCTGATTTAAAATAGCTAGCCTGGACAGCATGCTCTATCCAAAAGCTTTACGGGGCTGAAACATTATACCACATGCATCATTTTATATTTGTTGTCAGTGTTCTCTAGCTAAAGACTACCAGAAACACACCTACAGTTAAACAGGTTGGGTTTATTTATTACTCATTGAAGTTAGTGAGAATGGAACTCCGGGGATAATCATGGAACATTTCAGTAAGGGGATGTTAAAAAGGACTTACAGAATTTAGGCTCTGAGAGGGTGTTTGGGAGGACAGTCTAATGGAGTAGGGGCTCACTCTGAAATGCGAGCATTCAGAAAGCAGGGGAAATTTTGATGATAGTGTTAGTGGAAGAGGGTCTGGAGACCCCTCCTTCCATGGGCCTCGGTTCTTGGTAAGGACGCAGAGAAGGAGGTCTTACCCATTGCAAGAGAATCTATTGAAGATGAGAGAACACCTCAGGAGAGAGATGGGCCAGACCAAGGAAGGCAACGGCTCCAGAGGGCTGAGTTGTAAAGTTTTTAAGGCAAGGTTTTTGCATAATCCAGGAGGCCGCTGATTGACAGTCTTAATTGAGAGCTGCAGGTTATATAACAAGAGGCGCTGTTGCGCATGTCCTCCCCATAATTCAGTCTGTTATAATTAGATGTATGTATTCATAGAATATTTATGAACATTTAATGAGCCCAGTGGCCGCCAAAGATTATCGAAGGACATGATAGCGTGAGGTGTGCGCATGTGCCGGAGTGGGGAAAGTCCATCCAGTCAGTCAGTGGGGGATTTTTCCGGTCCGCTGACCATTTTGGAGTAATGATGGGGGCGTGTTTGGGGTGGGGTTGGCAAATAGCTTAGGCAGCTATTGGACATTAAGCCAACGGGGCCGCCTCTCGTTGCTCATGGCTAACTTCCTGCCTAGCAATAGGATAGCTCATTAAATCTTATCTATAGATTGAGGCGACTAGAGCAAAGCTAAAGCCTTAGTTGATAAATAGGCAGCAGTCACTCATATTAGCCTGGAGTGGGGATGTTTGAGATTTTGTGGCTTGGACAATGCTCATGTCTATGTTCAGGAGTAATAATAAAGTGGTCACACAGTGCCCTTGTCTGATGTTGATGTTCTGTGAAATTTGTGTATGTTCAACAAGGGATCACCGAGACCTGGCTCTGAAGTGAGGTCAGAGCCCGAATGTCAGGGTCTGATTTTCTTTCTCCATTTAAACATGGAGTCTGTTTCTTAGTGTCCTGGGACATAGTGTACAATTACTTTTTCTTCATAACAATAGCAAGGATATATTTTATTTTAAATCTTATCTCTTCTTTATCATATCATAAAGTTCATCTTCATGATAGGCACTCAATAAATAATAGGTGAATAAAAAATGAGTGAATAAATGAATAAGTATTGAAATAGACACATAAACCAGAGGCCAGACTCAAAATGAGTTGAGAAGGGAAAAGAATCAAACACTCATCCAAATACTTTGGTCCTAATGTTTTTACCTGAAAACTGGGTTTGCCTCTTGGAGGGTGTCTAGCCAAAAGACACAGCCAAGGTAAGGATTAGGAGAAGGAAGGATTTATTATTACTTGCAGCAAGTGAGGAGAACACCAGGGATCTTCCTCAAAGCAGTGTCTCCCTGAACAGCAAAATTGGGGAAGTTTTAAGCTAAGGGTACATGCATATTCATGCAGGGGCTTGAGCAGAGGAGAATTCAGCATAGAATTGGGGCAAAGGTCGACAAAGTCCAAGCCTTAGTTGATTGAAGTCATGAGGGTCAGGAAAGGTCAACACCATCATTCCTTAGGTTCCGACTAGTCTGGGGTCTCAGCATGTAGTTAACATTCTCCATCCGGGTGGGGGCTTAGGTCATGCAGAACTCAAAGATATGTATCAGATTGTTATGTATATCCCTTGAGGAGGAGCTAGGACAATTTTATCCCCATACTATCGTTCATTGACTGCTTTTCCTTTGTTCCTGCATTCCCTCACTTCCCTTAAGGTTAATTACTGAGACCTGTTCAAGGGAAAGGCTTAGATCACAAAATGGCTTAGGCCAAAATGGCTTCTGTTATGTCAAGAAAGCCATACCTGGTTTTCTTTCTCTGGGGACCCCCTATCCCATCTGCTTACAAAATTGCAATATGACTTGGGCAAATTTTATTGAAAAGAGAATAATAATAATAACAACTAAAAATAATTAACATTATGAAGCACCTGTTGTATTCCAGGCCACATATCTCTCCAGTTCCCAAACAACTCTTTAAATGAAGAATTATTTTAACCCTAAAACCAATATTTGGAGAGGTTCAGTCAATATTCCAAGGTCATGAAGATAGTAAGGAGTAAGCTCAGCATTCTAACCTAGGAGGTCCCTCTCTCAGATCCTTACTTCTTCTTTATCCTTGAACCATTACATTTGTCCCCTGCTATCAAAGCTAAATATATTGCTAATAGCCAGATAATTGCCATATTTAATAGCCTTTTTTCAAATGCAGTGCTACTTCGCTGCTCTAGGTTTCAAACTGTACTGGATTCTCAACTACCTCATCTCTGAGTTACTCTTCTGGCTCTTCTTCTGCCTCTTTATTTCTTTCATGACTTATTTTGTTAACATTTCAATGTCCTTGAGTTCTGCCCTCCATGCTAAGCCTTCTTTTTAGTCTCTCTCCCTGTATAATTTCACTCCCACAATTTCAGTTACTACCTATCTTTCCAGTTCTGTGTTATCAGGTCTCATGTTGCATCTGAGTTCCAGCTCTGCATTTTCAGGAGCCTATTGCTCATTTCCACGAGCATCTAATACAAGATTCTACCTCCCCCACCCCATCTCTCTCTTTGTCTCTCCCTCTCCACCACCACTACTAAATTTCTTTCATTTTCTATCTCCCCATTTCACTTAAATTAATCTACAAAGTTGCCTAAACACACTTTTAGAGGCAAAGCAGTACCCATTCTTATTCCTCATATTCAATTGGTCATCAAAATCTATCATTTCTACTTTTCACACATCGCCATTCATTATTGGACACTTTCAAGAGCCTCCTTACAGATCTTCATCTCTTTAGTAAAATTTACCCTCTCCATTGTACTTAAAACACAGATCTAATAATTCAGGTTTGGTCCCACTTAAGTATAACCTTGGAAGGCTTCATAAGATTTTTAACTATTTGATCCTAACCCGACATTCCAAATTCATTTTCACTACTTTTTCCTGAAATTGTGATATCTGCCAAATTTTATTATTGAAACAATCAAGCCCTTTCATTTTCTCTTTACCATTTCCACCATATGGATTCTTCTGTCTTAACTTGGCCTTTTTGAAAATTCTACTCATGTTAAAAACCAAGATTTACTTAATGCTTCTAATATTCTAAAATTATACTAAATCCTTTACATGAATTTCCTCATTTAATCTTCAGAATCACCCTGTGAGGAAAACACTTTTGTATTCCCAGGAAAATTAAGACCTAGTGTGGATGAATACCTTGCCCATGGATATACCACAATCAGGTAGTGAAGCTGATATTGGAACCCATACTTTTCATTACAAGCTATAAGTATACTTCTTCTCTGTAATTCCTTTCATAGTCCCCATCTGCCAGTACACCCTTGACCACGGAATATACATGTAAGCTTATGCTGACGAATTTGAATGCTTGGATTGTGGTCAAAACTTAGATAACTGCTATGTTGAGTAATTAAATTGAGCATCTGGAGGACAGCCACTGTATGTCATTCATATTCAAATCCAATATTAGCCCATGGTATATAGAAAGCCTTGTTGAATGAATAATAAGTAAAGAGATGATCTATAGTAAAGAAAACACAATACTTTGGTTGCTAATATAGTTTTAATGTATTTATTTTCTAGTTAACAAAATGGTGAAATACTGTAGAAAAAATATTCTTTTTTCCTGTAAGCTTTCTTCTATAAATTACGAGTCCTCTGATTTCTTTCTTTAACATTCCACGCCCCTCACCAAATCCACCTAAGAATAAAATTTATGTAAAATGAAGAAGAGGGCCTTAAGTGCCTTAAGAATTTTGAGTCCATTACTATTCCTCTTTTTCATTAGTGTTAAAATGTTCACTTATCTCACTGTTTTGGAATTTTCTTAGTAGTCAAGTATTTTCTTGACAAATAATGTGAAATTTATGAAAAAAATTATACAAGCAATCCAAAGTTGCAAGTAAAAAGTTGCTTTAAAACATCCATGAGTAGATAGACAACCAATTACATTCCTGTACTTTTCATCTACTGACCAGTATACATTATTATGGGGAGAGGATTATCTATGACATAGAAATATCACTCTTTTCAGTAATGCTTCTTAAAGCCTTAGACATGTTCAGACCCTAATCACCTGAAGAGTGGAAAACCAATTTTTTAAGTTGACAGGAAAGATTCTTCTAGAACAGGTTCAGGAGTCAGTACAGAAGTTATAGTACACAATATTTATCTCTCTTTACTCACCTCAAAAACTTCATCTCTGCATGTATGGTATTAGGTAGCAAAAAAAAAGTCAAGGGACCAGGACTTTCACAAAACAATCTTATATGACTGTAAAGATTTTAAAGATTCTAAAACAGAGGTTCTAAAATCTGACTTCCACAAAATCACCTAGGAAAATTTAAAAATACATATTCTGGGGCTTCTTCCTGTATCTAATGAAACACAATCATCAAAGAAGGCATCCAGGAATTATATATAATTTTCTCCACCTCAGCATTTCAAGCTCTTATGCACAAATGCCCTTTGAACCACTACCCTACTATAACTCATTTAGGACAGAACACAAATGAGAAATCAAAAGAACTATTATACTAATAGTCAGCTAGACTGTACTTCTTAGTATGGAGAATATTTTGATAAATTGAGAGAAATAAGTATTAAATCTACCAAATGCTTTTAAGTTCTTGGCCACCATGAAGACATATGTGCTAATTCTCTATCTATGCCTGGAACTGTCTGAATTTGTGCTAAACCTGTTTTATCATCTCCCATCTGAGCTGGTTTAAGAAGCAGGCTAGGTGATTATTTGTCTGGTTAGTCTAACATCACTCAGTTATAAAAAATTGATCAGAATTCCTCTTAGGACAGTTCTGAGTGTGTTTCAAAGTGATATTTTGGTAAACTTCTTGCTTGTTTTGCTGGAGTGAGGAGGAGTGGACACTTACTTGATAACCATGCCTCTGATGAATTCCAGAACAGGCATCATCCGTTATTGCTTCTGACTGATAGTTTGATGTGCAAAAATCTCATTAATCAAAACTCTCTAGATTGGAATACAGGATAATTAAGATCTATGGAAAATTACTCTGCACTATCCAGAGTGTAAATATTTCAGAATATCTAAAGTATTTATTTATTTTTACTGGCAGTTATTTATTAATCATGTGTGCTTGTTTTCTTTAATCACTTTTATAGAGTGCCTATAAAATAATGTGTCTAATTTTGTTAGAGTTAAAATTGTTCAAGAATGAAAATTTTCCAAGAATTTATAAGCACAACTAATTATTAAAATTAGTTGAATAATCTATTTGCAAATTATTCCTATCCATTTATTAGATCATGCTCTGTAAGAACATATTCTGGGAGCATTTCTGCAGTCCATATTTTAGCTAATGTTCATATTGGGAAGAAAAAGAATTAAATAAAATATAAAGAATTCCCCAAATTACTCTTTGATAATTTTGCTATTTTTCATATCCAAATATCATTTTTAATATTCATAATTCCTAATATAAATATTTATTTTCATTTTTAATATAAGTATATTATATGGTTATATTTTGAGATTTAATTTTTCTTTTAAATCTTCATTAGTTGCTGGAGTTGAGCAGATTCATGGGGACAAGATGAGAAATATGCCCAGCTACATCTGTGTGTTGCTCTAGAAGATAATAGGAAGACTCGTGATTGTTTATCCTATGATCTGGGCTGAAAATATTTCACTGCCCTCTCCTGTGATATGGTGAACATTATCTTGATATTAGTAAACTTTCCTGTGATTCTGTAAGTCAGACTCTCTGTTACCCTAGGGTCCCAAGTACCTATCACTGGTAGGTAGGCATCTTTTTATTATCTGTATTAAGATTGAATTGTTCAGAATTTTACTGTTGATTATTTTCTCTTTGTGTTTGCTTGGATAATTTCCAAAGAGAGAAATATTGAACAGAATAACATTCTTGCCAAATAGTTTTTAAACATTATTTCATTAATAACTATTAGGGTGGTAAAAAGATAGTTAATACTCTTTCTTCTTAAATAACCTTTTTCTGTGTGTAATGGGTAAATGAATTTCTCAGGAATACAATCCTTAGACCTGTACTGTTATGTAGCTGTCAAGATATTGAACACAGTGACACTAACGTTTATGCTCATTTAAAGTATTGACTCTCTTATGAGACAAAGCAAATGACACAATTCTTTACACTTATATTTTGTTTGCTTATTTCACTCTTAATCTATTTGATTGGAGAATCAAATTTGTGATCTTTCCCAACATGACATTTTATATTTGTAGAGAATTCTTTTTTCCAGTATCATCACTGAAATTTTTAAATGGATTTAAAGTTCTATGGCTTGAGAGATGAAAGTATGATATAGTTCTCTGTGATTACTGTTCATTCTGTGCTTCACTATTTTAACTAGATCCACTTTCAATGAGATACTTTTTTCTTTTACATTATGGTTTATTTCAGGATACTGAATATAGTTCCCTTTGCTATACAATGAGACCTTGCTGTTTATCCACTCTATAAATAGTAGTTTGCATCTGCTAATCCCAAACTCCCAATCCAACCCTTCCCTGCTCCCCCTCCAGCTTGGCAACCACAGGCTGTTCTCTATGTGCATCTGTTTCTGTTTCACAGATAAGTTAATTTGTGTCATATTTTAGATTCCACATATAAGTGATATCATATGGTATTCATCTTTCTGTTTCTGACTTACTTCGCTTGGTATTATAATCTCTAGGTCCATCCATGTTGCTGTAAATGCCATTATTTTATTCCTTTTTTTATGGCTGAGTTATATTCCATTGTATATATACACCAAATCTTTATCCATTCATCTATTTATCCATTCATCCATTGATGGACATTTAGGTTGTTTCCATGTCTTGGCTATTGTAAATAGTGCTGCTTTGAACATGGGTGCATGTATCTTTTCGAATTATAGTGTCATCCAGATATATGTCCAGGAGTGGGATTGCTGAGTCATATGGCAGCTCTATTTTTAGTTTTTGAGGAAGTTCCATACTTTTTTCCATAGTGGCTGCACCAATTCACATTCCCATCAACAGTGTAGGAGGGTTCCCTTTTCTCCACACCCTCTTCAGCCTTTGTTATATGTAGACATTTTTAGTGATGGCCATTCTGACTGGTGTGAGGTGGTACACACACACATTGTAGATCTGATTTGCATTTTTCTAATAATTAGCGATGTTGAGCATCTTTTCACGTGTCTATTGGCCATCTGTATGTCTTCTTTGGAGAAATGTCTATTTAGACCTTCTGCCCATTTTTTGATTGGGTTATTTGTTTCTTTGTAATTGAGCTGTATGAGCTGTTTGTATATTTTGGAAATTAAGCCCTCGTTGGTCACATCATTTGCAAGTATTTTCTCCTGGTCTATAGGTTGTCTTTTCATGTTGTTTATGGTTTCCTTTGTGGTGCAAAACCTTATAAGTTTGATTAGGCCCCATTTGTTCATTTTTGCTTTTATTTCTATTGCCTTGGGAGACTGACCTAAGAAAACATTGGTGCAATTTATGTAAGAAAATGTTTTGGCTATGTTCTCTTCTAGGAGTTTTATGGTGTCATGCTTTATTTTAAGTCTTTAACCCATTTCAAGTTTATTTTTGTGTATGGTGTGAGGGCGTGTTTTAACTTCATTGATTTACATGCAGCTGTCCAACTTTCCTAGCACCACTTGCTGAAAAGACTGTCTTTCTCCCATTTTATATTCTTGCCTCCTTTGTTGAAGATCAATTGTCCATAGGTGTGTGGATTTGTTTCTGGGCTCTCTATTCTGTTCTATTGATCCATATGTCTGTTTTTGTGCCAATACCACACTGTTTTGATTACTGTAGCATAGTATTGTCTGAAGTCTGGGAGGGTTATGCCTCCTGCTTTGTTCTTTTTCCTCAGGATTGCTTTGGCAATTCTGGGTCTTTTATGATAACATATAAATTTTAGGATTATTTGTTCTAGTTCTGTGACAGATGTCATGGATAATTTGATAGGAATTGCATTAAATCTGTAGTTTGCTTTAGGTAGTATTTCATTAATATTTAACAATATTAGTTCTTCCAATCTAAGAGCGTGGGATATTTTTCCATTTCTTTAAATCATCTTTAATTTGCTTTATCAATGTTTTATAGTTCTCAACATATAAGTCTTTCACCTCCTTAGACAGGTTTATTCCTAAGTATTTTTTTTTTTTTGGATGTGATTTTAAGAGGGATTGTTTTTTACTTTCTGATACTTCATTGTTAGTGTAAAGAAATGCAACCAGTTTCTGTATATTAATCTTGTATCCTGCTACCTTGTTGAATTTGTTTATCAGTTCTAGTAGTTTTTGTGTGGAGTCTTTAGGGTTTTCTATATATAGTATCATGTCATCTGCATATAATGACAATTTTACCTCTTCCCTTCCAATGTGGATACGTTTTATTTCTTTTTCTTCTCTGATTGCTACGGCTAGGACTTCCAATACTATATTGAATAGAAGTGGTGAGTGTGGGCATCCTTGTCTTCTTGCATATTTTAGTGGGAAGTCTTTCAACTGTTCACTATTGAGTATTATGTTGGCTGTGGGTTTGTCATAAATAGCTTTTATTATGTTAAGATGTGTTCCCTCTCTACCCACTTTGGTATTAGTTTTTATTATGAATGGATGTTGAATCTTATCAAATGATTTTTCTGCATCTATTGAGATGATCACGTGTTTTTTGTCTTTTCTTTTGTTGATGTGCTGTATCACATTGATTGATTTGCGTATGTTGAACCATCCTCATGACCCTGGGATGAATCCAACTTGATCATGGTGTATGATCTTTTTTATGTGTTGTTGGATTGGGTTGGCTATTATTTTCTTGAGAATTTTTGCATCTATATTCATCAAAGATATTGGCCTGTAATTTTCTTTTTTGGTACTGTCTTTGTCTGGTTTTGGTATCAGGGTGATGGTGGTTTCATAGAATGACTTTGGGAGTGTTCCCTGCTCTTCAGTCTTTTGGAAGAGTTTGACAAGGATTGGTATAAATTCTTCTTTGTATGCTTGGTAGAATTCCCCAGTGACCCCATCCAGTCCTGGACTTTTGTTTGCAGGGAGTTTTTTTTTTTTTAATTACAGATTCTATTTCACTTATAGTGATTTGTCTGTTCAAATTGTCTGTTTCTTCTTGATTCAGTTTTGGTGGGCTGTATGTTTCTAGAAACTTGTCCATTTCTTTTAGGTTGCCCAGTTTGTTGGCATATAATTGTTCATAGTATTCTCTTATGGTTTTTTTGTATTTCTGTGGTAATTTGTGGAATTTCTCCTCTTTCATTTCTTATTTTGTTTATTTAGGTTCTCTCTCTTTTCTTCTTGGTGAGCCTGGCCAGAGGTTTGTCAGTTTTCTTTATCCTTTCAAAGAACCAACTCATTTTTATTGATTTTTTTCTATTTTTTTAAAATTTCTACTTTATTTCCTCTATCTTTATTATTTTCTTCCTTCTGCTGACTTTAGGTTTTGTTTGTTCTTTTTTTTTTTGTAATTCTTTTAAGTGGTAGGTTACATTGTTTATTTGAGATTTTTCTTGTTTTTTGAGGAAGGTCAGTATCGCTATAAACTTCCCTCTAAGAACTGCTTTTGCTGCATCTCATAGATATTGTATGATTGTGTTTTCATTGTTATTTGTCTCAGGGTATTTTTAAATTTCCTCTTTGATTTCATTGTTGACCCATTGGTTTTTTTAGTAGCATGTTCAGTCTCCATGTTACCATTTTTTTCTCGTTTCTTTTTCCGTGGTTGATTTCTAGTTTCATGCTGTGTGGTCAGAAAAGATGCTTGAAATAATTTCTACCCTCTTAAATTTGTTGAGGCTCGTTTTGTGCCCTAGTATGTGGTCAGTCCTAGAGAATATTCCATGTGCACCTGAAAAGAATGTGTATTCTGTTTTTTTTGGATGTAATGTCCTGAAAATATCAATTAAATCTGACTGTTCTATTGTATCATTTACATTTAGGATCTCTGTTGCCTTATTGATTTTCGGTCTGGAAAATCTGTCCATTGATGTGATTGGGGTACTAAAGTCTCCTACTAATATTGTATTCCCGTCAGTTCCTCCCTTGATGTATGTTAGTATTTGCTTTACGTATTTAGGTGCTCCTTTATATTAACGAGTATAATGTCCTCTTCTTTATATAGTGTCCTTCTTTATCTTTCTTTATGGCCTTTGTTTTAAAGTCTATTTTGTCTGATATAAGTATTGCTACCCCCATTTTCTTGTCATTTCCATTTGCATGAAATATCTTTTTCCATCCGCTCACTTGAAATCTAAGTGTGTCCTTTGCCCTGAAGTGGGTCTCTTGTAGGCAGCATATTGTAGGCTCTTATTTTTTTGTTTGTTTGTTTTTTTTAATCCAGTCTGCCACTCTGTGTCTTTTGATTGGAGCATTTAGTCCATTGACATTTAAGGTAATTATTGATATTTATTTATTTATTACCATTTGAAACCTAGGTTTCCAGTTGATTTTGTATTTCTTCTTTGTTCCTTTCTTTTTCTTTTTGTTTTTCCTATTGTGGTTTCATGGTTTTCTTTTTTTTTTATAAATTTATTTATTTATTTATTTATTTATTTATTTATTTATTTTTGGCTGTGTTGGGTCTTCGTTTCTGTGCGAGGGCTTTCTCTAGTTGTGGTGAGCGGGGGCCACTCTTCATCACTGTGCGCAGGCCTCTCACTGTCGCGGCCTCTCCCGTTGCGGAGCACAGGCTCCAGACGCACAGGCTCAGTAGTTGTGGCTCATGGGCCCAGCCGCTCCGCGGCATGTGGGATCTTCCCGGACTGGGGCACAAACCCGTGTCCCCTGCATTGGCAGGCGGATTCCCAACCACTGAGCCACCAGGGAAGCCCATGGTTTTCTTTTGTATTATGCTTGTGTTCTCTTCATTTTGGTTTTTGTGAATCTATTGTATGTTTTTGATTTGTGGTTACCCTGTTTCTCAAGTATGTTAACCCCTTTCTATATCTACTCGCTTTAGACTGGTAGTCATATAGGCCAAACACATTCTAAAAAAAAGAAAAAACGACTTTTTCTTACTCTACTCCCCACATTTTATGATTTTAATGTCCTCTTTTAATCTTCATATTTATCCTTTTGTTGTTTATTGTAGTTATCATTGCTTTCACAAAAATGTTTTGATTTTTTTTTTAATCTGTATATTGGCTTGCTTAAGTGATTTACTTTCCAATTATGATTTTCTCTTTCCTATAGATGCTTGCTTCTTTTCTATTTAGAGCAGACCTTTCAATATTTCTTTTAGGATAGGTTTAGTATTGCTGTATTCTTTTAGTTTTTGCTTGTCTGAGAAATTCTTTATCTCTCCTTCTATTCTAAATAATAACCTTGCTGTGTAGAGTATCCTAGGTTGCATATTTTTCCCTTTCAGGCCTTTGAATATATCTTGCCACTCCCTTCTTGCCTGAAACATTTCTGTAGAGAAATCAGCCAGTAGCCTTATGGGGGTCCCTTGTAATTAACTCTTTGTTTTTCTCTTACTGCCTTTAGAATCCTCTTTCTTTAACTTTTGCCACTTTAATTATAATATGTGTTAGTTTAGGTCTATTTGGATTCATCTTGTTTTGGACCCTTTGTGCCTCCTGTACCTGAATATCTGTTTCCTTCTTTGGATTTGGGAAATTTTCAGCCATAATTTCTTCAGATACATTTTTGATCCCCTTTTCTCTTTCTTCTCCTACTGGGATCCCTATTATGCATAGATTGGCATACTTTATATTATCCCATATGTCTCTTATATTGGTTTCATTTGTTTTCATTTGTCTTTCTGCTGTTCTGATTGGTTGATTTCCATTATTGTATCTTCCAGATCACTTATTTGTTCTTCTGCATTATTCAATCTGCTATTCATTGCCTTTAGTTCAGCTTTTGCCCAGGCAAATGAGTTTTCTAAATTTTTTTGGTTCCTCTTTATAGTTTCTAGTTCCTTTCTACAGTAATCTGCATTTCTATCAATAGTCTTTCTTATTTCCTTCAGTATTTTCATTATTTCCTTTTTGAAGTCAGTGTCTATTAGACTGAAGAGGTCTGTTTCATTCTTTACTCTTTAAGGGGGATTCTCTTGATCTTTTAATTGGGAGTGGTTCCTCTGCTTTTTCATTTTACTTATATTTCTCTGACTTTAAGGAGAAAGAGTTTCTCTGACTTTAGGAGAGAAAGTTGTCTAATGTTGTCTTGAAGGGCTGCTTTTATGTGGGAACATTCCTGTGTAGTCTGCATGAGTCTAATATTTTTGGTGTAAGGGCTGTTTTTAGTATGGATGCCTGCTGCTTCTTTCCTCAGTGTGTGCTGGTCTTTGTCCCCTTGGTGGGGGTGTGATTGGTGTTGTGATGACCAGAGCCTGCACTGGCTATTGAGTGGGACCTCCTCTTTGTTCCATGGTTGTCACTGCCCTGTCAGGGGCAGGATCTGCTTTTTAGTTGTTTGAGTAGAAGCTCCCAGATCAGTTTCTGAGCTGTGGTGTGAGGTAGGTGGGATTGGAGCACTCCTGCTGGGAGAGGAGCCACTGAGTATTCCTCTGCCAGAGCTTTGCACCTGAGTGCACTCTGTGTTGTTACCTGTCACCCATTTTGTGGGCTCACACAGTACACCGTTTTTCACACTGCCCTCAGCCCTGCCTCACCCTTGGAAATCCAGGCAATCAGCCCTGGTGTTCCTTCCACACTGTGTTCACAAACCTACCGACACAGATCCATAAGCGTAGATCCACTGAAGTCATGTACCAGGACTGCACTAGTTGTGCACTTGGACCTGCCGTGAGAACTATGGAAGCAGCTCACACCCCAGCTTTTAAGGCCACAGCTGCCAAGGCCAGACCCTTCCCAGCCACAGGAGCACCTGTTCTTCACTCAGATGTCCCACAGGTGCTGAGTTTACAAAGCTGGTGGAGGTGGCATAAATCTGGGGGGTGCACTGCCACGGGGAGAGGGCTCAGATTTCAGTCCTTCTTTCTAAGTCGCATGGCCCCTGGGACTCAGCTCTGATTTCAGCCCCATTTCCACGTGTGGGCAACCTGCTGGTGCTTGTGGGTCCCCAGAACTCATGTAATGCTGGCTGAGAGTGTGCTGAGAAAGAGGCTGCTATGGCAGGCCCCACCCCTCCCTTTGAACACCACTTCACAATAGTGCTTCACTTCTGTGGCAGGCCCATGCTTTCTTCTGTGTGCACACACCCCACCCCCACTGGTTTTCAGCCGGTACAATGATCCAGCCCCTTCAGGCTGTCTCTGCTTAGCCAACCCCAGTCCTCTTCCCAGGTCGGTCCTCTGAAGCCCAAGTTTCATCACCCAGTCCCCACACCCACCAGCACATGTGTGTCTCGGGCTGGGGAGCACAGAATGGTAGCACAGACCATCTGTGTAAGTCTCTCTCTCTTCTGACTGCCACAGACAGGCTGCTGTGCTCTCCTCCGAGCCTGTAAGGTTCCCTTTGTGTTCCGGCTGATCTCTCCACTGGTGAAGGGGCTTCCCAGGGTGAGGGAACCTTTCCTCTTTCACAGCTCCCTCCCAGGGCCCCGGGGGCACAGGTTCTATCCTGATTCCTTTTTGTTTTTCTTTCTTTTGTTCTACCCAGTTACGTGAAGATATTTCTTGTGATTTGGGGTGTCTGAGATATTTTGTCAGTGTTTAGTGGGTATTCTGTGAGAATTGTTCCTCATTTAGTTGTAGTTTTGATGTATTTGTGGGAGGAGGTGAGCTCCATGTCCTTCTATTCCACCATCTTGATTCTTCCCTCTCAGTGAGATTTTAGCCACCTTCTCTCGAACTCAGATTGTATCACTTTTAAGTTTACTTAACTTAAACTTACTAAGTACTAGCTAAGAATATAAAAGTTATTTTATGTAATACGGCAGCAATACTACTCCAAAGGAAGGCCACGCTTCAGAATAGATTTTTACTAAATGTTTGAAAATAAGAGAGAGTGATCGAAGGAAAAAAAAGAAACAATTCTCAACTAAATGTTAGAGAATATTCAAAAAGACAATTGGTCTTTTCTCTCTATAGAGAATCTTATACAAGATATGAACCTCCCAAGGCCCACGGCTATGATCCTATTCCTAAGCCCTGTTTTCTTCTTCAAAATTTTTTTCTCATATCTTCTCTTATTCAACCTGTGGGTTTCCCCTCTTGGCTGCAGGTTAATAGGAGAAAAATGGAAACTGCCATCCACTTATTACTGATAGAATGGTAGGGATATTTTTCCTCCAATATATACCTCCTCCTTCCATACGATGTCAAAGAGGCTCTTTGTTTCATCACCCAAAGTGTACATTTTTATGTCTTGTAATCCAAGAAGACATCTACCATAGATATCAATACATTTAGAACTAAAAAGACTTTGTAATTGATTGGATATAGCATTAAAGAAAGGTAGTCAAGAATGATATTTATTTTTCTGGAACTGAGCACTTGGTGCTTTTTATTGAGGTAGATAATACAGCCAAAAGCACATCAAGTTTTGAACATATCAATGGAACATATAAATTTTTGAAGTACCGAATGGGTTTCCTCAGAGCAGGGATTTTACCTAGCTGGGCAGCAGATGAGAATGAGGCAAAGGATTTGAGAATATTAGAAAAGAATGGTTGGTTGAAACAATGAGCAATGAGGTCTGAGCTGTTTAGGGAATGGAATTAATGGGGAAAATGTAAAAGGTAGAGGAGCTGAAGATTTCAATACAGTTAAGCAACAAATACTGTAGATAATGTACGTGAAAGTTGGAAGAATGGATGTTAATATCAAGATTTTATAATTACTTTGGGGAGATGGCTGATGTTATTGGTGTTACAAAGGTGAAGGGAATAAGTAGTTGGTAATTTGAATGTGTATTCTGCATCATCGCAGGCCAGTATAATGGTGGCAAGATTTGTTAGAAAAGAAGTATTTCAAGAATGAGAAGCCAGGAAATTGACAGATTCAAATGATAATGAGGGAGAGAGTTTCATTTACTGGGCTGACCTAGTTTCAAAGGAGGATATTTTCCAGTTTTGGAGGAGCATCAGTGGTCTGGAAGTGGTACTGTAGAGTCAGAAACACACTAAGCCCACCTCAAACAAGAAGTTCATGGGGTACAGGGGAATGAGCTGAAGTTCAGTTGACAAAGTGGATGGGAAAGCAATCTATCAGAAAAGAGCTAGGATTTGGTCATGGGGAAAACCAGAAGAAACAGTATGTGAGTAGGTCAGTGGTTTACAAAATGTGTTTCCTAAGAGCGATTTCAGAGGGCACACATGAAAGATTGGAAAGGTGACAGGCAGTGGGAGGTTGGATTAGAGATAAGGAATCAAAGATAATAAAAGGATGAATGCATGGGGAGATGGACATTTCAGGGGTGGGAGAAGCTTACTTTTGGGCAATGAATACCCAAGAATGGTGGTGTTTTGAGGTTTGCTGCAGTGATCTGACCTTACACATCAGTACCCCTTTATCATTGTCATTTATCATTTATCATTATCATGACTTCTTTAGCATTTTTCAGAAGGATGAGAGAAACTCAGCCTGGGTTGAAAAAAATGAACCTCACCCTGATACAGGCAAGTAATGAGGCTAATTATTTTTGAAGAATCTCACCATAATTTGGAAATGACTGCAGTACCTAGGAAATGTAGATTAATTTATTCACTCCCTCATAAATACTGAGAACTTCCTCTGTGCCAGACACCATTCTAGAAACTAGGATTACAGCAGTGAACCAGGCAAACAAGGTCCATACTCTCATGGAGCTAATCCTATGAGCTCATACTGCTGTGAAAATGGACCCTCTGTCTGGCAGGGAGTTGAAAATGATCCATTGGCAAAAATCTTATGTAATAAGAGACTTTTTTTTTTTTTGGAAAAAATCCCTAGGCTTACTAAGGAGGAATAATTAGCTAAACACTTTCTCATGTTAAAATGAAATTAACCAGTTTCAGGGAATGGAAAACTTTCCTATGTTTCCTAGTTTTAGAAAAGTGTATACAATGCAGTTATCCCATAGATACAAGGCTAATTACTTATGGTTTTCTGTGACAGTTCAACCTTTGTTAAAGGACAGGAAAAGAATTGTTTTATTTTTCTTATTTTCGAAGGTACCAGAACTTGACTCTAGATTTTGGAGACATTGATAGGAATAGATGGTGGGAAAATGAAAGGTCTACATTTCTCCACACTGTTACTTGGCCAAGTGTACTGAGTCATGTATGTGCTAGATGCCTCCAGTGGATCTTAAATATGAAATAGAATATATGATAATTCCTTATTATATAGTTATTCAGACATTTGTTTGACTTAGCAAAACTTTTTTTCTTGCGTGTTTGTTTTTTTACATGAATCCTCACAGAATTTTTGAATAGAAAAACTAGAAACATTTTTTCTCCATGTCATTTCCATACAGCATCTTTTTTCCTGATATGAAATAGCTGAGTTTTCTGAGTGAAAATTCATTGATTCATTTAATGGTAAACAAAAGCTTGTATTAAGTGGGGTATTGGTTATTTAATGCTTTGTTTTGGAGATAACCAAATTGGCTTCATCATTCTATTCCAGCCCCACTGTCTCTTACTACCTTCTTACTCTTCACTTTTAAGTTAGTGACCTGATATACAAAGTAGGCAAAGAAGGGGCAGAAAATGTTAACCCACCCCCACCATCTTATAGCGTATCATCAAACCTTTTATGAAATTGCTCCAACGTTGAGCAGCATTAGATCTGCACTTGAAAATCAAGTGGAAATAATCATAATGTGAATATCAACTTTGATGAATTCACGGATTTTTCTTTTTCTAAAGCCAGAAGTATATTTCTGGTGTCTTTTGTTATAGGTGGCACTTTTCAAGGATTTAAAGAGTTTCCAAGGGAAGACAATATTTTCATCTAAGAGACCCAGAGCCCAGTTAATTTAGCTACATATTACATTTTTGCATAATTCCTTATTAATCAAAGAATGAAATTCTCAAATATCAGTGTACATGGATCAATCTATCTGTCTACATGTATACAGATGTGGAAATTATGTGAAATAATTCTAAATTATGAAATATCTGTGACCTTGGGAGGCCACGGGGTGCAGTGACTTGTAGTGAGTTCTTAGTTTCCTGACCAGGAATCAATCCCAGACCACGGTGGTGAGAGTGCCAAATCCTAACCTCTAGACCACAAAGGCCAGTGGGCTTGTAGCAGGACCTCAGTCTTTGTCTTCTTTGAAGAAAGAGTTCAGCAAAGAGACGGAGGTAATAAAGTGGGTAAAGCCTTTGTTAGAAGCAAAGTATATGTGGAAGAACACATGGGCAGGCTCTGAGTGAGTCACACACTTTTGGGGTGGCTTAAGTTGCTTATATGGGGGCAGTTTTCCAGGTTCCCTCTGGCCAATCCTCTTGGTCTGTGCCCATATTTTGTCTGACTCAGTGCCCTCTCAGATGTGTGTATGCATCTTTTAGCCAAGATGGATTCCAGCATGAGGGTTTCTGGGAGGTTGGCAGGACACATTATGGGCTGGTACCCCCTCCCTTCCCTGAACCCTGAGGATCTTTTCTGTGCATGTGTGGTCTGGGAGGTCTCCTTGATCCCAAGAAAAATGTGATCTCCTTATCTTTTACTCAAGCAGAGCTCTGCTCCTGCCATTATCTTTATCTCAAAGAGTCAATAGGAGACAAGTTCCAGTTGCTCAGCCTGGGGTCCAGCTATCTCCTGCCTCGTTTGTAACTAATATTAATTCTGTCAAATTTTGCTGATGATTTATTACTGAAACTCAGTATTACAAAGTGGTTATTTATTTTCTCCCTTGTAAGTACTCGTGTTTATGGAAATAGTCCTATGTTCTTAAAAATAGTATGTGCTTATCAGCAGCACAACAGTTTTGCCTTTCACCAGCTAGAGTTAATTTCTTAACTTTATGCTTTTAATTCTTACTAGACAAAAATTTCAGAAACTTTAGCAACTGTTTAAGAAAGCCACAAGGATAGCTTTAAATGCTATACGTTTTTAGGTTATTATAATACTTAGGGGAATAGGTGGAAGTAATTACTCTAACTTTAAAAAAGCTAAATTTTCTTTATTCTGATCGTGAATGTGAAATGCTACTATGCTTGTGTCTGTTATCTCTGTTACTGGGACTCTATAGACTGAATGCTTCTTTAAAAAAAATACATCTATATTTGAATTGAACTCTTAAGTATAAGTTTCATGGTATCTGAACTGCACAACTGCCTTATGATACATGTAATGAGCTGTATTGATGATGTGTTATAAATTTCAAATAGCTAACATTATTCTCAGGTTCATACACTCTTTCATGGGCAAGAGATATTGCATGAATGTATAAAAAAGTAACCAGGTAAAAATAATAGGGAGTGATGGCTACCATGCAAAGGTGGAGAGCACATACATAAATGCCCTGGAATTAAAATTTAAAAAGAAGAAACATTCTGCTAGTCATTTATAACTCCTGATCCATCACTTAGCTAGCTTTCTATCATCCTTTACTATCATTTTGAAATAGTTTCTTTATAGAGTGACACTAATTTTGTAATTAAGCCAACATTTCTAGTTGAAAAATATTTTATTTTATTTTCTGACCTGAATTACAAAGGAAGACACTGCTATGTGATTCTTGAGAATATACTACCTTCTCTCTCAATTCTATGTGATTTTTCTAATAGAAAGGCTTCAGGGTATGAATATGATTCTGACCATCTTTGCTCCCTAGTGTTTTTTCTTCCACCTTGATCAGCATACATCACTATCACCACGTTTGAGCCTACTTCCCAAATGGAAAATATTGTTATAGCTAATATCCTTAGTAAGAATGTGAAAAAAATCATAATTAACAAAATTCTGGTCTCTTATATTTGGGCTGTTCTCCTAAGTAAGAATTGGGTTCATAATATATTCTGTGAGTCTTTGCATTTTCAGTGTCCTTCTTTATAACTTGACTGTGAAGCATTTCAGTGTTAGTGATGCTGAATAATTTGTCTTTGTCTTCTAACACTTACTACAATTCCTAGAATATAGTAATTCTACCTACAATTTGTTGAGTACCTTCTCTATGTTAGGCATATTGGTAGTCATTGTATGTACACTTAACTAATGAATGAATTAATGAATGCAAGTTGAGTTAAGGCTTAATGTTTGATGTCTAGAAGAAAAAGAAAAAAAGCTCTTTCTTCCGATCTGAGGGTGAAAATACTGGTGTAATTGGAAATGAGTGCAGATATTACCAGAATTACAGTGACTTTCATGACAGAGTATCTCTGCTAGATAAGAAAGGAAAGAAGCTGCAGGAAAGGAAACTATTGGAAAAAAATACAATTCATGAGGAAATAAGTGACTACACTTTTGAACTAAGTTCACTGGAATTCAAAATATAAATATTACTATAGAGCAACATGTTTTTAAAATAGAAAGAAAATATAATAGCATTTCATTATTGGGAGACTTTTTTTTCATGTACAACTTTTATTTCTGCAAGTTTCACCAATGAGGCACTGATTACCCTTTGTTTTGGATTATCTTTTCAAGGGTATATTTGAAGAGTGCAGGGCCTTGGGTGATAGATATATTGTCTATATCTGGAGCAAAGCCAGCTTTTTACAGCCTTGGAAGATAGAGATAGTATTTACTTCCAGAACAAAGTAAACATGCTTATGGTTCAGTATAATAATGACTCACTCCAGAGAAAAGTTTAAATGAAACACTCGTTTTATGTAAAACTGCCATTCCAGGAAGTTCTTCTGTAATTCAACACACTGTCTTCTTTGTGTTACCCTGTTTGAATCGGGCAAAAGAGGACCAGTGCAAGAAAATAATGATACACAGGTGTTGACTTAAAAAAATATATGCACAACGTGAGAGTTGTGAGTTAAGTTTTATTTGGGGAGCAATGAGGACTGCAGCCTGGGAGACAACATTTCAGCTAACTCTGAGAAACTGCTCTGAGGAGGCGAGGGGAGGAGCCGGGAGATACAGGAGTTTTGCAACATCGAGCAGGTAATTGGGAATGTCAAAAGATTATTGTTAAATAAAGAAAACCAGATATCTCAAGTTAAGGAATTTAGCGCTTTTCTATGTATGGGAAGATGCAAGAGTCTGGGCTCACTGAAATCATTCCCTTGATATGCATGCACCTTAGCTATCTGGGGCCTGTATTTTCACACCCTGAGTTTCCTAAGGGCTCACCGCAGGGAATGGCTTCAGTCCGATGGCTGCTAGATGGCAGGTATTCTTTTCAGCCCTGAGTTTCCTCGGCTCACCGGCTCACGTTGGAGCGCTGCAATCGTTGATGTCTGTGGCATCCTTTGTTTATTGATATGGCAGGAAATATTCCATTGGTAAATATTCCATTTATTACAGGCTATAGCTATTGCTCTGAGTAATAAACTTTTGTCTCTGACCCAAGGATCTTGTGTCTCTACCAGCCTCTGTGAAATATGGAGCAGCAGGCTAACATGATAACTTTGCAAGTAAATTCTCAGTCCCTTCAGAATATGGATATAACCATGTTAAACAATATATAACCATTTTTTATTTTTATCTTCTCCCAATTTTGAGAATTGTCAAAAAGGTGGGTAAATATAACTACTAACTTACATCTCTTAATGAAGGCATAATTACCGTAGAATTATCCACTTTGGTATCAGTATGTACTTCTTATAAAGAAAAATAGGGAATAAATATAGATTGGTGAGGGAATTCACCATGGTTTTAGATATTGAGCCAGATTTACATTTTCAGTGGCGCAAGTAAGGCAAGCAGTAGCACAATGACCTATTTTAAGTAGATAATTGAAAGACTCTGTTTTGATGCTGAATTACATGAGATATTTGTACTCCACTTGTTAAAATAAAAAGAAAATTTTAAAACAATATGCACATCTGGTACTTAAAAAATCTATATATGGTGGTAGGCATAAGGATAATTTTTTAAAGAACTTTCCTCACTAAATTAAAATGTATTCCTCTGTAATGAGAAATAAACTTGTTTCCAGAGTGTCTATGCTGAGCATATTAAATCTCCACACATTTAATGCTGAGGTCTAAAGACACAGATCATGGCGGATTCTCACACTGAAATTGTGAAGCTAAACATTGTTGTGGATTACTGCAACCTAGCATATTTTTTGTGATCTAGTCTCCCACCTCTAATAATAATCTTGTTATAATTGTACCACAAAGGTGTTAGTTTTAAAGCATAAGATTATTAAGAAAAATTACAATTTGATATTCTAGTTTTTTAGATACTTACAGACATTTAAAAAACATAAAGTAGGTTTTAAAACAAGTTAACTTTCTTTTAATTTTATTTAACACTTTCTCTTAAAAACATTCTCTGCTATCTCAATGTCAATATATTGAAGCAGCATCTTTAAGGAGGTTCTTTTCAGGTCACTCTATTTAAAAGGTCAGTAATAAGCTAAAGACAGAAAGCTTGCTAAGCAGATACAATTGGAGGTGCAATTTTTAAATTGTATTCATATACATGTAAACAATTGTTAGGCTCATTGCAGCAGTCTTGATGACTTTTACTGTTCAAGGAGGGGAGGTTGTAATGATTTACTTTCCTGGTTAACCAAAGGTTAAGCAGAAAACCTTTATATTTCAACCCTCGTTACAAATTCCTCTGAAAGATGCTAGTTTACTTTCCTGCTTTAGCAATGCAGTCTACTGAAGATAACTGGCTCTTTCTTCGATGCCAGAGGATCCTGCAGTTCCCAAGGCTCATGACTCTGGAAGTCACTGATCTTTGTTTGGAACCACATATGTAGCTGCAGAGACCGGAGGATGGAGAAGAGAGCGTTCAGTGTGTGCTGGTGCCAAAACATACTCTGAAAGTTTTTTTTGTTTTGAAAATAAATCCTTGATATCAGATTTTTTACCTGAGGCCAAAGGTTGTTTATCTGAGGCAGGACAGTACTCTAGTTAATAGCACAGGCCCTGGAGTCAGCCTGTTTGGGTTCAAATCTGGGTTCTAACTCTTAAGTGACTGTATGATTTTGAGCAAGGTACTTAATCTTCCTAAGTTTCCTCATCAAGAAAATGAGGCTAATCATCGAATCTACTTTATACAGTAATAATGAGGAATGAATATGACAACCCAAGTAAATTGCTTAGAACAGTGCTTGCCTGGTATATAGGAAGTACAAAATAAACAGTAGCTATTGTTATTTCTCTGAAAGATGGAGTGCCAAGGTAGAATCTGCTTCATTGAAAAACTCTCATAGCTGGGTTCAAGGTAATTGCAACTGTTCTAAACAATCCATTCTGAACTCTTTGCGGAAAGCCGGTCCTTCACCAGGCAAAATTGTCTTAACATAGTTTGAGTAACTGTTTGCACTTGAAAGTAATAAAAATGCATGTCTTTAAAAAAAAAAATAAAAAAAAAAAAATAAAAGGTCAGTAATAATACTATATTGTGCATATACTACATTTCTTTCAAAGAGCTCAGTGTATATTATTTATATGTAATTAACACACAACATATGTGAGGTCAATCACATAATGATGAAAGAGACTGGTCTTGGGGCTCCCTCCCTTGCATTCAATATTCTTTTTCCATTAGAATATAAATACATGGAGGCAGGATCTAATGTTTTTGTAACACTAACTGGATTCCAAGCATTGTATAATCATTTTTCATACATTACCTTATAGCATGGTATGTTTTGACCACACTCAGGCTTCATGACTTATGAGAAAGATACCCAAGACTCAGAAACTGCTGTATCCATGGTTATGGTTTATCAGAATGAGAGAATACAGATCAAAACAGCAAAGGGAAAAGATTCATGGGGTGAAGTCCAGGAGAAACCAGAAGCAAGTTTCCAGTTGTCCTGTCCCAATGGAGTCATACACAGATGTGCTTAATTCTCCCAGCAGTACTGCATGACAGTCTGTGTGAGGTGTTGCCAACTTGGGAAGTCCACACAAGCCTTGGTATCCAGAATTTTTACTGGGGATCCGTCACATAGGCAGTCAGTGCCTGCAAGGCTGGCTCAGCGACTCATACTCTAGCAACTTCACCTTCTGCCCACCCTACCCTGATGCCTTGAGCAAAAACAGGCATTTACCATAAACTGTTTTAGGACAAACACTACCAGAGGTACTTTAGTGAGGATAACCTTATTGATATAAATGATATAAACTTATTGACAAAAATTGTTATGATAAAAAGGACCAAGACGTCCCAGGGGAAATGATGCTGGCAAAAATACTTTACATTAAAGGAACTCTTACATATTTCCTGACACTGAAATTGCAAAGGGTAAAATACTGTAAAATGACCCACACTTAGAAAAGAACATGACAATTTTCCATGACATAGAAAAGATTCTCACTCTGTATTGTAAGTTATATGATGAGTAGGAGGCAAACACTATTCAAACTACTCTCAATAGGTTTTTTTTTTTTACAAAGAAACAAACAACTCAATTCTTAAGGTACATAATGCCTTATACTATGGTGTACTCAATGGTTTTATTAGCATTTTCATTTTTCTATACATTTATAACTGAAATAAGAGAGTTTTTAATGTCTTGAAAATATTTTTAAAGGTCATGAAAAATTGTAAAGTTTTACATTAATTATTTTTTAATTGTGATTAAAAACAATACAAAATTTATCATCTTAACCATTTTTAAGTGTATAGTTCAGTAGTGTTAAGTATATTCACATTCTTGTATAACATCTCCAGAACTTTTTCATCTTGCAAAACTGAAACTCTATGCTCATTTTACAACTCCCCATTTTTACCTCTCCCCAGCCCCTGGTAACCAAATTCTACTTTCTGTTTTTATGAATTTGACTACTTTAAATATCTCATACATGGAATCATATAGTATTGCTTTTTGCGACTGGCTTATTTTACTTAGCATAGTGTCCTAAAGGTTCATCCATGTTGTACATGAGACAGGATTTCCTTCCTCTTTAAGGCTGAATTATATTTGATTGTACACAATTACCACATTTTGTTTATCCATTTGTTTGTCCATTTATTCATAGATGGACATACAGGTTTCTTCCACATTTTAGCATTGTGAATAGTGCTGCAATGAGCACTGGAATGCTAACACCTCTTCAAGACCCTGATTTCAATTCTTTTGGATAAATACCCAGAAATGAAATTGCTGGATCATAAATCCCCACAGGCCAGTACAGATGGAGGCTGTTAGAATGCATGCAAACTCAGGGCCCATATCTCCCTAATAAAAGCTCTGTTCACAAATTTGAGGTGAATTAAAATTGCCAGGGAAACTCCATAAAACATAGTTTGCTAGCCCCTCCGCCCATGCCCTGAGTCTCTGATTTGGGAGGTTCCATTTTTTAATTTTTTGAAGAATTGCCATACTGTTTTCCATAGTGGTTGTACCATTTCTCATTAATTATTGAGATTGCTTACATGGCTTTAAGTTGCATGGTGATTTTTATTAACAGTCCTATAGTGCTATGCAGAGTGAGAACTATGTGTGCAAAGAGAGAATATACATATATATATTTATATATATATATATATATATATATATATATATATATATATATATATATATATATATATAGACACACACACACACGTTCATCCAGTGGTGTGCTGATGCCATTGCTTATTGCTTGCAAGAATTGATTATGTGAATCTCTTCTTATGTGAGAGAGTAATAAAGTATAAGTTTTGGCCTGATTATTTGAATGTATGGAATTGACATCATTTGAGATGGGGAAAGTTACTGGAGGAATAAGTCTCCATGAAAAGATCAATTAAGTTTTGACAATTTGACTTTGAGAATTTTATATTATACAGCTAAATGGGGATGCTGAAAAGTCAGTCCACTAAAGAAGTCTTGAGTTCTGGAGATAGGTCTGAGCTATACACTGATATTTGGAAGTTGAAGGAATGTAGACCATCTTTGAAAGCAGGGCCAACTAGATAATTTGTGGGGACCAGGGCAAAATAATGTATGTTAGCCTATTCAAAAAGCAGGAAAAAGGTTTTTCCTTTCTTCTACAGTCTCTCTTTCAGCCTATCATGGTGGCTTTTATATGCTATTTAATGTTGCCCTTTCTCCAGCATGAGATTTTTATGAATTGACTGCAAATCCTCACAGATGCCTGGAGCCCCACCTCACAGCTTGGCATACAGGGCACAGGCACCTAACCTCATCGCTCCTTGATCCTGCACCCAGGTCCCTCACAGGGTGCAAAAAAGTGGCAGTGGTTGCTGGGTGGGAGCAGTAGAGCAGAAGGCAAGGAACTCATCCTAAGGAGACCGGATAGGTGGTGTAAGGAGGGAATGCACCTGAACTGTGGCTTCAGCTACTTGGCGCATGCTCCATTTTTTTCCATCAGACTTCACTTTCGAAGCACATTCAAAGGTAAAATTATTAACAGTTTCAATATAGACATTTCAGAGCATTAAACCGTGAGCAGGGACCTGTGCCTCTGCAGTGATTGCACACTTCAAAGCCATCCGATTGAATGAGATGACTAGAGGGGTTAATGCAGAAAGAGAAGTGAAGAATTAGCTCTGGTGCACTTGAGCATAAGGAAGTAGAAAACAGAAGCAACCAGCAAAGGAGACTGAAAGGTGTCAGGGAAGTATGAGGCAAAGTAGAAAGTATGTTATCTTGGAAGCCAAGACAAGAAAGCTATTGGTGATGAGGAGTGTGAATTTCGGAAAATGCTGCCGTGAGGCTGAGTAAAAATGAAAATGAAAATGGGTCTTTGGATTTCCTACCCAGGTGCCATCGATGCCCATGACAAGAGTAGTTTTAGTGGAACAATGAGGGTTGAAAGCCTAAATGGTGAGATTTTGAGACCAAATGGGAGAGGCGTTGAAAACTTAGCATGGGCTACTCTTTCAAGAGATCTTTCCGTAAAAAAAAAATAATAATAATAATAAAGGGCAAAGAGATGGGCTATAGGGTTAAAGTACTTTTTTTCAAGGATGTGAGAAATGTCAGTAAATTACGATTTATTATAAAAATCATGAAATTCGCAAACTTGTAGTAACCCACACATCTGCAAGTAGAAACTGAGGCACCAAATGATTTATAAGTTATCAGTGTCTATAACATGAGTCTCTCTTGTGCTTAGTTTAGAATATGGTGATGGAGTCAAACCAACTTGAACATTCAGATTTGAATTCTTAGCACCTACCTTGAAATATATGCATCATACTTTATTTTTTATTTATTTTTATTTTTTTCTTCTAGTTTTAACTGAGATATAATGGACGTATAGTACTGTGTAAGTTAACAGTGTATAGCGTAATGATTTGACTTATATACATCATGAAATTATCACAATAAGTTTAGTGAACATCATTTCCTATAGATAAAAAAATAAAGAAATAGAAAAAAAGGATTTTCCTTATGATGAGAACTCTTAGGATTATTCTCTTAACAACTTTGATATATAACACACAGCAGTGTTTATTATATTTATCGTGTTGTACATTAAATCCCTAGTACTTATTTATTTTAAAACTGGAAGTATCTACCTTTTGGCTGCCTTCATCCAATTACCCCTTCTCTCATTGCCCCCCACCTCTGGTAACTACAAATCTGATCTCTTTTTCCATGATTTTGTGTTTGAACTATAATTAACCTAAAACTCTATGTTAGTTCCTGTTACACAGCATAGTGATTTGGTGTTTCTGTACGTTTCAAAATGATCACCATGATAAGTCTAGTTTTGTCACCATACAAAGATATAACAGAGTCATTGACTATATTCCCCACACTGTGCATTTCATAGCTATGATATATTTATTTTGCAACTGGAAGTTTGTACTGCTTATGTCCCTCACCTATTTCTTTCTTCCACCATACTTTAAATGACCCTGAATTCCTTTGTGGAATTTTATATAACAGATTATTATTTTACTCAGTGGTATAAAAACATGAATGTATAATAATATACAATGGTATAAGAACATTCATTTTAAATGAAATCCTTTGGATATAATAAAAGTGGCCAAATCATTAATCCACTCATTTTTCTTTTCCAAATACTCTTTCTCCATTATTAAATACAGACCATACCATTATGGTAAATTTTAATAGATGATACAGTAAAATTATGTCACTGATATTTATATGAAAATTGTTTTTTTTTTAATACTGTTGACATACTTATATAAATATTAACCCTTTTGATAAATATGCATTATAAAACCTCAGTTCACTATTTCAAAGTAAATACCTTAATTCCTGGTGTTTCTTTTAAAATCTTCCTACTACAATATTAGCAGCCTTTCTAATTTGGTTTACCTCCTACCTAACAGTTTATTAATGTGTAAAGCCTAGGTTAAAATAAACCTAACACAAAGCACATTTATGTAATGATAATTATACTAAGAATGCACTAAAAGGTCTCATTTCTAACTTTGCTCCATCACTAATGACTTTAAAATGAAGACATACCTCTTTCTAAAATCTATGCAAGAAGATGCAAGATTAAAAGTACAAAGTATCAAAAGCTGCATGTTAGAATAAATTAGAATAAGTTAAGAAGTGATGGTATTGTAGAGAGAGGCACAGCTATAAGGACAAATACTTTTTCAGAAAGTAGATTACTTACCAAAGCAATTTCAAAATTAAATGTAGTTATTTTTAACTGTGTTCTGAGACACACACATAGCACTGTATTTTAAATATTTGCTATGGCCTTTTAAGGTTGAAGTGACACAAAATGGACATGAAATTTATGCAAAGTCAATTGCCCTATACATTTATTAGGATTTATCTTATTAGTAATTTAAATGTAAGATTGTTCATATGCTAAGTAATGCTTTGATATGTTAGTCATATAGTGATATGATAGTGATATGATAGTTGATAGCAAAAATGTGGTATCAGCAATATTCTTGCATTATTTTTCCAGTGTCAAAATAATATATGGTGAAATCTAGTTCTTATTTAAAGAAGCTAACTTTTAAACTTACTTCAGCCATTTTAAAGTTGATTATATTTTGGAGTATGATTAAAAGCAGTCATTTTAATTAAAAACAAGAAAATAACCAAGATCATTTGAAATTTGTTTCCTTCTTTCCTTCCTTCCTTCCTTCCTACCTTCCTTCATTTTCTTCCTTTGTTCCCTTTTTACCTTTTTTCCATTATTTTTGGGGGAATATCAAATTTATCTGGGAGATCTGTTCTTTGAAAGGTCTTTTTATATATTTATATTTCTTTTGCTGGCGTATACAATATAGCATTATGTGTTCATTTTTGTCTTCTTTCAAACTGAAATGTTTATTTTTCTTCAATTATAATTCAAGATTGTTTGCAGGAGGCAAGCATTTATTATTGTTATTTTGTCGTAAACTCTAAAAATTTGCCTTGGATTATTTTGATGCAATGGAGAAAAGAAAAATATTAGGAAGGTTATGATTTGGTTATTCTTATATTCCTCACTTTTAGAGAGATGATATTCTATATAATAGAAATAATTAATACAGGAATCAAATTATTCATTCTGAAAAACTTAACTGAAGTTTATAAGATAATTTACATACTGGGAAGTTGTTTGGTGAATCTATATGGGTCCATAATTGTATTATGTGTGCCGCTTTCATCAACACTCATAGGAATCTCCAGATGTGCTCTACTTGTTCCCGTGAAGAGAGTTGCTCAAGAATTCTATTTTGAATGAAATCTCACATTTATGTACATGGAACTATTAAGACATACATCTCATAAATGTTTTACATCTTTTCAACTTTAGAAAAAAGCAGAGAATATGTATAGTCAATCAATGAATATGTTTTAATTCTCATTAACGTATCCAAGTTAAGTTACAGTTTATAATTTCTCTAACATAGCAAGCTTAACACTTCTATATGTAACTAAAATATCCCAGATTCCTAAGACTTATAATTTAAGCTCATTTCCTCCATTTTCTTTTAAATTGAAAGCACTCAACCCTGTATATAAAACTCGCTTCTTAAAAAATAAAATCAAAATAATGCCTGTCTAAAAGCAGAAAATTTAGTTATATTGTGCGTGTGACCCATTTAAAGCAGCTACATTTTATGCCTCGCAGTTTTAAATGGACCAACTTATTTAAGTAACTGAACATAGACAACCTTAGAAGGAAAACCTAACAACTGGAGCAATGTGATGATGATATCTTGTAAATTTCCTTCTTCTGTGATCCATTGGCTTGTCTAAGCTTTTTATTTATTTATTTATTCTTTCTCCCCTGTGGACGTTATTTCATGCAGAGATAGTAGAAAAAAATGAGGGTGGTTTTTATGTTCTTGGCTATTAAAACAATTCTGTTTCACCTTCAGTATTTTGTTCTGCTCTAAGTATCTTAGGTAACATGCGTATCTACTTTAAAGTATTTCCTAAAGCATAACATGATGTAAAACAAAATTCATTGAAATGGGTGAAAAATACGTTTCTTTTTTTTTTTTTGAAGAAAGTGTCAGTGTTTATGAAAATAACAATCAAGTGCAGTAGCTAGATCAGTTCAAGTTATTTTTTTCTAACAGAATTGCTGCTAGACTAAAATTCTGTTCAGAAGCATCCTCACTGGAGGTGCTTTTAAGGACAGCTTGCCAGTGATGCCAAATTAAGAAGTGCAGGCTAATGTTCTAGGACCTTCTGGATACTATAGCCAGTAAAACAGGCCTCAGTAAAATGCCCAGTTCTTGTCAATGTTAGACAGGCTGTATAAGCTTTATCTGGCCAGCTTGTAATATTATCTATCCAAAAGAGATAAGAAGGATGGAGTTGTTATTTAAATAAGCATCAAAAGTACCCTCTGCTTAGTTATTCAGAGCCAAAAAATTAGCATAAAAATTCTAGTGCAGGAAAAAATGTACATTTCCTCAAACAGCACTAGGCAACCCAAAAGCTTTAGACAAACAACTGGCACATTTATTCTGACATGAAAAATGAACCTCAACCAGGATAATGGAAAACACATACCAGCAATAATACTTGTTTTCTTATCATGGATCATAGCCTTGGCCTGGAGTCTTCCATTCCTCTTTGCCGAAGTATCAGCAGTGAGAGAAGCCAATATCTTGGGGCTTTCAGTTATGTTCAGGTCTTAGCCATGGCCCTATGTAGGCAAAAATGTGTCAGAGTAGTTGGCAATATAATGACCCAGAACTGTTGTGTCTGTTGGCAAAACACAGGCTGGCATAAGTTTGCTCCATATGTGCTTCCAACTAAACGCTGATTTGCCAGATTTGTCAAGCAGCCACATACAGATTTGAGGGCCTATCCATGAGCCTCACTGGCATTGCAAATTTATAATGGTGGTAAACGAAATGGTAAGATAACTTTTTTTCCCCACATTTGAACTTAGGATGAATTTCTAGGTCATTCAAATGTCTTATTTTGAAATCCAGTCAAAATCATTTATAATTTATAGTGATTGAGTTTTAAGTCAGGAGGAAGCATTTGTCAAAAATTCATTTTAAGTTTCTTACTTTTAGATGAGAAAACTGAAATCCAGAGAAATAAAGTATAATGTCCATAAAACAAAGAACTTAAAATAGAATCCGTGTTCCCCAAATCCTGGATTATGTACTCTTCCACCTGCACAAAGTCACTTTTACATTGCTGGAAGTTGAACTAGTAGTTTGTTCATTTATTCAGCAAATATTTATTAGGACTAACCATATATCAGGTACTGAACTAGAAACTGAAGATAAAAAGGTAAATAGGATGGGTCTGTGGAGTATACATTCTAGAATGAAGAGACAGAAAATAAGTAAGTAAATTAAAATTTCAGGTAAGATTAACTATTCCTAAATCAATCAAACAACCAAATGATTAAATAACCAATGCAAAGAGAGAATGGGGAAGACTACTTTTGATTTTAATGGTCAAGGAAGGCATCTCTAAGAAGATGATATTTGAGTTGATGTCTGAATAATAAAAATAAATTGGTCTATTACACAATCTTGAGTAGAGCATTCCAGACAGAAGGAACACAAGTGTTAAAGGCTCTCAAATGAAAATAATTCTCATGTGTAAAGGTACAGAAAGAAAATAAGAATGGCAAAAGTAGAGTTGGAGTCTGCTTGAATTACGATTTTAATACTGGAAATGAAAAAAGGTATGGATGGAGTTTAGATTTGTTTTGGAGACAACGTTGAAGAACTTGTTGATGGATAAAATTTAAGAGATGAGAGAAAGAGGGGTATCAAAAATAACTCTGGGATTATTTGGCTTGAGTAATTTGGGAGATAGAAACAACATTTATTGAGATAGAAAAGACATAGGAGAAGCAGGACTTCTGTGGGGGTGGTGAAGATAATCCAGAGTTCTACTTTGGCCATAAAAAAGATTGAGACAGCCATTTAAAACCCATGGAAAAATGTCAAGGAGGCAGTTGTGTATAAAGAGCCATGCAAGACAGAGGAGTAATCACTGCTATACATTGCAACTTGGTGAGTTGTTGGCAACTGGTAGTCATAAGTCTTAAAAAGTACCTCCAGGTATATAGTACATCTAGATGGGGGAGTTGTCCTCTTACATCACTGCTTCCAGAATACTCTCTCTCCTAGCTTTGAGCACAAATCATTAGACTATACTATTTGCTGCTGCTCCTCATTGTAGCCCTCTACAGATTCTGAGATTACTCTTCCAAAGACTTTAGGTCACAGTTTATTTTCTTTCTCTCCAATACTGTTCTTGTCATAATTATTATAATTTTGAATATCCATGTAGACAATCCTTCCCATATCCTAGCTTCAGAGTTTCTTGACCTGAATGATCTTCTTTAACCCTGCTTGCTTAGTCACCATCTAGATCTTATACCCTACTCCATAAACTCAAGTTCAAACATTCTATTTCCCAAACATCATCTTCTGTTTTTATAGTGGCTCCTCTTTATACATGGATTCCAACAATTCTTTCATTAATATTTGATTGATTTTTCTTCCTTTTCCCTCCAAACCTCTCATAATGATCTATCATGATGATCATTTCCTTTCATATAATCTTTACTCATTTGTCCTCATCACCCTCCATCTTCCTTGCTTGGTGAACTCTAAACACAAATTAAATCCAACCCTTTTCTTACTGTATACCTGCCTCTGGGCAAATGAATACGGCAGGAAATAAAACATGCTTACATGTTTCAATTTAAATTCATAGCCATTAAATACAGATGACCTCTGGGTAGCCTGCTGAATTTCCATTGCCAATTTTCTCTTCCGCAGTCCAGACAATCTTTTAACACTGCTCATATCTTGCAACTTTCAGCACCTCTATCTGTCCTTCATTCTTAGCTGATAACCTTGATTTGTTTCACTGGAGGAAAAAAAATGCCAGCAGAAAAGATCTTGGACCTCTCCACCAACAAATCTACCAGCCTCCCAAATCTAGCATTCATATGCTCTGCCATCTCTCCTGTTAGTGTGGAAAATTCTACATACTCATGGGAAAGGCTAATCCATCCATTTGTGCACTGAATCTCATCCCCCCACACCCCCCCAAACCTATTCAAAGACATTACCTCAGGAATTGTCCTCTCTTCTGTATTATTATTTTTTCCCTCATACCAAATTATCCTCATTAGAATATTAACCTGCTTTTACAACTGCTATCTTAATAAACTTCCTCCTCTTTGAGCCTACATCCTCCTTCAGGTATCACCCCATATTTCTGGTGACCTATTCCATACAATTCCTTAAAACAGCTCTCTATATTCCCTGTCCTCACTTCTACTTTTCTATTCTCTTTCTTTTTTCTTCTACCTTTATTAAGACATAATTGACATATAACATTGTATAAGTTTAAGGTGTACAATATGATAATTTGATTCATGTATATGTTGCTAAATGATTACTAAAATAATGTATATAATAGAATATTGTTAACTATAATTACCATGCTGTTTATTAGATCCCCAGAATTATTCATCTTATAACTTAAAAACTTATGTCCTTTGACCAGTATCTCCCCACTTCCCACATAGCCCAGGCCCTTTCAACTACCACTGTACTCTCTGTGTCTGTAAGTTTGGATTTGTTTAGATTCCACATACAAGTGAGATCATACAGTATAGTTGACCCTTCAACAACAGGGGTTTGAATTGTACAGGTCCACTTACATGCAGATTTTTTTTTAATAGTAGGTACTGTGGTACTACACAATCTGTGGTTGGTTGAATCCATGGACTTGGAAGCACAGACATGAACGAACCTCATTAGGAGGGCCTACTCTAAGTTATACCTGGATTTCCCACTACATGAAGGGTCAATGCCCCTAAACTCTGCTTTGTTCAAGGGTCAACTGTATTTGTCTTTCTCATCTGAATTATTTTACTTAGCATAATGCCCTTGAGGTCCACCATTGTTGTGGTACGTGGCAGGATTTCCTTCTTTTTTTGGCTGAATAGTATTCCATTATACATATAACCTCATTTTCTTTATTCATCTGTCAATGGACACTTAGGTTGTTTCTATGTGTTGAACATTGTAAATAATATGGAACATGGTGGTGCAGATAACTCTTCAAGAATCTGTTTTCATCTCTTGTCTTTTTGATGATAGCCATTCCAACAGGTGTGACATGATATCTCATTGTGGTTTTAATTGCATTTTCTTGATGATTAGTGATGTTGAGCATCTTTTCATGTACGTGTTGACCATTTGTATGTCTCTTTTGGAGAAATGTCTATTCAGGTCCTCTGCCCATTTTTAAATTGGGTTATTTATTTTTTCTATTATTAGGGATTCTTATATATTTTAGGTATTAACCCTTTATTTGATATGTGGTTTGCACATATTTTCTCCCCTTTCATAGGCTTGATCTTCATTTTGTTTAATGTTTCTTTTGCTGTGCAGAAGCTCATTAGTTTGATGTAGTCCCACTTGTTTATTCCTGCTTTTACTTTTAATGTCATATCCCCAAAAAACGTTGTCAAAACCAATGTCAAGAATCTTTTTCCTTACATTCTCTGTTAAAAGTTTTACAGCTTCAGTTCATACCTTTAAGTCTTGAATCCATTTCAAACTGATTGTTGTGAGTAGTGTAGGGTTCAATATCATTCTTTTGCATGTGAATATCCAGTTTTCCCATCACCGTTTACTGAAAAGACTATCCTTTCCCCATTGAGTGTTCTTGGCTACCTTGTCAAATATTAGTCGACTGCATATGCATGGGCTCTTGATTCTGTTCTTTGGTCTATATGTGTTGTTTTTTTTTTTTTTTTTTTGCAGGTACTAAACTGTTTTGATTACTATAACTCCAAATTATTGTTCTTGGGGGGCATAAGAGTGAGGGACACCTTATTCAGTCATCTTCCTCCATTCTCCCTTGAATCAACCCTAGTCAGAGTTCTTCTACCTCCCAGCTACAGACACAACTCTTACCAGAATCATCAAAGACCTCCATGTTACAGAAATCAACCAGTAGTTGATCATTTTCTTTTTATCAAAACTTGATTTCTGGGACATCACTTTCTTTAGAGTTTTCTAAGTGACAGGAACTACTTTTCTGTTTCCTGTACTAATTCCTCCTAATTTTCACTTCTGATTTGGAGTATAATGGGACTCTGTCCTTATCTTAGACAGTTTCTCTTGATTACACTAATCTCTTTTCTTTAAATACCCTTTGTGTACTACACACTACAAATTTATATCTTAATTCTGGATTTCTTTCCAGAACTCTGGATTTGTACATACAACTATTTACTCAACATCATTATTTTGACAGCTAAAAAAACCAAAAACAAAGAATAAAAAAGCACAAGAAACCCTTAACTTAATAATGTTGAAAATCAAATACCTGATTTTATTGCAAATTTCCTCTACCCAATTTATTCTCCATCTCAGAGAATGGTAACACTATTCCTTCAACAGTTCTGATCAAAGACATTGGAGTTATTTTAACTGCTCTCTTTCTCATATACCAAATCTAAATCATCCGCAGATTCTGTCTTAACTTCCAAGTATGCCAAGAATCTTACCAATTCTTACTCCACTACCCCTTTTGTTCAGTTATGTTTTTGCCTGTAGTAGTTTTCGATTGTCTCCTATTTGGTCTCCCTGATTTCCACCCTTGCCCCTCTATTGTCGTTCTTTAAGCAGTAGCCAAGTTATCCCTCTTTTGAAACTTAGGCCATGACATTTTTCTTCAATAACCCCATAGTAAAACCAAGGTCTTTATTTTTATTTATTTATTTTTATACATCTTTATTGGAGTATAATTGCTTCACAATGCTGTTAGTTTCTGTTGTACAACAAAGTGAATCAACCATATGCATACATATGTCCCCATATCCCCTCCCTCTTGAGTCTCCCTCCTACCCTCCCTATCACACCCGTCTACGTCATCACAGAGCACTGAGCTGATCTCCCTGTGCTATGCGGCTGCTTCCCCCTAGCTATCTATTTTACATTTGGTAGTGTATGTATGTCAGTGCTACTTTCACTTCACCCCAGCTTCCCCTTCTTCCTCCACCATGTCCTCAAGTCCATTCTCTATGTCTGCATCTTTTTTCCTGCCCTGCCACTAGGTTCATCAGTACCATTTTTTTTAGATTCCATATATATGTGTTAGCATACGGTATTTGTTTTTCTCTTTCTGACTTACTTCACTCTGTATGACTCTAGGTCCATCCATCTCACTACAAATAACTCAGTTTCTTTTTATGGCTGAGTAATATTCCATTGTATACATGTGCCACATCTTCTTTATCCATTCTTCTGTCGATGGACATTTATGTTGTTTCCATGTCTAAGGTCTTCAGAATTGTCCACCAATCTCCCATTGTCCAGCATGCTGCCCCTTGCTCACTCTGCTCCCACCATCTGGACATTCTTACTGTTCCTTCTTACATGCTTCCTACTGCCCCCTAAGGTTCTGAATTATATGTCGAGTGATAAGCTTCAAATATGGGTTATTCTATTCATAATTATGGGTAGTTTTATACATATGAATATCTGTAAGTATGCAAAGCATGCTCCCATCACAGCTTCTGCAATCTCTCTGGTCCCACTTCTCCAAATTCTTGCATGGTTTACTCCTTCACTTCCTTACTGTCTTCTTGCCAGAAATTTCCTCCTTGAGCACCTTATATAAAATGACCAATCCCACTCAACCCTTATCTGAGAATTCCCTATTCTCCTTAATACACTTTATTGGTACTTATACCCCTTATTATTATATGGAATATCATATTTGAAAAATGTTTTACTATATTTACTCCAAACTATAATATTAGTTTCATAAGGAAAGCAATTTTGTTTGTTTTGTTCACTGCCATATTCTTAGTGCCCAGAAGAGTGCCTAGCACTTAGTGGACGTTTCATAAATCTCTGTTGAAAGAATGAATGTATGTGGATTTTAAAACCATGAGATTATTAAGATACTATTTCTCAACCTTGTTGTACTTAAAGCATTGGGCTATTTCTTAGAAATTCAAATCAAGTAATTATGTAAAGCAGTCAGAACTCTGTATTTAATATGGAAAATTGAACAGTGAAGGAGGATCTAGCCATGGAACCTGTAACTGATTATATTTTGTGATATCATCCAATAAATAATACCTACTTTTTTTTATATGCTCAACTTGGTAAAAATTGTATTCCCAAACTTGAAATTTAGTTTCTGATATAATGTATATAGCATTTAAAAAAATATTTAAGATAATTGTTATTTTACTTCTGTCACTGCACAGATTAAGCACTTAAAACAGGTGTATAATACTTATTTATACAAATTAATATCTAATAATGCATTTACTCCTTCACAGTTTTATTTTTAATTAATAACTCAAATGAAGTATTTGAATCAGATTTTAAATTCAAACATCACAGAGATGTTTACCTTTCATGTTTTTTCAATATCTTTGTTATTATGTCTTGGCTAGTTGGTTTTATTTAGAGAGTATTATCTAGGCATTCAAAATAACATCCAGCATTCCAAATGGTTATGCAATTTAATGAGCTTTTTACCCTAAAAGAAAATAAGAAACCATACTTAGAGAAAGGAAAAAGAGCAACTTACCTAATATCACAACGCAGCCCTGTATATAGAAATAGAATATTTCTCTAAAATATTCTACCATTTGTCACCCATCTGAGATTCACTGTCTGGATTTCTTGACTATGAGATAGATCAGTCAACTGATGTACCTCCATCTGTCTACCTACCTACCTACCTAACTTTTTTTCCCAATTATTCTGTTTATAGATTATGAAAAAATTGTTATAATTGCTTGACAGCTGAATCACCCTAGCTTTATGGTAGAGCAAAAGAGTGGTGGCAACAAGGACGACATTATAATTCCATATATTCCGTAATGTTTCCCCTTTCCTATAAATTACAACTAAGCAGTTCTCTTTGTCACCACAACCCAACTGCTGATTACATGTCAACTCAGAAAATGTATTCCAGGCAACTTGAAAGTAGTTCACTCACAGCTCCTAATCTTTTGTGCTATGCAGGTGATTCAAAAACTAGACTTTGTAGAAGACTTGCATATATCTTCCAGGGGAATGATGATGCATTAATTTTTACCAGGCTCTCTTATTTTTATTATTCTTAAAACATTATTAATCCTATCAGTCTCTTTTATTTAAATTTTTAAATTTACTTTAAAATACTAAGCTCACATTACTGGATCCCCTCAAAATAATTTGTGGCAGCTGTATTTAGTTAAATGTTCCTATATAGAATATGATACATTATTTATTTGGCCCAGTTTATATTAAACTGGAGGGTCTGTGAAATAATACTTAGCTAGCTGGCTATCACTAATGATCTTTGATTTGAGGGTATCTTTATGTATTAAATTCAATTTTAAAAGCATTTGTTGAATTTTGATTTTAATTTGCTGTTTATGAGTTGTAAACTTCATATGAATTCATGTAATGCATCAACATTGATTAAATTGAATAGAATTATGGGAAATGAACTTTCATTTCTTCATATCCATTATATAATATTTTTTCCATTTATATCATATAATGATGTTGGTTACTCCAGAGTATACTAAAATGTACTTTTAGTCATTTAATTTACACAAATGCATTTTTCTTATTCTTGCCAATTTTCCATTATAAACTACATCTTTTAAAAAAATTCATACTTACAGATATTTATATGTATAAAACTACCCATAATTATGAATAGAATAAACTGTATTTGAAGCTTATCACTCTACGTATAATTCAGAGCCTTAGAAGATAGTCTAAATGAATGAAATATTTTCAACTCACAGTATGGTTCTCTACAGAAACAATTTTATGTATCTGATCATATATGATCAATGCAAGGACCTCAAAATCAATTGGCAAGAATATTTGAGTCAGTAGGATCATGAAGCCCTTAGGTATTTATAGAGATTGATACTTTCTTATGCCTGTTGTTTGTGAGGTATGATTATCTAGACAATCTTTGTTAAATGTACACTTACTACAAAGAGGGAACAAAATTACTTTGAGTTCCTTCCTCTAGGTATGGACTTATTTGAAAGTTGAAATTATTGAAAATGATAATATTGGAATATGACTGATTTATATAAACAGACAAGATAGTATTTTGAAACTCTATGCAAGAAATTTACTGACCGTTGTCCTACTCTATCTGTTTTATAAAGTCTCTCCTTAATATGCTCACCCTCCATGATTTTGTTACAGATTTATTTCTATCTTTCAATAGTCTACCCACATTCCTCAAGCCATATTTCAATTAGTCCCATGTTTTCCTTACTCTACTTAACATTTTTCTTCTTTAACTTTGCTTCCTATCACACTTTGGCTCTTTTTTTTTTTTTTCTTCCTCCATTCTCTTACTATTCATATTTTTCTTCCCCATTGCAAATGACTTAAGGTCAGCATCAAGTTGTATTTATCTGGGAGAACCCATAGCACTTAGTCAAGTAATTTTCTTGTAGCAGACACTGAATTCTGATACTTAAATAAATGAACGTGGTATGCTAAAAATAATTTGAGCCTCGTCCTGTATTTGTGAAGTCTTTGGTAATAAATACTTATTTTAGTAACATTTTATATATAATATTTACTTCTAAGAAAATTTTTATAAATTTTAAAGAAATTGAGTATTAAGAAGTTTTTGAAAAAGAGCATACACATCTTTGTATCTTCATATAATATATATAATATTATTCATTTACTCTTTTTATGGGTAAAAACTATATTTCTCAAATCCATATCTCTGTAGATGGTTCACTTTTTCCCTCATAATAGAATGAGTGTTCTAAAAGACTAAATATGTCTACTGCCAACTACATTTTATTATTGTTAAGTTGCGTTTTATTATAAATTTATTTATTTATTTAATTTATTTTTGGCTGCATTGGGTCTTCATTGCTGCAAGCGGGCTTTCTCTAGTTGCGGTGAGCAGGGGCTTCTCATTGCGATGTCTTCTCTTGCTGCAGAACATGGGCTCTAGGCGCGCGGGCTTCAGAAGTTGCCAGGCGTGGGCTCAGTAGTTGTGGCTCATGGGCTCTAGAGTGCAAGCTCAGTAGTTGTGGCGCAGGGGCTTAGCTGCTCCGTGGCATGTGGTATCTCTCCGGACCAGGGCTTGAACCTCTGTCACCTGCATTGGCAGGCGGATTCTTAACCACTGTGCCAGCAGGGAAGTCCTAAGTTGTGGTTTTGAGATCTGTTTCCGTTTTACATGTGTTCCTTCGGATATTAACACTAATTTTTTTTTTTAATCACTGAAATGAGGATACTCACAAGTATTTCAGGGTTGCGCTTTTTTCTCAGCCAGATGTTCATTCTGAAATCGCCCACTAACACTGAATAAACTTATTGCCTTTTTCTTTCTGTGCTTACACATATTAATGAAGTGGGGATTTTAAATTGGATATCCAAACCATTAAATAAAAAATATGTGTTTAGGACTGAAGTAATGAGTTTTACATTAAAATTATCTAGGCGACTATAAAAGGTTTACTTTACTTTTATGTGAATAGGAGAATCTTATGAAAATCTCAAAGTATGAAAGTTGACATCTTATAAGTGAACAGGAATTATTTCTCCAAATTTACACTCCCTGTGTAGAATTTTCCCATTTTCCTTTGAATTTATTTTGTCTCATTACATTCTTTACTATGATTATTAAGATAGAGTAACACCTTCTGTATTGATAGAAAATGTTATTTATGCTTTCCACTTAGATTTACAGAATTTTTTTACTCAAATTTTTAGGTTGCCTAAAAATATAATCCATATGCTGTTTCAGCTTAGTGGCATTAGAAAACTATGTATAAAGTGGCTGCAAGTATGTGAGTAAAATTAGGTTCAAATATTCACTGTATCTTTCATGAGACATTTGTAAATAAAGTAGTTCTTTTTAATTCTGTGGAAAAATTCTAAAAATGCTTTTATGATATATACATTACTTTGGCCTGATGGAATACTACTATATAACTGATGTCTATGTTTCGGATTAATAATAAAGTTCTCTGTGCTTGTAGTGTCAAAATTGCAGATCTTAAATGTTGAACCAGAATGGTATATCTTTCAAAGACTGAAAAATGGAATCCCTTAAAATTATATGTGTCCTTAAAGCTCCATGAATCATTCTTTTTTAACAAACAATTCAGTTCTAATTTTATTCACGCACACAGGACAATAACCCCAAACCATTAATAGGGCAATTAATTTTTTTTAATGAACTGACTGAGTCCAGAATGTCTATAAAACAATCCTTTTTCTAGCAAACTTTCAAGGTATGCTTAATTAATATTAACTGAATAGATACTTTAATATCATGGGCTACTTCAGTAGTGTAATTGCACTCTTGAAAAGGCAGTTTTATGCAGCCAGAGTCGTAAGTAGCAGAGACAGCTCCTGTCAAGTTCTAAATTAGTGATTTCTTGATAAAAGAGGGAATAAAAGACATTAAATAGTCAAACCTGAAGTAAGAAAATTGAGAAGAAATTGTAAGCGAAATAAACGTTTCCTTTTCCCAGTTCAATATTGGGAACTCGGTAACCTCTTCCTCTTAGTATTAAAGGTAACCAGTTCATTTATCAACATTCTTTGGTACATGAATTTTTACCTTATCCTTTGTTCTCTCTGATTTCACATCTATCAACCAACCAAAGTTACTGCACTGAATTCTAGCCAAGTGCCTAGTCTCATTACTTAAGAGGAAATCACAGAGAATCATGATGAGAAGTGAGTTTAGTGGGGGTAGTTGGAATGAGAAAAATAATGTTAGGATTGCATAGGGACAGTAAGTGATGACTAGCCAGGACAATTTATAATCCTTATGCTCTATCTAAAGGAATGTGGCAAAACAATCAATATTTATAAGTTCTTTCAGGTAGAAGGGACCAGGGTTTTGGTAACAGGTTAAGTGCAATACCATGACCCTGGGCTAGGAAGTAAATCCCAGTAGCACTTCAGCAAGAGGCTAAAGGTCTATAGAGTAGAAGCTAGCCACCAGTGAAATGGTATAAAAGGAACGAATTAGAGTGGAATTCTTCCAGGTCACTGGATTGATGTTCAATGTAGTATTCAAGCTCCAAGAAGTTAACATGTTAGATATGAGAAAATTAGGCCAGTTGACAGGTAAAAGAGACAACCTCAACACGTGAAATATGGACAGGCTTGGTATGAGCACAGGTGGCAAGCAATATAATAGATTTGCAAATCAATACATATGTATATCCTAATACACTTTCTAGAGAGAACTGTTAGATCTGCACTGTCTAGTATGATAGCCACTAGTTACATGTAGCTATTTATATTAAGTTTAATTAAAATTGAAATCTACCTCCTCAACCACACTAGACATTCTCATGTTCCCAGTAGTATCTTATGGCTTTGGCTACCATATTTTTCAGTATGGATATAGACATTTCCATTACTAAGGAAAGTTTTATTAGTCTTGTTTTAGGTGAAACACATTAGCAACACAATTTTAGATAGTCTGGAGCTGCCAGAGGTAATTTTCGTGATTAAAAAATAACTCATACTAATAGGGATTGTAACTTATTGAGAGCCAAAAAACAAATACAAGTGAAACAATGAAAGAAAGTAGTAAAAATCCTATAAATATAGTTGTTCATATTTTCAGGAAAAGATGTTAGAATATAAGCATTTTTCCCTCAAAACTCACTAAAAAGAACAAAATATAAAAAGCAGTTGTTTCCAGGTAACAACTGGAAAATAACTGACAAAGTAAAACATTACATACGTATTTTAAAAACAAAATTTTTATGTAAAAAGGTGTTTGAAGGAAATAAATTTCAGTTAAGAATGAGCCCTTCCTAGGTGAGTCTGATTGATGACTACTAGATACTTTTGCTGAGTTATGGGATAGGTGACTAGAGGGTTGTATCTGCCATAGAAAAGGGGACTCTACGGGGATAAAGAGAAACCAGCAGAGGTCTTAAAACCATTTGGGTTGACATGATGGGTTGGGGTTTTGTATGTCCAAAGGAGAGCTACTTTATCTTCCTGCCAAGACTTTCCATTTGACTTTTGCTAAATATAGTGGTGGTAATTTGAGAGACTGGGGGTCTGTTCTGCAAAGGAGGGAGGGAGGGGGGCAGGCAAGCCGGCAGGCAGGCAGAGAGAGAGCAGTGTGGGAAGTTGGGGGGAGATGATCGATTTCAATGCTTAGATGCAATAAGGAGTGTTCTATAATATACACAATATAAAATTTGCCCTCAAGACCATTTAAAACAGAGGTAAACTTAAATAATTTAACTGTAACAAAGTCCTAATTCAGCAGAACTTAGATTTGATGAATGAAGGGAAAGGATTTTTATTTTCTGAAAAAATAATATTTATTTGAATCTCTTGGTTTTTTAAACAAAACGGTTCACAATTTTTAAAAAAAATCAGATGTGCAAAGAGTAATTAAAATTAGACCCATAATCAAGAGAAAAATAGCCAATAGAAGCAGACCTATAATAACACAGATGTTAGAATTAACAAAAATACTTTAAAATGACTATTATAAAATATTAAAGAAATTAGAAAATGTATAAAATGGATTAAAAATACAAGGATTTCAACAGACAAATGGAAGTTCAAATAAAGACGCAAAATAACATTCTGGAACTGGAAAATGCAATATCGGAAATTAGATTTAAAGTTTAACCACAGAGCAGAAGGAAGAAATAATGAATACAAAGACAAGTAATAGATGCTACCCAGATGAGAAACTGAGTTGTGGGGGGGAATAGCAAAGATAACAGAACAGAACAGCTAAGAAATTGAGGATAATATCAAACATTTTAACAATTATAAACTGAAATTCTGAAAGTTGAGAAAGAGAAAAGGACATGAGAGATGTCTAAAGAGACAATATTGGAGAATTTCCCATACTTCAAGAAATTCAGAAACCTTAAGAAAATAAATGTAAAGAAAATCATAACTTGTTACATTATAGATGTAATGCTGAAAACTAAATAAGAGAAAAATTTTGAAGCAGAGAGACAACAAAGACATTACATTCATTTTTTAAAAAAAAAAAGACAGTACATTCAAAAGAACAAAAATAACAAGGATGAATGACAGAAATGATGAAAGTTGGGAGAAAATAGAATAACCTTAAAAACAGAAAGAATAAAAAGAAAGTTTACCTAGAACTTTTATACACAATAAAAATAAATCTTAAAAAAAAGGAAAAAATTTTAAATTTCTAAAAACTGAAGGTTGACAGAATTCATCAGTAGACCCATGTTACAAGAAACACTAAAGAAATCTTTCACGATGAAGAAAAAAATCCCAGATAGAAGCATAGATCCACAGGACAGAATGAAAAAACACACAAAAGAAAGAATAACTGTGTAAGTATATATAAAAGACTACATATATTTTAAATAAAGAACATTAAAAGGACTAATAATATATTAATAATATCAGTTATTAATCACATATACCTACATATATATATATATATAAATCTTTTATCCATTCTACTGTTGATGGACATTTTGGTTGTTTCCAATTTGGGGCTACTATTAATAAAGGTACTATGAACAATTTTATGCATGTATTTCATGAATATAAATACGTATACTGTTGAATATATACCTAGGAACGAAATTGCTGAACCAAATAGTATGTATATTGTGAATGTTAGCAGATCTTGCAAAACAAGTGTTTATATTAATTTGTATTTCTGCCAGTAGAGGATGAGATTCTACTTTCTGAAATCTGTTCCATTTTCCTTGTTTTTGTTATTTCTTGTTTTTTTGATTGTTTACTTTTTATTTTAATTCTTCTGGTGATATATTTTTCTATATCATTGTAGCTTATATTTGCATTTCTTTGATGACTAATGGCAATGAGCATCCTTTCATGTATATCTGTATTCTCTTGTCAAGTCTCTCTTATAATCCTTGCACTTTTTTTTTTTAACTGTATAATACATATTCTGGAGATAAAAACTATGTTATTTGTATTTGCATATATTTGTATTAAAAATCACCTATTTGGTGGGTTAAATTTTATACTTTTATTAGTGTTTTATTAGTGTTAAGAACAGAAATTCTTAATTTTAAGGCAGTTAACATCATTAATAGTGTCCTTTATTATGAGCATTTTTGTGTTTGATTAAAATACTGTGTCTACATTTTAAAATGTGATGCTTTTTATTATAAAAAAGATTAACAGTGTCTTCATAATAAAATTAAGAATTAAACATTTTTTCTTCTTTCTAGTGTTGGCATTTAAAAATTCTGCTATAGTTATTGTTGTTATTAATGTTGTTATTCTTATCTGTTGATGGTTTAATTAATGGTACCTTTTAGCTCATTTTAGTTTCTGAGCACTGGTCTATAATGTACTCTAGTTTAGTTAATTAAGTAATTAATTTCTCTTTATCCTTCTACCCCACTTCTTTCTATCTTGCCATGGGCCACCATGGCCCATCTTTCTATTTTTATGTGTTCTTATAAAAAGGATATCACATCAAATATGTATGTGTGTGTGTATATATATATATTTCTAGCATATGAAATATTACTTTGTTTTCATAATTTTTTATTAAGCATTTTGTTTTGAAGATCATTTTATGTTGATATATGTACATCAGAGCTGTTGATTCTAGATGTTACATAATATGCTATGGTTTCAATTTACCACATTTTGCCTATCTGCTTAAGTGACAGATACACTGGTTTATGCCAGTTCCTGACCAAAACAAATAATGCAGTAGTATATATCCCTGAGTATGTCCCAAAATGAGTCTGTGTAAAAAATTCTTAAGGAAATATTTCTGAATGGGTAGCTTAAAAAATTACACATATTTGAAGGTAAAAATAATTAATTAAAAACATGTTTAAAATTAAATCATAATGAAAATTATACTTAAATCTAAATAATAAAAAAATACTACATGACAAAATTTGTGGTACAGCTAAAACAATGCTTACAGTGTAATTTATAGCTCCAAATATATGTATTTGGAAGCATAAAATGTAAAATTAAAGGAGTTAAACACTACAAAAATTTGAGAAATAGACAAATGGGCAAGAATAAAGATTCAAGAAACATAGTAATGATGGTGCTAAGGGCAAAAAATAATGAACAGATATTAAACAATTTCAAAGATGACAAAAAATGAAACTTTGATTTTTTAATAAGAAAACTAGAAATATGATAAGGCTGATCAAGACTAAAAGAGAAGACACAAATTACAAAATACAGATTTAAAAAGTACAGATTAAGTACAAAAATAACAGAAACCAAAAAAAGTAGAATGAGCAAGACTAAAAATACAAATAGAATCAATTAATTTATTTGAAAAGGTAATGCCAGTTTCAGCCAAAGGAAATAAAAAATTTGAACAGACAAATATGTATTAAAAATTTTTGCATGTTAGTCAAAGATTCCCTCCTTTGCAGAAAAATGAAACACGAGGTCCAAAGTGTTACAAGTGAATTCTACCAAATAATGGAGAAATATTTAATTATGATAGTAAATTTGTTATATAGTACCTTTATATTACTTAAATAGTAGTAAATTTTTCAAATTTTATGCCAGAAAAATATAATTTTATAACAAAAATTGATTAAAGTAGAAAATAGAAAATTATATATAATATTTTAATTTCTCACCCAATGCAACAGTGATATTAAAAATTATCTTTTAGGTTGTAAATAGTGCTGCAGTGAACATTGGGGTACATGTGTCTTTTTGAATTATGGTTTTCTCAGGGTATATGCCCAGTAGTGGGATAGCTGTGTCATATGGTAGTTCTATTTTAGTTTTTTAAGGAACCTCCATAATGACTGTATCAATTTACATTCCCACCAGCAGTGCAAGAGGGTTCCTTTTCTCTACACCCTCTCCAGCATTTATTATTTGTAGATTTTTTGACGATGGCCATTCTGACCAGTGTGAGGTGATACCTATTTGCAGGGCAGGAAAAGAGACGCAGATGTAGAGAACAGACATGTGGACAGAGGTGGGGAAGGGGAGAGTGTGACGAATTGGAAGATTAGGATTGACATAAATACACTACCATGTGTAAAATAGATAGCTAGTGGGAACCTGCTGTATAGCACAGGGAGCTCAGCTTGGTGCTCTGTGATGACCTAGATGGGTGGGCTGGGTGGTTGGGTGGGAGGGAGGTCTAAGAGGAAGGGGATATATGTATACACATAGCTGATTCACTTTGTTGTATGACAGAAACTAACACAACATTGTAAAGCAACTATACTCCAATAAAAAAATTATCTTTATGTAAATTTGATACATTTTAGGCTGCTACTGTATTGTTTTTGTCATCATCAATCCAAAATTTCTAATTTTTTCTTAGTACTTTATTTGCATATATGCTTTGTATATAAGAAAGCTATTGATTTTTATTTATCTTTCATTATCCTAAGTTTTTATTCATTTGTTTGACTTGTGTTCCAGGTATACAAATGAATAATTTACAAATATTGAAAATCTTTTCTCTCTAAAATTTTTATTTTAAAATATTACTTATCCACCTTCATTTGCTGCACTGACACATAATTAAATTGATTATCCCTGTTTTATTTTCATTTTGATAATAATATTTCTGTTGTTTCACTAGTAAGAATTATAAGTATTTGTTGATTTCTGATAATTTTTCTGTTAACATAGCATTCTATTAATTTTTTCAGACTTTAAAAAATTAAGCATGTTTATTAGTATCAGTCACTTTCAGTGTCTCATCTAATGATTTTATGTAATTTTTTCTTTGAGCCTATAATCTAATGATTTTTACTATTTGCTATTCCCAAATATATTATTAACATCATTTATGGAAATGGTTAATGTATTGTTGTACATTGTACTATATATAAGGATAAATTATATTTAGTGTTTGTTTAGTTTTATATTACTGCCATACAAATTACCACAAATGTACTGACTTAAGTGACAAATTTATTATCTTACAGCTCTGTAGGTTAAAAAATTGATACAACTCTCAGTGGGCTAAAATCAAGATTTTGGCAGGACTGAGTTCCTTTCTGGAGGTTCTAGGGGAGAATCTGTTTTCTTGTCCTTTTCATCATTATTAGACTTTCTTTGATACCATAATTACTTAGAAAAGTATTTTTTTAAATGTTGCATTTGGATATCTTTTGTTTGTTTGTATATTTCTACTTCTCTTTCCTAGGACCACATACCCAACTGCTTTCATATTTATATTCTCAAATTTAACATGCCTAAAATGGAACTCTTGATTTTTAAGACTTTCAAATCAGAGAGTGGTCGTTATCCATCATCTTTACCCATCTTTCTGTGGTTGTAATAGCTTTACCCATCTGAAAGTAAGTATGGAATTAAAACTTTCAAAAGAAAACTTAGTGTTCTCCAGCCATGAAATACAATGAAAATCATGGTATAATTATACTAAACTACACATTTAAGCAGAAAGTGAATAATCTACTCATTCATTCCACAAATATATATATTATCTCCCTATTCTGCACCTGGCATGGTGCTATTATAAAGAAATGTCAAGATTTGGTTACAGTGTTGTGCCATCAAAGGGATTACTGTCTAATAGGGGAGATACACACCAACACTGATGGTGACACCATGTAGCAAAAGCCACGAGAGAGACTTGTAAGAAATGGTTGCTATTAAAGCAGAAAAGCAGGGGTGTGAGATAGCAATGTCAGGAAATGCAATTCTCATTTTGACTCAGTAAAAACACACTGTGCTCTCCTTTAGGCATAAAATAAATTATTTAACACAATTTTTAAAGGATAAATCATAGATGAGTGGTTATAAACATAGCTATAAAAGCAAACAGCTTTGGTTCAAATCTCAACTTCACCAATTAACTAGCTTAGTGAGCATGGACAGGTTAATTAACTTCTTTATGCCTCAGCTTCTATATCAGAAAAATAGTGATAATAATAGGGCCTCACAGTGTTGTTAGAATAGTACCTAGAAAATAGTAACTTCTGTTGAAGTGATCACTATTGTTATTAAATTAGTAACAAATATTTAAACAAGGAAAAGAATAAAAAGTGGAAGGAGCAGAGCTTGAATTTAAACTTATTTATATTAAGGGATTCAGAATTCCTTTAAATGGTCTTCTCTTATCAGAGTATACTTATAACCTCCTCCTAACTACCCTTATATGTTTGGAATGGTCTCTAGATAGATGTGTATAAATATATTCATGCAAAAAGGAAGGACATGGCATCACAATACTATTTTCTTAAAATTCTAGAGGAATTCAGTAGAAGCATACACTCTATTAATTAACAATAAATTGTTTTCTTTTACTTAACTGGAGTTATTTTAGGATTTTTCTTTACTTCCCTACCAGTCAATAACATAAATGGATTTTATTTAATCATATAGGGTGATTTATGATATACTGATGTCCATATGGCTCACTTCAAATTTTGATGATGATTTCATTTTAAGTTTTATATTTTCCAGCAGTCTAGAGCAGCAGATTAACACTTCTCTGACACAGATTTTCTGAAATTGCTCTAAGCAGACCTGTCCCCTTTTGTCCAGTTGTCTGATTAGATAACATATGACTCTCTGTAGCTGGTGAGCCGGGCTCATTAGTGCCTTGTATTGAGTCAGGGCTGACTTCCCACATAGGGGCTCTCGGCTCTGCTCTGATTCACATACACAGGCTGCAATCTGCCCCACTAGGAGTCTGACAAATGGAATATTACTGGTCAAAAAAGGGCCCTGGCAAGGTAGTGTGAGTGCATTAGTACAAATCTGTCACCATTACTGAAGGAGAAAAAAATCACCACCCATGACTGTTGCTGGTGTATGAGTACTATCGTCTTTATTTATGAAAGGCAGCACATTTGGGCCCACACCAACAATTAAGCTTCTTTGTGGCCTCTTGTCCTTGATCTGGTATCAGAAATGGCTGGTTTCATTTGAAATTCCCGACTCAAGAGCATAATAAACTTTATGTTGTTACTATTCTAAAAAGGGGAGGGAGAATATTAGTCTAAGCAGTCTTCTATTCAATTCTCAACTTGGAGGGAGCTGCAGATATTGGATCTACAATGGAGAAGCACATTTCCCTTAGTGTTTTGATCTTTTAGTGAATGTCAGATCTTGTAAAGGATATTAAACCAGGTATAGACTGACTTCCAACTGATGTAAACATCTGAAATATCGCTCCTGAGGAGGATATATGCAATTATCCTGGGTCGGGATATTTGGAAATCTCCACATTCTTCCCAGGTATTTTTTTCATTCACACAAACACACACACACACACTCACACACATATACACATATCCACATTACATAAAATAAATGTAATTGTTATAGGGAATAGATGTGATAGAAACTGTCTTTATTTAGCTGTTTGTATTTGTAAGTAACTGTATTTGGATACTAACCTGTTTGTGTTTGTAAATTTTTTTTTAATCTGAAAAGTAGAGTCTAATATTAAGCAGATAATTTACAGAAACACTCTACTGCAGCTTAAGTCACTAGCACCCCTTTTTAAAAAGGAAGTTACATTATAAAATTTTATTGAACTTCATTTATTTTACACACAGTTAGCAATGGCATGTTTTAATGCAATGGCTCTCTGTATTAGCACCCCACCAGAACGACAGTAACTTCATTGAACATTTATTGCTAAGCAGACAGAGGCTTGTGAATATATCTCTAACATGTTAGCTGAACATTGGTAATTGCATCATTATTTAGCACTGCAACTTTATATTAGCATTCTTTAGAAATGGATACTACCCTGTCTTTAAGGTAAATTCTCTAGGGACCCTATTAGAAATATTTTCAGTGCAAAAACAGAAAACAAAACAAAAAGCAACTCTCACTTGTGGTGATAATAACAAGTGGATTGTCTGATATCTTGAACCTCAAGGATTAGTTATGATGCCAGAATGTTCACCTAAAGAAATTCCTGCATTGCACTGTGGCCAGGGCTATGAAGAGAGTGTTCAACTAAATTAGATCGTCACCGAAAACACAGTGGATCTGGTATTGAATGGCTTCAACAACCATAACCAATGAATTGCCAAACAGCTGACTTTTTAACTAACTGGGTCATGTATGGTAATTCATTTAATTCTCTGAGACTTAGTTTCTGCATCTGTTAAAGTGTGTGTGTGTGTGTTTGTGTGTGTGTGTGTGTGTGTGTGTGTGCCTTCTGTTTTGACAAAGCTGTATAAAATGGTTAAGGCTAATACCTGTGGAGTCAGATATCTAAGTTCAAAACCCAGATTTGCTGTCATTCAGCTGTGGATCTTGTGTAAGTGATAATATTTTTGTGCTCAGTTTGTTCACTTGTAAAGTAGAAGTAATAATAGTACTTATTATTAAAGATTGCTATATACATATACAGAGAGAGAAAGACACACACACATATAGTGATTAGAACTGTATCTTGCACATAATAAACTCCATAAGAGTGTTAGTTATTATTATTCTGAAGCAATAATTTGGATGCTTCTGAATTAGAAATCAATATCTGTCAACATAAAGATCAAATTCTTGGGGAAAAAAATCCTGTATTGTTTACTTTTATCTTCACTGAATGTGACACAATAGTCATTACTCAGTAATATTTGAGAAACAATTAAACCTTATACTCTTACTTTCACCGTGGCTATGAATATGTAGAATCGGAATTCTCTTATTTCATGATATATGCTAATATTAATAATGGTAAATAAGAGTCAACATTTGTTATCAGCCAACTCTGAGCCAGATAATGCTTTGTTTTCATCACCTTCCTGCTTTATATTCATCATCTCCAACACACTCCATAACTCTACAAGATAGGAGATATTAATTCTGTTTTGCAGATAAAGAAACTGAGGTATAACTATTTGAACTGATGTTCTCTCTCCCTTTTTTAGAATAGTAAGGTCAAAAAGTTTATATAACATATTATACATATATCATTCTTCTTTATCAGTACTTAATTATAGGCATGAAGGAAAATATATTTTACTTATGAATAATTATGTTTAAGAAAATAAATACATATTGGGAAATAGCGTCAGTAACAGGTGAACAAATAATCAGATAGTCTCTTTGTTGATAAGGTAAATACACAAGATAAGCAAAGAAGGATCCACAGTGACTGGAACTTGCTTCTCTTTTCTTTCACCATCAGTTACCAACTGTCAGCCTCTTCAGAGCAAAACAGCTGCTGAGACCTTCTTGCATCTGGGGACTAGTGAGAATTTGGGTTCTCTTCTTTAGGTTACATTGTTCCCTCATAACTAGTGTTTGAAACCTAAGTGAAAGGAACTGAAGACCTCTGCAGGTGTCTACTGAAACTAAGAGAGAAAGTTGACATTGACCCTACATGTCTGTTCTTTCTGGCTATTCTACTCCCAAGAGGAGGCTCAGGAAGCTGAAAGGGAGAAATGTGTGGGCAGTTTATCTCTTCCCCTGAAACTGAGAGAGAAAAATGGAAAGATACAAATCATGGAGGCCTCATTCCTCTGCTTTGGTAGAACCAGTGACCTGCCTCCTGGATTGAAACAATAGGTCCTGCTTCACCATCTATTCTCAGTAGGACTCCAAGGTAATATAGAGACCAAGTAAGACAACACTGTTCAAATACAGAATTTCTCCCTATGCTACAGTCCTAGGGATTTACAACCATATAACTAGGGCTTCCAAAAGTCATAGATTTTCCATGGCGTTGATCTGTCCACAGCTTACCACATGACATGGAAGAATTTGATAATTGTTCCTAACCCCCATTCTGACCTACCACACTGCAACACAAAACCCTTTATTCTAGCCATATCAAACTACTTCTATTTCCCCAAATGCCCAAATGCCATATGTTGATATGCATCTATAACTTTGCGTAAAAGATTTGTCTGTATGATATACACTTCCAACTTCACTTTTTACCTCATATTTTCTTTTAATATTAAGATCAAAACTCATTTTCTCCTAACTTTCCTGACCCCAAACATGCCTCAGCATCTAATAATATAAATCTGCAGCATGAACTGTATAACTGTTGATTTGTTTAGCTCTTAGCCTAGAATATTTTCAGCCCCTAACTTTTCTTTCTTTATATCTATCACTGCAGGCTTATTTTAGTATAAGGCATAGAATTGGTAATACAAAGTCTAAAGTCAGAATGTCTATTATAAAATCCTAGCTCTGACAGTTATTAGCTGTGTAACTTTAGTAAGGTCTCCTAAGTTCTCTTAGCCTGTTTCCATGTATATAAAAGTTGGGATAATAATAGTATGAGTTCAGATAAATAAAGGACTTATAATAGTGTCTGGCACATTTTACACTCTGTATAAGAATTTACTATTATTATTACTATTACCAAATAGTTATTCCTATTAGGATGAAGACCAGATATATATGCAGAAATGTGGAACCATTGTAGTTGGAAGGAGGACCTTGAGGTTGGGTAAAATGAAGTATTTTCTTATAAAATGTGTAGTCAGTATATGGTGCTTTATAACTATAAACTACAATTATAAATCAAAAAATTGTAGGTTAATTTATGACAGCCAGATTCATCACATACTAGTAAATATAATTTTCAATTGTCAAAAATTATGTTCATCTTCACTACCACCAACAGAAAAAAAAAATACATAGTATATTAGGCTGAATTGTCCACTACTATGACTTAGCATAACATATCTTCTGTTTTATTGTGTCATGGCTTTGGTGTAGCTGCTATGACGCTTTGGATTTAGATCATTTCAAGAACATTCAGAGGGTAGAATGTCACCTAATGAATCATTAATACTGCTGTAGCAGCATGATTTTCCATTATACTTTCTTCCTGAATGGTAACCTGACTTGACCCTAATGAGTTCTAGGAAATAATAGAATCATAGCTCATCTGGCTGCACATATGATAATAGGGATAGATGTACATAGGCCATTCTTTCCATTTTATCAGCAATGGAATGGATCCATTTGGTGATACCCGTTAAGATGAGTAGATACATGCTATATTCAGTCACTCACGGGGCTCCACACAACTCTCTTCCTCAATTATCTTAGTGTGAAATAGGTAGTTCCTTCACAACAGAAAACTCAAGGCAGTTTTTTTATGTTACCCAATATGAAGAGACTTAAACATATGCTATTAGGGGGCAAATATAAGTTAAGTACTTTCTTAAAAATATTTTTTAAAAAATCATAGACTATTCTAGCTGGAGTTCCCCAGGGAACAGACCCTAAGATGTGCTTGTAGAAAGTTTGTTAGGGTGTGTTATCTGCAACAAACCCTATAAGGAAACAGAGGCAGCAAAATGGGTAAAAGAAGAAGCCAACTGTAATGCAGTTGTGCAAAGGCCTTAGCTGATCCAAAGATACTATAATTGCACTGGGTGTTCTTAAGCTTGCATGGACTTTCAAAGTTATCTGGAATTAAAGGAAGGGAAACAGGATTCATACCCTTGTATCAGCCAGTCATTGAGGACAAGGTGCCCTCGGAGGAAACATAAAATCTAATGAGGTCACTGAGAATCAGAATTGAGCCATCATTTCTGGCATCTGAAGAAAAAGGATAATTTACAAATGTAATTTGTACAAAAACATCAATATTATTACTATAATTCATTTTCTTAATTTGCTAGAACACCCATTTCATTTGTTTTATGGTATCAGAATGTATTAGCAAAGCTAAAATTGCTGTTTTGTCAATTATGTTTTTCAGTTAGTGAGAAATCTGGCCCCTTGAAGGCAACTTTAATATGAATCACCACTATGAGAAAGTTAAGCAAGCTCACTGAGCATATCAAATAAAGTGTACCTAATAAAATATAATGTGCCTATTGATTATAGCAGCTAAGCTTTCCAAAACCAAGTTGTATATCATACTGCCTCAATTATATCTGACCATTCAGTTGGACTGAAAAATATAAAAAGAAAAAAATCTAGTAGTATTATTATAATTCAGAATCACTACCCTATTTCTAGGGCTGGTTGAGAGGGGTCAGAAAGAGGAACTTTTATGTAACGGAATTTAAAAACACACACACACACAAACAAACAAATACTTTTAATAAGAACATGGGATGAAAAGAATAAGTCTACTTTAGCCTAAAACAGAAAAACAGCTTTCAATGCTGTGCCATTCATCTACGTTGTTATTTTTCTAATGGAAATAATTTTCTTTATAACTGAATGACTTTTCTATTTCCCCACTTTACATAATAAGAGTAGTTGTAGAATTATAAAATTAAGATAGTTGATTATTGCAACAACATCCAAAAATGAAGTGAAATATACAAACAATATAATATATAATCTGATTCCAAGAGGTAACCATTATTAATGTTTTGATTTGTAAATAGCCACAAAGTTTTTCTATGTGCATATGCATACAGACATCTATGTGTGTAATGTGTGTGTATATGTGTGATTTGTACATCAAGATAATCACACTGACAGTACTGTTCTGTAACACACTTTTCAATTTAATACATCAAACTATCAATAAGAAGGCAAAGATCTTTTCATTTGATCATATATATGTGCTCTAATATATGTATCCATTCTCAAGAGTTATCTTTTATTTCTTTATAATCTTTTCCTACATTTGCTATTAATGTTATTTGTATCAATGCTACAATAAATATCCTTGTATTTATATCTTCATTGATTCCATATATTTTTCCTCAGAATGGATTTCTAAAAGTGGCCATATTTGTTTATGTGATTTTAACAATTATTTTGATGTACATTTTGAGTTGACATTAAGAAGTTCCCACCAATTTCACCCTCACTGCTAGTGTAGGAGAATGTAAATTTCTGCTACCTTTTTTGTTTCAGAGTATTTGTATTTCTTTTAAAATCTTCTTTTCCATTTCCCATGCCTCTAAGCAAAAGAAAGGGGAGAACCCCGTTATCTTAATTTGCATTGCTTTGGTTACTACTTATGCTGAACATCTTTCACTTGTTTCTGGGTCAGTGCATTTCTTCATTAGTAATTATACTTTACCTACTTTTTAACTGTAACTTTGTTTTTCTCTAATTATTTTGAATTTCATTTATATATTAAGGGTATTAAGTCATTGATCTTTTGCTTCTCCATAAATTTTATTTTCTAGTCATTTGTCTTACCTTTGTTTAAGGCATGCATAATGTTTTTATCACTTGTTTTTGTTATAAAGAATTTTTAATTTTTTTGTGTGGTCAAGTGTCAGTATGTTTTTAAAATAATTTCTGGTTTTGCTGTGATGTCTAGAAATACCTCTGCTTCCTGGTTTTCTGTTCAAGACTGATGTTGGGACATGTATATGTTATGTGATCTTTCTTTAAAAATTTGTTTGAAATGCCAACAGAATAAAAATAAGAACAAACATATCTCAAAATTCTAAAATCAAGAAAAGCATAAGCTACCTCCTAGAATATTGAAGAATTTCTTGAAAATATCAAGCTAATGAGATCAGATTAATATGAGATTAAACAGAGATGAGGAACCCCAACAAAATAAAAACTAAAGAAAGATCTCCCATCTCCCAGCAGAGAGTCTCCTAGTGAAAGTCGGGGTAACGCTGAGGTTAGAGAGTAGAAAACAGAAGCAAATGTAGGTTTGGGAAGCGAATGAAATAATTCCTCAAATGTTCTTAGAACAGTTGCTCCTGTGCTTAAGCATAAATTTTCATATCTGAAGGAGTGTTCTCTCAATAAACTTGAGCATCTGCAGTAAGAGCATTAGAGTGAGTACTGGGGACACAGAGACAAAAGGGTGATCTCCATGTAATGTCCAACCTTCAAGATAGACAGAGTGGCCCTGAATTAAGAATGGAAATCCCTTTCCAGTAGGAAAGAATTAACAAGGAAATCTGGCTGGGATTTACAACAGGCAAGATTCTTAAATCAGTATCTACATTTAAGGCTTTTGGCCCAGTAAATTTCACACGTATTAGGGAAGCTTATCCAAGTTACCAATGCTGCTGAATCTGTCTTCCTATGATCAGCAAGAATCACCAGTTTTTGAAGTAAACCAACACTATGAAATAGCAAAACTAGGTTGCAGAAATAGTGGCACTAAAGTACAAAACATTTTTGAAATATTTATTATTTGACATTAGAGATATATTAGAGGATATCAATTTCTAAAATAAACAATATAGAAGGAATTAAGAATTTCAGGAGTTAGGAAGACATCTTCACTCCAAGATCATTATTTTTAAAAAAATCTGTTTTCCTTTTCACTTTTCATTTTTTAACATGTAAGGCTTTATTAACACTGATATTTGAGTTTAAGATATGGGATAGGCATGCAATTGTATTTTATTTTAACTTTTTAGCTAGTTTGTATAATAACATCTACATCTATACTCTACTCCATTTATTGCCCATCTGTTTTTATATTAGTACCAATGTTTTAATTATTGTAGCTTATGTTTTACTCTTTTACAAGAAATCCTTTATAATTGCTCTGTTTTATTTAAGTATATTGTTTTCTAATTACATTCTATGTAACTATTATATCAGTTGAATATAACAAAAAATTCCACTCTTTAGAGGTTTACATTTTTTTGATAAGTATCAGTTAAACAGACATATTTTAATATCTGATAGTCTAACTTAATATTACTTCTATTTATTCAAAAGTTCATGTATGCCCCTCAATAAAATATTTTCTTCTTTTTAGGTATATAATAATTTTATTTTTAAGGTTACTGCCCTTCATTGAATATTTATTTTTACTATTTAGAATTGCATATTTTTTCAAAATCCAAATACTGAATACATACATACATACAATAAAGATACATATATCTGAGAAACAATGACAGAATTTAATAATGCAGTACATTAGAAGAGGTCTTTATATTATTTGGGGGGGAGTTCAGATTTAATCGTATTTGTAAATGTTTACAGGTATTTTTCTTCTTTTCACATATGTGTCTCTCATTTTTTTCTCTTATTAAAATTTGTAGTTGATGTCATTGCCCAGTATCATGCCTATAACACAATTTTTTTCAGGTTTTTTGACTCAGTGTTCCCTCTTGTTATATTAAGCACATGTCTTTGTAATCCTTGTTTACAAAATGAGCAAACTTTAAAGCAGAAATATAGACATTTGTAAAATGACTTTTTGGTAAATATTGAGATTGTGACTGTTTCCTTTAACCTGGAATTTAATTAATATAAATTGCTTATTAGTCAGTTTTGTATTAATCTATTATTACATTCCAAAATAAAGTCTACATAATCATGACACATTGGTTTTTACTATATTGCTGAATCCAATATGCTTCTATAACTTTTAGGATTTTTGGCTTTGTCAGGTTTGGATATGAGATTTATTATAGATTGGTAAAATATTTAGTGTTTTCTTTTTTCTCTCTCATGTATTTCATGGACCTCATTTTTTAAAAACAGTTTTTCACTAAACCATCTGTGTCCAACCCATCTTGGTGAGAAGGATCAGGTAGTTCTCTAAAAGTTTTTACACTTTCTCCTGTAGTTAAGTATAATTTCAGGTGGTTTCTATCTTCTTGAGCCTATATCCTTAATGTACAGCTCCCAAGTAATCATCTTGAACATAATCCTAAACCTGATGTTTGTGATCAACACTATCAGCCCCTTCTTTGCTTGAGTCTCCCTTGTTTGGTAGTCCACTTTTTTTTTTTTCAATTTTATTTTATTTATTTTTTTATGCAGCAGGCCATTATTAGTCATCAATTTTATACACATCAGTGTATACACGTCAATCCCAATCTCCCAATTCAACACACCCCAACCCCACCGCCCACCACTTTCCCCCCTTGGTGTCCATACATTTGTTCTCTACATCTGTGTCTCAATTTCTGCCCTGCAAACCGGTTCATCTCTGTACCATTTTTCTAGGTTCCACATATATGCATTAATATACAATATTTGTTTTTCTCTTTCTGACTTACTTCACTCTGTATGACAGTCTCTAGATCCATCCACGTCTCTACAAATGACCCAATTTCATTCCTTTTAATGGCTGAGTAATATTCCATTGTACATATGTACCACATCTTCTTTATCCATTCGTCTGTTGATGGGCATTTAGATTGCTTCCATGACCTGGCTATTGTAAATAGTGCTGCACTGAACATTGGGGTGCATGTGTCTTTTTGACTTATGGTTTTCTCTGGGTATATGCCCAGTAGTGGGATTTCTGGATCATATGGTAATTCTCTTTTTAGTTTTTTAAGGAACCTCCATACTGTTCTCCATAGTGGCTGTATCAATTTACATTCCCACCAACAGTGCAAGAGGGTTCCTTTTTCTCCACACCCTCTCCAGCATTTGTTGTTTGTAGATTTTCTGATGATTTTCTGATGATACCCATTCTAACCAGTGTGAGGTGATACCTCGTTTAGTTTTGATTTGCATTTCTCTAATAATTAGTGATGTTGAGCAGCTTTTCATGTGCCTCTTCGACATCTGTATGTTTTCTTTGGAGAAATGTCTATTTAGGTCTTATTTAGGTCAAAAAATAGGTCTATTTAGGTCAAAAAATGCCTATTTTTTGATTGGGTTGTTTGTTTTTTTAATATTGAGCTGCATGAGCTGTTTATATATTTTGGAGATTAATCCTTTGTCCGTTGATTCGTTTGCAAATAGTTTCTCCCATTCTGAGGGTTGTCTCTTCGTCTTGTTTATGGTTTCCTTTGCTGTGCAAAAGCTTTGAAGTTTCATTAGGTCCCATTTGTTTATTTTTGTTTTTATTTCCATTACTCTAGGAGGTGGATCAAATAAGTTCTTGCTGTGATTTATGTCAAAGAGTGTTCTTCCTATGTTTTCCTCTAAGAGTTTTATAGTGCCTGGTCTTACATTTAGGTCTCGAATCCATTTTGAGTTTATTTTTGTGTATGGTGTTAGGGAGTGTTCTAATTTTATTCTTTTACATGTAGCTGTCCAGTTTTCCCAGCACCACTTATTGAAAAGACTGTCTTTTCTCCATATCCTTGCCTCCTTTGTCATAGACTAGTTGACCAGAGGTGCGTGGGTTTATCTCTGGGCTTTCTATCTTGTTCCATTGATCTGTGTTTCTGTTTTTGTGCCAGTACCATATTGTCTTGATTACTGTAGTTTTGTAGTATAGTCTGAAGTCAGGGAGTCTGATTCCTCCAGCTTCTTTTTTTTCCCTCAAGACCGCTTTGTCTATTCGGGGTCTTTTGTGTCTCCATACAAATTTTAAGATTTTTTGTTTTAGTTCTGTAAAAAATACCATTGGTAATTTGATAGGGATTGCATTGAATCTGTAGATTGCTTTGGGTAGTATAGTCATTTTCACAATATTGATTCTTCCAATCCAAGAACATGGTATATCTTTCCATCTGTTGGTATCATCTTTAATATCTTTCATCAGTGTCTTATAGTTTTCTGCATACAGGTCTTTTGTCTCCCTAGGTAGGTTTATTCCTAGGTATTTTATTCTTTTTGTTGCAGTGGTAAGTGGGGGTGTTTCCTTAATTTCTCTTTCAGATTTTTCATCATTAGTGTATAGGAATGCAAGAGATTTCTGTGCATTAATTTTGAATCCTGCAACTTTGCCAAATTCATTGATTAGCTCTAGTAGTTTTCTGGTGGCATCTTTAGGATTCTCTATGTATAGTATCATGTCATCTGCAAACAGTGACAGTTTTACTTCTTCTTTTCCAATTTGTATTCCTTTTATTTCTTTTTCTTCTCTGATTGCTGTGGCTAGGACTTCCAAAACTATGTTGAATAATAGTGGTGAGAGTGGACATCCTTGTCTTGTTCCTAATTTTAGAGGAAATGCTTTCAGTTTTTCACCATTGAGAATGATGTTTGCTCTGGGTTTGTCATATATGGCCTTTATTATGTTGAGGTAGGCTTCCTCTATGCCCACTTTCTGGAGAGTTTCTGGAGAGCTGGTCCCTCTGATGAGGTGGATTATACAAGGGAGATGGTCTCTTCCAGCTCTGGCATTGTGTGCTTCTAGGAATTCTTTCCACTCTTGGTAACATCTTGTAAAACTTTAATCTTTTTTGATGTCTAATCATTGATTTAATGATAAAACAAATAGTATCTTTATGGTTTGATAATCCATAGATGGTAGGGCATATAATTTCATTTTGCTGTTTCAGTCCATCTTTCTGAAATGATTAAATTGGCATTAACTGTAAAAGTTACTCTTAGAAAAATCACCAAATCCACTTGATACTGTATACTGATCTTCAAGTGTATCTTTTTCTTGCCTAAAAGATAATTTTCCACTATTTTTCAATTTGCTTGTATGTCCATTAGGCACCCTTTTTTCATTTCTTATTCATTTTTGATCATTGACTGATATAACCTTGCTATGTTCATGGTAGCTTTTCTTTTATTATTTTTATTATTATATGAGTGTGTATGAGAGAAAAACCTGGGGACTTTTTCTTTTATTTTTCTAAGAAATGTGGACATCAATGGAGATAATAGTTTATGCTCTACCCCCTTCAACTTAATAGCAATATGTTATATGCATCCCTTTAGCTGAAATTTTAATTTTTAAGTGGGTTTTTATTAGGATGAGGTCTCAGAGTTTCTAATTCAGTTGTCAGAGTTTGGCAGCAATATCAATAAGAAGCCATCAGCATGGCCCTTATTCCTAATTCTCATCCTGACATGTTACAAAAATAAGCATGATAATTTTATGGCTTCTTTTTCTGCCTAAAATGTAACTACATTAATCTGAAAGACAGCTGATTTTTCAAGGTCAAAAGTGCTTAGTTACAAATTGATGAGCTATTATAAGTGTCTGTGGTTTTCTTGATGGCACTGTATTAATAATACGTGTGCAGAACGGGCCATAAAAATTCCATTTAAAGGTATTAAGGAATACTGGGACGCTTAATCAGGTTAAAATTCCCATCAGTTGGTTACAGGCACGATGTTGTTCAGTCAATGATTAACAAAGTGTGTGGAATACAAAGATGCATGTCTATTAAATGAGTTCAGATTTCACCAAAATGAGCTTTTTTGTTTTCTGCATCTAGAAAACGATTCAACTAAAATGCATTACAGTGATATTCATTGTTTTAAGTAGCTCATACTGTCTCTCAGCCTGGATTGTTTTGATTAGAAAATCGAGAGATAATATACTTGTAAAGGTGCTGATACTCTTTCCAGGTAGGAAGAAAAGCACTCAGTGATGAAATGTTTTTAAAATATGAATCACATTTTAAGCTTTCTTTTGTGATTTATAAAAGCTATCTCACCAGGTGTGCACTATGCTCTTATAAAACCAAGAAAGATTAAATGAGAGAAAGCTATGGAAAGGTTTCTTCTGTTAGCCTCTTACAGTATACCTTACAAGTTCAAGGGGAATGTTACTTAAGGTAGAGAATATATGTAATAGAGATGGCAATTAGTCTGCAGAACTATGTGCATATTATAAAACAAGTCACATTTTTCGGATAAATAAAAAAATGAACATTTGTAGCCTATGAAAATCTTCTCACTCTTTTTTTTTTTTCCTGTAGTGCTTAAAGAGGAAAATTATAGAAAATTCAAGCAAAATTCCTTATATAGCAAAAAAAAAGTCTGACCATTCAAGTAGCAATTATAAAGCAGTATAAAAATTACTCTTCCATTTTAATTGCATAAAGTTAGCTAACATTCATACTTGTCTTTCATACATGTGTCTGCATATCTAGCTGTGTGAAAATAGATATATTTTAGTAAGTAGTAAATTAAATTGATTCTTTTAAAAAACAACCTGGCTCAATAATCTGAATTATCTTGTCTTTAAGCTTGAGGAGAATGCAGATTTATTTCAGAGAAACAAGTAGCAGTGTTGTTTCCCAACCCTTAAAAACTCAAGCTCTCTTTAGCACAAACTCACACATTGATTTTTGTTTTTAAATTAATAGACTTATTTCATACAACAGTTTTCAACTTATGAAAAATTTGAACAGAAAGTATAAAATATACCATATTTTCCCCTCTCACAATTTCACCTACTAACATTTTGCACTGTTAAGGAACATTTGTTACAACTGGTAAACCAGTGCTGATACATTATTTGACTAAACACTTTAGTTTCTATTGAAGTTCCCTTTCTTAGGACTTACCTCATCTTTATTTTTTATTTCTTCCCCTATTTCTTCCATTTCCTGACACCCTGCCTCTGTCTAACACTAATCTGTTCTCTGTGTTTATGAGCTTGGTGGGGTTTTTGTTGTTGTTGTTTTATTTGTTTATTTATTTATTTAGATTCCTCATATAAGAGAGATCATATGATATTTGTCTTACTCTGACTTATTGCACTTAGCATAATAACTTAGAGGTCCATCCATGTTGTTGCCATGACAAGTTTTCATTCCTTTTTATGACTGGATAATATACTATATTCCATTATATATATATACCACTTTTCTTTATCCATTCATCCATAGATGGACACTTAGGTTGTTTTCATATCTTGACTATTGTAAATAATGCTGCAATGGACTTAGGGGCACATAAAATTTTTTGACTTAGTCTTTTTATTTTCTTCAGATAAATACCCAGAAGTGGAATGGCTGGATCATATGGTAGTTCTATTTTTTTTTCCTAGAATTTTTAAAAAGTTTTATTGAAATATAGTTTATTTACAATGTTATGTTAGTTTCAGGTATACAGTAAAGTGATTCAGTTATACATATATATAGATAAATGTATATTTTCTTTTTTACATTCCCTTCTATTATAGGTTATTACAAGATATTGAGTATAGTTCCCTGTGTTATACAGTAGTTCTATAATATTTTTAATTTTTTGAGGAACCTCCATACTATTTTCCATAGTGGCAGCACTAATTTACATTCCCACCAACAGTGCAGGAGACTTCCCTTTTCTTCACATCATCGGGAATGCTTTTTTCTTTTTGATGACAGACATTCTAACAGGTGTGAGGTAGTATCTCATTGTGGTTTGGATTTGTATTTCCTAGATGATTAGTGATGTTGAGCAACTTTTCATGTAGCTGTTGGCCATCTATATATCTTTTTTGGAAAAACGTCTGTTCAGATATTCTGCCCATTTTTTAATTGGAATGTTTGGGATTTGTTTGTTTTTGTTTTGTGTTTTTTTCTTTTTTTTTTTTGCTTTTAAGTTGTATGAGTTCTTTATATATTTTGGCTATTAGCCTCTTATCAGATATATAATTTGCAAATATTTTCTTCCTTTTCATTTTGTTGATGGTTTTCTTTGCTGTGCAAAAGCTTTTTAGTTCGATATCTGTTGCTTTTGCTTTTGGTGTTGGATTCAAAAAATCATTGCCAAGACCTTTGTCAGGAGCTTACTGCCTATATTTTTTTCTAGGAATTTTATGGTTTCAGATCTTACATTAAAGTTTTTAATCCGTTTTGAGTTAATTTTTATGTACGGTGAAAGATAATGGTTGAGTTTCATTCTTTTGCATGTGGCTGTTCAGTTTTTCCAACACCATTTATTGAGTAGGCTGTCCTTTCCCAGTTATATTCTAGGCTCCTTTGTCATAAATCAACTGATCATATATGCATAGGTTTATTTCTGGGCTCCTATTTTCCATTGATCAACATTTCTGTTTTATGCCAATAATACACTGTTTTAATTACCATGGCTTTGTAATATAATTTGCAGTCAGGAAGATTTTGTGTTGTACAAGTTTATGAATTTTACCAAATGCACATGAATCCACCATGACAGTATCATACAAAACAGTTTCACTGCCCTAAAAATACCCTGCGTTCCACTTGTTCTTACATTTCCTGTCCTCTCCCCATCCCCTGACAACCACTGTTCTTTGTACTCTTTCTGTAATTTTGCCTTTTCTATAATGTTATATAAATGAAATAATACAGCATATAGCCCTTTCAGACTGGCTTCTTTCACTTAGCAATATGCATTTAAGGTTCCTCCACATATTTTCATTTCATTTTATGGCTAAATAATATTCCCTTATATGGATATCTACCATAGTTTGTTTTCCCATTGACGGACGTTTTAAATGCTTCTAGGTTTTGGCAATTATGAATAAAGTTGCTATAAACATTTCAGTGCAGGTTTTTCTGTGGATGTAAGTTGTCAACTCATTTGGGTAAATGCCTACAGGGTGACGGTGGATCTTTTAACTTTTTAGATCCTAGAGGAATGGCACATTTTCGTTTGAGGAGTTTTCATTGCTAACTAGAATCAGATTATAAAGAAAACAATTTTCAAAATAAATTATTTTTGTCTTATGAAATGATTTCCAAATATCAGAAGCAATTTAGCTTTTCAAAATAAATAAATTTTTATTTAAAGTACCTATTTTTTTCAATTATAATTAAAGGATAAGATATAGTCTAAAGTTATTTCTTACTGTAAAAACCCATGCTTTGTTATTAGGTTGTCTAAAACATTGAGAAATATTTAGAACCTCTTAAAGTATTTTAAAAGCAGTCATTAAATTATCAGTTTTTTATCTAGATATAGCTCTATTATACATAACTAGTTTGCATCTGAACATTAAAGTCCCCACAAATGATACTTTTAAATTATTTAATTTTATAAAAAAATTAAAGTGAATTTATACTATTTTCTCTTTTTTGTTTTTGTTGTACATAGTATATTACCAACTTCAGAATCACAAAGTGTAAGGATGAGTAGATAATAATTATGTTGCAAGTAGTAATTTCACTTGGCTTCCTCAAAACTGAAATCTCCGAGGGTTTCTTTCTTTGGGTCTATCTAACCTATGCACTGCCTCAATAATGCATAAAAGGGAGATAAGGTGACCATAAAGCTTCTAAACTATTAGCATGAATTGTGTTTATAGCAGAAGAATTAGTAATGTTTAAAATGACAGAATTTACAGGAAACTTAGAGTATAAACTATTTAACTTTCTATGAATGCAAAAATTCTCTCCACAATATTTCTCAGAAGTTTAAGGTGCTGTAATCGTCTCTGATAATGTTATGGTACAATCCAAGTTCCAGTAAAATTCTTCTCATTATCAATAGGTCATAGTTATTAATTAGTAAAGTATTTTTAAACGTTTTGTTATATACAGTAACATTTTATAAGGTTTATAGGTTTTATTGGTAAATGTTAAGAAATATATTAATGTTTAAAGTATTGGATTAGCTCTTTTGGTATATTAACCTATCTAAATTCTAAAGGACAACCGTTACACCTGATTATAAAATTTCAGTAGCACATTTATGTTGAACTCAGAGTTGACTACAAGGTCACAAATATTTAAATACTTCATGAGAATAAGTTTATAACTTTACATAAAATTTCAAAAGAAATACAGTTATATTGGATTATTTCCAGAAACTTTAAACATAATTCAAATTAGTTAAAAATATTGACATATACATATATAGTACCATGAAAATTGTTTCAGCCATCTTACTTACCTATTTGACCTAACGTTCCTCATGGGTTAAACATTATAAATATTTCAAAATACCTACAAATGATAGAGTCAAAAAGGGAAAATTGTGTTTATTCAACTAGTTGAGTTAAATTTGCAGTGAATATAAGGTAAAAGGTATTTATGAAAAAATGTTAAATTCAGATTTTCAGAGTAAAGGAAATTAAAAGACAATTCCAGAATTTAAAGAATCTTTATATTCCAGGTTAATTTCTTTAACACCCAGGTTAAATTTCTTCCTCAATATCTCTGCCAATTGGTAAGAGCATAAAAGTACAAATTTGTATCCTCTCTTATGTCTGTTTGTTCATTGTCTGAATTATAATACTGCCTAACGTTAGCACTTAACTTTGCCAATTTTAGCAGAGATAGTTTTTAAAAGGTAGCAAAACATCTGAATAAGATGTGAAAATATCTGTTAATCATATGGGTGCTTGATTATACTGTGCTTTTCATCAGTTACTCAAAGTCTGCTTTAAAAATCTAAGCACAAAGACTGGTAGGATGATGAAGTGAAGAATGGCTCCCCTAAAGTGGAAAAGCACAATATGAGAATACATAGTAAGACTACTACTAAAGTCAAAATTAAAATACTCTCCACATAATAAAAAGAGCACCTAATGTTTGATGAAAATTTACTATGTGCCAGGCATTGTTCTAAGTGCTTTACATGAGTTCTATTTTTATCATCACAGTAATCCCATGTGGTAGTTAATGTTAGTATCATTTGTAAAGGAAACTGAGACTGAGAGATTAAGTATTTTGCCCAAGGCCACTAAGCTATTAAATGGTGAAGCCATAATGTAACCTGTAAAGGTCAATTCTAGGAGCTTTCAACTACTCTACAATACCTTATTCTCTGTGCTCTATACATCTTATTCTCTATAATCTCTGCATTCTAATGTGTAGATCATTTGACCTTCTGCTCTTTATATCTTATACTCTGTAACATCAGACGGTAAGATGCAAGAGGAAGGTGGGAGGACGAGTGAGGAGAGTAGATTATAATTAGTGCCACTCTAACCCATCTCCTGTCTCTATGCTTATCATTTATACTGAATGTCCAAAATACCAATTTGATGATAAGGTATATAGCCAGCAAGTATATATGATTTGGGATAAATGCAATTTTGCCAGAATTACAGAGGCCTGATATGTAACAATGAGAGAAATGGAGATAGGAAATAGCTTTTGAAATATAGATTAAGCATAATGGATCAATACAAGTCTCTCTTTCTCTCTATTTTCTTCCTCCTTACTTTTCTTCTACTTTCTCCCTCTCTCCCTCCTTTCCTTCCTTATTTCCATAAGCATTCATTGAATGTCTCTATTATATGCTAGACACTATAATATGTAATAGTACAAAATGAATAGGGCACAGCTCCTACTTTTAAAAATCATCTAGTACATTAAGGAAGACATTTTTTAATTTCTTAAATTTAATTTATTAAAACACCTTTGGTAAACAAAATTAATTATAAAAAACAACAGGGAGTTTAAAAAAAATACATTTATTTGTGATTTCAGGTCTTTATCTACTATGTGCATGGATTTACCAATAAGAAATACCATTACCAGACAGCAGACAATAGAGTTGGAAATGTAACATTAAATCATGTTTTCAGCACTGCATGATGTTTTTAAAAATTAGAGAAAATATATTGTACTGCATTAACAATTACAACACTATATCTTTTCAGTTGTCTTATAAGTTAGGGGAAGGTTGGAAATCCTATAACAATTGGGAGATAAGTCAATAAAAGGATATCAATAAGGAAGAGAAACATGAACAAATGTCAGTTTTGTACATTAAGAAATTTAGTAGCTTTTTGGACACAATTTTGTAGTTGTGTAGAGGAAGAATATACGTTTTCCTGTGGAGGAACTGGAGAAGGCTAGAGAGAAGGTGAATTTTGAAGTAGTCTTTAAAAGGAGATAAAATAGGTAGGTGGGAGAATGCTTTTTAAGCAGAGGATAAATACATGCAAACACCTTACAGGCTGTGGACACTGGGGGAATGGTGGATATTTATTAGTGGCTGGAATGAGGGATTCCGGGATGGAGTGCTGAATTTGTTGTTGGAAATATAAATTGGGACTAGATTTTGAGGAAGTCACAGTTCAATTTATAACTAGAATGCTAAGAAAATAACAATATGTTATAAAATAGGTGACAAGGATGATAATTGTTTTAGCAGCACAATTTTATTAGCTATTCAGAAGATGACCTATCATCTGGAGGTGAGCTGGGTATAGAAAGGGTGATTAGGAGAAAATTGTGGTGGCCCAGAAAAGAAGTAATGAAGCCTTAGATTAAATCAGCAGATGTGCAGATCATAGAAGAGGTTGGGTTTTGAAACAAAATGAATAAGACTGTTAAGTGATTGGATAGATTGAACTTTGGTCTTTTCCTAAACTATTTAACATAGAATTACAAAAAAATTAATATTATGCAAGACTGTTAAAATTCTCTATTAACCTGAAATTAGGTTTTATTACATTTAAAAACTCAAATGGTAAAATTAAAGATTTAGTATAATATTCATATAAATGATATTTTATATAATTTATTTATAACTACCTTCATTAAGTATTAAAAATCCTAATGTAAGAGAATAAAATCATGTTTTACTTCTTTAATTATAAAGATGACGATAATAGTATTCACCATCTACTGATTGCTTCTTAAATGTGAAAACCTGTTCTAAGCTCCTACCAATAATCATTTTACCTATATTTCAAGTAAAGAAAGCAAGATTCAGAGAAGTTACTTAAATTTTTTAAGGTGACACTGCGAGTTACCCTTTAGAACTGGGACACAAATGATCTATCTGCTCCAAAAATTAAGCTCTTTAAAATTAGATGATACAGTTTTCCTTGAATGTTCTTTTGGATTAAAAAATGCTTTTAATAATAATAAGTTGGTTTTTTAAAGGTAGATTTATGCATCTAGTTGATTCTATGTATTTTGTTAACTAGCATGCCTTGTCTTCACGGACATAAAACATAATCTTCTCCAAAAGATATTTAATGTCTCATTAGTAATGACTGAAATGTCTATGTTGCATTAACACTGCATTCATTTTGCATTGTGCAAAATTGAAATTCATCTTTTACCTACCCTTACCCATAGTTGTTCATTAGAAAACCTGTCTTACTTCTAAAAGCTGTTTCTGGACTTGTCTAGTTTGACTGATTTCAGAAAATATTACTCCTATTAATTATTTTCTCTAGCTATGAGAGAAAATGGTATAGTAAGCTATACCATTTGCATGTTATCAATGTTAATGTTAGATTTTAAAAAAAAATTCTATTATACATTATTTCAACAATTTTTATATACTTACTAAAATGACTTTGTTCTTTCATTTAGTGATGTGATTTCACCTAATGCTTTTACTTTGCAAACTATTTCATATGCTTTTGTTCCATTGATAAATATATGTGTTGTCAAAGTTCAACCACTTATTTGGTGACATTTTCACTTTAAGCTCTCCCTATTTTCAGTATCTAAGAGAGAATTTTCAGAAATTTTTTTTTTTAGTCTGATAGGTCAACAGTTTATGAAAAGAACAAAAAACGTACTTTGTGTAATTTATTTGAAAGCTGTATAGGAAATGTCACGGTAAAGTTTAGACAATTGTTATGTTCAGTAAAATGCAATTTTCACTTATAGGATAAGGCTGCTTCACCAACCGAACATTCATGGTAAATGTCATTAATTCTTCTTAAATAATTTAAAGATGGCTTGATGTCTTTTATTGAGAGAGTCAGGATAAAAAATTTCAACATTTATTTATAAGTACATTAATTTAAAAACTTGGAACAGTGCAGCGATAGGGAGCAGTATAATTGATAATCATAGAATGTCATTTTATATTAATACATATTTTAAGCAATTTTAGTGAGAAACTATGGCCTTCTCATTGCATTCCTCTTTTATTTTTCTTGCCACATTAATACTTAACATTTTTCTCAGTACACTATCACTTAGAGTAACATTTCTAAAACAGACCCTCTATGATGTATCTGAGTGAGTAATGAGGATTGAGGTCATATAATTTCAAACAAGTATTTGCCAAAAGCAGCAGCAAATACTGGAAGAATAGATTAACTGACCTCATGGAACATTCTTCTTTTCTCCTTTTTTTTTTTTTTTTGGACACCAACTGTACTTGAACATTTGTTATTTTATTTTATTTTTAATTTCTTTCTTTATTTTTGGCTGTGTTGGGTCTTCATTTCTGTGCGAGGGCTTTCTCTAGTTGTGGCAAGCGGGGGCCACTCTCCATCACGGTGCGCGGGCCTCTCACTATCGCGGCCTCTCTTGTTGCGGAGCACGGGCTCCAGACGCGCAGGCTCAGTAGTTGTGGCTCACGGGCCTAGTTGCTCCGCAGCATGTGGGATCTTCCCAGACCAGGGCTCGAACCCGTGTCCCCTGCATTAGCAGGCAGATTCTCAACCACTGTGCCACCAGGGAAGCCCTCTCATTTTTTAATCAACATGTAAAAGTGTGTCAAAAATATCATGTGGGACTTCCCTGCTGGCGCAGTGGTTAAGAATCTGCCTGCCAATGCAAGGGACATGGGTTCCATCCCTGATCCGGGAAGATCCCACATGCTGCAGAGCAACCAAGCACATGCACCACAACTACTGAGCCTGCGTTCTAGAGCCCGCGAGCCACAACTAGTGAGCCTGTGTGCTCTAGGGCATGCAAGCCATAACTACTGAGCCCGCGTGCTGCAACTACTGAATCCTGCGTGCCTAGAGCCGCCAGTGCTCCACAACAAGAGAAGCCATGACAATGAGAAGCCCACTCACCGCAACGAACAGTAGCCCCCCCTCGCCACAACTAGAGAAAGCCCACAACAAAGACCCAACACAGTCAAAAAAATAAATAAAAATTAATTTTAAAATATCATAAATATGTATAGAAGATAGAAGGAAGGGAATATTCTGTTCCAATTCTGGCTATCCTGTAGGCTAAAATGATTTTATTTTTTATGACGCATATTACAGTTTATCTCATAATTTATTAAATATTTAATAATGTTTATTATTAAACATTAACAATTTTGTTCACTCAGTTATTCCTTGTAACCTGAAGAAGTTTCATAAATTACATTGCGACCTTAATAAAAATCTGTTCTCTTTACTTCTATGGCATATAGTTACTGATGATTCCTTTAAAATAAAGTTTAACACTTAGCACTATTGAAATCACTATTGCACAGCTCACCATGTGAGATCTGGTGGCATGTCAGGGTTAGGATAAGATGGAGTGGGAGATAGAACATCAGTGATCCACCAAAACTAATGAACAAAGACTGAGACCTTGTTTTTAAAAGACCAGAAAGCTGATGAAGAGCCATAGTTCAGGCTACAAAGTGGGAGGACCATAACGTTTGGCAAAGCTGAGCATTCACCCTCTTAAATGGAGCAGCTGTGAATGGATTTAGCAGGGCTCTGAAATGAATTATAAGGCAGTCTTGCTGCTAAGGACATTTCGTAGTCTGATCCTCCAAAAAGTATTAGCATATGCCAATATTAAAGATTGAAATGCTGTGTTACTTTCCATCCAGTTAGATTGCTTAAAATCTTTTTGTCCTTCAGTGGCTAGATTTTAATGGCGCTTGTCATTTTAGATTTTAGAAATTCTCTTTGTGTTGTTAGTTACCCCAAAAGTCCAAATTTTTAAAAGGTTTTTAATACCTCTTTGCTTCCTAGAGCATCCTTAGGTTAAGATGACTGGAAGTTGATAATATATATTCCATCTAATAGATGGCCAAGAATAGAATAAATACTATTAAACAAGCCTCCTAACACCTAAGAACATATACAGTTTGGACAAAACTTGAAGATTTTAGGCAATAGGCATGCAGACACTGGCTAGATTCTATCCTCTGGCCTTTGTCTCCACTTGTTCTCCCATGTGATTGGGTATTCTATACTCATGGGAATAGAGGTCAATGTGCAAATGAGAGTAGAATTGCAAAGATGGATTTTACTATAAACCTTGAAGCTGAATAGGCTTTTTTATGGTCCAAATTGATGTATGTGCCAAGGAATGGGGTTTAGAGAGAGGTGAAACAACGTGTCAGCAGAGCTCAAGAAAACATCTTGCTAAACTGAAGCAGCACCTAGAAATTTAAACTAACTTGGAGAACATTTTCTCTGTAAAATTCCCATGCTCACTGAATTTAGGGTATACTTAAGTTGTTACTAATGGGGTGATACTAAATTGAACAAATAAGATTTCATTTACCATATCCTTTACTATCAGAGCTTTATCTTTGTTCCTTGGTTTATTTTCCTTGATTCCTACTACCATGTTTGTATTTCTTGATTTAAGATATGTGGCTTTTTTGCCCACCTCAAGATATTCTTCTATTTCAAAATTATGCATGGTAGCAAGAGATTCATCCCCTTTGAATTTTTTAAACCAGGAGACTTTGAACACATCAGGAAATCATACATTTTACACATCCTTCTCAAAATAACATATGCATTTCTTCACTGTATTTTGTTTCACGTAGGAAAAGAGTCTCAAGATCAGAAAAGAAATAGCACATGGTTTTGAATGAACATGGACCTCATGGAATATCAATCTTTCTCTTTCCTCATGAGTGTTTAGAAGGCATTTATTGATAATTATTTATTAAGTACTAATCAAGTATATAAGTACACATGCAAGCAATCACAAAAAGACAGTGGTCCTATCATTATAGTCTTTACTGTAATGGCTCTTATAGCTCAGGAGGCAATATAAATGCATACACATGACAGTTATATGTATATATACATATACATGCAAATATATATGCTGAATATTCTATTATTCAGAATAATGTTTAGGACAGAACAATAGGTTGTATAAAATTATATACTTTGTGATGGGGTGGAGCATGAATGTCAAAGGATGAACCTTTTTGAAATAATTATTGAGAAATTTCTGAAACTTTTTGAATTCATATTCTTTCTTAAATTTTAAACTTGTTTGTTGGATTAGTTTTTTTGTTGTGTGATTAATATTATACAGGTTATTAGTTTTGGAGTTGTTTTTGTTTTTAACTACATTTTTCCAAGTATTATTACTGTCAATTATGATTTTTCAGAAAATGCTTTTCAAGCCGAATAATGCCCCTTAAACTATAAATTACTTTTTGAGCAATATATTTTCATTGACATATAGATTAATTAACTGTACCTAAATAGTTTTTATTAGTATACTCATATCTACACTAAGAAAGGGTAATAAATATATTTTAATTATTGCCATATAGTTGTAAAATATCACTTTTTATAATATTAATTAAAATGCTCAAACTTACAGAAAGTCAAAAAAGATAAATTTATAACATAAAGGGCAATATTAAGGACTGAAGAAGTTAATAAACAAGACATTTCATGTTATTCAGTCAACTTCATACAGGCTTTTTAAAACAAAATACAATCTTTTCCTGAATGAGTGTATCCTATATCAAAAGTAAAGGTCAAATTTGTATCAATATATTATAGTTTTCTAGAACACATACGTACATAATATAATTGATATATTTCAAATTATTATTATATGCTGCATGAATTTAAATATTGCATCAAAGTTGATAACAAAGTTGACATATAAAAGTGAGTATCTCCTACAGAGGGAAGATAATTTAAATCTATGTCCCTCTATTGATCTTCTTTTTTTTTCCTTTCATCTCTTTTTTTAAAAGAGAATTTTAATAATAAGCTCAAAAGACAGTGCTTCATTCAAAATAAAGAGATGTACTCATTTAAGTCTGATAAGTGGTATCTTAATTATAATTAATTCTCACTCTACTTTTAATTATAAATTATTTAAGAGAAACACATTTCATTCTAATTTTTCTTGTTCCTCAGTCGTAAAGGCCTGAGAACTCATTTTTGAGGAAAAATACACAAAGGATGTGATTGTCTTTGTTAATTTCTAAAACTGCAGCAAATAAACAAAGATAGAATCTTAGACCTGGTATCTTCAATGTGATTGAGCTTCCAGAATTTCTCACTATATTTTACTTCTCTGTTTCTGACCTTGAAGATTATTTTTCTGAAAATATCACTTAATTGTAGCATTATTCTTTCTTCTTTATTTTTTCTTAATCCTTCTACATGTGAGTAAAGTTTTTCTCTTTATGTAATAAAATATTTGTGCAAATACTAACTAAAACTGGTCCTAAAATTTTCAAAATGTCTCTGGTACTTCTGGTGATGCAGAGAAATACCAAGAAACACATTTGGTAATAAAAATTAATTATAATAAAAAAACTATAAGGAGATTAAAACAAAGACTTTTTTTGTGTGTGATTTCAGGCCTTTGTCTTTGTCTACCTTGTGCACAGGATTTACCAAACAGGAAAGCCATTGCCAGACAGCAGACAATATAGTTGGGAGTGTAAAATTGACTCATGTTTGCAGCATTGCATGATTATTATTTTTTTTGATTAGAGAAAATGTGTTGCACTGCATCAACAGTTACAACGCTACATCCTTTTAGTTGTCTTATAATTTACAGGAAGGTTGAAAATATTATAGCAATTAGGAGAAAAGTCAGTAAAAGGAAATTAAGTTGAAGAAGTCATGGCTAATTTGAGAGCTAGCCCTCCCAATGTATAAAAAACAGGGTTGGTGAACTTCTTTAAAGAGTTTAAAGAGCATTTTTTTTTTTTTTAATTTTATTTATTTATTTATTTTTGGCTGTGTTGGGTCTTCGTTTCTGTGCGAGGGCTTTCTCTAGTTGCAGCGAGCGGGGGCCACTCCTCATCGCGGTGCGCAGGCCTCTCACAATCGCGGCCTCTCTTGTTGCGGAGCACAGGCTCCAGACGCGCAGGCTCAGTAATTGTGGCTCAACGGGCCCAGTTGCTCCGCGGCAGGTGGGATCCTCCCAGACCAGGGCTCGAACCCGTGTCCCCCGAACTGGCAGGCAGATTCTCAGCCACCGTGCCAGCAGGGAAGCCCGAGCATATATTTTTTAAGTAATCAAAAGGGTAAAATATTATATAACGTTGGTTGTATTGGTGATATAATTTTAATTTAACATACTTAATGCCTTATAATCTACATTTGGATTTTGTGGTAATTTTTTAAAATCACTTGAGGCATTCAATATGATATACACTTAGAGAGAATAAATTAAAGATTGAGAGAGAATAAGAAATAGAAATAAAACAAAAGTGAAATCACAAAACATTTTATCAAAATAAATATTAAATGTTATACTTTCATTAGAAAAAACTGATATGAGATAAAATTGTTGAAGTTATAATTATATTTCTTCACAACAAGAGATATTCTAACAGAGTTCTGAATGTAAAAAGATTATGAAAAATTATTAGTTTTGGAGTTGTTTTTGTTTTTAACTACATTTTTCCAATTTTATAATATCTACTCTTTTTCTGCTATGAAAAATGAGCAAATTAACAACATACTTTTGCTTTCCTTCCATCTCCCTGTTTTTCAGCCAAATTTTGTTATTCATATTTTTAATTTTACATGTTAAATATTTATAATTATGGTATACATTAGTGCTGTTCATAAATATTTCTGGCTCTCTCCTTTCCAAGCATATGGTGGAATTATCCTTTCTATCCCTGTCTTAGTCTGTTAGGGCTGCCATAACAAAATACCATAAACTGGTGGCTTGAACAACAGAAATTTATTTTCTCACAGTTCTGGAGGATGGAATTCTGAGATCAGGATGCCAGTCTTGGGTTCTGTGAGAGTCCTTTTTCTAGCTTGCACACAGCTCCCCTCTCACTATGTCCTTACATGGCCTTTCCTTGATGTGTGCACTGGAGAGAGACAGATACTCTCTCTCTTCCTCTTCTGATAAGGCCACAAATCCTAAACCTTATGACCTCATTTAGCCTTAATTACCTCTAAAAGCTCTAGCTCCAAATACATCACATTGGGAGTTAAGGGCTTCGGCATATGAATTAGGAGGGGGTACATGATTCAGTCCTTAGAAATCCCCATTCAAATTTAATGTAACATTATGACTTCTCTGGCTGAAAATATGTGAGTGGAAACTTTAAAAACCCCTGTATGATTTGCCAGCTTCCATTTTCACTGCTAGAGTGAGAGTGGAAGCTTCTTTTGAGATGAAGCCTTTCCTCAGTCTGGTTCTCTGAGTTACCACCATTGGTAGAACCCCACTTCTTACCTGTATCTGTTATGGTATATGGTAGAATTCAAAGATATTTGTTGTGCTAAGCCACTGAGACATTGAGTGTGTATAACTACAGTACTACTTAGCTTATCTGGATGCATATAATGAAGTGTACAATTTAATCTGTATCAGTAGTTCCCTTAACTTTTCATTTTACAATTGTATTTATTCAATTTTCATCATCGCTCTTTTTCAGTCACTTCGATCTTATGTTATTTAATTTATGATCAAATCATATTTTTTAAAAAAATGTAGTATTCAATGTTTCTTAGGCATAGCTATTTTCTTTATAAATGTAGTAACTATAGTCACTAGGTTTGTTTTATTTTTCTAAACTCTGAAAGTATCTCCACTCTTTTTCATATTTGAGCTTTGGTCTAGAGAAGTCTGAGAACAACCTGATATTTTGCCTTTTAAAAATATATATATATATTTATTTTTTAAAATTTAACTCTGTAACTTTCAAATACTCTATAACACCTTGTACTCCATACTCTATACATCTTACTCTCTACAATCTTATTGCAATATTTCACTCATTATCATTGTCATATACTATTTCATTGGATTGATATAACATAACTTACGTTATTTACAGCAGGTATATATTTCAGTTGCTTTCAGTTTGGACTATTGTCTATCACAATGTGACTAGCATTCCCTTACATGTATCCTGTTGTAGAAATGAATACATTTCTTTGAGTTTTATATGTAGGAGTGAAATTGCTGACTTACAGGCTATGCCTTTAGCTAACATTACTGAATAATGACAAATCGTTTGCCAAAATGTGATCATTTAAACCATCACCAGTGTGGCATGAGAGTCACCATTACTTTAGATTCCCATCAATGTTTGTTGCTTTCAGACTAATAAAATTTAGCCAATACAGTGAGTGTTTATTGGTATGTCATTATGGTTTTTTTAACATCTTTATTGGAGTATAAGTGCTTTACAGTGGTGTGTTAGTTTCTGCTTTATAAGAAAGTGAATCAGCTATACATATACATATATCCCCGTATCTCCTCCCTCTTTCATCTCCCTGCCCTCCTCCCTATCCCACCCCTCTAGGTGGTTACAGAGCACTGAGCTAATCTCCCTGTACTATGCGGCTCCTTCCCACTAGCTATCTATTTTACATTAGGTAGTATATATAAGTCTATGCCACTCTCTCCCTTTGTCCTAGCTTACCCTTCCCCCTCCTCGTGTCCTCAAGTCCATTCTCTATGTCTGCGCCTTTATTCCTGTCCTGCCCCTAGGTTCTTCAGAACCACATATATATATTTGTGATTCCATATATATGTGTTAGCACACGTTATTTGTTTTACTCTTTCTGACTTACTTCACTCTGTATGACAGACTCTAACTCCATCCACCTCATTACAAATACCTCCATTTCATTTCTTTTTATGGCTGAGTAATATTCCATTGTATATATGTGCCACATCTTCTTTATCCATTCATCCGATGATGGACACTTAGGTTGCTTCCATGTCCTGGCAGTAAATAGAGCTGCAATGAACATGGTGGTACATGACTCTTTTTGAATTATGGTTTTCTCAGGGTATATGTCCAGTAGTGAGATTGCTGGGTCATATGGTAGTTCTATTTTTAGTTTTAAAGGAACCTCCATACTGTTCTCCATAGTGGCTGTATCAATTTATATTCCCACCAACAGTGCAAGAGGGTTCGCTTTTCTCCACACCCTCTCTAGCATTTATTGTTTGTAGATTTTTTGATGATGGCCATTCTGACTGGTATGAGGTGATACCTCATTGTAATTTTGATTTTCATTTCTCTCATGGTTAGTGATGTTGAGCATTCTTTCATGTGTTTGTTGGCCATCTGTATATCTTCTTTAGAGAAATGTCTATTTAGGTCTTCTGCCCATTTTTGGATTGGGTTGTTTGTTTTTTGGATATGGAGCTGCATGAGCTGCTTCTATGTTTTGGAGGTTAATCCTTTGTCAGTTGCTTCGTTTGAAAATATTTTCTCCCATTCTGAGGGCTGTCTTTTTGTCTTGCTTATGGTTGCCTTTACTGTGCAAAAGCTTGTAAGTTTCATTCGGGCCCATTTGTTTATTTTTGTTTTTATTTCCATTTCTCTAAGAGGTGGATCAAAAAGGATCTTGCTGTGCTTTATGTCATAGAGTGTTCTGCCTAGGTTTTCCTCTAAGAGTTTGATAGTGTCTGGCCTTACATTTAGGTCTTTAATCCATTTTGAGTTCATTTTTGTGTAGAGTGTTAGGGAATGCTCTAATTTCATTCTTTTACATGTAGCTGTCCAGATTTCCCATCACCACTTATTGAAGAGGCTGTCTTTTCTCCACTGTATATTCTTGCCTCCTTTATCAAAAACAAGGTGACCATATTTGCATGGGTTTATCTCTGGGCTTTCTATGCTGTTCCATTGATCTATATATCTGTTTTTGTGCCAGTACCACACTGTCTGGATTACTATAGCTTTGTAGTATAGTCTGAAGTCCGGGAGCCTGATTCCTCCAGCTCCGTTTTTCTTTCTCAAGATTGCTTTGGCTATTTGGGGTCTTTTGTGTTTCCATACAAATTGTGAAATTTTTTGTTCTACTTCTGTGAAAAATGTCACTGGTAGTTTGATAGGGATTGCATTGAATCTGTAGTTTGCTTTTGGTAGTATAGTCATTTTCACAATGTTGATTCTTCCAATCCAGGAACATGGTATATCTCTCCATCTGTTTGTGTCATCTTTCATTTCTTTCATCAGTGTCTTATAGTTTTCTGCATACAGGTCTTTGTTTCCTTACGTAGGTTTATTCCTAGTTATTTTATTCTTTGTGTTGCAGTGGTAAATAGGAGTGTTTTCTTAATTCCTCTTTCAGATTTTTCATCATTAGTATATAGGAATGCAAGAGATTTCTGTGCATTAATTTTGTATCCTGCTACTTTACCAAATTCATTGATTAGCTCTAGTAGTTTTCTGGTAGAGTCTTTAGGATTCTCTATGTATAGTATCATGTCATCTGCAAACAGTGACAACTTTACTTCTTCTTTTCCGACTTGGGTTCCTTTTATTTCTTTTTCTTCTCTGATTGCTGTGGCTAAAACTTCCAAAACTATGTTGAATAATAGTGGTGAGAGTGGGCAACCTTGTCTTCTTCCTGATCTTAGTGGAAATGGTTTTAGTTTTTTGCCATTGAGAGCTATGTTGGCTGTGGGTTTGTCATATATGGCCTTTATTATGTTGAGGTAAGTTCCCTCTATGCCTACTTTCTGGAGGGTTTTTATCATAAATGGGTGTTGAATTTCGTTGAAAGGTTTTTCTGCATCTGTTGAGATGATCATATGGTTTTTATCCATCAATTTATTAATATGGTGTATCACATTGATTGATTTGTGTATGTTGAAGAATCCTTGCATTCCTGGGATAAACCCCACTTGATCATGGTGTATGATCCTTTTAATGTGCTGTTGGATTCTGTTTGCTAGTATTTTGTTGAGGATTTTTGCATCTATGTTCATCAGTGATATTGGCCTATAGTTTTCTTTCTTTGTGACATCTTTGTCTGGTTTTGCTTATCAGGGTGATGGTGGCCTCATAGAATGAGTTTGGGAGTACTCCTCCCTCTGCTATATTTTGGAAGAGTTTGAGAAGGAAAGGTGTTAGCTCTTCTCTTAATGTTTGATAGAATTCGCCTGTGAAGCCATCTGGTCCTGGGCTTTCGTTTGTTGGAAGATTTTTAATCACAGTCTCTATTTCAGTGCTTGTGATTGGTCTGTTTATATTTTCTATTTCTTCCTTGTTCAGTCTCTGATGGTTATGCTTTTCTAAGAATGTGTCCATTTCTTCCAGGTTGTCCATTTTATTGGCATATAGTTGTTTGTAGTAATCTCTTATTATCCTTTGTATTTCTGCAGTGTCAGTTGTTACTTCTTTTTCAGTTCTGATTCTATTGAATTGAGTCTTCTCCCTTGTTTTCTTGATGAGTCTGGCTAATGGTTTATCAATTTTGTTTGTCTTCTCCAAGAACCAGCTTTGAGTTTTATTGATCTTTGCTATTGTTTCCTTCATTTCTTTCTGTTATGATCTTTATGATTTCTTTCCTTCTGCTAACTTTGGTGTTTTTTTGTTCTTCTTTCTCTAATTGCTTTAGGTGTAAGGTTAGGTTGTTTATTTGAGATGTTTCCTGTTTCTTGAGGTAGGATTTTATTGCTATAAACTTCCCTCATAGAAATGCTTTTGCTACATCCCATAGGTTCTGGGTCATCATGTTGTCATTGTCATTTGTTTCTAGGTATTTTTTGATTCCCATTTTGATTTCTTCCATGATCTCTTGGTTATTAAGTAGTGTATTGTTTAGCCTCCATGTGTTTGTATTTTTTACAGATTTTTCCTGTAATTGATATCTAGTCTCATAGCACTGTGGTCGGAAAAGATACTTGATACAATTTCAATTTTCTTAAATTTACCAAGGCTTGATTTGTGACCCAAGACATGATCTCTCCTGGAGAATGTTCCATGAGCAATTGAGAAGCAAGTGTATTCTGTTTTTTTTGGATGGAATGTCCTATAAACAGCAATTAAGTCCATCTTGTTTAATATATCATTTAAAGCTTGTGTTTCCTTATCTATTTTCATTTCGGATGATCTCTCCACTGGTGAAAGTGGGCTGTTAAAGTCCCCTACTGTGATTGTGTTACTGTCGATTTCTCCTTTTATGGCTGTTAATACTTGCCTTATGTATTGAGGTACTACTCCATTGTAGGATGCATAAATATTTACAATTGTTATATCTTATTCTTGGATTGATCCCTTGATCATTCTGTAGTGTCCTTCTTTGTCTCTTGTAATAGTCTTTATTTTAGTCTATTTTGTCTGACATGAGAATTGCTATTCCAGCTTTCTTTTGATTTCCATTTGCATTGAATATCTTTTTCTGTCCCCTCACTTTCAGTCTGTATGTGTCCCTAGGTCTGAAGTGGGTTTCTTGTAGTCAGCATATATATGGATCTTGTTTTTGTATCCATTCAGCCAGTCTGTGTCTTTTGGTTGGGACAGTTAATCCATTTACATTGAAGGTAGTTATTGATATGTATGTTGCTATTACCATTTTCTTAATTGTTTTGGGTTTCTTATTGTAGGTCTTTTCCTTCTCTTGTGTTTCCTGCCTAGAGAGGCTCCTTTAGCATTTGTTGTAAAGCTGGTTTGGTGGTGCTGAATTCTCTTAGCTTTTGCTTGTCTGTAAAGGTTTTAATTTCTCCATCACATCTGAATGAGATCCTTGCAGGGTAGAGTGATCTTGGTTGTAGGTTTTTCTCCTTCATCACTTTAAATATGTCCTGCCACACCCTTCTGGCTTGCAGAGTTTCTGCTGAAAGATCAGCTGTTAACCTTATGGGGATTCCTTTTGTGTTATTTGTTGTTGTTCCCTTGCTGCTTTTAATATTTTTTCTTTGTATTTAATTTTTGACAGTTTTATTAATATGTGTCTTGGCGTGTTTCTCCTTGGATTTATCCTATATGGGACTCTCTGTGCTTCTTGGACTTGATTACCTATTTCCTTTCCCATATTAGGGAAGTTTTCAACTATAATCTCTTCAAATAGTTTCTCAGTTCCTTTCTTTTTCTCTTCTTCTTCTGGGAGCCCTATAATTCGAATGTTGGTGTGTTTAATGTTGTCCCAGAGATCTCTGAGACTGCCCTCAATTCTTTTCATTCTTTTTTCTTTATTCTGCTCTTCAGTAATTATTTCCACTATTTTATCTTCCTGGTTACTCCTCCATTCTTCTGCCTCAGTTATTATGCTATTGATTCCTTCTAGAGAATTTTTAATTTCATTTATTGTGTTGTTCATCGTTGTTTGTTTTCTCTTTAGTTCTTCTAGGTCTTTGTTAAACGTTTCTTGTATTTTCTCCATTCTGTTTCCAGGATTTTGTATCATCTTTACTATCATTACTCTGAATTCTTATTCAAGTAGACTGCCTATTTCCTCTTCATTTGTTTGGTCTCGTGGGTTTTTACCTTGCTCCTACATCTGCTGTGTGTTTCTCTGTCTTCTCATTTTGCTTAAGTTACTGTGTTTGGGGTCTCCTTTTCACAGGCTTCAGGTTTGTAGTTCCCATTGTTTTTGGTGTCTGCCCCCAGTGGCTAAGGTTGGTTCAGTGGGTTGTGTAGGCCTCCCGGTGGAGGGGACTAGTGCCTGTGTTCTGGTGGATGATGTTGGATATTGTCTTTCTAGTGGGCAGGACCACATCCGGTTGTGTTTTTTAGGGTGTTTGTGACCTTATTATGATTTTAGGCATACTCTCTGCTAATGGGTGGGGTCATGTTCCTGTCTTGCTAGTTGTTTGGCATAGGGTGTCCAGCACTGTAGCTTGCTGGTCGTTGAGTGGAGTTGGGTCTTATCGCTGAGATGGAGATCTCTGGGAGAGCTTTTGCCATTTGATATTACATGGAGCTGGGAGGTCTCTGGTGGACCAATGTCCTAAACTCAGCTCTCCCACTTCAGAGACACAGGCCTGATACCTGGCCGAAGCACCAAGACCCTGTTAGGCACACGGCTAAGACAAAAAGGGAGAAAAAAATAAAAGAAAGAAAGAGAAAAATGATATAAAATAAAATATAGTTATTAAAATAAAAAATTATTATTAAAAATTAAAAAAATTAAAGAAAAAGAAAGAAAGAAGGGAGCAACCGAACCAAAAAACAAATCTACCAGTGATACCAAGTGCTAAAAACTATACTAAAAAAAAAAAAAAAAAAAAAAAGGACAGACAGAACCCTAGGAGAAATGGTAAAAGCAAAGCTATATAGACAAAATCACACAAAGAAGCATACACATATATACTCTCAAAAAGAGAAAAAGGAAAAATATATATATATTATTGCCCCCAAAGTCCACGGCCTCAATATTGGGATGATTCGTTGTCTCTTCAGGTGTTCCACAGATGCAGGGTACATCAAGTTGATTGTGCAGATTTAATCTGCTGCTCCTGAGTCTGCTGGGAGAGATTTCCCTTTCTTTTCTTTGTTTGCACAGCTCCCGGGGTTCAGCTTTGGATTTGGCCCCGCCTCTGTGTGTAGGTCTCCTGAGGGCGTCTGTGCTTCGCTCAGACAGGACAGGGTTAAAGTAGCAGCTGATTAGGGGGCTCTGGCTCACTTAGGCCGGGGGGAGGGAGGGGTACGGAATGCAGGGCGAGCCTGTGGCGGAAGAGCCCAGCGTGATGTTGCAGCAGCCTGAGGTGCACCATGTGTTCCCCTGGGGAAGTTGTCCCTGGGTCACGGGGCCCTGGCAGTGGCGGGCTGCACAGGCTCCTGGGTGGGGAGGTGTGGATAGTCAGCTGTGCTTGCACACAGGCTTCTTGGTGGCGGCAGCAGCAGCCTTAACATTTCATGCCTGTCTCTGTGATCCGCGCTGATAGCCGTGGCTTGCGCCCGTCTCTGGAGCTCGTTTAAGTGGTGCTCTGAATCCCATCTCCTCACGCACCCCGAAACAATGGTCTCTTGCCTCTTAGGCAATTCCAGACTTTTTCCCAGACTCCCTCCCGGCTAGCTGTGGTGCGCTAGCCCCCTTCAGGCTGTGTTCACGCATCCAACCCCAGTCCTCTCCCTGGAATCCGACCAAAGCCCGAGCCTCAGCTCCCAGCCCCGCCCGCCCCGGCAGGGAGCAGACAAGTCTCTTGGGCTGGTGAGTGCTGCTCGGCACTGATCCTCTGTGCAGGAATGTCTCCGCTTTGCCCTCCGCACCCCTGTTGCTGCACTCTCCTCTGTGGCTCTGAAGCTTCCCCCCTCTGCCACCTGCCGTCTCCGCCCATGAAGGGGCTTCCTAGTGTGTGGAAACCTTTCCTCCTTCACGGCTCCCTCCCACTGGTGCAGGTCCCATCCCTATTCTTTTGTCTCTGTTTTATCTTTTTTCTTTTGCCCTACCCAGGTACGTGGGGAGTTTCTTGCCTTTGGGGAAGTCTGAGGTCTTCTGCCAGCTTTCAGTAGGTGTTCTGTACGAGTTGTTCCACATATAGATGTATTTCTGATTTATTTGTGGAGAGGAAGGTGATCTCCACGTCTTATTCTTCCGCCATCTTGAAGGTCTCTCCTGTTTTTATGATTTAACTGGAATTTCTCAGATGACTAATGATATTGGGTACCATTTAGTACTTTGTCAGTATGCATTTTATGATTAAAATGCATATTCTGTGATAGAATAATTTTGTATTCTACAGAATTAATATTCAGTGGATAATACGGAAGGTAAACCAGAAGCCACTGGTTAATTGCTGAGTTTTCATTGTTTTAGGGAAGAAATGAAATCTACTAGCATATGGCTATTATTAGTAATCTATTTAGGTAGAACTGAGGAGATTGTTAGTAGCCAGAAAACTGAAGTGTTTTTTAACCTCAAAGGTAAATAGTTTTAACATGAAATATTGTCAGCAGTATCAAGATATTGCTTTTGTTTATTTTTACTTGACTCTAAGTATATCCAAGTCTTATGCTAGAATCCTAGGGCTTAAGAGGTGAATAAGAGATGTTGCCTGTCCTCAGGGATATTGCAAACCTATATAGAAATAAAAGTGTATACATTTTTTTTAAATGTGAAAAAGGACAGCATATAAACTGTTCAAAAGAGGGATAGTGTTATATATTACATGTTGGGACTTAGCAGAACTGTGCCTTGGAGGGAAGTGTGGAACTAGATAATTGAAAATGAGTAGAAGAGAATTCTCAGCATAAGGAGTAAGACGAGAGAAGTTGCAGAGGTGGAGGTTTCAGAGAAAATAAAGCGACTAAATAGACTGGATGAGAGATTAATGGAGGGAGTAGTATTGTACAAGCCAAAATGTAGAGAGTAGTTGATTATCAGAGCATGAATGATCTTTAACACCAGTGTTACTTACTTACTATATTTTTTGGCTACTGGGGTGCCATCAAAGAATTTTACCATTATAGGGGCTGGGTGGGGAAAGATAATAAGTAAGGTCATATTTTAGTAAGTTTAATTTGTCAATTATGCACTAGAGAAACTACTGGAGTGAAGAGGTAGAGGGAGGAAAATATAATGGGGTGGTGAGTTTATCAACTATCTGTCAGTCGTAAGAGAGGAAAAAAACGATTAGAAACTCTACGTTGAAACATCAGTTATTCTTCATTAAAATCTGGATAAATGATAAAATTTAGAGGAAAAGTAGAAATCACATCATGGTTTATGATTGATGGTGCCACTCAAACCTGCTATTGTTTTCAAATAATTTTAATCTATATTTACTGTAAATTATGTTTGTGTATGCCTTTGGAGACCAGGGGATAGAAAGAAAGAGATTAGCCTTAAAACATGAGAGCTACATTCTTTCATGGGCTAATATGGAGTTTCCAATGTGTATATATTTCTTACCGAAAAATTCTTTTGTTGCAATTTGAATTGTCCAGGCAAATGTCACTACTAAAAATAAAAAGTTGTCTGGTTTTTATTTTTTATTAGTCATATAATATGATACTTTTCCTTATTATAAGAATAAGAAATATTTTCTCATGTAATTCATCTAACAGCATGCTTTAAAAAAAAGTACAACTCTTTAATAGAGTTTTTCCCTGAAGGACCAGCACATATGTTCATAAACAATTAGTCTGAAAATATTTTTCTATTTTTTTCTCAGTGGTTTATTTGTTAATTTTTTTGGAAGCCTAAAATACATTGTAATTACTAAGAGAAAATGGTTTTGGAAAATGCTCATAGAAGTTGTCTGGCATATTGGCTTTTGCTTCATCATGAGCAAGCACCAGACTAATAGTGGAAACTACATTAAATCCTTCAGATGTGTTTGGGAATTGACATCATGATCCCAGAAATGGTGGTACAGGCTTTTAAAAAGATGCCTAATGTTTTCTCTGTAATTAAAATTTAGATTGTAGGTTTATATGTCACATAGATTCCTTATGGATCAACTCGTTTTGAAAGACATTTTTATTATGATAGCAAAACACGTACATTCTTAATAGTTCAACTCGTCTAGAAAATATTAGATTTCTTTTAAAACAGTCATTCAACAAATCACAAAGTTTTTCCCCACATTTACTATACTTAGTGCCTTGAAATTTTTCTTTTTTCTCTGACCTTTACAAGAGCACAAATTTAAAGCATCAAATAGTGAATGTCAGAGTGCTTTCCTGGAGGCTTAAAGAGCACACTCATAGTGTGGTTATTACACAACTCACATACCTTTATATAATTTCTGCTCTAGGAAATAAAAGGTTAAACACACTTTTCATAATCCAAAGCCAAACAGTGACAAATGGAAGGGCATATTTTTTGACCTCTTTTTATTATCTGTAATGTTTAAGAACTGCTACAGTGAATAAAACATTTTAAATAGAAATTGTATTCAAAAGATTGTGATGGACTGTCATGACATCTTATGTTCCAGTAGCACTGAAACAAACTTAGAATGCACTCTAACAGTTTAGGATCAACACAATGGAATTTTAATTACAGGACAATATTTTGATGTGAAGGATAAATGGGAAATTTTAACCAGTCAAATTCAACATTGACAAATGGAATCTCTATTGCTAGGCATATAGAATATATACCTATTATATATATTACATTCATTTTAATATTCAGATTCTGTCTTCCGTTTGTGGTCTAGCTGAAGTCTTTCTTCCAAAATTCATGATTTTCAATTTTAAATAATTATTTTCAGAGTAAAATATTTAGAACTTTTCTACTCAAATATTGTAGTAGCCATTTTTTTTCTTTTTTTCTTCTTCTTTTTTTTTTTGTTTTGCTTTCATCTCTTAGGAAAAACTCCCTTAGAAAGTGGCAGTTTCTCAAGACAGAAAAGTGTTGGCTGTGACTCAGTTTTTCTGATGTTTGGAGACTTTAACAATGGTTCTTAGACTTTGGGAAATCAGCTTGGAAAACAAGTTTCCAGACTGCTTGTGAAGAGTATGCAGAATCAAGTTAAAAAGGAAATTAAACTAGATCTGAGTTATTGATGGTTCCTCTGGGCTCTCTGAGGCTGTGAAGGACAAAAATTGGCTAGTTTGTTGGAAACAGTGACTTTCAAATAGAGAGCATGATTCTAAAGTGTTAAACAAAAAAGCAACAGGTCAGTCAAAGCGACAGAGACCAGTATTCTCCCAGATCAGAGAATTTCAAATTTGTATGTTATTTAACTTCCTGGTACTGAAGTTCCTCTAACACATCATAGTGCTGTACTACCCAGTCCAGATTTAGATAGGGATACATGTAAAATACATGCTAGATTTCAAAACTTAGCCAAAAAAATATGTGGAATACGTTTTCATCAATAATTTTTATGTTGATTCTACATTAACGTGATTATTTCAAATATTAAAATTTCACCTTTTTATTTTTGCCTTTATAATTTATATGTTGCTAGAAAAACTTAAATTACATATGTGGCTCACATTGTTAATGAAATGTGACCCTATGGTCTTGAAGAATCATTTTGATTTTCTATAAAAATTTGTGATCCCTAAGTTGATCAAGAATCTTGATCTGGTCTCTCTAGCAATGAACTTAACTTCAGAGGGTTCAGAAGCCTGACTTATGGAGATCACATTCTCCTTGTGTAAATAAGTCTCACTTCTCTTTCCTTTGGGAGGGTTCTGCTTAAAATTTTTTTAGGGATCTTCATGTCAACATTTTAAAATTTGGATGGAATTATTTGTTGTAGTTGAGGTTTTTGGATTATTTATTTTAGGAACTAAGTTAATTTATAAAGAACCTTGAGAACTGTCTAGTTTTAAACATTTAAAATTTCAATGTAGTTGTAGCTTTCTCTTTAAAGAAATAATTATTTCCATATTAAAAAAAATTATATATTGAAACTCTCAAGCATCAACCTAGAAGTTTGTGAGATTTTATAAACCAAACAATTTGGTTACTCCTCTAGGTTTTCTGAAAATGTGCTATAATCACAATCTGTGTTTCACCTGAAAATTTTGTAAATACTACTGCATAATATTAAATAAATTTCATGTGTTATCCATTTAGAAGATATACATATGTTTTTAAATCTTCTAAAAGCTTCTTTATGTTGGTGATCTGTATTATCAATTGGACTAGGAGGGTAGAAGAAAATGTGAAAAAAATGCTAACTATGGTAAAACAATCTTCTTTTCAGCTCTGCTCGTCTGTGGTCTTAAATTTGTAAAAGTTAAATGTAATTTGTAAACACACTGATGTGTTTTTGTATTTGGTTTTTATGCCTGCAAACTATTTTGATATGCAAGAAAATATCCAGCCATTAAAGTGTTTTCCTTGATTTGACTCTTCTTTCTATAGGGTCACTTTCAGGTTTTGCAGTAGTACAAGTTTATACATTTTTTTCTCATGCTTTTGTAATTGTGAAATACACTTCTTGAGTGTGTAATGCTCTCCATAAATTAATTTTACTAGTTTTAGTGAACTGGACATGAATATTTAATCCATAAAATACTAAATACAAGTGAAGTATATTTAATATCTCCCACCTATCTCTTATAATTGTCTTGTGATTTGAGAATTATATAACACAATTTTTATATTATTGTAGGAGACCAAAGTCATAGAAGTATATGTGTATCATTTACATGTACTTTAAAGTATTTGACCCCAAAATTTCTTTATTTTTTGATAAAATGGTAAAAGGAAATGACAGTAATTAGTATTTGAACATCATGGTCTATGAGTAATCACATGAATATATTCTAAACTGCTCACTTTAAAGATTAAAATCTTCACCCTAAATCATCCACACTAAATATTAGAGTTTTATTCAGGTAAATGTTTTAGAAGAAAGAGAGTTCTGGAGAACCTACTATTTTTTCATTGCTGTTTTAATTTTTTTTAAGTAAGAAAATAGGACTAGATATTTGGATAAATATAGAATACGAGTATTACTTTTGGTAATTCAATAGCTAAATCAAAGTATTAGATATTTTTAATATACTAAGTTTATTTAAGGATACTATATATTCTCCTTTTCTCATCCTTAGCTTCTAAATAAAATGTACATATTATGTGGATGTAAAATTAATACACTTCACGTTTCTATAGCAACTGCTTTCAATTAAAAGTTTCAAAACTTACAATGATTAACATTTTCAAATAAGCCATATGTAGAATAAATATGGTAAACATATAGGTTACTGTACTTTGATATTTTGGAACAGTTCTGATAAATAGAAAATAGGGCACTTTGTGCATAATTTAATGAAAACAAAATTGATTGTTTATCAAGTGAAATTTGTGCATGTATGCTTTACTTCCTAATCTTGCATATGAGTACAGATATAGTATATAATGCACATGCACACACAGACATTTGTGAAAGCATGCATGTGTTGTTTATATATATATCATTTACTAAAGGAAAGCACGAGGTGAATTAAATTGTTATTTAGAAAAGTAATATAAATTAGATATTGAAGCATTTTAAATATTTTAATTAAGAAATTAAAACAAGTACCTCAAAAAACATGATGTGTCTTTTCTAAGACAATTTTTTTCTCGAGGAAAAACTTAAACTTATGTATGTATTGTTTGCATTAGCACCCAGGCATGATACGTGGACTTAGTGAAATTCAGACATGCTTGTGAAATGTAAGCATGTTTTATTTACTAATAGGCAGTAGTAATTAGAATCCAATTAGATCATATTTGCTAAGGGAAAGAAGTTTTTCCTTTTAATATGTTTTTTTTTGTTAGATATGACATTTACTTATGTAGGTTATATCCAGATGTAGATATATGCTATTTAACATTAAATTTTGTAAGAAGATAGAGCACACACACATATACATGATAAAAATCTATTATGCATTATAAATTTAAGTCTAAAATTGACTTCATGTCTTAACTCTGGGTTTATCATATATGGAATTTTGCCCTAATACTAGTTTTAAGATTGTTTTTAAATATCACATGAATTTAGCAAGCATATTCAGATATTTCATTTTACTTCTTTTTAAGATTAAAGTATTTCTCTTTCTTGAGTGTCAGGAGCAAGACAGAAGTTGTACACGCTGGGTCTGTACATTGGCTTGTACAACAAATAGATCAATGTTGAATTCAGCTAGTCGATGACTGTGATAGGAATTTCTGATCAGACAGAGCCTATAGCATTGTAGACGGGAAGGAAAAAGAGGTCTGGAAGTTACTGAAATATCAGCCTAAAACTGAAAAGAGTTAAAGATGTTCTGGTTTTGTTTTGAAAAGAAATTCTTCTGTATATGTAATCATATTCATCTAGAATAATTTTTATTAGTTCTTGTGTTCACAAATCCAAAAGATAAGACTGTAGAAAACAGAAAACAATATTACAAAACAATAAGTAAAATTTTATAAAATTTATGTATATGATATTATAAAATACTAAAACAATGCAGAATATTTTTGAAATAAAGATAAGCAGAAGCAAACTAATTACCAAAGAAAAACAAAGAAAGTGAACTTTCTGTTCAGATATAATCTTAAACTTTAAATGCTTTCTGTTTTGTGATACTAATTTGCTTGTACAGTACTTAAAACCTCCACACACGAAAAGGGATATATACATATATACATATATATAAATGGCAACAATGGTTCCTTTCAAAGTAGTATTTTTTAAAAAATAAGTTTTAAATTTTAGAATCATTTCAGATTTACAGAAAAATTGCAAAGATGGTACATATGTCAATTAATGAGTAAACATTGATGCATATTAATAACTAAAGTCCATTCTTTATTCATATTTCCTTAGTTTTTACCTGATGTTCCTTTTCTCTCTAAGATTCCATTTAAGATACCACGTTATATTTAATTGTCATGTCTCCTTAGGCTCCTCTTTGTTGTGACACTTTCTCAGGCTTTCCTTGTTCTTGATTATCTTGACAGTGCTGAGAACTATTGATTAGATGTTTTGTATACTGTACCTCTGTTGGTGTTGTCTAATGTTTTTCTCATGATTAGACTGGGGGTATGGGTGTTGGATGGAAATACCAGAGAGGTAAAGTGGCTGTCATATCTTATCAAGGGTATATACAGTTGACCCTTGAACGACATGATGGTTAGGGGTGCTGACCCTTACAGCAGTCAAAAATCTACTTATGACTTACAGTCATCTCGTAACCGCCGCTCCTCCTTATAGCGGTTCTGCATAGAGGAATTCAACCAGCCACGGATCATTCGGTACTGTGGTACTTATTACTGAAAAATACTCTCATATAAGTGGACCAGAGCAGTTCAAGCCCATGTTATTCAAGTGTCAGCTATACTATCAACATCACTTATCACTGTTAATGCTAATCTTGACCACCTGGCTAAGGTGGCATTTGTCAGGTTTCTCTACTGTAGCCTTGTATTTCCCCCCTTTCCATATTGTATTCTTTGGAAGTCACTGTGCATAGCCCACTTAAGGAGTGGGAGTTCTATTCTACCTTTTTGAGGGTGGGATACATTAAACTATTTAGAAATCCTCTACGTGGGAGTTTTGTCTATTCCTCCTCATTTATTAATTTATTCAATCATTTATTTGTATCAGTATGGACTCATGAATATTTACCTTATATATTAGGTTATAATCCAAAACTGTTTTGTTGCTCAAATTGCTCCAGCTTTGCCCATCATTAGCTCTTTCAGTTGCCTTCTGTGCTCTTTTGATACTGTGGTTATTGTGTGTGTGTGTGTGCATGTGTTTGTGCATATATATGCTTGAGCAGTTCCTTACACTGTGGTGCTAATATGTTCTCCAGGAACATCTTGTATTTCCTGCCACAGTACTAGAATCAGCCATTTCTTCAAGTAGTCCTGATTCCTTTCACTGGAGAATAGTATTAAAAACCAAGATCTGGGTGCTAAGTATGTTTGTTGCTACAGGGGTGTTGCTGCTTCTAGGGCCCCTGAGCTGACACTGCAAGGAAATATATGTGTGCATACTAGTCTGTGTGTGTACACATATCTATTGTTATTTCTATATATAATCACTGTATCCATATTATCCTAAACATTAGTTCATACTGATGTCTCCAAGTCTAATACATTACCACTAGGATCATTCTAGACTTCTTCCCTTGCTTGTATGTAACCTCTCACTCAAACAGTGAGAACTTTGGCTCCCACAAACTGCTATTAATTTATGTAATTGTTCAATTCCAGTATACATGTATAACTGTTAACTCACACCACCATGGGAAACATCATAAACTAGAGTACAGTAAGCTTTCAGGAGAAAAGAAATGAGGGAAGCAAGACAGGGTAAGAGAAAAAAAGCTCAGTAAGAACCTAGTCTCAGCTGGAGACATTCTTCAGTATGATCCCATGGAAAAAGTATTACAGGCCAAATAACACCAGAATGTTAGTTCCCTTTGAAGTCAAATAGCCAGCATTTTGTACCATCAGTCCGTTGACGGACTTCTCAGGGAGGAAGCATGAAGTTTCTTCTATTTGGCAGAGGACAATTTTTCTGAGAGGGGAGCAAAGTGAGTTTTTAGCTGCTAAAATATACAGCATTTGAGAAATGGGTGTCCCAGCTGGTAAAGAGGATCTGGGTGGCATCCAGTAGCATCCTCTACACCGGCTCACCTGGCTGACTTTGCTAATTGTTCTGGACAATATTTCCCCAGGTCCATTACTTGGGCTGCAAATCCTCAATGAATGCAACAGGCCCTGGCAAATTGTTTTGTGATTGTTATGTATATTAAAGACCATTTCCTATCCCAAATTAAGACAATAGAAAGTGGTGAAATGCTTCTATAATTCTATTTTAAAGTGGAATATAAGACACTATTTTTAAGTCAAACCGGTTAAAGGAGTCAAGTTACGTAGATGGGTTGTATATGTAACTACATGATATTCATTGATTATTCTGTTTAAAATGTAAAGGTAACTTTTTTTTACAAGGTACCTACACAAGCAGTAACAATTAAAATAAAAAGGAAAACAAATTCATCTCTATTTTGTGAGCAAAGTAGAATATATCTCAACCTTTTGGTTTTAGATAGACATGAAAAGTTCCTGTAAGAAAGGGCCTGACATAAAACACTGTCTCTTATTTTTCTCACATTTATGACCCATTTATTATCTAATCTTCATTGTTTTATGTTTATATAAGTTAATTAGGATGTAAATCTACAGTTTTTGCATGCTCTTTATGAGGTCATAAGGAAAAGAGCACAATGTGCTTTTCTTTCTTAAAAGTGTTGAACTTGATTAGGTAAGCCTTGTATTTCTTGATACTAGCACAAATTCAATATAAATAATCAAACCTCATATAGTCCGTACAGATTAAACAAATGTTCTCTGCCATGACATGAAGCACGTGCTTTGAAAACCATTGGAAGGATGATTTTTGACATTAAAAAATGTTAGGAACTTTATAGCTTTTGTAGTACTGAAGGGTGTAATTGAGAGAATTCATCCTCTATTAGAACACCTTTGGACTTCTTCGAAACATCTTGTAAATTCATTTGGATTCGAACTACCCCCGTTACTCTTCATATTGAAAGTTATCTCCCCTCCCCCACCCACCAAATAAAAGAAAACGTGAGATGTTGATTTATTTCCTCTCAAGAACAAGCAATCTTAAATTGATCATATACATTTGATTTATTTTTACTTTGCTGTGTATAACTAAGTACAGGATAATAATAATAGGCAAAGCTAAGAATACAAATTGTATCCTCAATTAAGAATTCATGTGTCTAATCCATATGCAGCCAAAGTAGGATAAACAGCAATCCATCCATGGTTGTGGAAGGAGAGCAAAATACACTTCACTTTTTTTTTTTTTTTTTTAATTATCGAGAGGATATCTGAAATCTAATCAGTATTCTTAAGTTAAATCCACATGGTCTTTCAAGATTTATTCTGAACTCATAACTTCAATTTTTCTTCTCATTTAGAATGCAGAAGAGAAAGAAATCCTAAGCATTATCTATTCCTACCTTCATGCGTCTCTTCTCCCTTCTAGAGGACTTTCAAAGAATGATCTGTACATTATAAAGCTTTCTTAAAGACAGCAGAACTTTACACACTTCCCAACAAAGAAAAGGATGGGTGGTTATTTTCTAATAAAAATAAGTTTATTTTCTAATAAACTTCTCTTTGGGAAAGTTCTGGTAGATTTTAGCTCTTTCCCCATCTTGTCTAGGTGTTTTCTAGGTGTTATTTGTTATTATTATATACTGAAACAGCCAGAGAGATCTCACAGAAGTTCTTTCATGTCCTCACTCTGGGAAACCCATTTATATTTAAAACCTACACAGAGAGTAGCCAATTACAAATACTACCCAGGACACTGGAAGGTTTTCTAATATACCTATACATGATGCATTTTAAGTTATTTTACTTCTCCTGAGGATGTTCCTAGAAACTCCACTTAAACACTGCCTTTTAGTCCATATCTGTTCAACTTAACATGGCCGATGACTCATATAGTTTGATAAAGCACCTTTAAAAACAGCTTTATTGAAATATAATTATAATACAATAAACCATATATTTCTAAAATGTATAATGAAGCCATAACCATAATTAAGGTAATGAATTGCTTTTAGTTTGCTGAATATCTGCTTTTATTCTACCTAGTTTTGGGTAATTCATCTGGGGATTAGCAATGAACATTATTTTAGTTTCCTAAATAAAAATCAGTCCAACTTCTTTAACTTTCATACCTAGAATTGACAATATTTCAAATTTTCTTACCGTTTTAGTGTTTGTTGCAGTAAGTATTGTGTATCCCTATATACCATCAGAGCAATGTGAAATATTATGTTGTGTTGGCAAGACTTCCATCTTCTGAGTTAATGTAAAATAAGAAGACTATAAAGAGGATAAAAATTTGAACTCATTCACTGATTTCACATGATCTCTCCTAACTTCGTAAGATTTTAAAATACAATGTAAAAACATTAACAATACATGAGAAGTTTTCTTAAAGAAGTTACAAAAGACACTCAATGTGGAAGACAGCGTTAACATTAACGTTCTTAAGTATTTGTACCTCTTGCTATTTAAGCCCTTTGCCATGTTGTTTTGCAGTTCCTTCCAATAAAGAGGTGTATTTTTCCCTGAGCTATTATGAAGGGCTTAGCTATGGAATGCTAATAGGCAGGAAGTGAGCAAAGCCTCCATACACGAAAGCCTTCATGTTTATGAAGTTGACTTGCCTTCTTGCATTTCTGTCATCACCATGAGAACTTCCAACTTTCAAAAACAGTCATGTAGTTAAGATACCATTTATAAATTTCAAAATCAGATAAAACTAAATCAACTATATACTGTTTACAAATAAACACATACATAAAACACAGTGAAAAATAAAATTCAAAAGTTCTTTTAACTTGAGTGAGTAGAAAAAGTGATACATTCCAGGAGGAGACAGCAGGAGGCTACAAAATCATTGGTAATATTCTGTGCTTTAATCTGGAATTTTGCACATGGGGATTTATTTTATTGTTCTTTTTTTATAAATACAATTATGGATATAAGTTTTTTCTTGTATAGGATTGTCTTCATAAAACCCAGTATAATACCTTTTTTTTTTTATGAGAAACTTACCGATGTTTATGCAATGTGTAATGGTAAAACCAGGAGTCAAACATCCATGTGTCCATTCATCAGAATTTACTGTAGTGAATTATTATTATTATTTATATTTGGAGTATAAATAGTTTAAGGGAAATTATGTTGTCTTATTAAACTCTTAGGCCCCATGTGCTGAGCGCAATGACTGGAAATTAGTAGACAAAAATGCATATTGAACTGAATTACAAAGGACAGCAGCTTGGACAGATAATTTGGGAGCAGTGGCTATGACCAAACTCAGATGCATTAACCACCCTTGCCTACACCACCAACCATGAGATCATGAAAAGTGTGAGCATACAGAATAGTTTTGTTGGTATATAGGGAGTTACTCCTGCAACAGAAATATGAAATCTATTGATAGCATGTCTTTCCATAACAGGTGAAAAAGTATTGGCAAGAGGGCAAGATTTAGAGCCAAGAATATGCAGGATAGAGGCTGCATGCCCAGTGGATGCTCATTAAAAGTTGATTGCTTGATTATTTGAAAAATGTTTCAGGGAATCTTGATCAAATTATTTAGTTTCTAGTAGAGGTTGCTGATATGGGGGACTTAGCCAGTAAATATGTTAATACAGAAATGAAATTCTATTGTTAATCTTATTTAGTAAATTCTGTTTTGGCATGGGGTAGATAAACCCCTTTGAAATGATAAACTTGCTGAGATAACCCCTTTGAAAAAGCCCTGTCATGCCAGTTAAAAGTCATTAGTGATTTGCTGGTTTTCATCGCGAGTATTAGCTAAATTCTATAATTCATGATACCAACCTCTTCTTTTGTCAATTTTGGCAATTTATATTCTACTAGAAAATATTTATTTCCTTTAGATTTTAACATTTATTGTCTATGTAGCACTTTTCATGTCTTCTATGGCAATGCTTATATTTGATTTCTTGTTCTTGGTGGTGTATTTTTTTTTAATTTCATTTCCCTCTGTCTAAATTACAATTTCCAAGGGTTTATGCATGCTATTAATTTTTTATGGGGTCAAATTTTGTTTTTATTCTACTTTTTTTCTTGTATTTTGTTAATTTCAACTTTAATAATTCCATCCTATTTTCTTTTGACTTATTGTATTCCTCTTCTAGGTTAAGTTTAATACTTAGGTTAATCATTTTCATTCTTTCTGTTGTAGATATTAAAAGCAACTCAGTAAAATGTTACCCAGATAAATTTTATTGTTACAGCATTAGGTTTTAACATTGAATAGTCTCTTTTTTGTGTTAATAAATTTTTGCTTTGAAATTTTAGAGTTCTTTTTCCACTTTAACATAGGGATCACTTTTAAAATTCTCTTTTAATTTTCAGGTTTTATTTATTTTTATAATTTTCCTCTTGTTTACTTTTAGTTTTATTGGGAAACTATGGCTTAGTTATCAATAAAGTAATTATTATAAAATCTATTAGTAAAAGATTAACTGATATATGTGTATATGTATCTGTCTACATATATAATATTACTTAATCCTCACTTTAGGTAAACCTGTAAGGGAAATTTTTAAAGATACTAAATTTTTTATTAGAAATAAAGCAATATTTATCAGCAACACATTCTCATAACTGAACCAGAATACATTTTAAGAATATTAAAAGGAATGGCTTGTTTAGGTATAGACTCATGCAGTAAAACAAACAAAAAATAACCACCTTTTTTCTTGTAACCACAATTTTCTTTGCCTACTGTTTAAGCCCAGCTATAGAAACTAGTTTCTTTTCAGAAATGATAAAACAAGGAAGAAAAGGGACAAAAATGGAAAATAAAGGCTTGGATAGTAATTGTTCCTAAAAACAGCCAAAAAGAAAAAACAAACAAATAAAAAAAATAAAAATCCAACAAAACAACAAATCTGAGGCAATGAGGCGGGGAGAGGGGGGAAGAAAGGAGATTAAAATGTTGCCCTGTGGGAGATCCATCACATTGGATTTCATATTCCTAGTTCCCAAGGTTGTCTGTGGACTTGAACTTCTCCCTTAGCCTTCCTTCTATTCAGGTCAGTTATTTGCAGAGCCATGTGCCATGATTATTACCTTCTCCGTTTTCAATGCTACAACCAGTTAAAGTATCTATAACTTGTTATCAGGATCTTAAATTCTCTGATCTCTCATTAGTGGGCTATTTTTGCCACTAGCTCAAATAAAGGCAGTGTTGCCAATTATCACAATTAACACTCTCTGCACAATTTATTATGTGAAATATGTTAACGGATATTTTATAAATTCCATGAAATTTAGAAAAGCTATAGTTTTAGAATAGGGTAAAAAAGGATCAAGACCAGATAGAAAAGTAATTTGCTGATCATAAAACTTGCTTAAGTTCCAAGGGAGGAAAGTTAATTGCTTTCCCTGAAGGTTTTTTAAAAAATGATACATTTTAATTTTTCTGGGTTGTTTTATGTAGAGTCAAGCCTAGAGGCAGGAAAATGGATGAAGACTTTCTAGGTCTATGATTTTATGAGATTAAAAAAATATTTTTGTACTAGGATTACCACTTTTTCAGAGTTAAAGTCTGTTTCCAAATTAATATACTATAATCAATTTCATAGGGTTGTTTTGAGAATTAAATGAAATTGACCTTGTTACATTCCTGGCACAGTAACTGTCACATAGTACACACTCAGTGAATGTTATCTATCATTATCCCTGCTTTTTTTAAAAAATATACTTAAATACAACTCAGAATATAAATTTAATTTACATCTAAGCAATGAAGGGCACTGGAATTTTTTTTTTTAATGCTTTTCCTTCCGCTGACATATTGTGGTGCCATAAAATTAGAAATGTTCAACAAAATTTTTGGTCAAGCCAGGGAAATAATAAAACTGGTAAACTTTTTTTTTTTTTTTTTAATAATATCCATTCTTCTCTGTGTTCCCTCATGGAAATTTCTAATCTTAGTTTCTGTGCTAATGACTACAGAGGATTATTTTCTAATCCAACCCTGGAAGAAATTAAATTACAGTGGAAAAGTTGAAAAGGGATTTCTTTTTGCTATAGAAAATCATAAAAATTCAAAACCTGGGAAATCATCTTTCTATACACTTAACTATAAACTTATTTTATGGTCTGTAAAGTAAGGCACAGAGTAGTTAAATGACACATTAAAAGCCATGTAGTAAGTTCTGAAAACTGAATAAAGAGTTCAGATCTCTGCTTCCCAAGGCAACATTATATCCACTATAATACACTGAACACAGAAAAAGTATTATTAAACAGATTATAACAGGTCAAATATGGACCCTTCTATCTGATAGTAAGGTCCGTGCCAGGATGATAAAATATAGCTTTAGCAAATCCATGTATACTCTGACACACACACACACACACACACACACACACCTCATATACATACACAAAAACACGTTGCATACCTGTCCAAGAGTATTTATATGTTTATAGTCATGTTAAATGTGCAACACATACATTTGGACTAAACATTCAGGAATGTAAAAATAATATGCAGTAATCTGTGATATTATTCAACAGCAAACATTTTGCTAAACAATGTCCCAAATAGTTTTACTAAAAGGCCGATTGGCTCTTGATGATATAAAGGTTGTTTCCCATCAATTTAAACATACAAAATATCCAGTTTCCTAAATTTTTGTACTAGTAAGTATGCTAGAACTCACATCCAGCATTATTTCAATTCTATTCTAGTAATCCATCACTCCATGTTGGATAGTAAGCCATAACACCAATTAATAGCAGGTTGTCCAACTGCAAAATAAACACATATCATTTAACTTTGATTTTTACTACTACCCACTACATTTATTAAGATAGAAAGTAGTAATTCAAGAGATCAGAGAAGAAGCAAACAAAACATAAAAACTTTACTGGTATAACATAAATTCTATTTTTTTTAATTGGATGAGATGAGAATGTATATATGCATGTATTGGTTTCTTAATTAAATTATATTTTAAGACAAGAAGGTTTTCCCCATATATATTTTTTTCACTGAAAACTTTTCCTCTTAAGTGTATTATTCAATGGAAAATAATTCCCATGTGGTAAATGAACTGTCCAGTTATTACTGTCAGATCCTGTTTAGTTAATGAGTTGTCTACAAACAATGTGATTTTATCCACTGCACTGATTGAAATGCTATAAATGATGTAAATAATCATTTTAATTACTTACATCATATGTAAGTAATATTCTTTTCTCTACATATTCTTTTCTATACAATGAGAGTCAGGTAAAAAAGAAAGTGCTTTTAAACAGCTCTTTAGAGAATCATCTGGCTATCAGTTCTAATTGTTCTTGTCAAAATAAAGAAAGAAAATTATACAAGGTAACATTTTTCTCAAATTACAATAAATTGGATTGTGCAGGATAGTAGACAGTTGATAGGTTGAAGACAAAAGGTACAGAAATTTGAAAGAAGATATAAGGAAATAAGACAAGGTACACTCAGTAAGATGGAAGAAGGGCTGAGCCCAATAAAATGGTGATAAGGAGGTAGATTCACTTTAAAGAACAGCATCTCAAATAACCTCAGTAGAATATGACCTGAAGTCATATTCTTTTACTTTTGAAAAAAAGCTTCTGAATTTTTAGTAAAAAAAAAACAAAGTACAGGTTATTCAACTCTCATACTTTGATAGATACTATCACAAGATGGCACTGGCAGTTGGCATTTGGCCTGGCAGTAAGCACCACTTATTAAATAGTCAGTGTGTGGCTCTGTGTTTAGATAGCTCAGGAGCAAAACAGGACACATGTTTAAAATTAAAATGGGCCGTATGTTTAAAAGTCTTATACACAAACTGTAAATATGTAATGTACATCCACTTCAAAGTTAATAAGTAACATACATTTTTAAAAAGAAGTTTGTGCTATGCTTGTACTTTAAAAAACACTAACTTGTACATCTAATGCTAAGTTGTATTATGTTATAGTCCTTTTAAAATAATCTGTTCTTTCCTTCACTCTCACATCTCTCAGTTTAGTGCTAATACCAAAAAAACCCTGTAGATTATCCACTAAAATATTATCATTTATTTGACTATAACTGAGTGCTATAATTATGTAATAGTATAGTCCAGCTAGTCAGAAATCCTAGTCTAAACACCCCTCTTCTCTGATTGCAAAGACTTAACTGTTTGTATTGTTTCATAAAACATTAGACTCAAAATTATTCACTTTTATGGTTTTAATTTCAAGATTTATTGTCTTGAAGTATTGCTGGTGTACCACAACAGTAAGAATCTTATTTCTAAATACTTATCTACTCTTGCCAAAAACTGCACTGAAAGAGAGTCTCCATCCAGGCATCTATCAATTCCCTCTTGGTTTGTATACAATTTGATTATATTTTATTTAAAAACTTAAAAAATATAAATCCCATGATAGTCATATAAAATAGATAATGTTTTTCAATTAATGATGTCCCTTATGATATGTAAATATATTTTTTAAATATAAAATTATAAAACTTTGCTTGGAAAAAAGAAAACTTTCCTTCTTTTCCACCATACATTAAGAATCTCCACATTAAAGTAGAGCATCTATAGGGACTTATCTACCATTTTCTCAAAACTTCCAAAGGTGAAGAGGTCAATTCTAGAGTTTCGAACATAGCAGAGAGCTTGCAGAAAAGGCTAAATCAGAGCAGGCGACATGAGCTATTTAGAGGAGAAATTGACCTGAAGATCTTATAAGGCAGAGCATAAAAGTGATGATTTGAGAAACATCATATCCATCCCTCCTGATGGGCACAGAAAATTAAATGTGGACTATTCCATCCATCCTTTGGTCAAGTGAGAAGTACTGGGTTTCAAATGGCATAAATGTATGGGGATGAAGGACAGATAACAGAAATCCTGTCCTAGTATTATCAGACCTTAATTTGACCACTCAGCCAATTTTTCCCAGGACAGACCTGACTTATGCTTCTTTTTCCCGTTTATTTAATACTAGGGCTCCATTTCATGCTTTAAAATGTCCTTGTTTAGGTAATAAATTAATACGCACACTCTGTCAAACCAAATATAATGGTCAAACCGACCCATCAGACAAGTGGGTTAGGTAAGAAAATAGAAACCATGTTACATAGTCAAAGCAATGTGGTGTGAGAAACCAGGAAATCTCAGGCAGAAAGATAGGCTAAAAGATGATGATTCAGCATCTTTCTATTACTAGAGAACAGGTATTTCCAACGGTGTTCTGTGAAATTGCATCTAAGGTTATTTTGGTTTTGACTAAAATATCTGTATGTGAGTGAATAGGCAAATGGAAAGGAAAAGATCTAGAGAGTATGTTTATGTCTATCCTTGATAGAAATACAATCATCAATGCAAAAGAAAATAATTATGCCTCAAGAGAAAAATATGTATATAAATTTCTATCAAGGACTATATTGGGTATAAAATAGAATTACCATCCTATGCATACACTGAGTGGTGTTATACCTCAAAATGGAATACTTTAAATAATGGTTGTGGTCTTAGTAGTTCAATGAAAGCTATCAGAACTGGTTATGATAAATAGGTGAAAGGACTATGTCTATTTGAGTTTAAATGTGTCTCCTAATCATAGGATGGTAAAATATCCATAGCAAATGTTAAATATTAAATGTTAATTTAAAAATGCTTTTAACAAATGTACATTGTGGAATTACATCGAACAACACAATGGATTTGCAAGAATATTTTTTCTGTTTATCATCAGGCTGTTTACTCACTAAAGCCCAACAAGAACATTTATGGCATAGAAAATATTAAGGAACAGGTTTGATGCATAAAGGAATATGAAGACTGATTGTAAAAGTAAAATAAATGACCAATAGAGCTTACTTAGCCAGGTAACATAATAATTCATAAGCAAAGATATGTATTTTCCAATTGATAAATTATTCTATATGTGAACAATATTTGGTTATGTATTTACTTTAAAATGTATTATATGTTATTCAAGCACTTGGCGAGTTGATGAAACTTTAATGGTACACACTCTTAAGTATTTTATTTTTCTTGGACCTAAAACAGTCACTAGATTGTTTACTTTTATTTATATTTGGCTTATCTTGACAAATATACAAATTTGTTGCATTCCAGAAAACCATACATGAATTGTTTCCTCTTAAAAGTAGCCTGCTTTTACTGTTAAAGACAGATTAAAAATAAGCAAATTTTTATTTGTGTTTTGTTAAATTACATAGTACCCAATATGCAGGGTACTGATGCAGTGTAGTCTGAAAGGTGAACAGATGGGATTTTATTTTTAGCTCACATTAGCACACCCCATCAAACACTCATTTGCCTGATATACCAGCATAATAAAGCTTACAACTTTAAAGTATAGCTTTGCCAGTGATGTAAAATTTAAATAATAAAAAAGAAATATGGAATAAATATTTGGTTATAACTCTGATGACCACTGAGTTGCTAAAGCTATTTATTGTAAACAAATGGTAAAAGGAAAACTTCATTTTTATTGCTGGAATATATCCAGCTCTAAGCAATGTAAAAGTAGAAAGAGCTTTTTCATTTAAGTTTTTTTTCAAGGAAGACTTACAACAGAGAAAGGGGGAAAAAATTAAGGGTACGTAGATACCTGTTGAAGTAAATTTATGAAAGAGTTCTCTGTATTTCAAGATTATAAAATTCTGTACCCACTTTGCTTGAGGCATTATTTCTGAGGCAGAATAAACTATCAGTTTAAAAATATTCAAAATGTTTAATACAGATGGCTGTTAATGGATAAAATCAATTATTTTTTGTCTATAAAAATTTTATGCATTATTTTATATGTAACATTTGTCCTAACATTTTATTTTTTTATTTGAATTCCATTCTATTTATTTATTTTTTATACAACAGGTTCTTATTAGTTATCCATTTTATACATATTAGTGTATACATGTCAATCCCAATCTTCCAATTCGTCACACCACCACCACCACCCCACCCCCACTTTTTCCCCTTGGTGTCCATACGTTTGTTCTCTACATCTGTGTCTCTATTGCTGCCTTGCAAACCGGTTCATCTGTACCATTTTTCTAGATTCCACATATATGCGTTAATATACGATACTTGTTTTTCTCTTTCGGACTTACTTGACTCTGTATGACAGTCTCTAGGTCCATCCACGTCTCTACAAATGACCCAGTTTCATTCCTTTTTATGTCTAATATTCCTTTGTATATATATACCACATCTTCTTTATCCATTCGTCTGTTGATGGGCATTTAGGTTGCTTCCATGACTTGGCTATTGTAAATAGTGCTGCAATGAACATTGGGGTGCATCTGTCTTTTTGAATTATGGTTTTCTCTGGGTATGTGCCCAGTAGCAGGATTGCTGGGTCGTCATATGGTAATTCTATTTTTAGTTTTTTAAGGAACCTCCATACTGTTCTCCATAGTGGCTGTATCAATTCACATTCCCACCAACAGTGCAAGAGGGTTCCCTTTTCTCCACACCCTCTCCAGCATTTGTTGTTTGTAGATTTTCTGATGATGCCCATTCTAATTGGTGTGAGATAATACCTCATTGTAGTTTTAATTTGCATTTTTCTAATAATTAGTGATGTTGAGCAGCTTTTCACGTGCCTCTTGGCCATCTTTATGTCTTCTTTGGAGAAATGTCTATTTAGGTCTTCTGCCCAGTTTTGGATTGGGTTGTTTGTTTTTTTAATATTGAGCTGCATGAGCTATTTATATATTTTGGAGATTAATCTTTTGTCCCTTGATTCATTTGCAAATATATTCTCCCATTCTGAGGGTTGTCTTTTCGTCTTGTTTATGGTTTCCTTTGCTGTGTAAAAGCTTTTAAGTTTCATTAGGTCCCATTTGTTTATTTTTGTTTTTATTTCCATTTCTCTAGGAGGTGAATCAATAAAGAGCTTGCTGTGATTTATGTCAGAGTGTTCGGCCTATGTTTTCCTCTAAGAGTTTTATAGTGTCCGGTCTTACATTTAGGTCTTTAATCCATTTTTAGTTTATTTTTGTGTATGGTGTTAGGGAGTGTTCTAATTTCATTCTTTTACCTGTAGCTGTCCAGCTTTCCCAGCACCACTTATTGAAGAGACTGTCTTTTCTCCATTGTATATCCTTGCCTCCTTTGTCATAGATTAGTTGACCATAAGTACATGGGTTTATCTCTGGGCTTTCTATCCTGTTCCATTAATCTATATTTCTGTTTTTGTGCCAGTACCATATTGTCTTGATGACTGTAGCTTTGTAATATAGTCTGAAGTCAGGGAGGCTGATTCCGCCAGCTCCATTTTTTTCCCTCAAGATTGCTTTGGCTATTCGGGGTCTTTTGTGTTTCCATACAAATTTTAAGATTTTTTGTTCCAGTTCTGTTAATAATGCCATTGGTAATTTGATAGGGATTGCCCTGAATCTGTAGATTGCATTGGGTAGTATAGTCATTTTCACAATTCTGATTCTTCCAATCCATGGTGTATCTCTCTCTGTCTGTTTGTGTCATCTTTGGTTTCTTTCATCAGTGTCTTGTACTTTTCTGAGGACAGGTCTTTTACCTCCTTAGGTAGGTTTATTCCTAAGTATTTTATTCTTTTTGTTGCAATGGTCAGTGGGATCGTTTCCTTAATTTCTCTTTCTGATATTTCATTGTTAGTGTATAGGAATGCAAGAGATTTCTGTGCATTAATTCTGTATCCTGCAACTGTATCAAATTCATTGATTAGCTCTAGTAGTTTTCTGGTGGTTTCTTTAGGATTATCTATGTAGAGTATCATGTCATCTGCAAACAGTGACAATTTTACTTCTTCTTCTTCTCCAATCTGTATTCATTTTATTTCTTTTTCTTCTCTGATTGCCATGGATAGGACTTCCAAAACTATGTTGAATAATAGTGGTGAGAGTGGACATCCTTGTCTTGTTCCTGATCTTAGAGGAAATGCTTTCACTTCAGTGGTGAACGATTGAGAATGCTCTTTGCTGTGGGTTTGTCATATATGCCCTTTATTATGTTGAGGTATGTTCCCTCTATGCTCACTTTCTGGAGAGTTTTTATCATAAATAGGTGTTGAATTTTGTTAAAAGCTTTTTCTGCATCTATTGAGATGATCATATGGTTTTTATTCTTCAATTTGTTAATATGGTGTTGATTAACAAATTGACACATTGATTGATTTGCATATATTGAAGAATCCTTGCATCCCTGGGATAAATCCCACTTGATCATGCTGTATGAACCTTTTAATGTGTTGTTGGATTCTGTTTGCTAGTATTTTGTTGAGCATATTGCATCTATATTCATCAGTGATATTGGTCTGTAATTTTCTTTCTTTTGTAGTATCTTTGTCTGCTTTTGGTGTCAGGGTGATGGTGGCCTCATAGAATGAGTTTGGAAGTGTTCCTTCTTCTGCAATTTTTTGGAAGAGTTTGAGAAGGATGGGTATTAGCTCTTCTCTAAATGAATGATAGAATTCACCTGTGAAGCCATCTGGTCATGGACTTTTGTTTGTTGGAAGATTTTTAATCACAGCTTCAATTTCAGTGCTTGTGATTTGTCTGTTCATATTTTCTATTTCTTCCTGGTTCAGTCTTGGAAGGTTATACCTTTCTTAGACTTTGTCCATTTCTTCCAGGTTGTCCATCTTATTGGCATAGAATTGCTTGTAGTAGTCTCTTATGATGCTTTGTAGTTCTGCGATGTCTGTTGTAACTTCTCCTTTTTCTTTTCTAATTTTATTGATCTGAGTCCTCTCCCTCTTTTTCTTGATGAGTTTGGCTAAAGGTTTATCAATTTTGTTTATCTTCTCAAAGAACCAGCTTTTAGTTTTATTGATCTTTGCTATTGTTTTCTTATTTCTTTTTTTTTGTTCATTTGTTTTTTGCTCTGATCTTTATGATTTCTTTCCTTCTACTTACTTTAGGTTTTGTTTGTTCTTCTTTCTCTAATTCCTTTAGGTGTAAGTTTAGATTGTTTATTTGAGATTTTTCTTGTTTCTTGAGGTAGGATTGTATTGCTATAAGCGTCCCTCTTAGAACTGCGTTTGCTGTATCCCATAGGTTTTGGATCATTGAGTTTTCGTTGTCATTTGCCTCTAGGTTTTTTTGATTTCCTCATTGATTTCTTCAGTGATCTCTTGGTTATTTAGTAAGGTATTGTTTAGCTCCATGTGTTTGTGTTTTTTACGTTTTTTTCCCTGTAATTTATTTCTAATCTCATAGCGTTGTGGTCAGAAAAGATGCTTGATATGGTTTCAGTTTTCTTAAATTTACAGAGGCTTGATTTGTGACCCAAGATGTGATCTATCCTGGAGAATATTCTGTGGGCACTTGAGAAGAAAGTATAATCTGCTATTTTCAGATGGAAAATACTGGTCTATTGTGTCATTAAAGCTTGTGTTTCCTTATTAATTTTCTGTCTAGATGATCTGTCCATTGGTGTAAGTGAGGTGTTAAAGTCCCCACTATTAATGTGTTACTGTCGATTTCCTCTTTTATAGATCTTAGCATTTGCCTTATGTATTGAGGTGCTCATATTTATTTATAATTGTTATATCTTCTTCTTGAATTTATCCCTTGATCATTTTGTAGTGTCCTTCCTTGTCTCTTGTAACATTCTTTATTTTAAAGTCTATTTTATCTGATATGAGTATTGCTACTCAATCTTTCTTTTGATTTCCATTTGCATGGAATATCTTTTTTCCATCCCCTCACTTTCAGTCTGTATGTGTCCCTAGGTCTGAAGTGGGTCTCTTGTAGACAGCATATATATCGGTCTTGTTTTTGTATCCATTCAGCGAGCCTGTGTCTTTTGGTTGGAGCATTTAATCTATTCACATTTAAGGTAATTATTGACATGTATTTTCCTATTACCATTTTCCTAATTGTTTTGGGTTTGCTTTTGTAGGTCCTTTTCTTCTCTTGTGTTTCCCACTTAGAGAAGTTCCTTTAGCATTTGTTGTAGTGCTGGTTTGGTGGTGCTGAATTCTCTTAGCTATCGCTTGTCTGTAAAGCTTTTGATTTCTCCATCAAATCTGAATGAGATCCTTGCTGGGTAGAGTAATCTTGGTTGTATGTTTTTCCCTTTCATCACTTTAAATGTATCGTGCCACTCTCTTCTGGCTTGTAGAGTTTCTGCTGAGAAATCAGTGTTAACCTTATAGGAGTTCACTTGTATGTTATTTGTCATTTTTCCCTTTTTTTTTTCTTCTGATTTTATTGAGATATAATTATCATAATACACTGTATAAGTTTAAAGTGTAGAGCATAATTATTTGACTTACATACATTGTGAAATTATTACCACAGGTTTACTGAACATCCATCACCTCATATCGATACAAAATAAAAGAAAAAGAAAAAATATTTCTTTATGAAGAGAACTCTTAGGATTTACTCTCTCAATAACTTTCATATATATAACATAAAGCAGTGTTAATTACATTTATCATGCTGTGCATTATATTCCTAGTACTTATTGTCGCTTTTAATAATTTTTCTTTGTCTTTAATTTTTGTCAGTTTGATTACTGTGTGTCTTGGCATGTTTCTCCTTGGGTTTACCCTGCCTGGGATTCTCTGCACTTCCTGGACTTGGGTGGCTATTTCCTTTCCCATGTTAGGGAAGTTTTCGACTATAATCTCTTCAAATATTTTCTCGGGTCCTTTCTCTCTCTCTTCTCCTTCTGGGACCCCTATAATGAGAATGTTGGTGCATTTAATGTTGTCCCAGAGGTCTCTTAGGCTGTCTTCATTTCTTTTCATTCCTTTTTTTTAATTCTCTTCCATGGTAATGATTCCCACCATTCTGTCTTCCAGGTCACTTATCCATTCTTCTGCCTCAGTTATCCTGCTATTGATTCCTTCTAGTGTATTTTTCATTTCAGTTATTGTATTGTTCATCTCTTTTTGTTCTTTAATTCTTCTAGGTCTTTGTTAAACATTTCTTGCATCTTCTCGATCATTGCCTCCATTATTTTTCCAAGGTCCTGGATCATCTTCACTTTCATTATTCTGAATTCTTTTTCTGGAAGGTTGCCTATCTCCACTTCATTTAGTTCTTTTTCTGGTGTTTTATCTTGTTCCTTCATCTGGTACATAGTCCTCTGACTTTTCATTTTGTCTATCTTTCTGTGAATGTAGTTTTCATTCACAGGCTGCAGGATTGTAGTTCTCGCTTCTGCTGTCCTAACATTTTAAATATCAGTTTCCTTACCTCACCTTTGCAAGGAAATTAATTATATTCTCACTGACTACTTTATTTATTGTGCCAATTTCTCATTTGGGGAATAAAGGAGTTATGAATAATTTTTAAATTTCACTTTGGTGGTTCTGACAACCTACTGTGTAACCCACTTAACTCTAGCCCATGCATTCTCAGTGGGAGTAATATTGAAACTCATTGAAAATGAGTTACTGGGGAGAGAGCAAAAAACTTCAGTATATTATGTATGAAGAACAACTATATGAATATATATATATAGATATATCTGTGGTATTAAAATTTCCTATATGCAGGTGTGATTAGGAAAAAGGTGTTCAGAAAAAGCTACCTAAGGAGGAATAATGAAAAAAAAAGGTCGAGAAACACTGCTCTAATCTCCCTTCCATTTTTTCCCCTTCTTTTGAAATGAAGGTACATATTTTATGTAATCCAATGTACTGCTCTTAATTATGGAGTTGAATAGGTTTGGCAGATGCACACACCTAAAGCAAAAAAAAAAAAAAAAAAAAAAATTCCATCATGTCAGTCCATTTCCAAGTGATAGCCTCACAGAAGCATATGAATATTTGTATTTTTAAGTTTAATTTCTATCATGATAGATTATTCTTGCCTCTTCTTCAGCTTTATGTAAATAGAATTGTACAATATCTAATCTTTTGTTCCTTTTATTTCCACATGGTTTCTGTGAAGATTACATGTTATGAATAGGGCATGGTTTGGTTATCTTTTCTCCTGCTAATAAACATTTGAGTTGTTTTCAGTATGTAGCTTAATAATATAGCTGCTATGAGCAACTTCCATAAGTCTTTTTGTAAAAATATGTTTTCATTTCTCTTGGGATATACCAGGATGAGTCTGGGTTAGCTGGGTCATAGGGTAAGTGTACATTTAACTTCACTAGAAACTGTTTAAAAGTTTTCCAAAATGGTTGTAAATGTTAAAATTCCTTCCAGCAACTCATGAAAGTTCTAGTTGCTTTATATCCTTGACAACACTTTGTATTGCTGGTCTTTTAAAATTTTATACATTTCAGTAGATATCTCATTGTGGCCCAGACAACAGGTCCTATCTTTTATTTAAACTTTTGATATAAGTTTGTTATTCTTTTTTTTATTTTTTAAAAGGTTACATCAAAATATCATTTATCTTGATCACTGTGGTTTTTTGTCACTCCCTTAAATTTTCTTCTGGAGGAGTGCCTCACCTCATCCTAGCCCTGGCTCTTTAACTTGCATTATCTTGATGACTAATGAAAATCTCTACATATGCTTACATCTTATCCATGAAACATGTGTCTGAAAGGCAAGATTCTTATTATTAACCCCCACTTATTGACTGTGGTTTGGCTATCTTCTGAATAACACCCTAATGTCAAATATTTTCTGCTTGTTTATATTTCCCATTGTTCATGTGGGAAATCTGTGAACCTTCTCACCCATATCTGTTATTTCCCTCAACGTGAAGTTAGTCCATTAGTGCAAACATTCTGGCATCTCTCCTTTCTCTCTTTCAATACTCCCCGAGGAGCAGGAAACACTTATTCTAATGGTAAGTTTAGAAGAAAAGACAAAAAGTCCGTCTATGTTGATCCCAGTCCCTTCCTTGTGGGATAAAGTCAACATTGCCGGAAGTTTTAAAGCCATCTGCTCTGTGGGGGAGGCAATATTGATGTTGTCAGGGACTATGTGGGTTAGCATACCCAAATCATGGATCTAGTGTAAAGAAGCTCAAATGTCTACATAAATAAGTAAAACTACTAACCTTGAGGAAGGGGGGAAGTTTTGGATTTCATATGCTGACTCAGTTGTTTTACTTAACATTTGGTTGTGAAGCCAAGTGAAGAAGAGGTGTGTGTGCATGTGTGTGTGTGTATGTACAACATCATAGAACAACAACTGAAAAAAACAGAGAAAGGAGAGAAATGAGAGTATGAAATGTCTAATTTCAGAGGAAAAAAATGTAAAAATTAAGACAATAAGTCATAAACCTTATATCCAAGTTATACAATGGTTCGTGTTTGTATAGAAATTAAATTAGTTTTGAATCAGAGGAGTTTTGAATAGAAACATATTAAATATAGCAAATATATAAAAATCTGGAAAAAAGTGATTTCAAAGGAAAAAACTCATCAAAAGGATCAGACAAATGCAATGTATTATATTCTTTACCTTCCCCCTTTAGGCATATGCTTTCAATATTAAAAAATGTCTAGACTTATAACAGTCAAGCAAATGATACACAATTGTTTTTTCTTCCATGTTGCACAAGGTTGATTAGAAAATAAATCACATAAGTTACAAAGTATTGGGGAAGTTTTTATTCAGATATTTCATCTCTGACTTACACTTGCAGGTCTGAGAAATAAAGCATCCATTGGAACACTTTTTCTTCACTAGCTTTCAGTTATCGCATGATTAAATGTTGGTACAAAAGCAATAATTAGAAATATTTTATTGTAATGAAAAGATGTTGATTACATTTGTAATCAACAAATGATTACATTTTTAAATATAATTTGTAATTTAAGTTGTTAAGTTTAAACAAAGATTTGTTCGTTGTATAAAACAATAAACTAATCCAACTGACAAAACAAGTTGCAGAGGTGGGAATATTGTTTCCTAAGGATTATCTCTCCTCTTTTCAGTAAAGTATCTTCAAATTACTACTATTAAATCTATCTAAGAATGTATCATAGTTGGAGATATTGGAAAAAATCTTTAAATGCCACAGTTATTGCTATGGTACTAAATTTACCTCTCAGAATGATCAATCTTAATTTTTTTCCTAATTCATCACTCAGTTTTATATTCAATACTTCTTATGTCTTACACTAAAAAAAAGTTAAATGTTTGGCTTTCTTTCAGTGATAGACAACTCTTCAAAATAAAAATAAGAAAGCAGTCTTAGTTATTGACTACTTATCTCTAAACAATGCTTTGCCATATACCAGTGCAAGCTGTAAAGTGCAGCTATATTCTGCATCTGTGCAGTCATCAATCACTTAAATGTCTCCTACAACTGACCATCACTGTCAGTCAAAATAATAAAATTGACAGTGTATAAAATAATGTTATTTAATGGGAAAAGGTTAAATTTTTATCAAAATATTAACGTTTTACATTGCATCAATGCAAACTGTAAAACATGCATCATACAACAAAATGTAATATCTAAATCTTTAAAACTTCTAGAAGAAAACACAGGAGAAAAATCTTTGTGATCTTGGTTAGGCAAAGATTCCTTAGACACAGCACCAAAGCATGATTGATTAAATACTATAAATTGTAACTTTATCAAAGTTAGGAACTTCTGCTCTTCAAAAGATGTTGTTAAGAGAAAGAAATGTAAAGCCACAGGTTGAGAGAAATATTTTAAATCCTATCTCTGTAAAGGATTTGTGTCAAGAATGTATAAAGAACTCTCAAAACTCAATAAACAGCAAACAAACTAATACTAATTAAAAATAGGCAAAAGTTTCACACAGATAAGTGACCAAATAATACACACTAATGGCGTATAAGTACATGAAAAGATGCTCATCATTAACCATTTGTAAAATTCAAATTAATATCATAATAAAATATAACTAAAACCTACTAGAATGGCTAAATTTTTAAAAAACAATATTTAGAAAACAGACAATACAAAGTTTTGGCGAAGCAACTGAAGTCCTATTTTGGTGGGAATGGAAGATGGTACTGTCATTTTAATTAAAAAATTAAAAAGATAATGTTTTAATGTGCTTCCTAAGAAATTATATAGTTCTTAAAACTTCAGATTGCAAATCCAGGCTAAATATCCAGTATATTAAGCATAAAAATTTTATTCCTATTTTAACATTAGAGAATCAGTTTTTCCTCAGCTACTCTCAATGAGCATTGAACCAGTTAACAAGAGGCACCTAATTATCACTTAGCCTAGAAGAGGCTCTGACCTTAGCAATTATATAGATTTAGATATGCTGACCTTTCAAGCTCTCCAACACCCAGAACACCAGCTGAAATAGCAGAGATGGCGGGAGCAACCCTTTAGTGAGTAGAAAATGAAGGTTTTACATTAGGGCACAGAAAGTTTCAGCCACAGGTTAGGAAAAATTATGTTAAAGTGTTTTTTTTTCATCCAGTTTTACTTAGATATGTGACATACAGCACTGTATAAGTTTAAGGTGTAGAGAATAATGATTTGATTAACATACATCATGAAATGATTAGATCATCTCATATAGATACAAAAGAAAAAAATTTTTCCTTGTGATGAGAACTCTTAGGATTTACTCTCATAACAACTTTCCTATGTAACATCCAACAGTGTTCATTATAGTAAATATGTTGTACATTACATCCCTTACTTATAACTGAAGTTTGTACCTTTTGACCACCTTCATCCAGTTAACCCTCTTCACCCAGGTCTCTGGTAACAACTTATCTGATCTCTTTTTCTATGAATTTGTTTGTTTTTTGAAGTATAATTGACCTACAATGCTATGTTAGTTCCTGGTGCACAACATAGTGACTCGATATTTCTTTACAGTACAGAATGATCACCACAGTAAGTCTAGAGAATTATAACATATGAAAGTGTGTGTGTGTGCACGCACGTGTATGTATGTATGTATGTGAACATCACAGGCTTTTGATTGTGGCTCAGATACATACTGCCTTCATTCTTGGGCGAATTGTCTTCTTTGATTGGGAGTAATTTATATAAACCACATATTTTCAAACCTCTTCCTCCTTCCTTCTCTTCTTTCTAGAATTGCTGCTAGATTTTGGAGTGCATAAATCTAACTTTCAATTTCCTAGTAAATGCTTTAATGATTTCTTTGTCTTTGTTTATATGCACTGATTTCTGGGAAGATTCCTCAGCCAGATCCTTGTGCTAATTTAATCCTAGAGGCATGTTTTCCATTATTATTTGGACGTCTTTTTTTTCTTAAATTTTGGCAATTATACTTAATTTCCAACACCTCTGATTATTTTCTTTTTGTACAACAACATTTTGGGAGAGAAGTAATCTCTGTAGATACGTCTTCTATATTGTTTTCAATGTTCTTCAATGTCTTTTATTTGTGCTTCAGTATTTGTCTTCAGGTAGGTTTGGTGCCCTTCTTCAGTGGGTGGATTCTCTTAAATATGATCTATCTTTGATTTTCTGTTAGTGTTTCTTTTTGAAGTACTCAGATGAAAGATTACCTGTACTTGTATTGTATTTCCCTAGCCAAAGTAAGAATCTCTTTTCTCTTGCAGTGAATGTCAGTTTTGTTTAGAGGAGCTCTGCCTCTAAAATTTGTGTAAGGCTGTGGGCGGGGTTGTGGGAGTGTGGAGAAGGGTAGTGATGTTTCTTGGCAGGAATTAATACTGGGTGAGCTACATGCTGTCAGGATGTGCAATGTCCTAACAAACCAGTTTGCTTTCTGGATATGGTGAGAGGGTCCACATCTTTCAGGTGAGCTCTAAGTTGGCAAGGACATGACCTTTTTTTTTGATCCAATGCACATTTGGCAGGTTTTTTTGTTTTTGTCCTCCTGTCATATATATATATCACCAATTTTAGGTTTACCATCCAATATGTTTTAGTAAATTCAGAAGGCTGTACAACTATAATCACAAACTAGTTTCTGAATAGTTAAATCACCCCACAAAAAAGCGTCATCCCGACTCTTTACAGTGAATCTCCACTCCCACCACCAGCTCCAAATAAAAGCACTGATCTTCTGTTACTTCTTCTGGAAATTTCATATAAATGGAATGATACAATATGTAGTGCTTGATTTAGGGTGCAAATATCACAGTTGCTATAAATGTGGAGAAATAACCCAGATGATTTATTTTCCTTTTATTATTTGCCAAAAGAAAATCATCTTCATTTATCTTCCACTACCTCTGATCTGGAGATTATTCCTTGATTCCACTAGGAAAACTCACTGTGGAGTTCGTATCACTTGCCTCACAGAATTGATGTGAGAATTAAGTGTAATAACATATATAGGGCTTATGTCATAAATATTGAATAAATACTTTTGTTATTGTAGATGTAGTTTTGTGGCTGTTATATTATTTGCTAAATATAGGCATCAGAAAAATACTAATTCAACATATGAAGGTGACAGTCTTCTTTTTACTAAACTAGAGAACAAGGACTTAGAACATACCTGCAAATGGCACAGTAGTTTCCAGATACGGAAACATAAATGATCTAACTTTGGTAAATAAGATTATATTAGGCTGGGTTTAAACACATTTACTTTTTGTAGAAAAAACTGACCAGGAATTTATATTTTTATGTTGCATGAACATACACCTTAAATTTGTTTTTTGGAATGAGGGTAAAGAAGTAATCTTTGATGATGAGAATTTTTATTTAGTAGTCATTCTTATTAAAAGTAACTTCCATTTTGGGAGGTTAAGCTTTTGGTTTAATTCTGTTCCCACAAACAATGTTTTAAGTCTTCATTTTAAAAAAGATATAGATTCTAGGAAAATGTCTTTAGTTTTCTTTCAGGCACTCCACAATATTTGTTCTTGGTGTATGATTCATATTAATTTCTTTTTACTGGAGGCAGATGCAATAACCAAAGAAGGCTTTAGAGAAAAGAATTCAGCTCAGGCTCTATTTTTAGTTTGAAATGCAGCTGTAATGGAAAAAAAACATAGAAAGAAATGTAACTTGGAAGCATTAATGACTAAGCTTCTGAATCTATTTTATATGCAAAGTAATTTTAGTTAATTGAGCTGATCTTTTCTGTCAACATAAGTGCACATATGAGGTAAGAGAGACTCTAAATTAACCCATCCAAATATCATCACTTTTACTAGTTTTATTTCTACTTACATGAAAGATGGTAAAATGAGCTGATTATTTCAAATAGTGTATGTAAATAGCCTAACAATAGCTGTTTTATATCCCCTCAACTTTTTTTTACAAGGTGAACGAAGTATAATCTACATTCAGCTAAAAAAAATCACAAATTTTAAGTTTACAATCCAATGAGTTTCAGTAAATTCATAAGGTTATGCAACTATTATCACAACCCAGCTTCAGAATACCCCAAAAATCATCCTCCCAGCCCTTTACAGTTAGTCTCTGTTCCCACGACAAGCTCCAAATAAAAGCGCTGATCTGCTGTTTCTTTTTTTAGAAATTTCATATAAATGGAATCATACAATATATAGTTGTCTCTTGCTTTTTTCAGTTAGCATAATTTTTGTGAGTCATTCATATTGGTGCATGTATCAATAGTTTGTTCTTTATGCTAAGTAGTATTCCATATTTTGTCATTTTCCAGGTCATATTTTATCTATTTGACATTGGATGAATATTTGGGTTATTTCTATTTGGGGGCTATTCTGGATACTGCTTCTGTGAATATTGTGTACAAGGTTTTTGTAGATATATGAATTCATTTGTATTGGGTAAATATCTGGGAGTGAAATTGTTGGGGAGTATGGTTAACATTATGTTTAACTCAAAATATTCCAAAGTGTTTTACAAAATGGCTGTACTATTTTAAATTCCTACCAGACATGTATGAAGATTACACTTGTTCCAGATCCTCACCAGTACTCCATATTGTCAATCTGTTTTATATTATCTATTCTAGGCGATGTATAGTGTTATCTCATTGTGGTTCTAATTTGCATTACCCTAATAACTAGTGATGTTAAACATCTTTTCATGTGCATATTTGCCATCCATGTATCTTATTTCATGAAGTATCAACTCATTTACCCATTTATTGGTTAATGTCCACTTATTTTTATTAAGTTGTTTGTCAACTTCTTTTTCAATTGTAATCATTTTTGTATATTCTGTATAAAAGTCTATATATCTATATCTTCCCTTCTCTTTCCTTCCCTCCCCTCCCCTCCCCTCTACTTCCCTCCCTCCCTTAACCTGGAGCTTCTCTTTCTATTCTCATAACAATGTCTTTGAAGAGCAGAAGTTTTTAATTTAGATGAAGTTGTATTTTTCAAATATTTCTTTTGTTAGTCATGTTTTGGTGTCATATTGAAGAAATCTCTACATATTCTCACAAAGGTTTTCTCCTACATTTTCTTCTACATGTTTTTCAGTTTTAGAAACTACATTTAGATTTGTTCCATGTTTGGTTAATTGTTGTTTATAGTGGAGGGAAGGCTGAATATTTTTGCCTATAGATATCTAATTGTTTCCATTCATTTGTAGAAAGACTATGCTTTCCCTATTGAGTTATCATTATTCCTTTGTGAAAAATCAGTTGACCATAAATGAGGGTCTGTTAATGAAATTTCTACTCTGTTCTGTTGACCTATAAGTCTATACTTATAACAGTACTATACTGTCCTGATTTATTTAGATTTTGATGTTTGAAATCAAGTAATGTTAATCTTCTAGCTTTGTTCTTCTTTATAATTGTTTTTGTTTGTTTATTATAGATCCTTTGCATTTCCATATACATCTTAGGGAATCATTTTAATATCTATTAAAAAGCTGCTAGGCTTCTGATAAATATTGCCTTGAATCTATAAGTCAATTTAGAGACAATTGTCATTTTAGCAGTATTTAGACTTCCAAATCATTAACATAGCATATCTCTCTATTGAAGTCTTTTTTATTTTATCTGACAATATTTTGTTGTTATAAGTGTATAGGTCTTACATTTATTTTGTAAAGTATGTTCCTAAGTATTTCTTTCTTTTTTGTACTACTGTAAATGAAAGTTTTTTAAAATTTTATTTTCAGATTGCTTATTTTAGTGTACAGAAGTATAATTTACAAGAGTATATTGCCTCTGTATACAGACATATGGCTAAATTTGCTTTGTAGTTGCTCTTTTTTTTTTTTTTTTTTTTTTATGGATCCCTTAGGATTATCCACTTACAAGATCTCGTCATCTCCTAATAATGATTGCTTTAATTCCTTTCCAAGTTTTGTTCCTTTAATTTTTTTCTTACCTTATTGCATGAGCTGTGGTCACTAATTATGATAAAAGTGGTGAAAGCAGATATCTCTGCATTATTCCAATCTTAAAACATTATATTTTTTACCACTACCTATAATATTAGCTATTGATTTTTTTATTGAGCTTTATCAGGTAGAGAAAGTTTGCTTTTATTACTTAGTGCTGAGAGCTATTATCATGAATAGATGTTAGTTTTTGTAAAATGCTTTTTCTGCCTCTGTTAGGATTATCATATGGTTTCTGTCTTTATCCTTTAATGTGAAGTATTATATTCACTTATTTATCAATGTTAATCTAAATCCCATTCCTGTGATATATCTCACTTATTTGTAATGTGTAATCCCCGTTATATATAGCTGAATTTTGCTGTCTAGTATTTTGTTTAGGGTTTTTATATCTATATTTATGAGAAAATTTGTTCTTCAGTTTTCTTTTCTTGTAATATTCTATCAGGCTTTGGTATTTGAGTAATACTGCCTCCATAGAAGGAGTTGGGCACTTTTCTCTACTTCTCTCTTTTCTGAAAAAACAATTATGTATATGGATAGTATAATTTCTTCCTTAAGTGTTTGATAGATATCACCAGTGAAGTCTTAAGTGCCAGGACTTGACTTGTAGTAAGATATAGAATATTCACTTAATTCTGCCAGATGATAAATGTCTATTTACATTTTGCATTTATCTTGAGTCAGTTTTGGGTTTGTTGTTTTTTTGTATCTAATAGTTTGTTCATTTAATATAAGTTATTATATTTGTTGGCATAAAACTGTTCATAATTTTCCTTTATGGTTCTTTTAATTAATGTAGAATCAGTAATGACATCCCCTCTTTTATTTCTGATTATTAATTTTATAGTTTACTTCTTTGACTAAATGTTTATCAATTTGTAAAAAATACCAGCTTTTGTGATTTTTTTGTTTTCTTTCATTGAATTTCTATATTATTTACCACTTTCCACTTTTTATGTTTATTCTTTTTATAATTTCTTACATTTAACATAGATTACTGATTTTAGTCTTTTCTTTCTTTCTTAGTATAAGCATTAAGCTATAACTTTCCCTGTAAATGTTGCTTTGGCAGTATACCATGTATTTAGAGTTGCATTTTAATTTTTTCTAAGCTTCTTTTACAATTCCCCTTATAATTTCTTCTTTGACACATGGATACTTAGAAGTATCCTGCTTAATTTTCACATTTCTGATTTCCATATTGGGCAGTTACTGATTTCTAACCTAACTCCATTGTGCTCAGAGAACACACTTTGTTTAATTTTAATTCTTTAAAAATTTACTGAAAGTTTTTGTGAAAGTTTATCATATGGTCCATCCTCAAGAATGTTCTAAGTGCACTTGAAAAGAATGTATATTCTATGGTGTTATTTGGAGTTTATGATATAAATCAATTCAGTCAACTTAGTTAATAAAGTTTAAGTTTCCCATATTCTTACTGGTTTCTATCTTAAAATTCTGTCATATTCACTGCATTATTTGGGGGCTCCGTTGTCTTGTTGTCCTTATGAAATATCTCTCTTTGTATGTAGAAATATCCCTTGTTTTAAAGTCTAGATTATCTGTTATTAATACATCCACCCCAGTTCTTTTGGTTATTTATTGATTGCATTATATTTCTTTTCTTTGCCTCGACTTTCAACCTATTTGTGATTCTGAAATTAAATTGCTTCTCTGTTACATAGCCTATAGTTTTATGTTTACTTTTTTGTTCAATCTGGCAATCTCTGTCTTTTATTTGGAGTATTTAGTACATTTACAGTCAAGATAATTATATTTTTTGTAATAAGGTTTGCCAATTTTTAATTGTTTTCTATATGTTTCATATCCTTTTTATTTCTATTTTTAAACTCCTTTCACTGCTTTCTTTTGTGTTAAATATTTTTAGTATGCCATTTCATTTTCTCTTGAATGTTTACTATATCTTCAAGTAATTTTAGTAGTTGATCCAAGGATTGCAGTATATGTTTTTTATTTACTTATGGTTCATTTTAGGTTAATGCAGTCTTAATTCTGATAAATTATAGCAACTATGTTCAGTATAGATCTATTTTGTCCTTATTTCTTTGTGCTGTTACTGTTGTATATATATCATCTAAATATGTTAAAAACCCAACTGTGTGGTGCTACAATTTTTGCTTTAAACAATCATCTGTTGTTTTAAAGAAAAGTAAGAAATGACAGAAAGTGTGTATATGCTTTTTGGGTTTTTTTGCATGTTTAATAATTTTGGGTTGACAGTTGGTCATTTTAGATAATATTTTACAGCAGCTGTTTTATTTTTCTGAGAGAAGTTGTCTGCTTAACTGACTTAAACTGTACAATCTATGTCCCTCAAAATATTCTGTCACTGATTTCTCTGCTCAATTTTTTTAATGCTTTTATTTTTATTTTTAGTACTATTTCCCAGAGGGTGACAGTTGTGTCTGTGTGTTTAGTGGTGAACCAGTGGTTTGGAAAGATTTTGATAAGGTGTCTCATCTGTCTTAGCTTGAGCTGCTATGACAAATAGCATAGATGTATGGCTTAAATAACAGAAATTTATTTCGTACAGTTCTGGAGGCTGGAAGCCTTTTTACTGTATCCTCACATGGTAGAGAGAGAGAGAGAGAGCACTCTGTTCTCCTCCTCTTCTTATAATAACACTAATCCCATTATGGGGGCTCCACCCTCACGGCCTCATCTAAACTTAATTATCTCTGAAAGGTCCCACCTCCAAATACCCTCACATTGGGGATTATGGCTTCAACCTATGAATTTAGGAGGGGCACACTCAGTTTATAGTATCATACTTCTAAGGTTTTTGTCCTCTGTCAACTCAACTGTATATATATATGGAGGAATTTATTCACAGAGAGAGTTGGGAATGGGGAAAATTGGAAGTAGGCCCAAGCAAGAAGTACATAAAATTCACTTTTGCCCAGTGCTGTTGCAGTTTTTCAAGAGAGAATCCTCTTCAATTTTTTGCCAATCTTTGTTTAATTTCCATAGAAATGATTATTTCTGACAACAGCTGAAGTTCATGTCCTCATGAGCTATCCAGTAATGGCCATATACCATTATGGTATATGTTAGCAATGAACTAATGGGTTGAATTATAAGGGAAGTGACACTTGGCAATACTAGAGGTGATTTGAAAGAAATTTTAGCCTTTGCATTTTGCAGGAGTTTTCTGTTGTTCCTACTGATCTTTCAAGCAACCACAGCAAAGAATAATTTTGTGGGTAGGTTCAAAGAGTTAGTTATTTGAAGTGACATAAAAATCACCATTGGGTTCAATCACTGAGACAACTGCAAGATGTATGTGTCAACAAAAGAACTGTAATTTGATAAACAATAAAAAACTAGATTTAGAAGATCTTAGTATTCAAAAGTGCTAGACTCTGTATCATCTCATCTTTGAGAGAGAATACTGAGGGTCTCCATTATCTAATTGATATAGAAATGAATGCAAATTCTTGACTTTATGCTGCCATTTATAAATATAAGGAAATACTCTGAATGATGAAATTTGAAAAACTTTCTTGTGAGTTTCAAGTAAAAATACAAAAAATGTAAAAACCATAGAATTTTAGAGTAGGTATGGCCCAGGGAGATTAATTATGAAAAGATTTTGAAACAAAAAAGAAAATTAAGACATATTGGTGTTGGTCTCAGCTTTGCCCTGAGTTAGTACAACACTAGGGAAAAGAAATAGAAAGGAATGTGTGTCTGATTATTGAAGGAAAAGTGGAAGTAGATCAGAGAAATGTCAGTTCTTAGATAAATAATGTAACAGTGAGCTAACAAAATATTCAATTTGTCCAGTGATCAAAACTTGTCTAGAATGAGCAGGCTAAGTCAGCTTTATTTTTTAAAAAATTGTATTGAGAGTGGGCTCCCTGGAGTGGTTTGTCTGATCTTTTAAAGCACTGTACCATACTTCGTGAAACTGTAAGAGAATTCTTCAGCCAGGTTTTTTACAGTTAAGATTGATAAATTGTTTTGTTGATAATTACAATTTGAAGTTATATTAAACTAACCTAATTGTTTTTGTGACATCATATAAACATAAACTTCTCAAAGGAGAAGAGTAATGTTTCATCAGATACTGGTTTGGGCTAAGCATGTGAACAATGAAATGACTAAAACTGGCTCTCATATGTTCAGTTAAATGGGATCCATTTTTACAGTGCAAGTAAAATCAAAATTAATACAATTACTAAAAAGTATTTTAAAAGAGTGTAGTATAGGCTGATTGGGACAAGAGACACCTAGAAATAAGCCATAGCTCTGATACATAATAGCTATTGTTTTTTGGCAATCTGTTGAATCTCATTACATCTTAGTTCCCTAACCTATAAAATGTGAACGGTAGTATTTACCTTTTGGAACTATGATAGCAATTATTGAGAGAATTTATTTGATTCACTAACTATATATTAGAGATTCGATAAATGTTGGTTCACTTCTTCACCATTTACCACTAAAGACTCTAGAACTATGAAAAGGATAGTCATGTTTAATGAGGTGACATTTTCAGCAGTTAGCAATACTCAAGACAAAACTAAAGTGATTAACAGAGTCTGCAAAAGGTGACTGGAATTATTGAAAATCTACAAAACTACTTAAACCTGGAATAGAATTAAGGTGATTGAAGTTTTACAAGTAGCTTTGTGATCTTGATGCAGGCAGGGACATATCAATCATGTTGCTGGCTATATCAGCAGGGGATAGTACACAAAACTTTTAATTTAAGATTGATTTTACTTATTGATTGAATGGTGTTGTCCTTCCTTTACTCCTGAATAATTTAGGGCAATATCAAAAAATACACTAGATTTTTTTAATGTTTAAATCATGTGAAGTGATTGAAATAGACAGAAGATGATTGTGAAGATATTGGTATTCCCACCAAAGGTTTGTTAAAAAGGGATCTATTTGCAGTATATGAGGAAGGTGTGTACCACACACACAAAAATCCAATTTGATGCATTTTAGTTCTTTCAGACTCCTTAGGGAACTTTAAAATATGCCTTTCACCATTTCTCTCTCATGAAAATGTAAAGTGTGATAGGAAACAGCTCAGTCTCTCAGAGATATTACAGGCAATCCCAATTACCAATTTACCATGGCATAATCTGTTACCTTCTATAGTCTCAGACTAAAATAAACTTAGTGCCCCACACTAAGCTTCAAAAATTATGCACCCACATACACACATTAACATACTCAAACAGACACACATGCACACACATACAAACAGATGTAGAAAATGCTATTTTTTGGGTCTTGTTTTCCAGTGGAAAATGTTAAGACATATATAGACAACATCAAATGTATCTATAAAATGAATTAGAGAGTTGTTGATTATTTTGTTAATCTGATAAATACAGAAAACCAAACCCAGTAACCTAATGATTTAGGAAAATGCAATGTCTGAGAGACATGAAGTTGAAATATCTGTTTTTCCATATGGCAGTATGAAATAGTGCCACACATGTCTGTCTAACCAGAGTGAGAAAGTCACTGAATGTAATTTTCTCCCAACAGTGTTTGATTATTCATCTATAAAGATGAGTATTCAAAGGTATTTGTAATGAGCTTCCAATGTAATTTTCAAACTTGAACATGTTTTAAACAAACATAAATTTTATGGCCATAAGGATATTTGAAAACAACAACAAATAAGCAGACATATTTATGTTCTAGAACTGATAGATAAAACATATTATTGTGCAGCCACTTCTAGCTCTATCAATCAACCTGGCAAAATGTATTTGAAAATAGAAGGTTATCACGTAAAATATGAAAACTATGAGGAGCCATATATTTTTTGAAACAAAATAATCTCTTTACCCTTTTTTCTTCCACACAACAACTTAGTTACTGAACTACAAATAATACTGATCTAAGCCATAAGCAGTTTTAATTAATACAGGTTCATGACTCTTGGTATAGAAAATTATTCTTAATAAAAATTTGAAGAGATAAACATCAATATTGATTCACTATCTTGATTTAACAGTTTTTTTTTCTCATTAATTGCTATTCACTTTGCCTTTAGGTAATCTTTCTTTATTATGTGTTCTCCTATTTATTTTCTTCTTATTTCTCAACCAATTATATCATGCACATAACACCCCTTCCCCAAAACAAGTCTCTTAAACAGTTCATTCAGCTGAGAAAAAAATGGTACTCTAGAAGTACCCTGATGTTCAGTTAAGATAGATAAGGGTTTGATTTCTGCCTTAGTCAATTACTATCTATATACTGGCAAAATCACTAAACTTTCTTTTTCTTTTTCTTTTAATAAATCTTTATTGGAGTATAACTGCTTCACAATACTTGTTAGTTTCTATCGTAAACAAAGTGAATCAGCCAAATGCATACATATATCCACATATCCCCTCCCTCTTGAGCCTCCTTCCCACCCTCCCTATCCCAACTCTCTGGTTTCCTCATTTTGAAAGTGAGGATAATAACATTACCTACCTCATCGGGTTGCTCTAAGAATTATAAAATATAATGTCAGAAAGAACCTATCTCTGTGTTTGTAAATAGCAAGCATTAAATAAATAATTGCTACTGTAATTACTATATAATGTTTGTATCATTGTCGTACTTGAATACATGACGTTTCAAAGATCATTTTTTTTAACCAACTATGGCCTTAGGCTAAAACAATGTACTGCCTTTATTCCTGGTGCTCGTGTGCAAATAGGGCACATCATTTTCTTTCACAACACATAAATAATTGACATTAGTAGCTCTAGAAATAAATGTTTGGATACCAATAAAAGATGGCTGTTGCACATGTGAAATGTAATTTATAGTTTTACCTATTCAGATTTTTGTAGTATTTATTTCTGATTGCCTCCCAATACATTATGTTCAGAACATATTTTGCAAAGACTTATAAATCTTTTGGACTATTGAATACCTCTCCTAAATAAAGCCATGATGAATTATATAAGAATGAGTGATAAGCATAAAGTTTGAGTTGTCTTGTGAAATGAAAGGGTTTAACATTATTAGAAAAGTTGTGTGGTATTAAAAAAAACACCTGAAAAATAGTTTGTGACATTTTGTCACATTTAAGCTGTTAGCTTTCTCCATTCCTATGAAGAATTGTCATTAAGGACTTAGTATTCTCTATTATTAATGGAAGATTGATTGGCTTTGTGTGGCAAAAATAAATTGTTTATAAAAGTTATCCATTTGCAGATACATAAATGCTGAAAAATAAATTTATACACATACATACATAATATGCATGTCTATATGTAGATTAGCTGAAACCACATAAATCCAGTGAAAAGCAATACAGTCTACTTGTTTTTTAACAGTAATTTTTGAATTGCAGATGTTCATTTTCCCATAATTTATGCTAAGCAGAAAAACAAGGAACCAAGAATACATTTCTATTGTATTTTATTTCATTTTATTTTTCTCAATATTTTTTATTGTATAGTTGATTTACAATGTTGTGTTAATTTCTGCTGTATGGCAAAGTGATTCAGTTACATATATATATATATATATATATATATTCATGTTTTATATTCTTTTCCATTATGGTTTATTATAGGATATTGAATATAGTTCCCTGTGCTATAGAGTAGGACCTTGTTGTTTATCCATTCTATATATAAGCACTTACATCTGCTAATCCCAACCTCCCACTCCATCCCTCCCCCAACCCCCACCACCTTGGCAACCACCTGTCTGTTCCCTATGTCCATGATTCTGTTTCTGTTTCATAGATAGGTTCATTTGTGTCATATTTTAGATTCCACATGTAAGTGATATCGTATGGTTTTGTCTTTCTCTTTCTGACTTACTTCAATTAGTATGATAATCTCTAGGTCCATCCATGTTGCTGCAAATGGCATTATTTCATTCTTTCTTATGGCTGAGTAGTATTTCATTGTATATATGTACCACATCTTCTTTATCCATTCATCTGTCAATGGACATTGCAGTTGTTTCCATGTCTTGGCTATTGTGAATAATGATGCTACAAACATAGGGGTGCATGTTTCTTTTTGAATTATAGTTTTGTCTGGATCCATGGCCAGGAGTGGGATTGCTGGATCATATGGTAATTCTATGTTTAGTTTTCTGAGGAACTTCCATACTGTTTCCCACAGTGACTGAACCCACTTACATTCCCACCATCAGTTTAGGAGGGATCCCTTTGCTCCACAGGCTCGCCAGAATTTGTTTTTTGTAGACATTTTAATGATGGCCATTCTTACCAGTGTGACGTGGTACCTCATTGTAGTTTTGATTTGCATTTTTCTAATACTTAGTGATGTTGAGCATCTTTTCATGTGCCTATTGGCCATCTGTATTTCTTCTTTGGAGAAATGTCTATTTAGGTCTTCTGCCTATTTTTTCTATTGTATTTTAAACTGCTCAGGATCTGAGAATTTTAGAGAGGTAGGGATTTTTAAAATTCTGCTTTCTCTTGTAAAATTTATTAATGAAAGAGTTGTATAATTTTTAATTAAAAAGCAGAAAGGATTTTAAAGGCCCTCTGATACATCTCCCTAGCAAGAATGTGCATTTTTGCTCTCTAATAAGGTGGCTTATTTGCTTTTTTGAAAATTTTATTTATTTAACCTATATTAAGAAAAATCTATGCTTACTCTAATTTTAATCCTAAGTATTTGAATGATATTAAATTAATCTTTCAAACTGGGCAAGACCAATTGAGCAATTTGTAGAGTGATTTATTTTCTATAATGTATGTCATATATATAAAACAAAATTAAGTATTGAGATTATTTCAGTGGCCTCCAGATTTGGGGAAAAGTCTTATATCAGAAAGAACCTTTAAAATAAGGAATAAATGTTTTTATTTTAAGAAATAAATGAAATGACATGAAAATCTTGAGTTCAAAGTAGAACACAATGAAATACCATTTTGTTTTACAAATATATATACAATATAAATGATCTTGACAATGAAGTATGGATGCTTGTTCTGGTACATAGTTATTTAGGCAGAAATTTTATTTATCTTGGATCTAATATAGGAATACTTATAAATTTTTTACTTAATATTTCAAGGACACAACTAAAGATCATTTTTTTATATATCCCTGGAGTTAGGGGGGAAACTCCATAACCATTTGTTAACCCTTTCTTTCCAGATAGCAACATTCCAAGTAATATACAGTTATCTGTCAAATGATGATTAATTAACCTGTATGATACCTTTTGAGATTCAATAATTACAGTTATTCTCTATGACTTTATCTATGTATATCACAGTAAACAATAATATTAAAACTACTTTGTAGTGAGCTCAGTGCCTTGCATAATTCAAGAAACATTGTTTGAAGTGTTTATGTATACTTTATAAAAGAATCAGGACTTCACATTTCTAGCATGAACATTCTCTATATTGATAGATGTTTTATAATAAATTTAAATATAAGTGACATCTACTTCCACAAAAACGTTAAAAGAACAAATATTTAGACTGCCATTAATTGGATTCTGATCAAGTTACATATTCCTAATAGAATCTTAAGTTTTTTTCAGAATGAGGTCAATGCATCTATTTTTATATCAGAATCTGAGTTTTTAATCTATTACTCTTTGGTAATAAATGTCAGAATAATAAAAATATACATTTTTCTACATGTCTAATGTATTCAAAGTATGACTTTCTAAAACATGGATATGTGTGAACAAGGTTTAATATTTAAATTTAATATTCTAATGTTTTAATTCTGACTTAGTAGTTTTCCTTCACTTAAAATTTAAAATAAAAATTATATCAGGGTGTAATAAATAGGTTTATATAATATATCATCAATGAACTGTAAATATTTCCCCTTTACACAGTGCACTGAGTAATCTGTTGTTGTTAACCTGAGTATACATAAGGAACATAAAATACAGAATTGAGAAACTATTGATGGTGTTTGGCAAAAGAAGAGCAGAGACTAATGTTCTAAATACAGTTGGCCCTTAAACAACACAGGTTTAAACTGCACAGGTCCATTCATATGCAGATTTTTAAAAATAAATACACAAAAATATAGGTATAGAACATCGTGTGCAAGAGTTGTATTAAAGAGGAAAGCCTATACTTACATAGGTATAAGGTGAGTGATAGTTAATATAAAATTAATAATGGGTTAGTTTTTTTTACTGTTTTATAATTTTACTTTCAAAGAATTACATTACCATACAGCATGCCTCTCTCTCTCATAATTGGAGAAACTGTGTATCAGCCTTTCATCACAGGTGATTTTTTTAAAAAAGTAACAATATTTCCAATGCTGTATTATAATAAATATGACTATAATACTGTATGCTATAAAAATTCTATATAATTATTCATTCATTAGTGCATGTGCTAACTACTGTGAAGCAATCATATCAATTATACTGGGCTACCATTAAACAATCATATTGCTGCTTTGTTATCAATGCATAAATCATTATAACTGTAAATAAATATGAATTTCTTTTCAGATTATCTTCTCATTTTTGATATCTAGGGTTAGTATTATGTATACCATCTACAGTGTTTTGTATCATATAAGACAATATCGATGTAGGGACTGACAGATGATTCACCTTGTAAACAGATGATGTAAACCTATGGCATTGATAAATACAGTACAGTACTGTAAATGTATTTTCCCTTGTGATTTTCTTAATAAAAGTTTCTTTTCTCTAGCTTACTTTATTGTAAAAATACAGTATATAATACATATAACACACAGAATATGGTTAAACAACTATTTATGTTATTGGTAGGGCTTCTGGTCAATAGTAGGCTATTAGTAGTTAAGTTTTTGGGGAGTCAAAAGTTTTACGTGGATTTTTGACCATGCAGAGGGGTCAGTTCTCCAAACACCCACACTATTCAAGGGTCAACTGTAGCTCAAAAGTTAATATTTGTTTTTTCACAAAATAACAAAACCCCTTATATTATAAATATAAGCATATCATCATCACCAAATACAACAGATATCATGGAAATCTAGTTTAATAATATGAGTAAAATAAATACTAAATAAATTAACTGCTGATGGTTTTCTTTTTAGATTTATTTAGTTTTTCCTTATCATCGATTGCTCATTAATACAGATACTTAAAAAAAAAAAAAAAAAAAAAAAATACAGATACTTTAGGTGTGTGTGTGTGAGAGAGAGAGACAGAGAGAGATTTAAAATGAAATCAGCTATCTATACTGAAATAGTTTGGCATTAGCAGAAGCAAATTTAAATTCATATCAATCAAAATTAAATGTGAGGCAGCAGTTAAAATGTAAATAACAAGAAATAGGGAAAAAGGGTCAGTTACCCACGTCTTAAACCTGATCCCATTACTGAATGACTGTATGATTTTGCCAAAGATTTGAGACGCCTTGAATTTCCAGATCTGTCTTCTCAACCAGGGAATAAATTTAACTAAATCTTCATTGAGTCTCTGTTCAAATCTAAGGTCTCATAATTTGTAGGGTTCCTTTTGTATTACCCAAAATAAAATCTTATAAATCTCAACATTTGTTATTAAATTGTTCTATTTTATGCAGGCCCCAAGTACACTGACTTACAGTTACCTCAAAAATTTAGAATACATCTGTTTAACAACCCATGATGTTTGTTTATTCATTATTTTTGCATCATTTTAAACTATATTACAAGTGATATAATTATATTACTAAATATTTACTTATCTTTGAATAACATACAATTGCACAAATAACAAAGGCATTCCCAGATGGCATTTCATGAATATTAGTGAGATGAAGTAATATATATAATTTTTTGTGTGTTTTTTATGTCAATAGTTAGAACAATTTGTAGAAAACAGATTTTCACTATTTTTGCACCAAATCATTACACCTTTGTTATTAGATACTTTGTTTAAATATCTATCAACACTTATGTAGATCTTAATAGTAATGATTAAGGAAAAGTCATAGTGTTATATTCTGCTTTGTATTTTGTCTTAAAACAATGTAACTCCACCGACTTTGTTAGCAGGCAAAAGAGCATACCATCTTTAAAACATTCAAATAGGTCTAAAGTGTTAGGAAAAACTACAAAATAATCTATCTTTCATTTTTTGTGAGATAGGAAATAAGTGTAAATTACATATATTAAATATATAAGCTCTATATTAAATATATTTACATAAAAACACATATACGAGAACCTCTGCATATATAGAAATTCTTCTTTGTGTAGCATAGAACTTTTAGTTTTTCTGGATTCATAATAATAAAGATGAGCAAAATATTGTGCAAAGGCATAATAGCCTTCTATAAAATTCAGTAGGAAAAAGCTTAATGAGAAAAATAATTTACAAATTTTGACCTGGGTATAAATAGCTATTCAAAAAAATAATTTAAAAATAGCTTTTTTTCCCTATATATCAACGATGAACATGTGGAATTTGAGATTAAATATACAATATCATTTATTGTAGCACCCCCCAAAATGAAATACTTAAATATAAATCTAACAAAATATGTAAGAGATCTATATTAAAAAATAAATAACTGATAAATGAAATTTTAACATTAAATAAATAGAGAGATATTCCATGTTCATACATGGGAAGTCTCAATATTGTCAAGAAGTCAGCTCTTCCCAACTTGATCTATAGATTCAATGCAATACCAATCAAAATCCCAGCAAGTTATTTTATGGATATTGACAAACTGTTTCTAAAGTTTAAATGGAGAGGCAAAAGACACAGAACAGCCAACACAGCATTGGAGGAGAATAACAAAGTTGGAGGACTGACACTACCCGAACTTCAACACTTACTTTAAAGCTACAGTAATCAAGACAGTGAAAGAATAGATAAAAAGATCAAACAATAAATAGCACAGAAATAGACCCCCATAAATATAGTCAACTAATATTTGATAAAGGAGCAGAGGCAATACATTGGAGTAAAGACAGTCACATCAACAAATGGTGCTGGAACAACTGGACATCCACATGCAAAAAATAAGTCTAGACACAGACTTACAACTTTCACAAAAATTAACTCAAATAGGTAATAGACTCAAATATGAAACATAAAACTTTAAACCTCCTAGAAGATAACATAAGAAAATACATAGATGACCTTGAATATGGTGATGCCTTTTTAGATAAAATACCAAAGACATAATTTATGAAAGAAAAATCAATTGTTAATCTGGACTTCATTAAAATTAAGAACTTCTCTTCTGTGAAAGACAATAACAAGAGAATTAGAAAACAAGCCATAGACTGGAAGAAAATATTTGCAAAAGACACATCTGATTTTATCTAAAATATACAATGAACTCTTGAAACTCAACAATAAGGAAAAAAAATCCCAATTAAAAACTGTGCCAAAGACCTAAAGAGACATCTCACCAAAGAATATATACAGATGACAAATAAGCATATGAAAAGGTGCTCCCTATCATATATAAACAGGGAAATGTAAGTTAAAACAACAATGAGATATCACTACATAACTATTAGAATGGCCAAAATCCAGAATCCTGAAATACCAAATGCTGATGAGAATGTGAAGCAACAGGAACTCTCATTCATTGCTGGTGGGACTGCAAAATGATACAACCATTTTGGAAGATAGTTTGGCAGTTTCTTAAAAAATTAACACACTTTTATCATAGCATCCAGCAATCATACCCCTTGGTATTTACTCAAAAGAGTTGAAAACTTATGTCCACACAAAAACCTGCACACAGATGTTTATAGAGGCTTTATTCACAATTGCCCAAACTTGGAAGCAACCAAGATGGCCTTTGGTAGGTGAATGAATAAGTGTGGTACACCCAGACAGTGGAATGTTATTTAGCACTAAAGAGAAATGAGCTATTAAGCTGTGAAAAGACGTGGAGGAAACTTAAACGCATATTCCTACATGAAAAAGCTAGTCAGAAATCATACTATATTATTTCAAGTATATGACATTAAGGAAAAGGCAAAACTATGAAGACAATAAAAAGATCAGTGGTTTCTAGGAGTGAGAGTCAGGGGAGAGATGAATAGGCAGAGCACGGAGATTTTTTAAGATGGTGAAAATACTCCGTATGGTATTATAATGATGAATGTATGTCACTATACTTTTATCTAAACCCACAGAATGTACAACACCAAGAGTGAAATACTAGGTAAACTGTGCACTTCGGATGATTATGATGTGTCAGTGTAGGTTCATCTTAGTTTAAAAAAAAAAAATGTACCATTCTGGTGAGTGATGTTTATAATGAGGGAGGCTATGCAAATTTTGGAGCAGGGAGTGTATTGGAAATATCTGTACCTTCCTCTCAATTTTGTTGTAAACCTAGAATGCTCTAAATAAATAAAATCTTTTAAAAATATAGCCTTCTAAACTCCCATGAATTCCAATTATGACAGGAAATTAGTACCTTCTGGTGGCCAAGCTTCATTGTAAAGCTATGCCTGGTTCTAAGCCCTTGTAGATATTTTCCATGATTAAGTCACTACTTGCAGACTCAGACCCTTTCTAGCCTATGCACAATTTTTGTTCTGAGTTAGGGTGATTTCAAGTAAATATTTCTGTAGCTTGCTATTAAGTCCACAGTACTAATGGGTGTTTTTCATTATTTAATGATCAGGTGATCCTGGGACCCCATTGCTGCCTTTTGCTTCAGTTTTAGCAATCAAACCACTTTCTTAGAATTTCCTATTTTCTTGCCCTAATTGATGCATTATTGCTCTATTTATTCAAACCTGCCATTTTTAAAATTAGACATTGCCTGAAGTTCAACCAAGCTTCTCACCCCAACAAGACATATATCACTATAGTTCTCTCCTGCTTAGAACCATCTGTTCTATCGACAGATCTATGACCATACCTGGTTCAAGAGTTCCATTACACTACATCTGTTTGCTGTGATTCCCTACTTTATGGAAAAAGGGAAGCTTTCCTCTAGCTTTCTATGACATCATGATCTTTTCATCTAGCTCTTCCTTAATTTTCCTATTCTCTGCCCAGCAAATTTCTGGCTCTAAACTTGTTGATGTGAAGAAAAGAAAGGAAAAGCTGTATCTATTTTCTTCGGGCTAAGAGGTTGTGTGTGTGTGGTCTTTTTTCCCCCATGTAAATCAGAAGTGACAATTTTTACAGCTATTGGTAAGTGAGCACAGATGAGATAAAGCAAGGCTTAACTCTTGACTCTTTATAGTCTTTCATACGTACTGGGTTGGCCAAAAAGTTCGTTCGGATTTTTCTGTAAGATGGTACAGAAAACCCGAATGAACTTTTTGGCCAATCCAATAATATGAACATATGTTCTCAATTGCCTGGGATAGATCTGGTTAAATCCAGCTATCCTTATATAATTATTAATAGTCCCTTTCTTCACTCCCAAAAGTGTGCCAACTCAAGAGAGAAATTATATGGTCACCTTAGCCAGAAGTGTAAACTTCAGTAAATAAAAAGATAATTGCTTAGACTATGACTAGAAAGAGAGTAGACTGAAGGTAAACATCATAAAATAAGAAGTGTGACTGAAAATAACTGATCATAGAGAAAATGCTTAATATGTATTTATGACCCATCTACTTTCATTGAAATTAAAAAAGACAAGTTAAAGAAATAAAGTTCAATGAGGGTAGTAAAATTAAAGAGTATAGTTATTAAAAAAAATACAGACTAGGAGAAGAAGGATGAAAAAGGAGTATGATCCTCAATATTTAGAGAATAGGGGTACAATTAATCAGAAAAGTGAAGTAAAAATTTAGAGGAGATTATTAAGGGAAGAGAACAAATTGGCTTTTAGAAGCTTGCAGAAGTTATTCCAAATGTAGTGAAAAGGGCACAAAGGTGAAAACCAGTGAAGACATTACAAAATTTGGAGACAACTTATTAGCAAGAGAAATTTTAGTGGAAAGAAGAATACATTTAAGGTAAATATATATATATATATATATATATATATATATATATATATATATATATATATATCAATAAGATTCTATTAAATCTGAAATTTTACTTTTTATCATATATTAAGGCTATAATGCTTCTTTTCAATTTAAATATTTCCTTGATACAAAGTATTTAGATTTCATTTTCAATAGTGATGTTCATGTATAAATATTTTCATTTTTATAGATACTTAAAAGAAATATGACCAAAAGTAAGAAATCTATAAGAAGATATGTGATATTAGCTTAAAGACTTTCATTTATGGTCAGTTGCTCCAGAAAAGAAGTAACTCCTCTGCAAAACCCAATCTTTAATGATCAGGTCAGGGACTTCCAGAAAAAAACTTATTTAGTATAAAAACATATAGTGGTAGAGTTGTTACTTTTGAGGAAAAAAAGGAAATAAAAAATATTAATATCCTTATTAATTTTGATTTTGACTATATTAAAATTTTGATTTTGATTTTGACTATAAGTGTTTTGATTTTGACTATATTAAAATTTCACTTTAGTAGCCTTAACAGAAAATAAAATTAGAAGGGAATAAAGTAATTATAAAATAAAAAACAAGAAAGAGGAAAACTCTAACATAATTTTATTTGCCTTTATAGGAAATTTGTTTTAAAATATATATTATATATGTATATGTATATACACCCACACATATATATATCTTATAAGCCAAAATATGAAACAATTTATTCTGGGGAAATCACTAAAAATGACCTGGTGTCATTTGTCCTACAGTATCAAATTTATCACTTCATTATCTAGAAGGACCTCTTCTAAGAAAGGAACTGTAAATTATGGCTTTATTGAACTTGGGTACAGAGGTACCTCCCATGGTGTTTTACAGTAATTACTGAATCCATAAAGATACAGTATTTAGAGACAAACAGAGCTTGTAGCATTTATTTTCTGAGGAAACTTATGGAAAATCAGTCAAATTGATTAGTTTGTAATGAGGCAGAATGCTAATGCTAAATGGGTGCATGGAAAAATAATTTAATAACAAAGAATGAGTCATGACTATGTATAATTATAATGGCACATGGAAAGTTTACAATTAAAATGATTATAAAGAGTAGGTGAATGCTGGAATCAATGAAGGAATGTACTTCATAACGGCAATGTTCTATAATGGATGCTTTTTACCTGGTATGCCAGCACAACTTTGAAAAGTACTGCCCATCATTCCCTATACTTAATGCTGAAGCATAACTGGTATTACCAGAGTAACAATCCTCAAAGAAAATTTATATAAGTGGCCACAGGAATAGGAATGAAATCTATTAAAAAAGGACTAAAACCCAATGCATAAAATAAATATTAACATTATTTTAAGTAGAAAGCATCTGACTAATGTTTTCTCATGAATTTATGAGTCATTGGCTCAATGCCTTATGAAAAGAACCAATTAATTAATTCAGAGCCTGTCAAGAAGGGAGTCCCTTTTTCCTGCTCTTTGGCCATGAACTCTATATCTGCTTTACAAGAGATTCCACAATATTTATAATAAGTCATGTATTTTTAATCAATTTTATGCATTTATAATAATTTCTGAAAGGTTCCTAGATACTTTATAGATAAGACAAAATAAAGTTTGAGAATAACTGAAACTATACACTGAAATTAAGAATTATAGATATGATATTATAGATATAGTTGTATACAGTGACCTATAAAATAAATGCATGATTTATCATGGCAATCTCACTTCTTTCTCAGTAAGGAATGATAGATACTCTTACTGCAGGAAATCTTTGGTGACACTGGATTATTTTATTTTATTTTTTTTAAGTTATACATTAATATTTATTTATTTGGCTGCGCTGGGTCTTAGTTGCAGCACATGGGATCTTTGTTGCCGCGTGCAGGTTCTTCACTGCAGCATGCGGGATCTTTTAGTTGTGGCATGCGGGATCTTTAGTTGTGGCCTGTGAACTCTTAGTTGCGGCATGTGGGATCTAGTTCCCTGACCAGGGATCAAACCTGAGCCCCCTGCATTGGGAGCATGGAGTCTTAGCCATTGGACCACCAGGGAAGTCCCTGGATTATTTTCAATGAGTAACCCAATGCTTCTTTCATGCAAACTGGGTTGCCACTTTCTTGTTTTAGAGAAGTTATTAGTAAACATGAAGGGCCTTAGTTTGCTAACTGTCAGAATTGTTTCATAATCTCTAGTTCTCTCTTTTTTTTTAATGCAAGTGCTCTGTATATGTGGCTTCTTCTGCATGATGACTACATATTTGTTTATTTAGTTTCTAAAAACATTCTGTTTGTGGGTCTAAAGGCAGGTCTGGGTAGCATTGAGAGATGAGAAAAGAAAGATCAGCCTCATGATGACCTCTTGTTTCCTTTCATCTCCTTTAACCCTGTCCAGTCCCATTCATGGCATACACCATCACTTATGCAGGAGAAAGGAAGTGTTAATTTTAAATTCAAATTTATTGTTAAATTCTGGCATACCTGAGGGCCCCTGTTTACCTTGGTGAAAACAAGTCTAGGTGGGTGTAAAATAAGAGACATTATATGCTCTCTAAGACATTTATTCTTTTGAGATGTTGAAAGAGAGAAGTAAAAATAAGTAAGTTTTCCATCTGAAAACCTCGTTTCCAATTTATAATCTTAAATTACAACAGCGACTACATCAGTGAATCCTGACTTATCCTGTTGCCTTTCTATTTCCTCAAGCAAAGAATAATACTCAGACCTTATCCTCTTATCAGTTTAAGCCCCATAATAGTGTGAGTTATATAATGTTGAAAGATTAAAAAAGACATGGTTAAAACTATAACATACACAGGTCAATGTATGTATTTATGAATCATCACAAAATTTTCAAAAGAGGGAAGAAAGCTGAATGACAATGCTTACCACTGAGGAGAAAAATATTGCTGCATCAGTTAGAAACTATGCTGACTGCTGAAGAAATATTTTCTAGAACATGTCATATGTCTCAAATAACAGTTTATTTTTCCCCAAAAACCAAAATTTCTGTGTTTATAAACAGAATGAATTGGTGTCTATATTTTACATATAATAATAGGGAAGTCTGCACAAAATATGGTATGTATTTTTGTTTGGTATGGTTTTACTTTTACTAAATGAACTTCCTTTAACTAAATTTGTATGTCTTTATCTCATCAAGATCAGAAATCTCTATGAATGTGATAGAATTATAGCTTTTTGCTTATGTATATATTATAAATTGTCTTCTAAACTTTGGATCAAAGTGGTTAATAAAAAACTAAAAAAAATTAAAAGGTGGAAATAAAAACCATAAAAATATTAAAGATAATGATAATTCATTGATAAGAAAGAGGTAAAAGCATAAAATATAATTATTGAAATGAATCTACAGAATTAGTTTTTCAAATTGCAGGCTTTTTTTTACATGATCATTGTCAAAATACTAGAAAATGTTAACAACCAATAGTAAAAGGTAAATTAAATGGTAACTCATTCTCACTGAGTTAGTCACATTATAGATGTCCTTCATATCAACTGCAAGTCTGACTTTGTCCTGTTTACTTATGTGCTATTTACTTATATTTTTATAGGTCTCTCTGCCTAAAGGGCTTGATAAAGCAGAGACCTTACCTCTCCTATAATTTGCTCTACTCCCAACACCCAGGAAAGTATTAGTCATGGAAAAGGCACTCAGTACTTAAGTACTGAATAAATGTATAATATTTAATCCTTGTCTCCAACTTAGTATATCCAAAAAAGAATTTGTTATTTTCCCTTCAGTCTGCTCCCAAATCACTCTTACTATTCCTGAAGACAAAAATCTAGGTTTGATTCTTACATATTTCTTTCCCACTCACAGCTAATCTTTCTGCCTATTTTGTGGATTGCATCTTTAAACTCTATCTAGAATCTAACCATTTCTTACTATCTTCACAGCTACCACTCTGTCTCTTGCCTGGACTGTAGTAATTTCTAAAATGGCTTTCATCCCCCACTGTTACTCCCTCCACAATCCATTGTTCAAACAACAGCTATACAAATGTGTACAAACCCTCCAGTGGCTGACCATCTCATTTAGAATATAAACCCCAGCCGGTTCTGGCTCCTTCTTCCCCACTTATCTTACCCATCCCTCCTCCCCACAAACAAACTGGGTTCAGCCATTATTGCCACATGCTGTCTCCACAAACACACGAAATGTAACTTTATCAAGTCCTCGATGTTTCCATTCTGCCTGGGATGCTCTGTCCTCAGACATCCCCATAACTAGAAATCTCACTTGACTCAGGCCTCTGCAGTAGTGCCACCTTATCAGAGAGGCCTTCTCAACTACCTCACCTAAAAGAACAACTCTCCCCAGGCTGCTTCAGCGTGCTGTTTCCTCACCCTGTTTTATTCTTCTTCTGACTGTTATGGCCAACAGACATTCACATATTTATTTGATTATCCTTTTATTTTTGATCCCTACCTTCTGCCTGAGGCTATATTCATTGCAAAACCTATAGATCATAGAACAGCACCTCTTACATAATAAGCATTCAAATAAATATTTGTTGAATGAAGAAATAAATGGCTGAATGAATTATGAGAAGGGCTTCTCAAAGAGACCATCTATTATTTCTGAGAACCCTCCAGCTGTTGTCGCAAGGAAAAAAAATTCTATATATTCTGCTTGGCTAACTACTATTACTGAACATTAGATTGCTTTTCTATTGGACACAACTTATTCTACTTCTGGGTACAGTTGGCTGCTACTACCACACTAATGTCAGAAAGGGGATGCCCCATTGCTCCTTCAGTCACTCTTACCTCTTCTTTTAAGCCTGACAACAAAAATAGAGACGAGACTATGACAGTTAACATTAGTTTACGGAAGATTGGATGATAATGAGCAAGATACCTGATACAGAGAATACTACTAACTTAGACTGTATCAGAACGAGAATTAATCAAATATTGTTTTTATTACTAGTTATACACTTTTTAATATTATTGCTGAGGTTACTTATAATATTTACTATTTATCAGAGTCTATAAATAAATATTTTTATCACTTCCTGATCAACCCCAGGATCTTGCAATAGTTTAGGTCCACTTACCACCCTATTGGCTTTTATGCCTTGTGTGTGTATGAGTGTGAGAAGTAGAGTTGATCCTTGAACAATATGGGTTTGAACTGCATGGGATAAATAGTTATCCATGGATTTTTTCCCAGTATAAATACTACAGTACTGCAAGATCTGTGGTTGGTGCAACCTTGGTTGTGGAAACATGGTTGTGAAGAAGCTGCATATGTGGAAGGCCAGCTATAAATTATATGCAGATTTTCAACCGCAAGAAGAGTCCCTAACCCCTGTGTTGTTCAAGGGTTCATTGTATTTTAATTCTACATATGTTTGATAGCCCCAAGAAGTTATTTTTAATGCTTTAAATAGACATATTCATTTACATTTACCCTAATACCCTTTTAGTTATTATTTTCTTTCTTGCAACCAAGGTTATTTTCCTTTATTCTGAAAAAATTCATTTAATATATATATTTTTTAACAATTCTCCACTTCTTTTTTTTGTTCGTTTGTTTATTTATTTATGGCTGTGTTGGGTCTTCGTTTCTGTGCGAGGGCTTTCTCTAGTTGCGGCAAGTGGGGGCCACTCTTCATCGCGGTGTGCGGGCCTCTCATTATCGCGGCCTCTCATTATCGCGGCCTCTCCCGTTGCGGAGCACAGGCTCCAGACGCGCAGGCTCAGTAGTTGTGGCTCACGGGCCTAGTTGCTCCGCGGCACGTGGGATCTTCCCAGACCAGGGCTCGAACCCGTGTCCCCTGCATTGGCAGGCAGACTCTCAACCACTGCGCCACCAGGGAAGCCCTAATATTGTTTTTACAACTGGTTTATTGGTAGTATATTTTCTCTTTCTTTTTCTGAAAACCTCTTTATTCTGCTGCTTTTTGGTAAAAAGCACTTTCCCTGGGGCTAAGATTACAAGTGGGTTATTCATTTTCTTTCAGCAATTCAAGATTGCCTTTTGGCTTCCCTAATTTTTATTAAAAAGTCAGCTTTTGTTCTTATTTTCCTCTTTTGAAAATAATTTACCTTTTAACTCTGGCTATTTTTATTTATTTTATTTCTTTATTTTGGGGACATTTGTTTTTATTTTTCTGGTGAATGCTTAGGTACAGAATGACTGAGTGATATGATCAAGTGTATGTTTACTTTTATAAGAAATTGCTAAACAGTTCTCCAAAGTGAAGTAGTTTTTTACATTTCCTCCAACAGTGTATGCAAATTCCAGTTACTCTTTACCAACACTTGGTATTGTCAGTCTTTTTAAACTTTAGCTATTGTATTGGTTATATAGTTGTATCTTCTTGTGGCTTTAAATTGCATTTCCTTGATGATTAGTGATGTTGAACATGTTCTCATGCACTTACTTGCCATTCGTTTTCTTTAGTGAAGCGTCTGTTAAAATTTTGGCCATATTTTATTTGGGTTGTTTGTCTTATTGCTGAATTTTAAGACTTATTTATATATTCTGAATAACAGTCACTTGTCAAATACATATCTTACTTCTGTTTTCTCCCAATCTGTGGCTTGCCTTTTCATTTTTTTTTTAAACATCTTTATTGGAGTATAATTGCTTTACAGTGGTGTGTTAGTTTCTGCTGTATAACAACGTGAATCATATATACATATACATATATCCCCATATCTCCTCCCTCTTGCGTCTCCCTGGCACCCTCCCTATCCCACCCCTCTAGGTAGTCACAAAGCACCGAGATGATGTCCCTGTGCTATGCAGCTGCTTCCCACTAGCTATCTGTTTTATAGTTGGTAGTGTATATATGTCCATGCCACTCTCTCACTTCGTCGGAGTCCCAGCTTACCCTTCCCCCTCCCCGTGTCCTCAAGTCCATTATCTACATCTGCATCTTTATTCCTGTCCTGACCCTAGGTTCTTCAGAACCCTTTTTTTTTTTTTTTTAAGATTCCATATATATGTGTTAGCATACGGTATTGGTTTTTCTCTTTCTGACTTACTTCTCTCTGTATGACAGACTCTAACTCCATCCACCTCATTACAAATACCTCCATTTCATTTCTTTTTATGGCTGAGTAATATTCCATTGTATATATGTGCCACAGCTTCTTTATCCATTCATCTGTTGATGGACACCTAGGTTGCTTCCATGTCCTGGCTATTATAAATAGAGCTGCAGTGAACATTGTGGTACATGACTCTTTTTTTTTTTTAAACATCTTTATTGAAGTATAATTGCCTTACAATGGTGTATTAGCTTCTGCTTTATAACAAAGTGAATCAGTTATACATATACAATATGTTCCCATTTCTCTTCCCTCTTGCATCTCCCTCCCTCCCACCCTCCCCATCCCACCCCTCTAGGTGGTCACAAAGCACCGAGCTGATCTCCCTGTGCTATGCGGCTGCTTCCCACTAGTTATCTGTTTTACATTTGGTAGTGTATATATGTCCATGACACTCTCTTACCCTGTCACATCTCACCCCACCCCCTCCCCATATCCTCAAGTCCATTCTCTAGTAGGTCTGTGTCTTTATTCCCATCTTGCCACTAGGTTCTTCATGGCCTTTTTTTTTTTTTTTTTTCCCCTTAGATTCCGTATATATGTGTTAGCATACTGTATTTGTTTTTCTCTTTCTGACTTACTTCACTCTGTATGACAGACTCTAACTCCATCCACCTCATTACAAATACCTCCATTTCATTTCTTTTTATGGCTGAGTAATATTCCATTGTATATATGTGCCACAGCTTCTTTATCCATTCATCTGTCGATGGACACCTAGGTTGCTTCCATGTCCTGGCTATTGTAAATAGAGCTGCAATGAACACTGTGGTACATGACTCTTTTTGAATTATGGTTTTCTCAGGGTATATGCCCAGTAGTGGGATTGCTGGGTCGTATGGTAGTTCTATTTTTAGGTTTTTAGGGAACCTCCATACTGTTCTCCATAGTGGCTGTATCAATTTACATTCCCACCAAAAGTGCAAAAGGGTTCGCTTTTCTCCACACCCTCTCCAGCATTTATTGTTTGTAGATTTTTTGATGATGGTCATTCTGACTGGTGTAAGGTGATACCTCATTATGGTTTTGATTTGCATTTCTCTAATGATTAGTGACACTGAGCATCCTTTCATGTGTTTGTTGGCAATCTGTATATCTTTGGAGAAATGTCTATTTAGGTCTTCTGCCCATTTTTGGATTGGGTTGTTTGTTTTTTTGTTATGGAGCTGCATGAGCTGCTTATAAATTTTGGAGATGAATCCTTTGTCAGTTGCTTCATTTGCAAATATTTTCTCCCATTCTTAGGGTTGTCTTTTGTCTTGTTTATGTTTTCCTTTGCTGTGCAAAAGTTTTTAAGTGTCATTAGGTCCCATTTGTTTATTTTTGTTTTTATTTCCATTTCTCTAGGAGGTGGGTCAAAAAGGATCTTGCTGTCCTTTATGTCATAGAGTGTTCTGCCTAGGTTTTCCTCTAAGAGGTTGATAGTGTCTGGCCTTACATTTAGGTCTTTAATCCATTTTGAGTTTATTTTTGTGTACAGTGTTAGGGAGTGTTCTAATTTCATTCTTTTACATGTAGCTTTCCTGTTTTCCCAGAACCACTTTTTGAAGAGGCTGTCTTTTCTCCATTGTATATTCTTGCCTCCTTTTTCAAAAATAAGGTGACCATATGTGCATGGGTTTATCTCTGGGCTTTCTGTTCTGTTCCATTGATCTATATTTCTGTTTTGGTGCCAGTACCATACTGTCTTGATTACTGTAGCTTTGTAGTATAGTCTGAAGTCAGGGAGCCTGATTCCTCCAGCTGTTTTTCTTTCTCAAGATTGCTTTGGCTATTCGGGGTCTTTTGTGTTTCCATACAAATGGTGAAATTTTTTGTTCTAGTTCTGTGAAAAATGCCATTGATTAACTCTGGCTATTTTTAATATTTTCTTTTTGTCTTTATTTTTTAGCAGTTTCACTGTGTGATACTTCAAATGCTTATTTCTTTGAATTTACACTGCTTGAAATTTGTAATGTTTCTTAACTATTTTGAAAAATCTAATCTACTATTTCAACAAAATTGCTGCATCCTTCTTTCATTTTCAGTCTGTGGGTCTAAATTTACATGTGTGTTAGAGCATTTCACCTTATTTTATATGTCACTTGTGCCCGTTTTATGTTTTCTGTCTTTTTATATCTTCTTTCTGTACTTCAAGCTGATAATTTTTTCAGTCCTCTTCCAGTTCCCTAATTCTCTCTTTTCCTGTGTCTATTCTGTTTATATTGTATTTTATTGTTATCTCATACTTTTCAGTTGGAGAAAATCCATTTGATTAACTTCTATATATTCCAGTTATATAATTAAATTTTCCATCTTTCTGTTTTCTTGCACATATCATCCATGGTCATTTTCAACCATTGGAGTTTGATAACTCCAGTATGTGGATCTCCTATGATTTTATTTCTTTTTTCTACTTATTCCTTGTATTTTGGTCATTTAATCTTGTTTTCCATGAGTGGTGAAATATGTTTTTGAATTTCAAACATTCTGTATGAGAAACTAAGACTCTAAATGATGGTATATCCCTCCAAAAAGAATTTAATTTTCTCATAAAGCTAGAATACTGGCAGGTCATCTTAGTGCAATCAAGGCTGGGTTTCAGAATTTGTGAGGGATATTCTTTCTCTGGTTTGCACTTACTCCTGAGGCATATCCCTGAAGGGGTCTCAACTGAAAGACTGTGCTGCTTAGTAGGACTCTCTACTTATTCATGCTCTGAACTTCAATCTCTATCTCTTATGCGTTTGTAGACTATAGGACTTTCTGCTCAGACCTTTAGCACATTGCCAGCTCCATTCTTAGTTTTTCTCAGGTCACAGAATGCTTGAGAAGGGAAGTCACCTTGACAAATGATTGCAGGTAGAATACTGGGTTGAGCCCCTGCGATCTCTTTCTGTAGAGTATGTTGGTTATTCCAGACACATCTGTGTGCTCTAAACTCTGTCTCTTCAGCCCAGCAAACCCTAAGCACTCTTTTTGATTGGCCTCAGTCCCCAGCATAGTGTATTGGAATACATCCTGAGGGGATATAAGAGGTAAATGTTCACCTTAATATGCTTCCCTTCTATCCAGGATTTTAGCCTATCCATTTCTGGTTATATTGTTTTACCCAGACACTTTCAAACCACATTTTTTTTTTTTTGGTTGGTTGGTTAGTTTTGTATATTGTTGAGACTTTATTGTTGTTCACTCCAGGACGGTTGGTCTGATACAAGCTAGTATTTTATTGCCAGAGACAATTTGGCTTTAAATAGCACTTTATATAGGTCATCAAGTCTCCAGTCCACATTTTTCTAGAGAAATAACTAGTTGTGGCATTATATAGCTCTGCTAAAACAGACCTTTGGACATTTAGTCTAAACATTTCCCTTCTTTTAAACTTTGACTCATCTTTTTTCCCATTTAACACATATTGATAAATTTTAATTTTTGTGTTGTTAGAGAATCTAGTACAGTGGTTTTGTCAGATATATAAGGTAGATGGATTTTATGGGAAATAAATACTATATACAATTTAATATTAATAGTTTTCTTATCTTACATTTATCAAGGCTATACAGTTCTGAGGGCCTACTCTTATCAGGAAGGAGCTCCCTGCTACATATATATTTATCCATTTATATTTATAATCTATATTTTCCTCCTCTTTTCATCAACACAGTTTCTTCATAGAATTTAATGGAGGAGCTACCAAACTTATAAAAGTCACTGTCACTCTATTTTTTTCCTAACTTAAGGCCATCTCTTATTTTGGAACTAAGGTCAGGCTTGGAAATGTAATACTAATCTTTAGTATGACTTTCTCTCCGCTTGACTACAAAGCTGCTGGGGAGGAAAAAAGCAAAGCAACAAAGCAGGTCAATGGCCCTAGATGTGAAAGGAAAATCCTCTTTGCAGGCTCCCTAGAAAATCAGACACCATGTCAGGATTAACTTGTTACCTGATAAAGGAGAAAGTTATTGAAGCAAGCTTTCTACGTGATATGTTTTTCTCATCTTCTGATTTTACTTTTTCCCCTAAAATAAAAGAATAGATTTTCAGCTAAACAACGTTTCTTGACTTACTGAGAAAATATCAAAGTAAATAAATATCAGTTAAGAATGATGAAGGAAGTACTGATAATGATTGATATTGGCTTTAGAATTATATTGCTTAAAATTAAATCCTCAATTTACAACCTACTAACTTCAGTAAATTTATTCAATCTTTCCTTCTAAACCTCAAAAAACTTCTTTCTACAGTAGGCATAGAATAACATCCATGCATAATGTTTTATAGTGTTTAAATAAGTGAAGTCCCGAGCAAATTACCTGGCACATAATAAGCTCTCAATAAATGTTCGATATCATGTTCATTATCTCCTCAGTGTCCGGTACTAGTATTACTAGTGATATAAGTGGTATAATATAAATTTCCAGTTTTCAAAAAATTAAATATGTTTCAAACTCCTTTTACATTCTATTTCCCAATTAAGAGTGTTATGTTAGATTTAATTTACATCTTCCTGTAATCTTTTTTTTTTTTTGAAAATCAAGTCAATAGAAATAACTTTTGATTTTGATTAAGGAAGCAGTCTATTAAAACTTTGTTTTCTCTTTGTTGATGCATTGATCCTAATTATCTTGTCAGATGTCACTAACGGGTGTGATAAGGTGGTAATATAGCTTTGCAAGTTTAAAATAAATACAGTTTTTTATTATTAAGCCTGTGAAATCTGGAAATTTTAGTCAAGTAAGAAAAACACTTTAAAGGATAGTTGAAATAAATAAAATCTAGTGTCAAAGCACCTTGCTTTCAAAGTCATAGTGTTATTTAGGTAGGTATTAATAATGCCTTCCCACACCCAGTACAAGGCACAGCATACATAAAATCTAAATTAAACCAGTAATTGTAAAATCTAAATTGTAAAATCTAAATTAAACCAGTTGTAAAATTGTAAAATCTAAATTAATTGTAAAATCTAAATTAAACCAGTTTTCAGGCAATTGAAGCTTGGACATGGATGACAATAAAAGAGATATAAATGAGAGATTCCAGAATGACGTATACATTTAAATATGTATACATTTGAATTGGTTAAAAACTAGGTGTCAATCACAGTGTGCAAAGTTAGAATTAACTGGAGCAAGAAAGACATATAGCCATGCAGGTAAGAAAGTTCAGGAGGTAGCAAGAGCAGCACCCATTTAAAAAATCAGATAATTCTTTGTCCTTTTTGTGGATATGGAAAGTCCCAGGTCCACAGTTATTGAATTTATATGAGAAAATAGATGTTTGAAGATTAATGACAATTTTGATTGAGGCAAAAACAGAGAGACTAATATTACCTCACATATTGAAGCTTGCCTATTAAGTATTTACAATTGTGTTTCAAATAGATCTGGAATCTTATCAATTATTATTCATACGTGTATAATTCTGAGGTTTCTGATTATTGCTCTCATGTTAATTTCTTGTGGTATAGAGATATTGGTAAATGATATCACACACTAAAATCTGGTTCAAAATATGAAGTAAAGAAAAACAACATATTTGCAGAAAGTATAAATATTTGTCTTAATAAATTATGGTAGAAAACTGATCCAAATGGGTTATTTTTTAACAGCTTTGACTCAAAACTAAACTTCAGTGGAAAATAACTCCACATAGTATATACTTTATATGTTTCTCTTATGTAGCTAATTTTTTTCTACATTTCTTCCCCAAACTTTTTTTTTTTT